>NC_052054.1:35431600-36078933 GCF_903992535.2 Arvicola amphibius
GAAAGCACTGGGAGACGCATAAGTAGCAGAAATAAAAATATATCTGGAAGACATACAAGATTTTACCTTGATTGTTCAGTCAATCAGAAGATGGAAAGATGGAAGAAGGGGTATGTATTAGAGCAGTGGTTCTCAACCTCTGTGTCACGCCCCCATTGGGTTGAATATCAGATATTCTTCATATCAAAAATTTATATTAAAATTTATGACAGTACCAAAATTTCAGTTATGAAGTAGCATCAAAAACAATTTTACTGTTGGGGGGTCAGCACAACATGGAGGAGTTGCATTAAAGGGTCACTACCTTAGGAAGTTTGAGGACCACTGTATTAGAATGATAAAAAAAAAAACTGTTCTCTGTGACCAGCTAGCATGCTTCTGCTGACTGCCAGGTTTGCAAGGTCATAGTCTGATTCTCTAAGGCTCTTACTATAAAGGTTCTACATTTCTCACATGCTATCAAGGAGCAAGGGGAAGAAATCAACTGGTTATTAGCCGTTTTAGTAGTAATTACAAAGTTGAAAATAATTCATTTGCTACAAATTTGAGAAAGTAACTACTGTATTCAATAATAAATCAAGAACAAAATGAACTGCAATAAAAGTTTCATGTACATTTGACCATACCTAATTAGCATTTAATATCTTTAAATCTTCTAATGGTATCCTTATTGTGTCTTGAGCAAGAAATCAAGCCAAGAGAAGGAGCTCTATGTTTTAAGAGAGAAATTTTCTATACTAATTTAATAAATATATTAGAAATTATGTGGCTAGCACAAGGTTTTCATTAAGACTGAATGGGTTCAGAAAATACTAGAAAGTTCAACACAGTGTGCCAGGAAGTTTCCAAACAACATTTCATTAGATTCTGGGCAGCCGATATGTGTGCACACGCATGAGTGCGTCCATGCATTTACTGTAAGTACCATTTGTTTCTTTCACTGACAAAGTAAAGAGGTACATGGGGAATTAAGGATTTCAGCGTTCTCCAGTGTTCACACTAAAACAATTCATATAATTCCATATTTAAGAGAAGGGAGGTTTGAAAATCTGATGTAAATATTGAAAGTCTGTTTGACTTCATTCTGCATTGCTCTTGCAAACAAAACTGAAAGGCTTCTAAACAACTGAACAACAAGAAAGTAAATGTAACTGGTCCACAAGAGAGTGAGAATGGAATGCAGAGGTGATTGCAAAGAGTTGTCTTCAGTCTTCATCCATGAAGTCTACTCAAGTAAAATGACTACTTTACAGTGTGCTTAAATAATGAAGTTAAACTCATTGGAGATAGGTTAAAATGCAAAGTATCTCTTTCAAGTACCCATTTTTTTCAACTTATATACCATGTCATTGGGTAATTACATGACTGTTTTTCAAGTTATGTTTGTTTTATACACTCAATAAATGAATTAGCTAAAAGTTTTCACATAAGGTTTACAAATACATGACATTTTCATTCCTGTCCTCTAGAGAATGCAGCACATCTATTTAATAGTCATAATATTCTGAGGTAAGTATAATTATATATATATATATATATATACACTTTATTACAAATTTTAAAAGTAGGATTATATTTTCATTCAAGAGTCTCATGTGTCAGAATAGTTAACTGTTTAACACAATGTCATGGGTTCTCTATATAATTTTACCAGCTCCTCCAGAGACCCAATTGTTTATCAAAGTCTACAATTACATGTTCTCCTCGCTTAATCAAATATGGTGAAATAATGTGGGCTAAAGAAATGCAAAGCACCCCATCTGAAACACCAGCTCTGCCTTAGTCACACTCTTCCCTTAGCTACTTTGATGCCCATGAGAGGCTCAGGAGGTCTAGATCTTCTTCAACTAAATAATGAATTGGAGGCCAGAGATACTCTATCTCACAAAAAAGAAAGAAAAGAAACAGATATATCTTGCCTATGTGGTGCTGGATATAACCAGGCAGTACCAATGAGATAACTTAATAGCAGAAATAGAAAAGGTGGATAATCATGTTATGTGATATTTAAGTATCTGGTCAAATGTCATCATCAAGTACTGGTAGTAAAATCCAAACAATGAAAGTTGGAAGCAAACACTGCCAATGTCTACACACTGAAGTTAGAGCCACACATTTGAGGAAAGACATTAGAAAATGTCAACACGTACACAGCTTAAATTGGGCATTATATCCTTCCACATTCATGCTTCCATGAATTTTATGCCTTACATAGCCTGGGCACTGCTGTTAATCATTGTAATTACTGCTGTTCTCATGAAGAGTCTCTATTTGGATTTACCAGCATGGCTGTCCTTACCATCTCAATTTCCATGTCTCTGGTTCAGGTTACTTTATCTCTGTCAGAGGCATTCCCTAAGTATTTCTAGCAGGTTTGCTTGCAGTAACTTCTCCCCTTTTGTTTGAGAATGTCACTGGTTATTTTATTTGTGTTTTCCTATGGTTATAGAATTGATTATAGAATCTAGGTAGGTACTTTCTTTTTCTGACATGTTAAAGATGTCTTTCCACTGGTGTCTGATTTCCATCATTTCCACTGAGTAATTAGCTGTCAGCCTTTGAAGATGAAGTGTCTTTTAGCTTTGCCTCTTTTAAGGTTTCTTATCTATTTTTTATTTTCATTTTCTATTTGCTATTCCTGGGTGTGATTCCTCTATATTAATTCGAGTAGAGTCTTTGTCTAAATTGTGCTGCTGAATCTCTCACCCATTTATTAAGCTCTTCCTTAGCATCTATTTAAATACTGCCTCTAGTTGACTGTGGTAGTATACACAAGTAGGGGTATGCTGAAGAGGAAGAAGCAGTAGAATTAAATGTTGTCTCTGGTACATTTTCTCCCTCATTCTGGAACATCAGATCATAATCATATATTCCACATATCAATTTTATTCTTTCTCTTTTGATGATCCAGGAAGGATATTTTCTGTTGACTTTTTGTCTCCTGATCCTTCTAACCATTTATATGATCCTCTGTTTCAGTCATAAATGCAATTGGTTTGCACCTCTACCCCTATGAGAACATTCTTTAACATTGATTTTTTTCATTATCTCCATTTCTTCAAATCATATGTTTCATTTAATTAACTATGATAATGTTAATAATCATCAGTTAATAATTTGATTATAAGTCTGCTTCAATTGTACCTTTTTGCCCTCTTTATTTCTGGCCATAGGACTCTATTTCTTGACATGCCTATTAATTTTTAGTACAAAGAATAAATTGTATATAAAAATGTTTTAACTCCATTTAATATTGACTTCCTCCAGATGGACCTTTTGTTTTTACTGTTTTCATCTATATGGCTAACATACAGAGTTGAGAACGGTAGCTGTCATAATCTACTGGGGTATAAAGTAAACACAGTATATAGATTAGGGTGACTGGCCTCAATGTTTCCAGATGACATCAAAGATGAAATTACCAGAAGGTGTTCTAGTGCTGGACATTAAAGAATGTTTTGTATAGGAGATTTAACAGTAGGCTAGGTCTTGTATGTATTTATTGACCAGTTTGAGAACTATGTTGCTGGTTTTCTTTAATTAAAATGGGCCATAATGATGGGGTTTGGGCACAGAAATGACATGAAAATAAATGGTATTTCAAGTAGTTTGCTTGAGTTTTTAAATGAGAATATAATAATAAGAAGTAACACAGGACCACAAATGAGACGGCAATATCACTCCTTCAAAAAAATTCACCAGAGAATATTGGAGAAAAACTGATAGAAAGAATTCAAAATCTGGGGTAGGTGGAATGGTGTGAAATCCTGACTTCAGGGTGTGATATAGTTGTTGCAGTCACGCTCACAGCAGTTGTGATTACCTGCCCAGGATCAGCACAATAATGGCAGTCAACAACCATTCATAGAAAGTGAAAGGACTCTTGAGGTCCTGCTCTTCCCTGAGAGCTTGTGCACAGTCATTCATTAATGGGGAAGAGAGGAACATTTTCTTCAGTGGTGTAGCCACTGGGAAGATGTTCATGTCTCTGTAAACAAATTTTTCAGCTATACTCTTTTAAAGAACCCTAGTGAAACTCGTGAGCTCAGAGAAAGAAAGAAAAGAAAGGAAGAAGAGAGGCATGAGTTATGAGAGTGGAAATGGAGCAAGTTGACAATAGAAAGTGGTTTGGAGAGAGAGAGAAGAGAGAGTAACAATGTGGGTGAATATGATAAAAATCCATTGTGTCCATGTATGAAAATATTATAATGAAGTCCATTGTGCTAATACTGAAAGTATTGTTCAAAAACAAGTGATGTAGGAGGTGGTAGAAGCAGGGTGATACCTCCAGCCACGTTCTAGTCTGTAAGAGGTAGTCCAGACAGAAGGGGTTAGATGGCATATACGCTCTTAATTACAGCAAACAGTATTTTCTATTGCCTAGATGTGGGATAAGAAAGCAAAAGATAGGCCAAGACTCAAACTCAAGTAGTAGCCCTGAGTATAAAGAATGGTCATTATTAATTAATCTTGAAATGACCTTTACCTTGGAGCTCCTTAGCCTGGAATTTCAGTTTGAGATTAACTAATATGGATATAGATAGGTACAGAAGTTTGATGTTCAGCTGAACAATCCTGACAGAAAATGAAATTTCTGTGTGAGATTAACTAAAGTCAATTGACATAAAGCATGAAGAATATCCTAAGTGCTGGAACCAAACAGAGATGGCAATGTTTGCTGAGAGATCTTTTTCCTCTCAACTTCTAACACCACTTGTTCTCATCTTGACTATCAAGCGTCATTGACCTGAATTTCATAAAAAGAATATGGGTTTTGTCAGAAGAAACAAGTTGATCAGTAAAATAAAGAATGATACAACATTCAATACATATTTTCCATCTGTCAGTAGGAAATGTCTTCCCACACTCGGATGTCTGTCTGGGCAGGTACGTGGGTTTACCAAGATGGTGCAGCCAGGCTCACTTTTGTCACCACAACACCTGCCTCTTCTTACTATGACATCACTTCTTCCAGGCTTTTTTTTTTAAATCATCACTCCGTGTCATCAGCGAGACAAAAACTGATGGTTTAACGTTTCATTTGTCGACAGAAAATAAGCCACTCAAATGGAAACTGAGGTGAAAGAATGAAAAACAAAGTAATAGATAACCTGTCACCTCTGAGAGCGGGGAGCTAAAGAACACTTACATACGGAGCTGAGCAATTTTGACAACAGTGTTAAATGGGTTGTGGGACTTGATATGTTTTCCAATTGTTTAAAGGAATTTTCACTTAAAGAAATGGGGGAATGGTGTAAAATACTTCAGAAACTATTTCAGAATTTATCAGTCCCCTGTTTCAAAGGACTCGCTAATGAAAGAGGAGGCATCAATCTATTACCAGTGTGGTGATTGCTTGTTTAGAGTGATGTGCATGTGAACTTATCTTCTATAAATCATGTGGTTTTTGCATCTTAAGTATAGATTTTACTCTGAAAACAAAAATAAAACTCCGTAAATGGTATAGTATTTATAGGATTAATAGACATATTTATGAGCCATACAATACAAGAAAGCCAAGTTCACCCTAAAGCTAACCCACACATTATCTGTACAATCAAGTTCTGCCATATCACTATGAAACTATTTTTATATGAGTATAGGCCTGAAAAAAATTTTAAACAAAGCAATTGGAGAATCCATCTCAAGAGACATGACTCAAAAATGATTTTTGTCTTATACCAAGAAGCAGAAAATATTAAATTAAATCTAATTAAATCTAATTGGACAAAATTAATTATATAGATTTTAAGGAGCCTGCTTTCAAAAATCTCTTCAAAATCCTGTCATGTAAGACCCAAAGTCCATTCTACTTGTTTTGGGCACATCTTTTTTCTTCTGTGCATAGCAGCATGGATGAGGTTCTTAACAGTTTGGAATCACACCTCTCCTCTGCTTCCACATTTCCTTCCAGTCGATCTGCTCTCACTTGGCCCCTTTGCTGTCTTACATCTATGACCCTAGGCCTAAGCTATCCAGACAGTGGAGGCCAGCAACAGGGTGTGCTTCAGCAAAGTCTGTCACTTCTGAGAGGTGACTAGTTTATGGTAAAGGCATCTGGGAAGAGATGGAGAAAGGTCCTGCACCTTCCTCATTTAACACAAATTTACAGGGGTCTCCTCGCCTCTTTGCCAAGGAGCAAGACTAACCATCCAAGGCCATTGTGAATACCTTTCCTGTGGTCTGAATGTATACATGCCCTAAAATTTGTAGGTTGAAATTTGATCCTTAATATGACGGCATTCATTGGTGGAGCTTTTGGAAGATGGTTGAGTCATGGGAGTGAGCCCCCGCAGATGGGACTGGTGGACATAACAGTAAACAAAGTGTTCAGTGTTCTTTTTCCAGGGGGTGAGGCACAGATCGTTATAGACCAAGAAGACAGCTTCACCAAGCACTGGGGCTAGCATTGCCTTACTCTTGAATTCTAGAGCCTCAAGAAGTGGAATCATATTCTATTGTTTGTTTACACCTTATTTGTTGCACAGCCCACACAAACAAAACACCTGAGGACCCTGCTCAGCTCAGAGACTTCATGAGAGGATCTATAGAAATCTCAGGAGCTCCATTTTGTCTGCTTTTTCTTATACATTTGTCTTCCTATATTTTCTGCTGAGAAAAAGTTAAGGACTTCTCTTTTCTCCTTGTCTTACCTCTTCTCTGAAAAAGTATGACCTTTACTGAAGATGCCATATAAGAGGAAAGTTCAAGTCACCTCTGTAACAGCCATTCATAATACACACTGATAAAATAGCGTTTTCATGAAAAAAAAAAGTAACAAAGCAATTTTCTGAAAAACAACAGGATAAAAATTGCAAGATATTTTTAGGTTATATATCTTAAGTTTGAAGTTTGTTTCATATCTCCATCTATAAAGGGTCCAAGAAATATGGAAGGCATTAACAGGAAAGGGAAATGGGATTTACACTGATTAAACCCCAAGTTGGGTTGAAGGTTCATCTCCCAAGTGCCTTTTCCTTCTATTCGAAAAGTCAAAGGGGATCTCATCCTCCAGGATCGGGTGTTATTCCCTTGTTTTGAGATGAATGCATGGCATGTCTATGTTCAGCTCATATAAGCATTCAAAGAGAAGCATTATCCAGAATATCACATGAAAGGGGGATATTTTAGAATACTAGAAAAGGGGCTGGAAAAAGAGGAAGGGAGAAATAAAAGAGGCTAGACAAGCAGAAGAAAGTAAACAAAAGATTAGAAGGAAAACCAAGAAGAGAAACAGAAAGTAACAGCCCTCGGCTCATCAGCTCTTGAGTCACTGTTTTCTTATATCAAAGTAAACAAATTAATAAGTGTATTGTTTTGAACATTCTCTTTTAGTTTCCCAAACACAGCATTGAAGTTTTCCACCTGGGCTCTTACATTCCTTCATTCCTTTTCTGAGAGATGGGGTGGAGGATAGGGGACAATGCCTCTCATCTGGTCATCTGTCTTTCTTTGTGGGAGATTTAGGGACTCACAGTGAAAGTTCTTGACTTGAGGAATGGAGCGTGGCTCCAGAATAATTTGAGGCTGAGGAAAGAAACCCTCCTCTGGCATGAAGTTTTCAGTGGACTCTGGCCTGTCTCCCCTAATTGACTGAAATTCGAAGCCAGCTTCTTCTCAGACATAAGGATTATGGAGAAGGTCAAAAGCTAAAGGCACAGAGAGGGAAAAAAAGGATGGCTTCCACTGAACTTCTATTTTTAATAGACCTCACAAAGGATGCAGTATCTTTCTATTAGAGTCCCAGCTCATTCCATCACTTATTTAACACGTACACAGATGTTTCCACTTCATCTAAAATTATTCAATTTGAGATCACAATAGTTACAAAGACTACAACAAAAGCAAAGATTTTTGTTGTTTTGTTTTGTGTTTTGCGAAGAAATAGGAAAATGCAAAATTGGAAAATAAAATGGCATTTTATTTTCTGGCATAATGGGATGTCATAACAAATGTTTTATTGCATTGGGCACGTTTACATTTGGGTTTATTTGAATAAAGCCACAGTCTACTTTATAAAGTAAAATAAGCCAAATAAAGGAGCTTTCTCTAAGTTTCTTTATGACTTATTTTTGTAGTGCCATGACGTAATATTCTTTAAAAACATTAGCTAGATTTATTAACCTGGTCATTGAAGGAAAATTTAAGTTTTGAAAGGTTGGTTTTTAGTACCGACAAGAAAGGGAATGACTATATACCTTATTATTAAATTATTACTTTTTTAGAAAAAAATAATAAATTACTAATATAGCAACTTACAGTAAGCACAAAGGCATTTATGTTTTGTGGAGAAGAAACATTGCAGTCTAAAAAGTGGAAGAAAAACACTGATTAAGTTTGCTGACTTTTAAAGCTTTCTCCCTAAATCACACCACCATACATAAATAAGAAAGAACTATTCAAATAACCAATACTGAGGCAGGAGTGAGAGTTACGTGGGAGTAAAGGGAAAAGGGCCCATAATAAAACTACAGTTATGCCCACATAAATGTGAAAACAAGGAAAGCAGAGTTTAATTAGTAGTTAACAAGACACAAGCCACAGTCAGAGTCCCAGCAACACCTACAAGGTCAACAACTGGCAAGAGCAACTTGATTGAGCTTGTTAACTGTTAAGGGCAGTTAACAAAGCAGAAGAAAGAGATGGACAATGGTGGGGTGGGGCTTCAACACCTGACCACCTTCCTAACTGCAAGCAGTGCAGGAGCAAAATATAATGGTCTCTCTGACTCAACCAGGATGATCTGTGTAGAGTGTATAATGCTCTTTGACTTTCATTGGCTCAAGATATAATCCTACTCTGCTCTCATTGGTTCAGGGTATGATCCTCTTCTACTCTTATTGGCTCAGGATATGATCTTCCTCTGCTCTCATTGGCTCAGGGTATGATCCTCCTCTGCTCTCCTTGGTTAGGATATAATCTCTTTGCAATGAGGGCCACTTGTTGGTTCCCTGCTGCCCAGCTAGCTTAGACCCGAAGTAATCACACACAAACTATATTAATTAAAACACTGCTTGGCCCATTATCACTAACTTCTTATTGGCTAACTCTTACATCTTAATTTAACCCATTTCTAATAATCTGTGCATCGCCACAAGGTCATGGCCTACCCAGCAAAGCTTCAGCATGTCTATCTCCGGCAGTGGCTCCATGGTGTCTCCTGACGTGGCCCTTCTTTCTCCCAGCAGTCATGTCCATCTTCCCTGCCTACCTAAGTTCTGCCCTACTATATAGTTCCAAAGCAGTTTCTTTATTCATTAACCAATAAAAGCAACACATAGACAGAATAACCTCCCACACCAATAATCCTCCTCTACCTCCTTTGGCTCTGGATATAATCCTACTCTGCTCTCATTGGCTCAGCGTATGATCCCCTTCTGCTCTCATTGGTTCAAGGTATGATCCTCTTCTGCTCTCATTGGTGTAGCCCACAATATGCAGAGAAAATCTGCAAATCTCAAGAGAAATGACCCTAGTGTTTGTCCAGTTTCTGCTATGAAATGTCGCTAAAAAAGAAACTAGGCAGCTGGTTTTTCCCCTCTTTTGGGAGCACCCCATTCTCTGAAATTTCTCTCATTCTTCCTGAATTCCTCAATCTTTCTTAGTTTCTTACTTTTCCTTAATATTTCACTTTTCCTTAATTTTCCTTTATTTAATCTGCTTTTGCTTTGCTTATTATTATGTACCTCATGTTTTTAACTATCATCTTGGGACAATGCACTAAAGAAGCACTATCTCAGGTTGGATTTTGGTGACTTTTTTATCTCATATGTGTATTCTGAGCCAAGCACATCTCAGCTGAGAAAGGCCCTGTAACCCTCTGATATCTACAACACTATGGATTAAGTTACCTTTGTTGCTCCTACTATAAAAAATACTAGCTGGTGATCCTGAATACTATCCATAATTATTCTGCTCAGGAAGCCATTTTAAAGAAGAACTTCATCTAGAATGAATTCCTGTTTAATGTCTGCATAGTCAGAGTCGATAGAAAAAGTGAAGGAACACACTCATCTAACACCTGTAATCTCCATTACAAAAAGCCCAGTCACGTCTTCACCCATATAACACACATTTTCAACCATGGACACATACACACAAAATTAAAAAAAAAAAAGTCTTTAAAATACAAGGGACAGATGGCCTAATAGAGTGTATTCTGTTCTTGCTGAGGACGTAGGTTCAGTTCTCAGCAATCACACAGTTGCTCACAACTATCTGTAACTTCAATATGCTGGTACCAAACATGCATGCAGTACATGATGAAGGCAAAACACAGGTGCACGTAAAAATAAATAAATACATACGTATGAAAATAAAACTTTAAAAAAAAATACCGTGCAGACATTTAATTCAGAAGGGGAGTTGTTCAAGTTAAAATACTGTAAGTGTACAGAAACTATTCAAAAAATAGAAAGTAACAGGCCTGTCCTGTTAGAGGACATATAACTAGGTAATCTTGATCCAAGTCTGAAGCCCTACAAAACAGCTATTGAAGGTCAAAAGTGCAACTTGAAGCTCCCCAGTAGGGAGTGAATGAAGTCCTTGTTTCCTTAGTCCTCCCTGTCAAGGACCAAAGCCTCAGAGCCATGAGTGGTAAGCCTTCCCCTCAAGTGAGACTCAAAGGGATGGCACTGTCTTCCTCTAATCTGAGTGGAAATGTTGCCAATGTATGCAGCAACTATCCACCATAACTTTCACACCTAGATTATTTACTGCCAGAAGATTCCTCCTCTATAGACTGCTTCTGATGAGATTAGCTAAATAGTTCCCCTTTTCCAGCTGTAGAAAGTAACTCTGCGTCCTTGTTTTCATGTGTGTAATAACTCTACCTCCCTGTTCAGGTGCACGCAACCTGACCTTTCTGTTCAACTGTACATAATAAGCACACTGAGTGTCTTTATCAAAGAACCCAGTCCATCCCAGCTTCCTCTGTACCCATGTGTCTGTTCTTTCTGCATTAATTTGATGCCCCGCTTTGGTCAATCACTAGAGCCATGCAGGATGCAGCATTCACTCCCAAAAAACACGCCAAAGAAATTTCAGTTTTCACCAGTCAAAGGAATGAACATTCAAAAAGAACTCTGCTTCGCACCAAAAGAGTGAAATCCCATGAAACCAGATTGCTTTCTCTTTCAAAACAGGAAGTCTGAATGGAAGATGTGGATAGAGTAATTATAGCCAGCAATTTCTTATTTCTCTTAAGTTTTATCTTAAGAAGTTTTACTTCATTCTGGCTATACCACCTTGGACCCCACTGCTGGTAGCCTGGGGAAATTTCTTCCAAGGCATGATCTTTTCTTTTTCTGTCTAGTATCTGTAAAGACTTAAAAATAACATTTTAAAAAAGCCATTTTATGGCAATGAAACCCTTGAATCAGAGACCGCTTGGTCTCAGACATGTTTTAAATGATAAGTGTAAGTATTCAGTAGATTGCTCTGGCTCTTTTTTTTTTTTTTTTTTTTTTGCATAGATATACCCCTAGCAGTGGAAATGTGTGCCTACTAAAATGGAGCTGAATTTCCTGAACTGTTTATGCTAGCTGTACTTCTGACTACAATTATGTAATTAAATTAAGTGGTATGCAAATTGATGAAATGTGATTGACAGTGGATTTGCTGTGTAAACTAAGTTAAATACTTTGAAGACTTTCACAAATGTTAATGCCTAACATATACTCACTGTTGTGTGACAAGCAAGGAAACTTAAATATTGACAAGGGTTTTGGAAATAAAATCTAGAAAAAAGTTCTACTCAGTCTTTTTTTTTCCCCAAGTACATGGACTCCAATACTAAATTTAAAGAAAGTAAAACTGGAAATCACAAAGTACATCATGGATGTGTTTATATAAGGAAGAAAATGTGATGCTTTTCTCAGCAGACATCAAAGTAATGGTCTTGGATCACCATCAAAGATTGTGCAAATGAGTGTGAAATCATTGGTTTAACTTAACGTGTAATGTTGATGTGTGCATTGACAAAGATTTTCTCCTTTAGCTAGAACTATGGACTAGTGCCACTGAGTCCTTCACCTGAGGAAACCCAGTCTTGTGATTCCCTTCTTCTTGTAGCATTTGAGTTGAACAAGAACACCACAAATTGACTTGAGCAAAAATCCACTGTCACTGGCATCTGATTCCCTTTGTGCTTTTGCCTCCGTCACCCTTAGCGAGCGTCCACCAAGTTATTTATTACTTGCCATTTGTTTCCTCTCACTAATTTTCTACTCAAATGACAAGAATGGGAGGTAGGATCTGGCCAGGCAGATTTGGGGTAAGGAACTGTGGTCATAAATAGATTTTCTGTGCCTTGAAACTGGAAATATCTCTAGCCCTCTGGGTAGCTCTGTCCTTACTGAAGGTGAGAGATGCTGAAGGAAATGCTTTTGGCAAAATGTCCTTTGTTCTGACAGAACACAGGGATACCAGAAATGGGAGAGGGCTGATTTCTCCTGGTCTCTCTGGCCTACTTGAGCAACTGATCCTGAAATCTATCAAGAAAGGCATGACCTGAGGCTAGAGGAGGCATCTGGACACACCCTTGCTTCAGCCTACTGGAAGGAGCAATTCATCTCCCTGCCAGCACCGCACCACAGTTTCTACCTCCAGTCCTTTAAAGAGCCCTAGAGTAGCAGTTTGGTGCCATTTCCTGGGACTCCATCCTCCAACAAAACTCCACCTTTTTTCTGTTAAGCTCCCATCTAATTCTAGAATAAACCTGCTTCCTGAAATCCCTGTCGTTGTTCCTGGTTTCATTGTTTGAACCCCTAAGATAAGAACACTGATGGAGGACTTTCATTGGTTAATTAATAAAGAAACTGCTTGGCCCAATAGGTCAGAACTGGGTGGAGTAGACAGAACAGGATGCTGGGAGTGAGGCAGATGCTTCAGGCAGTTGCCATAGTCAGTCATCATGCCTCTCCTCTCTGAGATGGATGCAGGTTAAGATCTTTCCTGGTAAGCCACCCTTCATGGTGCTACACAGAATACTAAATATGGGTTAAAGCAAGATGAGAGAATTAACCAATAAGAGGCTGAAACTAATGGGCCAGGCAGTGTTTAAAATGTGGCTGATGGTGTGGCTGACGGTGGAGGCTGACTGAGAAACCAAGGACAATAGCGATGGGTTTGGACTCTACAGCATGGACGGGCTCTGTGTGAGCCTTGTCAGTTTGGTTGAGCACCTTCCTGGACCTGGGGGAAGTTGGGAGGAACTTGGACTCAACATAGGGTAGAGAACCCTGTTGGCACTTTGGCCTGGAGAGGGAAGGAGTGGGGGTATGGGTGGAAGGGAGGGGAGGGAAGGGGGAAGAGGAGGGGAGGAGATGGAAATTTTTAAAATATTAAATAAAAAATGAAAAAAAAAAGAATACAGTTTCCATGTAACTATTCCGGGTGTAAAGCTAGCCGGGTGGCAGCCGCTCCATCTACAGATTGGCACTCCAACGTGATGGACTAAATCCACTTAAAAACCTGAGAAAGCTTAAAAGAGAGAGAGAGAGAGAATGAGAGAGACAGAGAGAGAGAGAGAGAGAGAGAGAGAGAAAGTTTATCACAGCTTTTTGCTATTTGCTAGAGTGTGCTGCAGAGAAATTTTCTGACCACCTGCAGTAGAGAGATTTCCTGTTTCAGCAAGAGCGGCAGAAAAAAGCTGAGTCATTTTAAAACATGGCTTCCTGGTGCTGTGCCGCCACTGCAAACTCTGGCTTTAAAGCATTTCAATGGCTTTTATGGGACTGGATGTTTGTGTTCCCGCTCGGGATTTGAAGGAGAGTGCTCTGAGACTGGGCCAGTGGCTCAGCGCTCCCTGCCTGCACCTGGACAGACCAGCAGAATCAGGCTTAGGCTGGCGGAAGAGCATGGTGGATTCCTGCTACCATACAGAGAGATGTTTTCAGACTGTGCAGTGCTCTGCATGTCAGATTTGGCTGTAACTTGGATGAAGAGTTTCTATGCTGCATGCTCAGTCTCAGAGTTAAAGTACTGACTGCGGCTCCAACCTGGTGGCCCCAGAGCTAGCTCAAAATGGTACATCCTCCATTTTGAAATTGGAGAGAGGTGGAGCCAACATCCAGAACAGATCGCCACTCTGCAGCCCAGAGCTGCAACTGATTCAGTCACAAGAGGCTCCGCCATGTTGGACTGGGCGTGGCAAGCACACAGTACCTGTTTTTGACCTAGGAATGTCACAGCTTAGAGTCTTAAGCACTTAGCGATGTAAAGGTGCAAATCAAACATGTTTCTCGACAGTAAAATATTACAGATACACAATAGGACAGATTCAGACATAAAAGACCTTTAAATGGGTCACAATGTTGGATGAATGTACATAGGCTTGAGAGAGATGAAAAAAACAGAGAAAATAAAGTTAATGCCTTTAAAAAAAGAATAAAGTCTTTAAAGAGACAGAATAAAGTAAAATGATAGAGTAAAAATAAGACATATAAAAATGAAAAATTCACAGTGTCTGGATTATGTATTTTATTATGTTTTCTTTGAAATTTTTGACTGTAAAGGAACTAAATACAGAGAGACATTTCATTATATGGGCTGCCAGGCTAGACCAGAATGGACATCTTAATGGTATGACTTCAGAATTTGGATCTAAGAACATGATGCTTTGGAAAAAAGGGGTCTTCTTTTGTTTTCACAGAGGATGACACCCTGTGGATTGCTTTTATCCCAACATGGTATGATAGACCATGCCCTCCTGAAAGGTTGCTATGAACACCCTCAAAAAATTACTTTACTCAACTGCCGACTGAGATGAACCTGGAACACAGGTTACACCATGAAAGATCTGATTAACAGCACCCCCATTCAGCAGGAAGCAGTTTGGAGAGAAAAAACTGCGCCCATATTCCCAAATATTGTTTATAAATGTTCTTTTACATTTGAAGGGGGATATGATATAAATATGAATAATTTGCATTGGTATGGATTTTAAGGTCAATTTTGTTATATGTATATGTACTTCTGATCTTGATTAAGCTATTGTGATTGTGTAGTTCATTTTAAAAATGTAATGTATAATTAGGAAATATAGGTTAATGGATAATCATCAATAGTAGTCAAGCTTGTAGTCATGTTAGTTAGATTTTCTAGATATATAGAGATATATTTCAGTCAGATAGACATTCTTCATATCTTTCAAAGACTACAGAACATGGCATTTAAGATTTTTAATAACTTAGGATTTTTCATGACAATGAGACATGTCTGCTCCTGGCAGCACCAATCATTTCAAGAGGAAGATGGGCATCAAAGAGGCTCCTTATGGAGTTTGATAGCCATTTGGGCAAGAAACTGCTCTTTCCTGGACTGTTGCATAAACTGGACACAGGGAACCCACAAAGAGAGGACTGCTGAACTTGCCTAAAGGTAAGATGGTCTTTCAGGGTTCCTGATTCGTGAAAGAGTCTGTGAGAAATTCCTCAGGACACAGCAGAAAGTGACTGAACTGTCTTTGGAATTTCCTGCTTCATGGAAATGTCTGCTGGTTACTATGGGCCTGAAGGCCAAAGATGGATGCCCCAATAGCATGGAGGAACTATGGGTGACTGTCTAGGCAGAGAGTTGTCTCTGTCATTTCTAGAGTTTGAAAGTTTCATATTTCTTGTTTACTTAGGTAGTATTATATCCTTCTGGAGTCTTTGATGGAGTTAAGAATAAATAGATAGTTATAGCTTTCCTTAATTATGATAAAAGATAAAATAGATCTAAATATTATAACTGTAATTCTTGCTTGATAGCTGTTTTGTTATATTTAATTTTGCTATGTTAAAGTTTAAAGCCTTCTTTTTTTTGTTTAAACAGAAAAAGGGGAAATGATGGAGGACTTTCATTGGTTAATTAATAAAGAACCTGCTTGGCCCAATAGGTCAGAACATAGGTAGGTGGAGTAGACAGAACAGGATGCTGGGAGTGAGGCAGACGCTTCAGGCAGTCGCCATAGTCGGTTGCCATGCCTCTCCTCTCTGAGATGGACACAGGTTAAGATCTTTCCTGGTAAGCCACCCTTCGTGGTGCTATGATGTGGGAGAGTCTTCTGTTTGTGTTGATTTCATTTGTTAATAAAGAAACTGCCTTGGCCCATTTAATAGGCCAGCCCTTAGGTGGTGGAGTAGACAAAACAAGAAGAAGGAAGTGAGGTAGATGGCTCAGACAATTGCCCTGCCTCTCCTCTCTGAGAGAGTTGCCATGAAGCCAGCCACCAGGTCAGACTGTGCTAAATCTTTCCCGGTATGTGGTGCTACACAGATTATTAGAAATGGGTTAAAGCAAAATGTGAGAATTAACTAATAAGAGGCTGAAACTAAAGGGCCAGGCCGTATTTAAATAAATACAGTTTGTGTGTCGTTATTTCAGGGCATAAGCTAGCCAGGTGGCCAGGAGCCAGGCGGGAATGCAGCCCGGCATGCTCACCACTACAGTGCTACACAGAATACTAAATATGGATTAAAGCAAGATGAGAGAATTAACCAATAAGAGGCTGAAATTAATGGGCCAAGCAGTGTTTAAAAGAATACAGTTTCCGTGTAATTATTTTGGGTGTAAAGCTAACCGGGGGCGGGCCACTCCATCTATGGAATACAGAGGTCGCTGACTCAGCAGAGTTCTGTGTGACTCTGAACTTCTGGTAAAGCCCCCTGAGCCTACAGAGAGGCTGCCATTGAATTCAAAGCTTTCCTTATTTTATTGCACCACAGGGCTCAATGCCTATTGTCTATAAACCCTTACTGGTCCTTACTTAAGGTCAGACCTGGCTCCAGGCTTTTGTCTGATACAGGAACTGGCTGTAATTCTAACTTTAGTGATCCTCTGTTGGCTTTGGCAAATGTCTTGTTTATTTCTTCCTTCCCTAAAGCTCAGTTTTTGTTTTTTTTTTTTTTTTTTTTTTTTTTTTTTTTTTTTGGTTTTTCGAGACAGGGTTTCCCTGTAGTTTCTAGAGCCTGTCCTGGAACTAGCTCTTGTAGACCAGGCTGGCCTTGAACTCAGAGATCCGCCTGCCTCTGCCTCCCATGCTGGGATTAAAGGCGTACGCCACCACCTCCCGGCTCCTAAAGCTCAGTTTTATTTTTAAAATTGACTTATGTAATTTGGTTGGGACAAGGTTTCATGTATCCCAGGCTGGCCTCAAACTTTTCAGTAGTTAAGGATTGTCTTGAAGTACTGATTCTCCTGCCTCCACTTCCCAAGTACTTGGATTAGAAGTGTATACACCACATCCTATTTAGAAAGTGCTGGGGATTGAACCTGCAGACTGCATGCTAGGCAAACACTCCCAGCTAAACCATGTACCAACACTGATAGCTCACCTAAAGTAGTCATTTTAATTAACTGCTAGTTGTGAATTAGTAGAAAGTATTTGTCTTGTTTCTTGTTTTGTTTTGTTTTGTTTTGTTTTGTTTTGTTGAGACATGGGTCTTACTGGGTAGCCCTACCTGACTGCAACTCACAGAGATCCACCTCTCTCTGTCTTCTTATTGCTTGGATGGGCCTATGCCTGGTCCAAGTACAAGGAGTATTATTTCATAATGTATAGAGCATGCAACCTAGTATTATTATAAAAAAACTTTTTAATGATTTCATATTCTTGACGAAGGTCTCTAAATCTGCCAGTTCCAGTAGATGTTGGGGTAGAGTGTTTTAAGGCTAACTCGGTGTTTATTCAAGACAAACTATTAATATCCCCCTTTTGTGGAAGCATTAGCTTTGATGAAAACATTGTTTATGTAAATATCTGTCTCAGACAACCAAAGTTTCCAAGGAAACATGCTTTGAATGCAACAGAATATGCAAATGAAAGCCTCTTTTTTTCTATATAAATTGCCTCTAAATAAAAGACAAAGCCTGAAACAAAAAGCCAATTCAGAGAGATAAAAGGAACCAACAACTGGCAAAGCGACTCCAGTGGCTTTTTTCAATAGCCATGAAAATCATTCTCTTTTGCCTTGTGCATTGTAGCACCCAGTATCAATATTTGCCTATTGTCAACGGGGGAGAGATTAGAAATGAGTTCACTTAAATGCTCTCAAATGTGCACCATGGTGTCTTTGCCTCTGAATGATATCTATTTAGCTAGTTGATTATTGAGATTAAATTGCTCTGTAGAACAGCTCAAGTCTTTAGTCTTCTCTTTATAACTAGAATCAGTGCGGCTTCCCCTGCTAAATAAAAACAACAACAAACAATAAAAGCAGGAAACTAGCGAGACAATGCCTGGGTAAAGCTACAGTCTCGCAAGCTTTCCAAGGAGAGTTTCTGGAACACATGGAAATGTGGAAGAGGAGAAAACCACGCCATATAGTTGCCTGTGAACATCCCCACAAGTCCTGTGGTACACACAATAATAATAAGTTGTTTTTAAGATGGAAGCAGACAGTAAATAAGAGAGTCTTGCAAATTGCAGGATTATATGTTAGATTTGTATCCAGAAGATTTAAGATGAGTTGTTATTTTACACACTAAAGAATTATTTTAGCGCTTTCCAAGACAGACAAAGAAGAGAAAAAAATACTGCATAGAACACATAACATTTGATCCTTATAAACTCCTCTTCCAACTGTATTATCTGACTTTCTGCTTTTTAAATTCTGAAAGTTCTACCTTCATGTCCTCCAGATGTACCGTACCCTTTGCTGTTGTAAATGTCAACCCCAATTTTACAGTGTAAAATGACCACCGGGCAATATCCATTCAGAAGAAAAGTTAACGCTGTGCCTGTGATGGGTGACACTGGAAATGAAGCCATTTTATTTTAGCAACTAGCATTGTTTTAAAAGAAATGCAATAAAGACCAAAAAAAACCTCCTTGGGAGTCGACTTGAGAAAACTTAAATGCTATTGCTGGATCTACGTCACCTTTCATAAAATAATATTCTTGTTTGTTTTTTCTTTTTGAGAAGCTTTCTGTAGTCCAGGGTGGCCTCATACTTGCCAGGTAGCTGAAATTGACCCTGAACTCTAACCCAAGTGCTTTCACCTCCCAAATTTTAGAACTAAAAGTAAGCACCCCAGGTCTTTCCCAAGAGCTAGTCTCTCAGTGTGCATAAAATGCAATGAAAACTGTAAGTGATAAATTTCATAAAGTTTACTTGAAGAAAAACAAATTCTAAAGCTAGGCATCATTCAGGCTAAAAATGATTCAGTTCTAAATGCCTTATTCTACCACATGTGTTGATTATGTGTATAGCCAAAGGAAGGCACATTAAAAAAATAAAATAAAAACATATAATTGGTTAGAGTTGACATAGTAAACATTTCCCTACATGAGTGTGTTGTGATCTGCTGGGAGTCTATGATTGGATGATACTTCAATGCTGTGACTGGCTGATCATTATCTATCACATACACACATATGTGTCCACACAGCTGTGTCAGCACATACATGACCACATGCAAAAAAAATGTAATAATGGGAAGTAGAAGAGGAAGGCTGAAGTCAGAAAAAGAAGAGAAAAAAAAGAGGTGAAAATTATAAATGCATAAAGAAATATCACTACCAGGATAGTAGTGATGCACACCTTTAATTCCAGCACTTGGGATACAGAGGCAAGGAGATATCTGTGAGTTCGAGGCCAGGTTCAGAGTAAGTTCCAGGACAGCCAGGGCTACACAACAAAATCCTGTCTTGAAAAACTGGAAGGCCGGGCGGTGGTGGCGCACGCCTTTAATCCCAGCACTCGGGAGGCAGAGGCAGGCGGATCTCTGAGTTCAAGGCCAGCCTGGTCTACAAGAGCTAGCTCCAGGACAGGCTCTAGAAACTACAGGGAAACCCTGTCTCAAAAAACCAAAAAAAAAAAAAAAAAAAGAAAAACTGGAAAAAAAAGGAAAAAGAAAAAAGAAAGAAAGAAAGAAAATGAAAATTAAAATGAAGAAAAGAAAATCAATACTTACAATTTGAGATCATTGTAATTAATTTGAACTTGCTTTAGAAAGTCAGAGCTAGAGTTTTGTTGCTGTTGTTGTTTGTTTGGGTTTTTTTCTTTTCTTTTCTTTCTTTTTTTTTTTTTGGTTTTTTAAAACAGACTTTCTTTGTAGCTTTCAAGCCTATCCTGGAACTAGGCTGGCGTCAAAGTCACAGAGATCCACCTGTGTCTACCTCCTGAGTGCTGGACTTAACCACCCAGGCAGAGCTAGAATTTTAAAGTTAGATGTGTTAAGAGCTGTCAAGATAAAATAAAACATGGCTCCCTTTAATAAACAAAGAATAAAAAAGACTATTTAATGATCCTCTAAATGGAGGCAGATCTTTTCTTTTGTCCCAACTGCACGATTTCAAATAATCACACAAAAGCTATTAATTATAGAATGTTTGGCCTATAGTTCAGGGTTATTATTAACTAGCCCTAACATATAAATTAATCCATTTCTATTAATCTATACAACACCACATGGCCCATGGCTTACTGGTTCTCTGACATCTTGTTCCTTAGGCAGGCGCATAGTGTAGCCTGATTCAGCCCTCCTTCTCATGTATCTCCATTTGACTTTCTTGCCCAGCCTTATTCTGCCTGCCTATAGGGCAAACGAGCTTTTATTATCAGCCAATGAGAAAAAACATATGTTCACAACATACAGAAGGGTCCTTCCATAGCAGTATCCACAAACTGAAAAAAGAATGGCATTTAAATAAAATGTAGTATACATAGAGATAAAAAAAATGGGAACAATTACAAGATGACTAAAAGGATGGATATAAAAGGGATTTACTGAGAATACAGTTCAAACACACACTTAATAAACATCAGGGAAGAAGTTCCAGTAGGGTAGCTTGGAGGGTTAGGACAATTGGAGAGGTAAGAAGTTAATGGAGCTACAGAAGTCAAGAGGATGCAGGGATTCATTAATAAGTTCCACACATGGGTCGAGAATGCTGATCTCAGCACTTCTGAGATAAAAATGACACTCACGGAATCTGTCAGAACCACCAAGATAAACTACTTAGAATTCACAATCAAGCAGGAGGTAGGCTTCTCATTTACAGCAGTGTATTTCAATAATTATGCCTAAGCACAGATGGAAGGGACAAGAAAACTATCAACAAAGAAATCATACTTAATTAAACTGCTATTCAGCAGTAAGTGCAGAAAAAAGGTATTTTCAGACTTATATCTGAGATTATTTATCTATAAGGCATTTTCCTAAAATGTTCCATATTACATTTTAATTTAGTGTGTGTGTATGTCTGTCTGTGTGTGTGTGTGTTTGTGTGTGTGTGTACATACATCTGCAACCTGTGACATTTTTGGTGTTCTCCATCATGTGGGAGCCAGTGATTGAACTAACTCAGGTTATCAGAAATGGTAGCAAGTGCCTTTATCACAGTAGAGGTACTTGAGGAGGAGATGTGTGAGTTCCCACAGAGTCCTGAGGAGATTGTTGTGCAGGCTCCAGAGAGGCAAGATTACCCCTCACTCTGTATTCTGTTTCTACAAGAGTGGGCCACACACAAACTGAATGATGCCCCCACCCACATTGGTGATGGCACGTTTTCCTTATTTACCCCACTGATGGATGCCAGAGCTGATCTGGGAAGAGACACCTTCTCGGGCATACCCTGAAAAAGCATTGCATTGTCTATCTGATGTTGTCTAGTCTAGCTAACCCACAAAACTGATCAGCAGATAGGAAAATGGGGGGGGGGAACCAAATAATTGAATATGCTAAAATACCCTCATAAAGTAAAGTAAATGTATTTTTCAAATAACTTTGTGTGTCATAAAAGTGGAGTTATCAACTTACTGGCTAAAATAACTAAATGAGAAACATCACAAATTACTCATTGGGAAATTATGCTAACATATCTACTATTGCTTAGTAGGAAATATAAATATTAAGAAGTACAGATTTGAATGAAAATTGAATTTACTATTTATGCTAATTGAAAAGCAAACTGAAGAGAACATTCACCTACCAAATCCTTGGTGTGGAGTAAATGAATTTGGCAGTTACATTCAAGTAGTATAAGTATTGTAACTTGAACAAAAACATGCAGAAAGTTTAAAGATAAAGGTATTTAAAAGATATGGCATAGTAATGGAAGAGGCTGAAACAATGTTGGCATGCTTGTTAGGAAAAACAAAATTCCATTTTAAAAACAAAATTGAATAACAAAAGTTGCCATGTAATTTCCTAATGTGGTCTTACAAGTAATTTTTAAAAAATGAATGTGTGTCAACTTAACAATACCAGGTTGAAATACAAAATGCATGATTTGCTTGAATTTTTAAGAAATTTGAAATCTATTTATATGGTGTAGACCACTGAACAGTTCTGTCCTACCAGCCAGCTCCCAAATAACCACACAGAGACTTAATATTAATTATAAATTCTTAGGCTTGTTACTAACTCTCTCAACTTAAATTAAGCCATATTTCTTATCTAAGCTCTGCCACTTGGCAGTACTTTTTTTCAGCATGGCATGTTCATCTTGCTTCTCTCCAGATCTCCTCATGGTTACCTGTACCTCCACCCTTCTTCCCAGTGTTCTCACAGTTTTACTTTCATGCCTCACCCTCAGCTGCTTAGCTATTGGCCAGTCAGCCTTTTATTAAACCAATCAGAAGGCACCTTGTCAAAGACACATCTTCACAGTGCACAAAAAGCTACTCCATAACAATATAGCAATTTTTTAGCAAATTTCTGTCCAAGATAAACAAGTATAAAAGAAACTAAGACAAAGGAATTTTGATAACTAGAACTAGATGAAATTATGATAGCCTGAAAATGGTATCTTATAAAACTTCATAGAAAATGTGATAAAGAATGACACTGAATTTAATTACAATAGGCCAGCATGCTCTTGTGAGCTTGGTTTCAACCATTTCCAGAAAGCAAAACAACCAATGATTCTATAAATATGCACTGAAAAGATAAACTAGCCATATTTTTGGAAAATCTACAATGCATTGTTTAATAATAAGAATAGATCTTGAAATAAATAATAGTTCTGTATAGCTGGAATCTCAGTATTCAAGAGGCAGAATTATGTGTTTCTGGTCAGTCTGGCAACTTGGTGAAACCCAGTCTCTAAAAAAAATTTTTATCTGTGTGTATGTGTATGTAATATTACTATATATCTTTAATCTTCCATTATAACCAAATAGAAAGTAATATCCACTTACCAAAAATGTTATGTATAACTTTCATGTAATTCCAGACAAAATCGTAACAATACCCTATGAAATGAAATTCTCTTTTATAAAAATCCATGTAAGAAAACAATTATTTAATCAATAGACAGGAAACGTTTTAAGAACAGCAGCACCTATACTAAAATTTGAATGATACAGAGAAGATAAGAATGGCTTCTAAGTGAGGATGACACATAAATTCGATGAGTTCCATATTTTTAAACTAAAATCAATCAAAAGAGACAAAGAAGGACATTTCATGTTTGTCACAGAAAAAATCTATCGAGAAAAATCTCAATACTGAACATCTAAGTCACAAATACAAGGGCACCCTCATATGTAAAAGAAACACTTCTAAAGCTTAATTCACACGTTAAGCCCCACACACTAATAGTGGGAGACTTCACATCCCACTCTTACCAATGGATAGGTCTGTGAAACAGAATATTAACAGAGAAATAAGGGAATTAACAGATGTTAAGACACAAATGGACTTAAAAGACACCTATAGAACATTCCATCCAAACATAAAAAAATATATCTTCTTCTCAGCACCTCATGGAACCTTCTCAAGAATAGGCCACATTCTAGGTAACAAAACCTCAACAGATACAAAAAATAATAGAATAACCCATGTATCTTATCAGACCACCATGACTTAAAATTAGAATTCAACAGCAGCACTAATTCCAGAAAGCCCACAAACACATGGAAATTAAACAGTGCTCACCTGATTCATCAATGGGTCATGGAAAAATAAAAGAATAAATTAAACACTTCTTAAAATTTAATGAAAATAACCACAAAACATACCCAAATTTATGGGACACAATGAAAGCAGTAATAAGAGGAACGTTCATAGCAGTAAATACCTACATAAAGAAGCTGGAAAAATCCCACACCACTGAATTAACAGGACATTTGAAAACTCTAGAACAAAAAGAAGCAAATTCACCCAGGAAAACTAGACAGCAGAAAATAATCAAACTGAGAGCTGAAATCAACAAAATAGAAATAAAGAAAACAATACAAGGAATCAATGAGACAAAGAAAAATTCCTCAAGAAAATCAATAAAATAGACAAACCTTTATCCAAACTAATGGAAAACAGAGAGAGATTATCCAAATTAACAAAAGCAGAAATGAAAAGGGGGACATAACAACAGACACTGAGGAAATCCAGAGAATCACTAGGTCATATTTCGAAAACCTGTACTCCAACAAAATTGGAAAACTTAAAGGAAATGTTTTACTTTCTGGATAAATATCACTTACCAAAATTAAATCAAGGCCAGATAAGAAATTTAAATAGACTTATAATTGAAAAAAAAAAACAGAAAGAGTCATCAAAAGTCTCCCAACCAAAAAAAAAGTCCAGGATCAGATGGTTTCAGCTCAGAAATAAACAAGATTTTCAAAGAAAAACTAATACCAATACTGCTCAAATTGTCCCATACAACTGAAACAGAAATGACATTGCCAAATTCTTTATATGAGGCTACAATTACCCTGATACCCAAACCAAAGAAAGACTTTACTAAGAAAGAGAATTTCAGATCAATCTCACTCGTGAATATTGATGCAAAAATACTCAATAAAATACTGGTAAATTGAATCCAAGAATATGTCAGAAAAATCATCCACCATGATCAAATGGGCTTCATTCCAGAGATACGAGGATGGTTCAACATAGAAAAATCTGTCAATGTAATCTACCATATAAGCAAACTTAAAAATAAAAACCACATGATCAACTCGTTAGATGTTAAAAAAGTCTTCAACAAAATACAACATCTCTTCATGATAAAGATCTTGGAGAGAAAAGGGATACAAAGACCATATCTAAAAATAATAAAGGCAATATACAGAAAGCCAAAAGCCAACATCAAACTAAATGGAGAGAAACTCACAGCAATCCAAATGAAATCAGGAACAAGACAAGGTTGTCTACTCTCTCCATATCTATTCAATATAGTTCCTGAGGTTCTAGCTAGAGCAGTAAGACAGCAAAAGGGGATCAAAGAGATACAAATCAGAAAAAAGTCAAACTCTCATTATTTGCTGATGATAAGACAGTTTACATATGCAACCCCCAAAATCCTACCAATGAACTTGTACAACTCATAAACACTTTCAGCAATATAGCAGGATATAAGATTAACTAAAAAAAATCATTGCCCTCATTTACCCAGTTGATAAATGGGCTAAGAAAGAAATCAGAGAAACATCACCCCTCACAATAGGTACAAATAGCATAAAATATCTTGGAGTAACTCTAACCAAACAAGTGAAAGACACATACAACAAGAACTTTAAATCTTTGAAGAAAGAAATTTAAGAGGACCCCCGAAAATTCAAAGATCTCCCTTGCTCTTAGGTAGGTAGAATTAACGTAGTAAAAATGGCAATCTTACCAAAAGCAATCTACAGAGTCCTTCCAATGCCTATCAAAATGCCAGCAAAATTTTTCACAGACCTCAAAAGAATAGTAATCAACTTCACATGGAAAAGCAACTAACCCAGGATAGCCAAAACAATCCTGTACAGTAAAGGAACTTCTGGAGACATTACAATGCCTGACTTCCAATTCTACTACAGAGATACAGTACTGAAAAGGAGCTTGGTGTTGGCATAAAAACAGAGAGGAGGACCAATGGATCCGAATCTAAGACCCAGAAATCAATCCACACAGCTACAAACACCTGATTTTTGACAAAGAAGCAAAAATATAAAATGGAAAAAAGAAAGCATATTCAACAAATGGTCCTGGCATAACTATCAACATGTAAAAGAAAGAAAAAAGACCCATATCTATCACCATGCACAAAACTCAATTCCAAGTGGTTCACAGACCTCAACATAAAGACAACCACACTAAACCTCATGGAAGAGAAAGTGGGAAATACACTTGAATGCATTGGCACAGGAGACCACTTCCTAAATATAACCCCAGTAGCACAGACACTGAGAGAAACAATTAATAAATGGGACCTCTTGAAACTGAGAAGCTTCTGTAAAGCAAAAGACACAGTCAACAAGACAAAATAACAGCCTACAGAATGGGAAAAGATCTTCACCTACCCCACATCAGACAAAGGGATGATCTCCAAAATATACAAAGAACTCAAGAAATTGATCATCAAAAGAACAAATAATTCAGTAAAAAATGGGGTACAGAGCTGAACAGAGAGAACTCTCAACAGAGGAATCTAAAACGGCTGACACTTAAGGAAATGCTCAACATTCTTAGCCATCAGAGAAATGCAAATCAAAACAACTCTGAGATTCCATCTTACACCTGTAAGCAAGACCAAGATCAAAAGCACTGATGACAAGTTATGCTAGAAAGGATGTGGGGTAAAGGGAACACTTCTGCATTGCTGGTGGGAGTGCAAACTGGTATAGCCACTTTGGATTTCAGTGATTTATCCAAAAATTAAGAAACAACCTTCCTCAAGACCCAGCAACACCACTTTTGGGTGTATACCCAAAGGATGCTCTATCATACAACAAGGACATGTGCTCAGCTATGTTCATAACAGCATTGTTTGCCATAGCCAGAACCTGGAAACAATCTAAATGCCCTTTGGCTGAATAATAGATAAGGAAAATGTGGGAACATTTACACAACGGAATAATACACAGTAGAAAAAAAATAATGACATCTTGAGATTTGAAAGCAAATGGATGGATCTAGAAAAGATCATATTGAGAGAGGTAACTCAGACCCAGAAAGACAAATATTTTATCTACTTACTCATAGCGACTTTTAGATATAAAGCAAAGAAAACCAGCCTGCAATTCACAATACCAAAGAACCTAGAAAATAATAAGGATCCTAAGAGAGACATACATCCATCTAATATACACGGAAAGCAGAAAAAGGCAAGATCTCCTGAGTAAATTGGGAGCCTGAGGACCATGGGGGAGGGTAGAAGCAGAGGAGAGAGGAAGAGAGGGGAGCAGAGAAATATTAAAAAATTAATTAATTAACTAATTAATTAAAATAAACAAAACCCTACAGCAGGTATGCAAATATTATTTTAATGCAGATATAAATATAAATTATGCAGCCAAGACATCCATTCCAGGAAACTTAGGTTACAAAATTTGATATGGCTCAGCAGCAAATGATAAGATTGAATCTGCCAATGTTGGGTCCTTAAGGATCCTTTCAAAGCTCCTTACCTCTGTTTCTGATGTCTACATCAGGCATCTTGATTATTAATTTTATTCCCTTGGACCGTCAATTCCTAAACAGATGCATTTTTGAAATTTACACTGATTTGTTCAACTCATCATTTTCATTACATTTTTAGCAAATTTACTAAAATAGGAATGGTCCCCATAGACTCGTGTGTTCAAATGATTGACCCAAACATAGTGCTAGAGAAGGAACTGAGAGTTCTACATCTTTATCCTCGGGCCACAGAAGAAGACTGCCACACTAGGCCAAATGAGCATATATAAGGCCTCAAGGCCTGCCTTCACAGTGACACACTTCCTCAAACAAGGCCACACCTACTCCAACAAGGCCACACTTCCTAGTAGTTCCACTCACCATGGGTCAATCAACACCACGATGATAAAGAACTTAACCTCTTTAACTATAAGTCAGCCCCAATTAAATGTTTCCTTGATAAGAGTTGCCACAGCCTTGGGGTCTCTTCACGGCAATAAAACCCTAACTAAAACAGTTTTCTTTTTACTTTACATTGTCAGTTGATGATGAACTGTCTTTGATTTGGTATTTTTAAGGCCTATGGTTTATATGTCCTTCTACTTTAATGTCTTTATAGCATTGTAACAAAGTGTAAACCCAAAGCAGAAGGTGTTTTCATTTTACTTCAAAGTGGTGACTTTCATGAAAACTACTTGTTTACTTCAAACATTTATGGTGATTACATCTGTGTTTGCATTAATTTGCAGTTTTTCTTATGCCATTTTTTAATATTTCTTTAATTTTTTTCTCCTTTTTTTTCTAATTTCTTAATTTTTTTAAGTCTATCGTCTCTCCTTATAAATTCTCCTGTTAGTTTTGAATTTGTACAGTTGAGAATTAAACTCTTTATGCATATTATGATTGCCAGTGTACTTGAATGTATTTAACAACTTGGTATTTATTTGTTTGGGCCTTGGTTTTATTTTATTGTTTCTGCCTTGGTTTTATTTTATTGTTTCTTTTTGCTTTTTCTAATACCTTTTATTCTGTGAGGTTAGAGAGTGACTTTCTTCATTACACTTTTCTTCCACCTGTTTGAACATGGCCTTCTGTCAAGTGTGAAATCTGTTGGGTTAGATAAACTCACTAACTTAAGATACATACCTAATAAAGTCAAAGATATTGAGCCTAGGCTGGGGTGTGGCACCTGCCTGTAATTCCAGCACTTGGAAGGAAAGAATAGTCTCTATTGCATATCACAGTAAAATTATCTATTAAAGTTCTTATTTCTATGAGGGAGAAAGGAATATTTTAGGAACCTGATATGTGATACTTCTTGAGAACATGTTTGAAGTTATATTTTTTCAGGCAGAAACTGATATCAAAATTACCTATTGTCACTACCAACCCTGAAGATCACAGTTTGGAAATAGTAACAAACCTACATAATACAGTTGACATCATTTTTAATAGTCTTTTTAAATTCCCAATAAAAATTTGCTTTTAATTTTATGAATCAAAACCTGCAATTAATTAAACCAACTGACAACTTTAATGGTAACTGTCCTATTAACAGGACAATTTCTGTCCAATCAGAAAGCAAGCTGAATGTGCTGATTCTGAAGAGAAACTAGTCCTGTTTGATAATCCAGTGACCTCAAAGCCAAGACACTAAGAGTAAATTGATCTGCCTTTTTTGATTTTTAGAAGTTTTAAACTGGAAATCATGAAATATAAAGTTCTCAATTCTCAGTTGAATTAAGTTTAAATTGAGTTTTCTACTTTGCTCACAGAAGTTTCTGTCCCACTTGGTATCATAGTTACTCAGTCCCAAGGAGAAACATGGAGGTCTACATTAACTATAAACAGGTTGGTTTAGTAGCTCAGGCTTCTTATTAACTAACTCTTACATCTTAAATTAACCACAATTTTTGTCTGTGTCAGCCACGTGGCTTGGTACCATTCATCAGTGAGGCATTCTAATCTTGCTTCCTCTGTGTCTGGGTGACTACTGCAGACTGAGCTTTTCCTCTTCCCAGAACTCTTCTATTCTGGTCACTCTGCCTATACTTCCTGCCTGGCTACTGGTCAATCACAAGACAAGTGACAAATCTTTACAGGGTACAGGACTGTTGTCTGACAGCACACTTCTTTTAAATACTGAACATGTGATCACATATATTCGTATTGTTAATGAATAAATAACACACTGTAAAAGTCTGCCATTCTAGTTCCCGTGGCAAAGGTTTCAGAATTAGGAATTTGTTCCATTGAAATTATAAGATTTCTACTCATACTATCATAGGTTAATAATTATTTAAGAAGGGAGTTTTGTATTTTAAATAATCTTACAATAATAATGTGTCTGCCTTGCCCAAACAATCTTTGATGTGGAAAAATTTTTAAGTTTTTAAAAATTTTAAAAAATCAACTTTCAAGTTAATATATACATTAGGGAAAAGAAACAAATAGGGCTATCTCAGGTTCCTTTTATGTTGTATTCACTTATTTGTAGTATGATGTCATAGGGGAAGTGGTGGGTCTTGCCATGATGCTGGTTTGGAAATACTACATTGTTAAAATATTATAAAAATACCGTGAAATGGTTGACAAGTAAAACCCACCTTTCCAGTTGAGCATGGGGGTTGGTACAAGAAACAGTACTGCAAATAGAAAGCTGTTATTTGTGCTTTTGTACTTGTTCATCTTAATTTACCAGTTTACCAATATTGCCCTCAGTGTGACTCTGAGTAGAATGCTAGTAATTCTGGATTGCTTTCAATTTTATGTACTTAGTAGATGTGTTTGAATAAAGCTTATTATGTCAAAAACCAAGCTTATAAAATAACAAAAATCAACAGATCATAGAATAGCCTGCCAAAATGTTAGCACTTTGATTCAAGTATTGACTAACATGAAGACAAATGAAGATACCAGAAGAATTTAGTTGTGTTGTATCCAGATGGATATTTGGCAACATAATTGATTATCTGTTTATTACAGATATAATATTTTCTGAGTAAAATGATAAATAAAATTTCTTGAACGGCAGCCATGTTTCTCATCATTATCTACCTGATTGGTAGAAGTACACTGAATAAACAGTTCTCTGTTCATGGCCAGAGCTAAAGCTTAGGATAGAGGAGGAAATGATGTATCATGCTTGTTGCAGCTGTTGTTTCATGGAGATTAGAATAGCTAAGACATACATGTAGGAGGCTGCTAGTTTGTTCCTGGCTGCTCAGCCCCAAAATAGTTACACAGAAACCATATTATTTGCAATACTGTTTGACCAATAGCTTAAAGCGTATTTCTGACTAACTCATATCTTAAATTAACACATGTCCATTAATCTGTGTATTGCCATGAGGCTGTGGCTTACCAGGTAAAGTTCCAGCAGCTGTCTCCACTGGGGCTATATGGCCTCTCTCTGACTCTGCCTTCTTTCTCCCAGCATTAAGTTTAGTTTTTCCCACCTAGCTAAATTAAGCCTTGCTATAGGCCAAAGCAGTTTTATTTATTCATTAACCAATAAAAGCAACAATAGACAGAAGGACCTCCCACAGCACATATAGACCTAGGTATTTTGTGTGGTTCTTTGCATAGATCAGTTTCATTTAGGTCTCAAAAAGAGGCTATGGGACAGATAATGATGCTGGTTCTGTATTACACAGAGAGAACATTTCACATACTATTCTTAATGTTTATAGAAAATGAAATATATTTTACAAAAAGCTTTGTGATACCTTTAGGTTCTCTGTGTTTAAATTATAACAGGACACATTTTTTCCACCATATTTTGTGGATTAGGGGAGTTTTATATGAATTTAAAATCTTAAAGACACATAGTTGCATATCTTTAGATATCTAAAACTAATAAATCTTTGGTTTTATTGCTGTTTCTTTCTAGCATTGCTCTTGTGTGTTACAGCTCATTCTAGAACTTGCTATGTGGCTGAAGATGACATTGAATTTCTGATCACTCTACATCCTTCTCCAAGGACTGTAAATTTCAAGTGTATGTCATCATGCCAGGTACTTGAGATCAAACCCAGGCTACCATGCATGCTAGGAAAGCATTCTGGCAAATGAACTGTTTTGCCAGACATACAATTAGTGACTGTCAAGTAATAAACAACCATAAGAACAGTTACAAAATAAAAATCTTAAATATAGGAAAATCCAAATGAAGATAGCATGCTCAATTAAATATTTGCCGATTTTGAACATATTTTATTTATTAAAGAAAATTTCAAAAACAGAACAGTCGCCTCATTTAAAATTCCTACATGGACCCACAGGCAAGGAGAGCCATTCTTAGCATGTGGTGAATACATATATCCAGGCAAGTTAATATATGAGTGTCTTTTAGAATTCTTTTTAAATATATCTGTATGCTATGACTTGAAGCCTCATTTTATTTTATTTTATTTCTCTTAAAATGATTTGACATTTTCCTTTGGCAGAAAATATTCTTCAAGGGCATTCTTAAGACACCCCAGTATTACCACATGTATACCACATGGTAATATCATGAATCTATTACAGCATCTTTTGTTATTAGAGTTCATATTTTGTCTACTATCTGTAATAGCAATTCATTTGAATAAATCTATGATCAGTCTGTGTTTTCTTGCAGAATTATGAGGTGAACAAATATGCTTTCAGGCCCTAATACGATGTCCTTAGCCGCCGCCTTGCTGAGGAATGAAAATGAGGATGCAACTTGATCACAAGGATTTGTAGGAAGTTACTGATTTCCAGTCTCCTTTTCTTAACAATTCAGCCTGTGAGTGCTGGGCTGTATGATAGAAGGAGCAAGCAACTCTGTGGTCGCTGCTGAAATGCTTGCTGGTCCTGCAGAGTTCCTGTCCTTCCACAGCTCTCTAGCTTCCTACACAGAACCTGCCTCTGTCTTCTTCTACAACCCTAAGCGCTGGGGGATCTCTTTTCCCCTACCACTCTTCAAGAAAGGCCTTCCCTTCTCAAAACCCTGATCCATCACCAGCTTGATCCTATGGCAACACAGTTTGTTCCATCGATAAGGCTTGGAGTGGAGCTATTTCCAGGAAATGCTGAGAATATACTCCTAAAACTAAACTGGTAGCTGTGTCTATATTGCCACGTCCATGAAATTCTGAAGACTTCTGTCACAGAGAATGAAGACCTTTAGGGAACTTCATTGCCCAAAGCTTCCAGCTGCCTGACAGTCAATGCTGATGCTGCCAAAGCACGACATCTGAAGAGAGTGATGTCAGAAAGAAGCTCCTGTGTCAGCTTCTGTGTCCCCAAACCCTTGTCCACACTGTGACATTTTTCTCCTTTCCTTTGTAGGTTTTCACAGCAAGTTTAAAAACAGCAATGATATTTCAATTCAGATTTCTTTGATCGCTAATATCGTATGTACATTTTATACTTCTCAAACACTTTTTTATTAAACAGATAGCACATGCCTTTTGAAGCACAGCTTAAAACCATTTAAAATTGAACAGAGAAATAAAGGTCTGTCATAAAATCATCATTAGAGGAAATAATTGTGTGGTGCATGCTGTCCACATATAATGCTTGAAATATTATCTAGGATATGGTCACCATCCTTATGTTGGAGTTTTTTCTAGTACCTTCTGTAGTATTGGATTTATAGATAGATACTAATTAAGTTTGGTTTTATCATGGAGCATCTTATTTTATCCATCTATTGTGATTGAGTTTTTCTGGCTATAGTCATCTGGGCTGCATCTGTTTTCTCTTGAAGCCTGCCCATCTTCTGGGCTTTAGAGTCTCTATTGAGTAGTCAGGAGTTATTCTAATAGATCTGCCTTCATATGTAACTTGCTCTTCTTCCCTTGTAGATTTGAATATTCTTTCTTTGTCCAGTACATTTAGTGTTTTGTTTATTATGTGTTAAAGAGACTTTCTTTTCTTCTCCAGTCTTTTGGTGTTCTAATTACTTCTTGTACCTTGATAGACAACTCCTTCTTTAAATTGGGGGAAATTTCTTCTATGATTTTTGTTGAAAATAGTCTCTGTGCTTTTGAGCTGGATTTCTTCTCCTTCCTCTATTCCTAGTATTCTTAGATTTGATTTTTGCATAGTGTCCCAGATTTCTTGGATATGTGTGTGTGTGTGTGTGTGTGTGTGTGTGTGTGTGTTATTTTCTTTGACAAAAGTGGTCATTGAGCTATCCATGTCTTAAGTACCTGAGATTTCTGTTCCCATCTCTTGTATTAAATTGATGAGGCTTGCCTCTGAGGCTCTTTTTCAACCTCCTAAGTTTTTCATTTCCATATTTCTCTTAGTTCCAGTTTCCGTTATTGATTTTCTTTCTACTTTCATGTCTTGAAGTATTTTATTCATTTCATTCCACAGTTTGTGAATTTATAAATTTCTTTAAGAGATTTATTTATTTCTTCTTTAAGGTCCTCTATTATATTCATAAAGGCTATTTTTTAAATCATTGTCTTATGTTTATTCTAAGTTGCAATCCTCAGAGCCTACTGAGGCAAGGTTGCTGGGGTCCAGTGGAGAAATTGTCTTGGCTGTAATAGATTGTATTTTTACACTGAGGCTTAGGCATCTGGGTTTGGGATGATTGTAGGCCCTGACATCTGGTCTTGTCTTTGCTGAGTGGCTGCTTTGTTCCCTCTGTGGTTCTTAGAAGGGTGTGGTGCTGTGTTCTGCACAGCAGAGAATTCTTCTTGGGTCCTGCTAGGTATGGGCAGGTACTAGGGACTCTGTGTAAAATGCGTTCCTAGGTATTGATAGCCAGCACTCTAGGAATGAGGATGGACTGAGTGTGTTACAAGTGGGTCCACAGGAGGGAGAAAAACAGGCAATTCCACCAGGACCTATTTAGTCCCCTGGAAATGGGGACAGAGAATGTTGAGAGGTCAAAGCAGAATGTGTGATCCAGAGCTGAGGATGAGACTAGGGAACTGGATATGGAGGAGAGGAGGGAGAGTAAACATCTGAAGCTTCCCTCTCTGTTTAACAGGCTTACTAGCTTCTTGTGTGGGCTTGGCTCTCGTGGTTTCCAGATGATGCTTGCTGGAGTTGGGGACTGGGATAATAGGTTCAGATGGGAGAGGAAAGTTGAAGAAGAAGGTCTGCATAATCCATTGGGGATATGGTAGGAGAAAAAGAGGAGGCTGAAGTAGGTGGTTTGCCATAAAGCTGGAGTTAGCCTGCTATAGATAGAGACTGCTGTTTTGTTCCCAGCTTCCCTGACCCAAATAATGACACAGAAACCATATTAATTACAACATTGCTTGGCCTATTAGCTCAGGATTAATATTAACCAACTCTTACATCTTAAATTAACCCATTACTATTAATCTGTGTATCAGCACGAGGCTGGGGTTTACTGGTAAGGATCCAGTGTCTGTCTCCTTTGGCAAATACATGGCATCTAACTGACTCTGCCTACTCTCTCTATATATAGCTCTTCTAGTCTGACTATATTCTTCCCGGCTATAGGCCAAAGCAGCTTCTTTACTAACCAACGGTAACAAAGCATACTCATAGCATACAGAGAGGAATTCCACATCATCTCCCCTTTTCTGTCTAAATAAAAAGGAAGGTTTTAACTTTAACATAGTAAAATTACATACAATAAAACAAGTTAAAGCAAGAATTACAGTTACAATATTTAGTCTATTCATATCTGACAAAATTAAAGAAAGTGTAATATCACCTATTTTACCTTTGTGAGTCTAGAATTTCATATCAAATTTATCTTTGTGTGTGTGTGTCTATTTTTTATTGCTTTATAAATAATACCATTCAAAATTTCCACCTCCTCCCCTCCTCCCATTTCCCTCCCGCTCCCCAACTCACCCTCACCCTCCAGTCCTAATAGAGGGCAGGGTACCCTGCACTGTGGGAAGTCCAAGGCCCTCCCCCCTCCATCCAGGCCTAAAAAGGTGTGCATCCAAACAGACTAGAATCCCAAAAGGCCAGTACATGCAGTAGGCTCAAATCCCAGTGCCATTATCATTGGCTTCTCGGTCAGCCCCCATTGTCAGCCACATTCAGAGAGTCCATTTTGATCACATGCTCCATCAGTCCCAGTCAAACTGGCCTTGGTGAGCTCCCATTAGATCAGTCACACCATCTCAGTTGGTGGACCAACCCCTTGCAGACCTGACTTCCTTGCTCATCTTCTTCCTCCTTCTGCTCCTGTCGTTTTCCTTCTAGTACTTTCTGTAAGGCTGGGTTTGTGGCTACGTATTGTTTAAATTTGTTTTTGTCCTGGAGTATCTTGTTTTCTCCATTGATGGGGAAAGAAAGCTTTGCTGGGTATAGTAGTCTGGCTTGCATCCATGGTCTTTTAGTGTCTGCAGCACATCTATCCAAGACTTTCTGGCTTTCATGGTTTTCATAGAGAAGTTAGGTGTAATTCTAGGTTTCCCTTTATATGTTACTTGACCTTTTTCCTTTTCAGCTCTTAATATTCTTTCTTTATTCTGTATGTTTTGTGTTTTGTTTATTATATGATGACGGGATTTTTTTTTTTTTGATCCAGTCTATTTGGTGTTCTGTATGCTTCTTGTACCTTCATAGGAATACCCTTCTTTAGGTTTGGAAAGTTTTCTTCTATAATTTTGTTGAATATATTTTCTGGGCCTCCGAGCTGTAATTATTCTCCTTCTTCTACCCCTATTATACTTAGGTTTGGTCTTTTCATGTTGTCCCAGATTTCCTGGATGTTGTGTGTTAAGAATTTGTTGGATTTGCTGTTTTCTTTGATCAATGATTTTATTTCCTCTATAGTATCTTCAGCGCCTGGAAACAACCTGGATGCCCCTCAATGGAAGAATGGATAAAGAAAAGCGTGACACATATACACATTAGAGTATTACTCAGCTGTAAAAAAAACAATGACATCTTGAATTTTGCATGGAAATGGATGGAAATAGAAAACACTATCCTGAGTGAGATAACCCAGACCCAAAAAGATGAATATGGTATGTATTCACTCATTAGTGGATTCTAGCCATAAACAAAGGACATTGTTTATAGTTCGCAATCCAAGAGAAGCTAAATAATAAGGTAAACCCAAAGAAAAACATATATATATCCTCCTGGAAACTGGAAGCAGACAAGATCGCCAGGCAAAAGTTGGGAGCATGAGGGTAGGGGTAGAGTGGGGGGAAGGGGAGAGGGGGAGAGAGAAGGAAAACGGGTAGGATTAGGGAGAGCTTGGGGGAGTGGGATGGTTAATATGGAGGAAGGGCGGATATGGAAGCAGGGAAGAAGATATCTTAACTAAGGGAGCCATTTTAGGATTGGCAAGAGACTTGGCTCTAGAGGGGTTCCCAGGTGTCCAAGCAGATTTCCCTAGCTAGGTCCCTGGGCAGCAGAGGAGAGGGTGCCTGAACTGGCCTTGTCCCATTGCCACACTGATGAATATCTTGAATATCACCATTGAACCTTCATCTGGCGATGGATGGAGATATAGACTTTATCTTTTATTATAACTAAGGAAAACTATCTGTCATCAACTCTTCAAAGACCCAGAAGGATATAATATTACCTAAATAAACAGAAAGAATATTCAAGCAACTTCCAAAACTCGAGAATTAACAGAGACATCTTACTGCCTAAACAGTCAACCAAAGTTCTTCTACAATGTTGGGGCATCCATCTTCAGCCTATAGGCCCATAATATCCAACAGGAAATTTGAAAGACTCTTTTGCCTATATTGACAGTTTGTCAGTCACTTTCTTCTGTGTCCTACAGAAGGCCTGACAAATTCTTTCATGAAGCAGAAACCCAATAGGACTGTCTCACCTTCTTTAGGCAAGTTCATCAGTCATTTTTCTGTGAGTCCTGCATATCCAGATCATACAGCATACCATCAAAACAGTAGAGGCAAGAGCAGTTTCTTGCCCAGATGGCTGGCAAACTCCATAAGGAGACTCTTCAGTGCCCATCATCTTCTTAAAGTAATTGGTGCTGCCAGAAGCAGACCTGTCTCACTGTTTTTGAAAAGTCTAAATTCTTAAAATATTTTAAGTGCCGTATTCCATAGGTCTTTGAAGTGCTGAAGATTATCTATCTAAATAAAATATATCTTTGTATACTTAGATATACAAAAATATAACATGACTATAATTTTGACTATTATAGATGACTATTGATTATTTTGTAACTTTTAATTATACATTACATTTTTAAATGAGTTGTACAAACATAATACCTTAAACAATAATAGAAATATACATAGTTTAACAAAATAAACCTTAAATTTGTATTAATAGATCAAGATCCATACCAATGGAAAGTATTCATTTCTATATCATATCCCCCTTTAAATGAAAACAAACATTTATAAACAAAAATTATTTGGGGAATTTGGGTGTTGTTTTATTCAAACTGCTTACCACTGTATGTTGGGTGAAGTATTTCTGGGGTTCCCGGAGACCTTCTGGGGGAAGTGTTCTTGTTCTACTAAACCACATTAGCCTGGAAGGAATCCACAGTTTCTCATCTTTTGTGGAAATAAAAGCAGAATCTCTTTTCCAAAGTAACATATCCTTAGACCCAAATTTTTAAGTCAAGATACCTTTATGTTGGTTTAACTTAGCAACCCCCAAAATCAAATGTCTTTCTGCAGTCAAAAAATTAAAAGAAAACACAATAGTATACATAATCCAGACTCTCTGTGTATTTTCCATCTTTACATGGCTTATTTTTCTTGACTCCTTTTTTCTATTACTGTCTGTGTTCTTTTATATTATTTTTACTGACTCTTTAAAGACTTTATTTCTTTTTTTAACTGTCTATACTCTTTTTCCTCTCTCTCCCAAGCCTATGTATATTTTTAGACACACTATTTCTTCTTTAGAGGTTTTTTTTTTTTTAATGTCTGAATATGTCCTATTGTGTATCTGAAATCCTTTTCTGACAAGGAGCATTTTTAAAATGATAAGCGGTGTGGTTGTGGCAGCCCTGGATGCTGGCTCCACCTTGCTTGGCCTTTCAGTATGGTAGAAATACATTTACTGCCAGCTCTGGAACTGCTAGGTGGGAGCTGTACTCACCACCTCAACTCTGGGAAGCACGATGCAGCACATTAACCCTTTTTGTCTGAGTAAAAGCTAAATCTGCCATGCAGCATGTGTGGCCTAGAAATGTTTCTGTGTAGGGTGGTGAGAATCTGCCATGCTTTCCTGCCTGTGCATGCCTTGCAAACCTAATCTAGCTACTTGCACCAGCGGAAGTGCTGAGTAGCAGGTATGCTCTTAGCTACTTTCCTCCTAACCCCAAGCGGGCATACAAGCAGCTGGACCCAAAATATGTAGCTGACCATGACAGTTTGCCCAAAACATAGGGGTGCCATTTTGTAGGCAGAGACTGCTCACTTATTCCCAGCCACCCAAACTCAAATAATCAAACAGAAACTGTATTGATTACAACATTGCTTGGCCCATTAGCTCAGGCTCCTTATTAACTAACTTTTTCATCTTAAATTAGCCTATTTTATTAATCTATGTATCAGCATGAGACTGTGGCTTACTAGTAAGGATCTGGCATCTGTCTCCTTTGGCAGCTACATGGTATCTCTCTGATTCAACCTACTCTCTCTATATATGTCTTCCAGCCTGGCTATAGTCTTCCCTGCTATAGGCCTAAGCATCTTCTTTACTAACCAATGGTGGTAAAACTTATTCATAACATACAGAGGAGAATCCTACATGAGCCTTCCTGCTTCTCTGGCCAGACTGGTATGTGGTTCCCAGGTCACGTACAGCCTGAGGACCCTAGGTGGCTATGTAATTTGCCTGAGTGTTTGTCAGCACATGCGTGACCCTAGAACCCGAAGTGCCAACCACAGTGCTGTATGAAAGGAACCATAACAATATTCACTCATGTTTTGAGAATTTCTTGTTTGTTTAATTGGCACACTTATTGAATCCAGCATTTGGATATCATTTGGAATTCAGTATCTTGAATATTCTTGATATTAGCCATCTGTCAAATGTGTAACTAGAAAAGATTTCCCCCCATTGCACAGCTGTCTTTCCACATGACTATTTCTTTGGCTGTGCAGAAGCTTTTATTTTTACTTCATGTAATCCCATTTTTCAGCACATGACTTTATTTTCTGGGTGACTACAGTCTTTTCAGAGTCCTGGCCTATGCTTATATCTTGAATCACTTTTCCTGATATTTTCCTCTAACAGTTTTAGAGTTTCTCCTCTTACACTAAGGCATCTTGTCCATTTTGAGTTGATTCCTATACAAGATGAGTGGGGATTTATTTTCGTTCCTCTACATTTGGATATCCAACTTCCCCAGTGCCATTTTTCGATGGAGATGTCTTTTCTCAAACGGGAGTTTTTGGCATCTTTGTCAAAAATCGTGTGCTGCAGCAGCGTGGGTTTATTTCTGGGTAATCTACTCCATTCTTATGATGTATGTTCCTGTTTGCATGACTGAACCATGCTGTATTCTTGTTACTATGGCTCTGCACTATAACTTAAGGTCAGGGATAGTTATACAACCAACATTGTTCTTTTTCTCAAGATTTCTCAGACTATCCAGATTTATTTCTGTATATTAATTTTAGGATTATTTTTCTCCTGTGAAGAATATCTTTGGATCTTTGAAAGGGTTTGCATTGAGCTTGTAGGTAACCATTTTATTATCTTAATTCTGCCAGTCAGTGGTCATAAGCGATCGCCCCATCTCTAGTGCCATTGCTAATCTCTTTCTTCAGTGTTTTTATTGTGTTCGTTTTACAGGTTTTTCACATCCTTGGCTAGGTTTATTCCTATATGTTTTGAAACAATGGTGAGTGTAATTGTTTTCGTGATTTATTTCTCAGTGTGTTCATTATAAATAAAATAATTTCTTGTTTTTGAATGCCAATTTTATATCCTGATACTTTGCTAAAAGTGTTCCTTACTTCTAGGAGGCTTCTGTTTTTAAGGTTCCTTATCATATAGTTTGGTATCATATAGTTTGGGTTTTGTTTGTTTGCTTGCTTCCTTATTTGTTTGTTGGCATAAGGTTTCGTGTAGTCTAAGCTGGCCTTCAACTGTATAAGCAACTGAAGTTGACCTAAAACTTCTTATCCTCCTGTCTCTGCCTCTTTGTTGCTGGGGTTACAGGTACATCATCACATTTAGTTTTGTGTGGTGCTGGGGATCTAGATGTGGGATTCCTACACACTAAATGAGTGTTCTACCAACTGAACTACATCCTCAGCTTTAGGACCTTAGTTTTAAAAGAAATTTCAAAAAGTCTGTAGTAATTAAAAACAGAATTTTTATATGTATGGCCATATTATGTTTAAAATATTCTAGCTGAGAAGAACTAGGAATGTAGATTTGCAAGCTTTATAACAAAACTATTAAGACATCTTGAAAATTCAACTGTGAAGGAAAAATAGAAAAAAAAGAATATCAGTTAATGTTTTACAGATTCTTTGTACATTTATGGATGGAAATACTCCTTCAAATCACACACACACACACACACCTCCACCACCACTACCACCAAAACATAAATAAACATTATATGAATCAGTACAATGTTCTTTTGAAATAGGTCTTACTATACTCTGGCTAGCCCAGAATTCACTACCCAGACTTGGATGCCATTGAACACAAAGAGATCCCCTTCCGGAACTTTGGGGTTAAAGGCATTCATCAACATACCCAAAAAGGTATTTTTATCTTTAATTTCATACTTAGATAACATGTTTGAACCCATAGTTCTATTATGCATAGCCATTACTTACCTATTTAATTTGTGAAGAATTTGTGCTGTTCTAGTTGTATATTTATTCATTTGTAAAAAAAAAAGTAAAAAATTCCTTTTAAAATTTAATTATTTGAAAGCTATATAAAACTATAATGTTTACTGTCTTAAGACCTCTGATTCAGAGTTAATTTTTATTCTCAAAATAATTTTGGCCAGAAAGCTCAATAGCATTGTCATGGTCATAAAATTCAGTTACAAATTTGATCTTCACGGTAAGCCAGGGACAAAATGCAAAATTCACTTTCTTAGAGCTACAGTCCTTTGCTTTCCTTCACAAAGTGCTTACTTTCTTCTGAGATGGATGGAATGTCAATTGGACACGGACAATAACTAAAAGCTTAGAGTAAGGAAGGGCGACCCCTAGTGTTGGTCTTCAGAAATCAAATTCATGCACAGCTCCCAGAATGTCATGCCAAATACCAGGGGCAGGTATTCTAAAACTAGTTAGAATCCCAGTTTTATTGAGTTCAATTGTCTTTAGATGCAAAAGTTACTATTAATTAAGAAATAATTAAAATGTTTTAGGAGAGTTTTCCAAATGGCAACACTTATCCTATGAAATGTCTTTTTAGTAGCACCAAGCACACAAATCAAAAAAAGAATAATGCAAGAGGAAAATGCTCAGGCTTTGCTTGAATGGGCAAGCGGAAAGCTAGCTAAGGGAAAAGTAAAGCTTGACTATTAACTCCACCTTGAACTGAAGATAAATTACACTGAAGTCACTGAAGGAGCCTTACATGTGCACAGGAAATTCCCGAGGGAGTTGGTTACTGCTGTACAGGTTTTGCATTGCAATCTTCACCTCTGAGAGCTCAAGGTTACCATCCCCACAGAAAAAAGAAAGCCCTTCAGCTTCAATACCAGTCACTTGTGACAACATAAAATGAAAGGAGAGGTCAAGGAGACTTACTGTACCATTTGAACCCATTATCACTCAACAAGAGGAGACACTGCCGAAGGGAGAAAAGAAAAGACCTACGGGGACAGGGGACATCTTATACTTAAAGGGGTATTCTCTGAAGGTAAAGATATATAGAATTGAAAAAAAAAATGTGGCATTCTTGCCTGTTATGATATTAGGTGTCAAAGATATATATATATATATATATATATATATATATATATATATATATGAGTTGAGTTGTTTAGGCCAAGTTTGTGCTGGGAACAGTTCTGCCACTGCCTTTTACCCAAGTAAACATGGCACACTAACGTACAGAATGATGGACCATTGAGAATGAGAAGGAGACTGGACATGGTGACCAAGTTACCCACTACCAAGGCAGGTAGAGCTTAGCAGATGGCTGAGCTGCTGTCATCAATGCCAACTCATGCAGCAGGTGCACAGCACATTTGTTTTTTAAGGTCCAGAGTCGCTCGCTTTCCCCTGACGTTTCCATAACATGAAACTGCATCTGGGTGAGACCTTCGCATCCTCTGCTTTTTTAATGGAGGGTGTACCAGCAACCAAATTCTAATAGCCATTGAAAGCCTTCCTCCATATTTATCCGTCCCCCTGTATTTAACTCAGAGTAGATTTTCTTTTTGGTTTTTCTCCTCCATCCAGAAGATGCAGCAAATCCCTCACGAAGCCAAGTAGACCCTTTCATGTTTCATAAACAGTGCCTAGTTCACATCTGTGTGCAAACTAGCAACTGTAAATTATTTAGATAACACATGCTAAATTATTTATAATAGTACATGGAAAGAATTATATACATTAACAAGAAACAAGACTTTTCTCCGTAAGATAATTTATCACTGAGAGTCTTATTTAAATCTTTTATTTCCCTGGCTTTCAGCACTTAGGAGAAAACAAAATATCCTTTCAAGTCTGCACTTTCAGTCTATTTATAAGAAGAATTTGCTCTAACAGGTTGCCGTGAGTTCCTGCTGTCATTTACACCCCATGCAATCAAGAACTTTCAATTACACACAATATGTCCATCACAATAATTTTTCGTTTATTTAGCAAGAAGGTAATCTTTAATAGGAGCATACATAATTTCATTTTGTATGACTGATTTACCTGCCTACTGATGCTTATTCTAGCAAAGCATTAGCACCCTCCTGGAACTTCTGCTTCTTTTAAAAGCTGCATCAATTCCTTCCAGTGACTAATTTCATAAGACACCGAGATGGCCTCTTTGGAATTCAACCTCCAAAATGCATGGCAAGCCTGAGGAGTGGCTTTGGCATACATTATTGTGCTTCCCTCCCATGTAACTTCTGCTAGTTAGCATAGCAGGCCTCCAAGAAACACCGGGTGGGCAATCTCTGCTCAGCAAACACCACAAAATAACAGCCCATGCAAGCTCATGCTCACACCATCTCAGATAACAAAGACGAGAGCATTCACTGGGAAATGCTATGCTTTGACGAGACGGTGTGTAAGAAAACCTGCAAGGTGACAGTTGATGAAGAACTCACCTGGGAAAACCAATCTTCTTAAATATTAGGTTAAATAAAATGCTTTGGTTTATTTTCTACTTGAAAGTCCTTTTTCTTTCTTTCTTTCTTTCTTTTTTGTTTGTGAGTTAGGGTCTTATTCTATTATCCAGGCTTGCTCAGAATTCTCTCTGTAACCCCATGCGATTCAAAGACGCTTAGTAGGTAAAATATTAAAGATAAATATTTAGAATTCTAGGTACTTTAAGCTAATTTCTCAAATCCTTTTGGGTTTATAGATACTTGGTTCTTCTATTTAAGATCAATTTACGGAAGCATTGCAGATCAAACTCTTTGTGTTTAGAGTCTCTTAGGAGAAATTACACATAAAGGTGTCAATAGTACATGTGTAGGGCAGAGGTGGGAGCTCACATGGGAAAGCACATGTTTTACAAACATGAAGACCTGAGTTTGAGCCCCAGAATTCTCACTGGAAATGGAAGGATTAGTAATACACACCTGTAATCCCAGCACTTGGGGGCGGGGCGGGGGAAGGGGAGAGTAGTGAATCCTTGAGGCTTGCTGACCAGTTAGTGCTACAGGTAATTTGCATAAGAATAACCTTACTCACAGTTCTTTTTGGAAGACTCGTGTCCCATTATAGAAATTAATTTTCTGGAAATTCAGGAGTTCTAATCTAGCCAAAGACCATTTCTCAACAGAACAAGTTAGACAGTACCTAAGGAACAACACCAGAGATGACCCCTGACCTCCGCACACGTGTTTATGAAACGTAAGAACACACATACCAGTGAACATTTCTCTATCACATCTTTGGGAAAACCAAAGGCTACAGAAAATGCAGATGAGAGACAGGTGCAATAGATAGAAAGATAGATTGATAGATGCTAGGTAGATTATTAGGAGATTCAGAAAAGAAAGATATTGAGAGGGTGTCATGATAGAGAAAACCAGTCTGTGTGGGGAAATGATGGATAGTATGAAGAAAAATTGGGTAAAATATGAGGCTATGGTGCTTCGGACAGGTTCAGAACAGGAGACAAGACCACACTGCAGGGCAGAGCATGAGGAGAGACAGGAAACCACAAGAATAAAAGTCCAACATCAAAGGCTTTTAGATTCTGGCTCTTATCATCTATTTCTTTGAAACAAGAAAGCATTTCATACAACTCAAATCTGTATCTTTTTTTATTTTGTTCTACTTAATGCAAATGTAGATATATATCAGAAGATGTCATAAATTTTAGGAGAAACTGAAGTGTCTCAGTAACCAAAATCTCTAAGCCATCTATGGTGAGTCAAGTAAAAAAGAATGAGAGTCAAGCAAGCTTATATATGTGCAAGGTCATATATGTTCAACATCATGTATTATAAGGCATGTGGGTGCAAGGTCATGTATGTACAAGGTCATGTGTGTGCATAGCCATATATGTGCAAGGTCATGTGTGTGCAGGGTCATGTATGTTCCAGGTCATACATGTCTAAAGTCACTCACTACAGAACAGTGTGATTTAGCTGAAGTGAGAGTAAATCCAACCTAAGAGGATGAAGTATGAACCACTGAGAATGAAGAACAGAACACTTTATGAGGAAATCCTTCCTAGGCTGGACTTTTCCTCCTTCATCTCCCCTCTAATTCTAGGCACACAGGCACATTTGTTTTCAGTAGCAACTGCCAATTTCATTTTTCCCAAGACTTCACTTGCATTTTGTAGGAATTTGAGTGCTTGTTAGTAAATTAGCATCATAAACTAGCACTGGTAATGTATTATTAGAAATTGAGATGTATTTAGAGATTATTTTTGTTTTGCCACAGAGAGTCACAACATAGACAAATCTGACCTCTAACTCAGTGTGTACCACCATACACTGTTCTAGGTGTTTGTGCACTTCTGGATACCTTTTTCTTTTTACACACACACACACACACACACACACACACACACACGTATACAGAGAGAGAGAGAGAGAGAGAGAGAGAGAGAGAGAGAGAGAGAGAGAGAGAGAGAGAGATAGTAACTATGTATGAGTCTTTAGCAAAATAAAATTAATTAAACATTCTGTCAACTCTCTTCCATACTCCTATTGACAAATAGTTCTCTGTGCCACAAGAACTTACCGAGGCTGTAGCAGCATGCACTGGCCCAAACCAGGTACACTCCTAGCCATGAGACTGGGAAGTAGACACCAGCTCCCATCCCAACCAAGAAGCTATTTCCATGACAACTGCTTACAAAGGAAATAGAAATTTCTCCAAGGCAGTCTTACTGGGTGTGCAAATAGCACTTGAAAGCAGGCTCCACATCCAGAAGTAGATGGTCAACATAAAATGAACTCGAATGTATTTTTTGAAGATTTTTGTTTGTTTGTTTCAAAAAAAAGTGCTTTGTTTGAGTTTTTGCTGTTGTTGCTGTTGTTTTGTGACCTTACTGGTCTTCTGCTTGTATATTATGATTTTTGATTTGGTGTTCTTATGAGTTCTTTGTGTGTGTGTGTATGTGTGTGTGTGTGTGTGTGTGTGATGTGTGTGTGTGTGATGTGTGTGTGTTTGTGTGTGTGTTGCGTGTGCCTGTATATGTGTTTCTTTTGTTTGTTAGTTTTTTTTCATTTTGTTCTATACTTATTTGGTTTTGCCTATTGGTTTTTAAAGAGAAAGTATGAAGTTGGATGAGTATCTGGAAGATCTGGGAGGAGATAAGGGAAAGAGCTTGATTGCATGGAAAAGTTATTTTCAATAAAAAAATAGTTCAGTGTGAGATCAAAGGGTATGTCATGCATTAATCTAGATCAAGGGTTCTCAACCTGTGGGTCACAACCCCTTGGGGTTGGCAAATCAGATATCTTGTTTATCAAATATTTATATTATAGTTCATAACAGTAGCAAAAATACAGTTATGAAGTAGCAACAAAATAATTTTATAGTTGAGGGTCACCATGACATGAGGAACTGTATTAAAGGAATACTAATTGAGAACCACTGCTCTAGATATAAAAAGAGGTACCGTGATAGCCTCTCACAATAGTATGTCAATCAGCTCCCTCGTCAAGCATGGTACAGCCTAGCCATCTTTGCATATATTAACTAATTCATTTCTGATAAAATTGAAATTCAATAGAATGTTGCCATTTATTTTGATTTTTTTAGATTTCTTTATTTTATTATATAAATGTTTTGCCAGTGTTATGGTTTAAGTAAAATGCTGCAGGTCCCCATATGGTAACAGTGGACAGCAGGTCATGTGACCATGCCACAGGTCCTCAAGCAGCGGCAGGCAACAGGTAGGTCCTGAGACCACAGCAGGCCACTAAGGCAGCCAGGTCGCAGGCAAGGAGCTCCCAAATGGCTTGCAGGCTACCAAGAGGCAGCAAGTCCCAGGCAGGGAGCCACATGGCGGGTGAGAGACAGAGACATGGATAGGCATGCCACACAGAGTGAAGTTGGATATTTATTTAGTGGGTTATGAAAGAGAAGGGGAGAGGGGGAGAGGAGAGAGAGAGAGAGAGAGAGAGAGAGAGAGAGAGAGAGAGAGAGAGAGAGAGAGGAGAGAAACAGAAGGGGAAAGGAAAAGGTGGAGAGGAGGGAGAGACAGAAGCTGCCTCTGAGAGAGGGGGAGAAATAAAGGGACTCAGACTGGAAGAAAAAGATCTGCCTGCTTCAGAGGTTGATGGGGAGGGAGTGGGAGGGACTTATTTCAGACAAGGAGGGCTTGACAGATCATTACATCCAGTATATACACATGTGCACCACATGCATGCATGGTGCCTGTAGAGGTCAAAAGAAGGCATCAGATTCCCCTAAAATTAAAGGTAAAGATGGTTATGAGCCACCATATGTGTATTGTGAATGGAACCTATATCTCCTGCAAGAGTAATGAGTCCTCTTAAACAATGAGTCATTTCTCCAGTCCCATCATTTTTACATGAGTAATAATCATTAGATTCATTTTAGGACCATTATTAGCACTACATACTAAGTTTTTCTACCTGAGAACCCCCATGAATCCCTTTCTTTTGCTATCAAATCACTGCATGTCTGTAATGTGGTAGAGTTTTGGTTTTTAATATTTCACATCTCACTGTAGCAATATTTTCTCTAGTATTTAAAAAGCAAGTGTTTGCATTCCTGAGGTGAATTTTGTGTTTTGAATCATATTTAGGCTAAGGCACTAGATCATTGCTGTAGATCATTTCTAGAATGCAAAATAATCTAGATTTGATCTCTACTGTAAGGACAGATGGAAGAAAGAAAGATAGGAAGGAGAGAGGCAGGAGAGGGATAGATGGAAGGGAGGGGGGAAAGGGAAAAGTAAGTCTTCCACATTTCCCCATTTCCAGAAGCAAATCTTTAATCATAAAAAGGTTCAGAAGGACTTATGATAAGAACAGGAAATAGAGTCTGGCTAGGTAGTTTTAAGGGCAGGGACTGAGTTCAAATTCTTGTCTTTGGCCCATAGCTGGAAGTGTCCTTGTTCTGTCCTGGCCAGAGGCTAGATGCCAGAAGGGAGTTCCCATTCCTAGCCTACTTTCTCCTTGTCTTTCCTACCCTAAATGAACATTTCTGCCTGGAAGCTATGTATGAGGATATGAGTAAACCCAAGAGGAGATCCTAGACTAGACTGACTGCCTTCCCATGGCTCACTCACATTTCTCCCTTAAGTCCTATGACATAAGGACACAGCGCATCATCTTGAGGCACCCCACTTCAGGAACCCTTTCTTGCTGTTCATGAGCTCTTTAACACTTCCCTTAAGCTCCCAGTTACACATTTGTACTAGTCCTCATTTCTAAACTCACCTTCTGGTTGTCTGTGAATTGCATTCTTCAAATTTGCAAGACAGGAACCTGGAGACCACTGGCTGAGTGAAAGTTTTGTGTGTCCAGAAATGACTGACACTGTAACTCCTAAACTAAATCCCTCCTAAGGTGATCATGAAATGCTCCATCAAACTCAGTGAGCCCCAACTTTAATGCATCATTCAGACTCAAAGTCAACTAATATTAGGATCTGTCTCAGGAACTAGTTTCTTCTATAAGTGTGGCTTTGTTCATGTTTTCTTCTTTATATTAGTGAATTCAGGAACTATTAGTTTCTCAGTATTTTACCTAATCTTTGAATGTTTAATAGTATTCCATTATACTTTAATACAATATTTTTGGAAGTTCTATCACAGACTACATTAATGTAGCTCTTCCAACAAATTTTCCAAGTAGGTACTCCATTTTTCCTATTGTTCAGATGAAGAAATTGAGATAGAAAATCACAACAGTCATTATCTTGTTCTATACTGACTGAAAACAGCCTCATTGGCCGATCAGAAAGCCTGTGTTCCAGGCCTATCTATTACACTCATCTGGTCACCTTTCTGCTTCTCTCAGTAGCAAATTGAACTCACTTTAAGAGGAGTCCCTTCCGAAGGTCATTTAAGGCCTCTGCCAGTACAACTCTGTCTGCTCTCTACAACTGATATCTTAAAATTTTTTGGTAAAAAATATCTCCATAAGAATTCATGAGAACTAAATTTTTTCATTATAAATTTAAATCATTGCAAAAAGTTTACTTTTCTGTTTATTATAAATACTTTGAAAATAAAACTGTCAAGTCACTTTAAAATATATCTTCTTCAGTATGAACACCATGGAGATTTGGAACTATATTCTATTTGAAATAACATTTCCTTCAGAAACAAAAAAATTTTCTTATTCATCATTCCCTTGCCCCCATGAAACCTTATACAAAATTTTAAAATATTTTTAGAAAATATGTTGTCATCATTTTTATCTCTTAATATATTTCTATAAAAAAGTATACAAATAGATTTAATATTTAAGTCCTTTTGACTCTATTTCTACTGCTCAATTATTTTTCCCAGAATTAAATCATTAGTGTAATCGTTTAGTTGTACTCTGTTGATCTAATGAATAAAAAAACTAATTTGGGCTAGAGAAGTAGTTTAGTGGCAACATGCTTGTCTAGTATGTGCACTGCCCTAGGTTCAAGCCCCAGGATTATACACACAAATAAAATACAACATGGACAATTTTCAGTCTTGAAAACATAAACTTTAATTGACAGTGCATTTCTTAATGAAATAGGAAGGTAATAAAGCTTTTCTGATCTCTCAATAAGTCTTTATTATTAATTCATATATGCATTGATGGGTATTATTATTCTTGAGACAGTGTTCATAAGCCATCTCATCCCTATTTTCATTTTCATAGATATAAGTGCTGAGAACGCTTGTTCATATAAATTAATAACCGGCTCCCTGAGGAAACTTAGACATAGTAATGTTGTTCAATTCCTTGAGCTCATTATTAGGTATATTACAAAAATTATTTAGCAGTATTCCTTCAAATATTATTTTTAATGATTAATCAGTGGAAATTCTATTAGATTTTCTAAGTTTTATTTAATTCGATGAACAGTAAATCCCCTAACCTGCAAGAGGATTTGTTATCTAGTCACTAGGCATTTGCTTCCTCCATACCAGCATCAATATTTCCAACTGTCTTTTGTGTGGTACCCTGATGGTTACACAGTGGTACAATATCCTATTGTAATATTCTAGAAGACTTGAGGAGAGTCATGTCTTCATTTCTTTCACTTATTTTATTTTTTGATTATGAAGGCAGACTGTGTGCATGTGCATATGTGTCCACTGAGGCCATAAGTGTTAGGTCACTGCAACTGGTGTTACAAGCCACCAGATGTGGGTGCTGGGAAATGCACTCAGGTCCTTTGCAAGAGTAATGACTGCTTGAACACTGAGCCAGCCTTTTTCCAAGCCCATGTATCTTCATTTGTAAACGAGACAAAGGTTATGTGAAAATACAGGTAAAGGAAACATAATTTTTCACTATTTTCCTTTGAAGCAGGCCATTTTAGGAGAGAGTATTTATGGATGGTGAGGAGTATAGGAATCAATTTCCTTACATAATCTATTAGTCCCAATAACAGCAATTGTGATAGTCTATCTTGACTGACAACTTGACAGTGTAGACTCAAAAGACAACAGCCTCAGAGCAGGCCTATGATGGATTTTTCTAGTTTAAGTAGCTAGAGAGGAAAGGCTCACCCTAAATGTGGGTGGCACCATTTTCTGTGCCAGGGTCCTAGACTAAATAAAGAGGAGAATATGAGCTTCAAACAAGTATTGGCTGCTCGTTGCTTGACTGTGGACACAGTATGGTCAGTTGTTTTCTGCTCCTACCATCATGCCTTTCCATCATAACAAACTGCAACCTCAAAGTGTAAAGCAAAGAAAATCCTTCCTTGCTTGACTTTGCTGTGGGAGCTCCTTCCACTCCTTCAACCAATAGCCTTTAAGATACCAGCCCACTTGGGTGTGGTCTCTTATACTATAAATGCAGCTGTAAAGCTTGTGCTCACTCTCTTGCTTCCGGCTCTCACTTCTGGATGCTAGACTCTGTTCCTGTTTCCCATTTGTGCACAGGACTATGATCTAGGAGAGTGATCTGTAAGTCTCCCCTAAATAAATAACCCTTTATTAAACGTAATTCTGAACAAGTGTGATGTTATTTTGTAACTTCCACCATCAGATTTCCTTTCATTGGGCATTTTGTTACAGCAACAAGACATTTAATTAAAGACTGATTCTCGATGATGTGATCTCAGATGAAAGCCATGACTCTACATTTTTTCTAATCATTGTCTGTCTTGACATCTTTAATCCCCAAATTTCATAAGGAAAAGAAAGCATAATGAATCTAGCTTGGGTGAGCTTCCTAGACTGCAGTCAAAGAATCATGGTCAGTAGAACAGAGCCATGTGTTATACAAAGAGCCCCAAGTATTAGTCTGTACATTTGGAAGTTAGTCCTCCCAAACCATAGGATTATGAGCTGAGTCATCCTACAAAATTCTCCTATAAAATATATTAATGTAGTTCTTCTTCAAACTTGCCAACTTAATTGCTTTATTTATATTTAATCCATTTACAGTTGACTTGGTTTTCACCTAATGAGTTGGCCTTAATTTGTCAAAACATCTACTTCAATTGACATTCAATTTCATCTCAACACCTTAAGCAGAATCATTCAATGCTTTGTATTGTCTCAGTACCACTCTGCTTATATCCTCTAGGTTTGGGTACATAGTAATCTTTTCCATTTCTTTGAGATAAGGTCTTATTAGATATCACAGGCTGACCTGGAACTCATGATGTAGCCAAGGCTGGCCTCAATCTCTCCATCATCTTGCCTCTCTCTTTAGTGTTCATATGGTAACCTTAATGTCACTAATTGCTTATAATCTATGATGGGTTGTCAAAGTCATTGTAGGGAAGTATTTCTACAACTTACAGTGGAAAGATTTAGCCTTTGCCTAGCGTCTCATCTCAAAATATCACACACATGATCATGTTTAAACACAGGTCCCACTGTGCTCTAAGCCAGGCAGTACATTTTCATCAAGTTAGGAAAACTTCCAAAGCCTTTATTGTGTCTTAAACCTCTGTCCCTGATTGGATCCTGAGACCTGCCCTTTCTCCTTTGCTCTGAGTCAATCACACCCACCCCACAGACACATACTTACACAGTTCCTCTTACACAGCCTGCCTTATTTCTCTGAAGTAGAAAGGACTTCGGGACGTGTGCAAAGGAGATTGTAGTTACCATTTACCTTGCCTGGAATGTTTTCCCCAGATCCTTACCTGGCCTTTTCAATCATTCCACTCAGGTCCCTGCTCTAGTATGACCTCCCTAGAGACAGCTCCATCTCTCCCCTTCTTCCATTAATTTGAGTTTAGAAAGAAGAAGAGAAAAAATGATAGAAGAGGATACATACCATTTGTCTTTGTAGAGGATATCTCTGAAAGGTTTCTCTGATCATAGTCATGGTTTTTTGGAAAATAATTTTTACATACAGTATATTCCAAACACATTTTGCCTCTCTCCTCTCCTCTCAGATCTTCCCTACATCCCTGTTGCTTTGACTGCAAAATTTCTCTCTTCTTTAGAAAACAGGGAAATCAAAAACAAAACATGAGAAACAGATACACACTCAACATAAAAACACAAAATCAGAAACTATAATATATAAGCAAAAGACCAGTAATGTTAAAAGAAAAAAAAAACACTACGGAAATCCTGTAAGTTCATTTTGTATTTGCCATCTATAACTGTACATGGAGTCTGCCCTTAAGTGTGGTTTGTATCCTCAGTGAGATTCTATTGGAGCAATGTAATTTTTGTTTGAGAGTGGCTGTATATTGGAAATAGTTTCTTGTTTAGGATGGGAGTTCCTGTCCCGTTCCCCTCTTCTTGCTGGGAGCCCATCCAGCTTGGACCCATGCAGGCCTTGTGTATTCCACCACAGTCTCTGTGAGTTCACATATGTATCACTTCCATTGTATTTGAAAGACGTAATTTCCTTGGTATCCTCCATCCCCTTTGGTTCTGACACTAATTTGTCTCCTCTTCCATAGGAAATGGGTTTGATGGAGACATCCCATTTAGGATTGAGTATTCCAGAGTCTTACTCTAGAGAGATGTGTCCAGATGTGGATCACTGGGGATGGCTAAGTGAATCACTTATCTACAACTTTAGAAGAATGTTGTTAGGAGTCATTTTATTTCTGCAACCCTTTAGCAAAACAATAGGATTTGATTTTCCCTGAGGCCCATGGACTATCCACTCTTAAGTTCTTGGCCACCCAACCAGTGTCAAACATGGGTTCCATCTCATGGGTTATGCCTTAAATCTGATCTGACAGCATATGATTACTCTCATGATTGTGGTCAGCATATCTTGCAAGCAGGTCACCATTGTAGAGCAGAGAATTGGTAGCTGGGTAAGCTTTTACCTTTCTCCTCTGGTAGCATGCAGAGTACCTTCCAGGATCATAAACACTAGTCAGTAGGGGTGAAGCCTCTAGTTAGACACAACTCACGTTCTCTGTGGTCCATGAGATATGTAGGTATTGTCTTCAACTTAGGACCCTATCATCAGTCTGTGGAGAGCAACCAATAACCTATATTTTGTAGGGAGTTCCATGCGGCATCTATGGGCAACAATTCAATAAGATATAACCCATTCTTGGCATTGGAGGTATCACTTGGTAGCAAGAGATGTATACTTAAGGTTTTGACCCCTCTGTTATCTGATGGGGAGCCAGAGCCTTTACTTTTTCCCCTGTATTTTCTAAAGCTTATTCTGTGTGACTTAATCATCTATTTTTAATTTATTTTTTAAAACAATCTTTCTTCATTTTACATGCCAATCTTAGTTTCCTCTCCCTCACCTCCACTAGCTCTCTTCACCTTTCACCCACCTGCCCCCATCCATTCCTCAGAGAGGGCAAGCCCTCCCATGGGGAGTCAACAAACTCTGGCACATCACTTCCAGACAGGACCAAGCCCCCCACCTCCGTGTATCCATACTGAGTATGGATATCCCTCTAAAGAGAATGGGCTTTAAAAAGTCAGTTCAAGCAATAGGGATAAATCCTAGGCCCACTATCAGTGGCCCCACTGACTGCACCAGTCACACAACTGTCACATTCAGAGAGCCTAGTTTGGTCCTACGCACGTTCTACTGCTGTCAGTCCAGAGACCGTGAGCTCCCACTAGCTAAGGTCAGGTGTTTCTGTGAGCATCACCATCATGGTCTTGACCCCTTTGCTCATACTATCACTCCTCCCTCTCTTAGACTGGGCTCTGGGAGCTCTGCCCCATGCTACCTGAATCCAGCAACTGATCCATCATAGAAAATTATCTATTTTAAGACTATGGGATGATGTTAAGAAATGTGGACATGTAATTGGTTATGGGCTTTAGGTAAATTTATGTGGAGTAATGGGAGATTTGTTTGTTTAAAGCAAGTAGGAAAAATAAGGAACATGTTCGTGAATAGCTTTTATAATTTTTCATCTTTGAGGCATTGTTTACTACAAGAAAAAATATACTTGTCTCAGGAGAGCAGGAGAAGCTTGCTAAGGAACAATGGAAAATATTAACACATGGGAAGAGCAGAAGCCTGTGTGCAATTTTAACTTTCAAGAGAGATATTTCGCTTTGTTGTGCTATGTGTACTCAAGTCCCTAGAATGAAGCTGCAGGCTGACTCACAGGTTGGGATTTAAATGATTTGGGAAGTTAGAATGTTAGAGATCCAAAACAAATTATCTTCAGTTTTCTCTAGTGCACTTAAATGGCTTATTGACTGAGGTTTCTGTCCCACCTGTCCTGCAGTCATTCAGTCCCAAAGAAACACACAGAGGTCAACATTAACTATAAACTGATTTATCCATTAGCTCAGGCTTCTTCTTAACTCTTATAACTTACATTAGCCCATTATTCTTATCTATGTTAGCCACATGGCTCAGTACTTTATTCAGTGAGGCAGTTACATCTTGCTTGTTCTGTGTCTGGATCATGACTGCAAACTGAAACTTCCTTCTTCCCAGAATTCTCTTTGCCCTGTCTCTACTTCCTGCCTGGTCACCCTGCCTATACTTCTTGCCTGGCTACTGGCCAATTAATGTTTATTTAAAATACAAGTGACAGGGTACAGACCATTGTCCCACAGCAATGGCCTTTTATTGTCCATCTTTGTGTGAGACCAAACATCTAGTGACAAATAGATGAATCTTGTGGAATGTATAAACAGACCTCTGGATGCCACCAACTGAACAACTAAGAATGTCATCAGACAGCATATGATATCTATTATAGAAGTTTCTGTTTGCGACAATCTCCCTACATGATGTGCACACCGATGTATTTGAGAGTACAAATTTATGACTTTCATTGTCCTGTTACTATAAAACATCAAAGAGCTGTTATGTTTGAGAACATAGTACTTGATGCAGCCAGTATCTGTGTTTCTGGGCCATGGTCACTCATATTTGGCTCCAATATAATTTTTTCCTTTGAAGTGAGGACTGTAGTTTTTAATGTACAAAGAAAAAAGCAAACCAATGAAAGCTTTTAAGTGAATGGAGAGTTACAGACACATGAGTGTTTAAGGAAGATTATAAGGGCTCAGTAGTTAAGAGCACTGGTTGCTCTTCTAGAGGAAGAGCACCCACGTGACAGTATACAGCTGCCCATAACTCTAGTTCCAGAGGATCAGATACCATCTTCTGATCTCTTTTGGCACCAAGCATACATGTAGTACATAACCATACTTGAAGGTAAGAAACCCATACACATAAATAACAATAATAATAATGATTAGTCTATATCAGTTTAATGAAAAGATTGATAGAGTTAAAGCCTAAAGACAAAGGACCAAGTAGAAAGTATTAAATGATTGTTGGGTGCGTCCACCCACTGAGACGGTGGGACTGATCTAATGGGAGATCACTAAGGCCAGTTGGAATGGGACTGATGAAGCTTGTGATCAAACCAGACACTCTAAATGTGGCTGACAATGAGGGCTGACTGAGAAGCCAAGGACAATGGCACTGGGTTTTGATTCTGCTGCATGGATGGGCTTTGTGAGAGGCTTGTCTGTTTGGATGCTCACCTTCCTGGACATGGGGGGAGCGGGGAGGACCTTGGACTTCCCATAGGGTAGGGAACCCTGACTGCTCTTTGGCCTGGAGAAGGAGTGGGGGGAGGGGAGGGAAGAAGTAGGAGGGGAGGCCGTGGAAATCTTTAATATATATAAGAAAAGAAAAGAAAAAAATAAAATTCTGAGAAAAATGAAAAAAATGATTGTTTACAAAATGGTTCTGTTCTGAATAACAAGCTGTGGCTTTGGTTTTGTATTACAGGATATGGTAATGAATATGAGAGGTTTTCTGAGGAATTAGTTATAATTTAGAAATTTCCTGTGTATGAGAAATTTAAGATTCATATTGACTATGGCTTGAGGGTTGTACATGCTCCATTGGTCTATATAGTAGATGCCTGGTTCTCAGGGTGACATGATTAGGAGGTATTGGAAACCATGAAGAAGGTTCATAGAACATTTGGGTCTGTGAAGGGAATTATGGCACCTAGAACCCCTTATTCATTTGTCTCCTGGCTTATGAGGGAAGAGTCTGCCAGATATTCTTTAAGATACAGAAGAAAGTGATTGACAAACTTCCAATATAGGTAGAACTGTCTTTAAAATTTTCTGCTTCATGGAAAGCCTTCCAGATACTATAGGTCTGTAGGCTGAAGATTGGATGCTCCAACGTTACAGAAGAACTTTGGGTGACTGTCCAGGTAGCGAGATGTCTCTGTCATTTCTAGAGTTTTGGAAGTTGACTACAATGCACTTCTTGTTTACTTAGGTAATATTATATCCTTCTGGAGTCTTTAATAGAGTTGAAGAACAGTTAAAGTTTTTGCTGGTTATAATAAAAGATAAAGTAGATATAAATATTGTATCTGTAATTCTTGCTTGATAACTGTTTTATGCAATTTTACTATGTAAAAGTTAAAACCTTCCTTTTTTATTTAAACAGAAAAGGGGATGTGCTGTGAGATTCCCCTCTAGATGCTGTGAATACCATTGTTAATAAAGGACTGTCTTGGGCCTGTACAGGGTAGAGTGGAGCTAGATGGGGAAAACTAAACTGAATGCTGGGGAAAAGAAGGCAGAGTCAAAGAAAGATACCATGTAGCTGCCAGAGGGGAAAGAAATGAGCTGCCATCTGGAATCTTACCAATAGGCCACAAGCCTCATGATAAAATATAAAATAATGGAAATGGGTTAATTCTAAATATAAGAGCTAGCTAGCAATATATTTATGCTATTGGCCAAACAGTTTTGCAAATAATATAGTTTCTGTGTGATTATTTTGGGAGTCTGGGAAGCCAGGACATTAACAAGCAGCTTTGTATACCACATAGTGGCTTTATAAGTTTTCATCCCACCAGCAATGTCTGAGTGTTCTTACTCCACATCTTCACTGACATTAGCTGTCAGTTGTTTAATTGATCTTGGTCATTCCGGGTGTAAGATGAAATCTCAAAGTAGTTCTGATTTACATTTCCCTGATGACTAAGGGTGATGAACATTTATTTAAATGCTTCTCATCCATTGAGCTTTCTCTTTCAAGAATTCTCTTGTTAAATCTGTACCTTGTGTCTTTATTGGGTTGTGGGGTTTTTTTGATGAATAATACTCTTTATATATTTTGAATATTTGTATTCTATAGATGTGGAGTCAGTTTTTTCCATTCTGTAGGCTGATGCTATGTTCAAATGATGGTGCCCTGTGTCATACAGAAGGTTTCTAGTTTCATGGAGTGCTATTTATTAATTGTTGGTCTCAGTACCTGTGCTAACAAGTCTTCCATCTTGAAGCTGTATGCTCTGCTAGAGTTACAGCATTCTGCTTTTATAGATGAGAAAATCTCTGAGCTTTTGCTATTGTCTGCTATATGTATTTTTACCTCCTTGAGAATATTTTAAAATCCTACAAGTAAAATGTGTGAGCAACATTTGCCAATAACAAGCTTTAGAAATGGAACTTTGCAACAAGCCATCCAACCTGTAGGTGGCAGCAAAAGTATCAGACTACTGGACTATCAGACCAAAGAGCCTGTCACTTACTGGGAGGCCAAAAATATACCACCAAAACAAATGCAAAGATATTCCCCAAACTGATGAAACCAAGGATTCAGAGAAGTTCTGAAACAAGACAAGAAAAGCCATTTTTAATTGCTTCTATTGAGCTATGTTTCTCTGATCCCCTCTCTTTCTCTCCCCTCCTATTCTACTCTCTCCCATGGTCCCCATGCTACCAATTTACTCAGGACATCTTGTCTTTTTCTACTTCCCATGTAGATTAGATCCACCTATGTCTCTCTTAGGGTCCTCATTGTTGTCTAGGTTCTCTGGGACTGTGAATTTTAGATTTTTTTTTTTTTTTTTTGCTTTATGTCTCAAAGCCACTTATGAGTGAGTACATATGATAGTTGTCTTTCTAGGTCTGGATTACCTCACTCAAAAATGATGTTTTCATTTTTAGATCCACCCATTTGCCTACAAATTTCAAGATATCATTATTTTTTTCTGCTGTGTAGTACTACATCTTGGTCCTCCTGCCTCAAACCCTTTAGTGCAGGAATTACAGACATGTGGAATCACATTTAGCTGTGTAATTTATTTTTTAATGAATGAATTGACAGGTAATATCGAGGCCCACAAGAAGATGATGAGACACATGAATACCTTAGGATCCGTCTACACTATAGAATTAAACTTAACTTAAAATTTTTGAATAAACATAGGTAACTGGTAACAAAATTATTAATTCCAATAGGAAAAAATAAGATAGGTAATGGGTGGGAGAATGTAATGTTCATAATCGTTGATCTGTGAGTACATTATATTGAATTCCTCAGTATCCAAAAATCTAGCTTACTTGAGAAAACGGCTAGATCACTGGAAACTGAAACTTTGACCTGGAGATTCCAGAAATAATTCGGTGCCTTATGGATGCATACTGATGAATAAATACAGTTGTTCAGGCAAAGAAGTTTGGAAACAGTTATTTTTGTGATTCTTTTTTTTCACAAGGAAATGAGAGTTACAATTCTGAGCACCATAAGAGCTCTTGGGCCAGTGTATAGCAAGAAAAATAACAGCATAGTGGGAAAGGATATTTGAAAAACTTGAGTATGTAAGAGAAATAATATTAGTATTAAGCAACAATATAACATTCTGTTGATCCAGAGTTCAATGGAAAAGCAATTTTAGGGAGAAAGGAAACTAAGTAGATTGAGTGAATAAATATCTATTAGAACTGAAAGAATATTGTTCCCAAGAAGGTAGTAATCTTGATAGGGAAGCAATTAAATGTATTTAAAAGTAGATGAACAGAAAACAGAAATAACATTGGCAATACTTATCAGTAAAGAAAATGAAGGAAGAGAAGATCTATGAGGAGGGACAAGAACAAAGATAGATGAAAGTCTGGGAAAGAGCATTTATAAAATATGTTATCTTAGGGATAAGAATCAGGAAAATCAGGTCAGGTACAAAGAGATGGGCTGGTTTTCCAGTAGGGTTAACTCTCTAAACTTAAAAAAGAGAAACTTCAGCTTCACAATGGAAGAAACAGAAAAAGCATCCTTTTTTTCCCCAAACATACCTAATAATCATTTGATGAGGAATAAGATGAAGCTTGAAAAGGAAGGAGCCTCAGAGTCAGGCAGATAAGAAGAAAGAATTAAGACATTGGAGGTTTCGCCTCCTGAGATTTGTTACTGAGCAAGAAAGAGACGAATAAAACAAACATGGTGCTGTGTCTAGACAGGTCTCAGCAATTACTTGCTCTCCTCTTTGGAGCTGTACAGACACAGACAAGACTGACCACATAGCAGGGCAAACCTGAGTTGCTTGGATTTTTCTCTCCCATGCCAGGTAACAACACATTGAAATTAGCTTCTTGATTTCTATATTTCAACTATATTATGAGATTCACAAGGCAGTTAGAGGGCGGTGGACTCATTCTTGGGCCAAGTTTCATTCTATTATTTTTTTTTACAATGGGAAAACATTTCTGAAATCTCATAGTTCTCATATCAATTAAATTTTAAATCCCATTCTTAAGTTGACTATGCCTGTCCCTAGTGAAGCTGATTATCAAGTAATTTCTCAGTAAAAGAAATTTGTCTTGACATTTTGCACATTTAGTTCTTTCACTAAAATCTTGAGAAAATTATGTATGGAGAATACACTTGTGTCTATATTTCATTTAACTTAAAGTCAATGTAGGCATTAAATTTTATGGCAAGAATGTGATTGCAAGGATTCTTTGTTACTAACCCCAATTTATTTACTGAACTATGACAAGTTATATAACATACTAGAAAAAAGAAAAAGGCAATAGATTTAAATTTATAGTTATGGTGTTTTTAGAACAAAAACTTCCCTTGGAGTTCATATAAATATAAACATTGCATGCACACCATAGTGTCGTGATGTGCAGTACTGAATAGACAGGTCTTGGAATTCTAAAAGTCTCCTTAGAGCAGACCATGTCTTATCTCTGCATAAAAATTGCTTTGGTAGAAAAAAATCTTTTTTAAAGAAGCAAATGGACAAGAAAGAAGAGAAAGGAGAAGTAAAGGAAAACCGGGTATTAGAAGTTAATTTTGTTCTTTGTCATGGTGCCTCCTAGGCAGTTGACTGTGTCAAGATGAAGCTGAATGTCTCCTATCAGTCACTGCCTGTCGAAAACACATTGAGTGGATGATGAAAGCAAGCTTTATACTTTCTATGAGAAGCTCACAGCCAGGATAATCGTTTTGATGCTCTGTGTGGAGAGGATACAAGTTACGTGGTCCCAATCGGTGGTAGGAACTAAAATGCCCAGTTTTTTCATGAAGCAAGAAATCCTGACCTGTACCAGAATGCACCTACTGTTAAATAAGAGCATCTTTGTTATAGACCAAGGAAAACAGAGAAGAAGCACAAATCTGTTGCTAGAAACATTGGGGATGTCAGAGAGAGAGAGAGAGAGAGAGAGAGAGAGAGAGAGAGAGAGAGAGAGAGAGAGAGAGCTATCTCAGGATTGACAGATACTACCAGGCTTTGGCAGCTGGAGCCCAAAAGAGCCATTGGAATCTGAAAAGATTTCAGTCTCTCCAAAGATGATGTCTGGAGAAACAATGTACTAAGAAAAACAAGGAGGAGGCTGCAGAATATGCTAAACCTTTGGCCAAGCAAATGAAGAAAACCAAAGAAAAATGCTGTGAACAGATTGCCAAGAGACTAGTCTGCCCTCACGGAGAGCTTTTACTTCTAAGTCTGGGTACAGTAAAAAACAAAAATAATAATAAATCTTTTAACAAATAAAGGATCAGACCTTGAATTTCCAACAATAGTAAATAATCAAGGACTGGTGAGATGGTGAGGGGGTTAAAGACACTTACTGCCACACAGAGCAACCCGTTGTGGAAGCCAACCCAAACACTGGAAAGAAAACTCAACTACCAGAGGTTGTGCTCTGACCTCCATATGTATGTGAACTCACATGCACTTACAGACAACACTAAAATACGTGTAATCTAAAAGATTTACACTATGTACAAAGATTCCTGCTCATGACTTTTTCTCATGTTTATTTTTTAAAAATATATGTTTATTCCTGCATAGTTCACTAGAAATCTCAAATTTACTTCCACCTACAAATCTTTTCACTAGTGCCAAAGGGGAAACCTTTCTTTTGTTGGAATTAATTATCCTTCAAATGCAGGTGCCCCACAGTAGAAAATAGTAAATTTTTACAGCAAAAAAAAAAATTAACCCCCAAAAATGTTTAAAGCAAGCACAGTTCTGAAGCTTGAAGCAATGTAAAACTATAAGCTTAAAGCATTAGCCTAGTTCAATTTTTGTATTTATTTATTTCATATACAGCAGAGCAACATTTCCTAAAGCAAGAAATAGGCTGTTCCATTTGGCTTTTTTTAACTGCAGAATGTAATAGAACCTCTCCACACAAAATATTAACTATGAGTCCAATATTTCTTTTTAATCTCGGCAAATTCAAATATTCTAATTTAATAGCTTGCAGATAACTACCTTATTAGCAAATGATGTAAAAGTCAAGGCTTCAGGCTCCCCCAAGCCTTCTTAAATGATACAATACTTTTACATGGCTATTAACCCTGTGCCACATGTGGATTTCCACCAAAATAAATGAATCACTGCCTACCGTTTTTTATTTTAAAAAATAATAATGAATTAAATCTATGCTGTACATGAGAAAAGCTTATTTTTATATTAGCAAGCCCTCTCCATGATGCTGAAGTTTGCCCTCGAGCTTTGATGTATGTTTTTAATCATAGTAACATTAAAGTTTAAGTAGGAAGCCTTCCTCAGTGTTTCATGGTGTTTTACATTTCCCCACGCACATATGTTTTCAAGACTAACTGTTGGTGACTTCACGTAACAGCTCTAAACAATGGCAAAGACACCATGCTTAGCTCATCACAAGATGAAATCGCCCACTGAGAGAAGCTATCCAAAACCAAGCAGTCCCCAACCTTGTGCTCCCCATATTCAAGAGCCTGGTGCAGGTGGTTCATGAGTTCAAGGCCAGCATGAATCTCATAGACCTTGCCACCTGGCAAAAATAAATAAAACAAACAAGCACTTAGGCTAAAGAAAGGTATATTTGTAAAGAAAAAAATCTTATCTTATACTTTGAATTTTGATTTCTGTATATGTTGCTCTTTCATCTTTCTATTTCTGTGTACATGGTGTTACTTTTTTTTACATTCTTGTTAATGCACTCTTAACTCTTACTATCCTGCCATGGGGCTTGGCTAATTGGTAAAATTCCAATTTGTTCTTTGAGCTAAAACAAAGATGAGATGAGAAGCAGGGTTGCTGATGCTGATGGCTGATAAACTGAGTTATCACTCAAACAAGACTCCAAAGTTTGTGTGCCCATGTTTTGAATCATGGCATACACTCAACAGTGTTTCTAGGAATGGACTGATAGTTCAGATTTCATTTGTGTTGAATTTTATCTCTCTAAAAATGTTTATATTACCAGATTATTTGTCTTTGTTTGAATGTAGTGGTTTGAATGAAAATGGCCCCCAAAGGTCCATAGGGAGTGGCACTATTAGAAGATATAACCTTGTTGGAGGAAGTAGGGGTGGGTTTTGGTGGTTCAGAAGTTCAATCCAGGCCCAGTTTTACTCTCTTCCTGCAACCTGCCAATCCATATATAGAACTCTCAGCTCCTTCTCCAGCACCATGTCTGTCTGTACACTGCTATGCTTCCTACCATGACAATAATAGACTAGACCTCTGAACTATAAGTGAGCTCAAACTAAATGTTTTCCTTTATAAGAGTTGCTATGGTCATCGTGTCTCTTCATAGCAGAAAAATGCAAACTAAGGTAATTCCCAAAAGTTTTTTTTTAATTATATTTTTTGTGTATCTGAATATTTAGAGTCCAGAAGAGGGTGATACCCTGAAATTAGATTTGCATTTGTGAGCTGCCCTGTGGGTGTTGACAATCAAACAAAGGACCTTGGCAAGAATAGCAAGTGATCTTAGCCACTGAGCTCTCACTCCAGCCCTCTTCTAGGAGATTTTAAAATGTAAATAAAGCTTTAATTTTTAAAGATTTATTCATTCTATTTTATGTGTGAGAGTTTTGCAGACATGTATGCACCACATGTAAGTTTGGGCCTATGGAAATAGAGTTATAGATGGTTGTGAACAGTAGTATCGGTGTTAGAATTCAAACCCTGGGTCCTCTGAAACAGCAACATGTGCTTTCTTTGTCTGAGGCATCTCTTCAGGGCCTTGGAAAATACTTCATACGTTGATTTTCTATTTGTAGCCAAACTTACAATATATCCAAATTTTATTTGTTTGTTTGTTTGTTTGTTTGTTTAAAATTTCCGCCTCCTCCCTGCCTCCTCCCCGCCTCCCATTTACCTCCCCCTCCACTCCGCCTCCCTCTCCTGCCCAAAGAGCAGTAAGGGTTCGCTGCCCTGTGAGAAGTCCAAGTTTCTCCCCACTCCATCCAGGTCTAGGAAGGCGAGCATCCAAACAGGCTACCCCCACAACGCCAGTATGTGTAGTAGGATACAAATCCAGTGCCATTTTCCTTGGCTTCTCAGCAGCCCTCATTGTCTGCCATGTTCAGGGAGTCTGGTTTTATCCCTTGCTTTTTCAATCCCAGTCCAGCTGGCCTTGGTGAGCTCTGATTAGATCAGCCCCACCATCTCAGTGGGTGGGTGCAACCCTCGCAATCCTGACTTCCTTATTCATGATCTCCCTCCTTCTGCTCCATTTTTGGACTTTGGGTGCTCAGTCTGGTGCTCCAATGTGGGGCTCTGTCTCTATTTCCATCCATCACCAGATGAAGGTTCTATGGTGATATGCAAGATAATCATCAGTATGACTATAGGATCTGGCCTTTTCCGGCTCCCTCTCCTCAGCTGCCCAAGGAACTAGCTGGGGGCATCTCCCTAGCTACCTGGGAACCCCTCTAGAGTCAAGTCTCTTGCCAACCCTAAAATGGCTCCCTTAATTAAGATATATACTTCCCTGCTCCTATATCCACCCTTTCTATATCCCAAGCATCCCATTCCCCCAAGCTCTCCCCATCCTCCCCTTCACACTTTTCTCTCCCCATCACTTCTTACCCCCATCCCACGCCACCCCCAAGTTCCCAATTTTTGCCTGGCAATCTTGACTACTTCCAATATCCAGGAGGATAACTATCTGTTTTGCTTTGGGTTCACCTTCTTAATTATCTTCTCTAGGATCACGAATTATAGGCTCGATGTGCTTTATTTATGGCTAGAAACCCATTATGAGTGAGTACATCCCATGTTCATCTTTTTGGGTCTGGGTTACCTCACTCAGAATAGTGTTTTCTATTTCCATCCATTTGCATGCAAAATTCAAGATGTCATTGTTTTTTACCGCTGAGTAGTACTCTAATACGTATATATTCCACAGTTTCTTCATCCATTCTTCCACTGAAGGGCATCTAGGTTGTTTCCAGGTTCTGGCTATTACAAATAATGCTGCTATGAACATAGTTGAACAAATGCTTTTGTAATATGATAGGGCATCTCTTGGGTATATTCCCAAGAGTGGAATTGCTGGGACCAGGGGTAGGTTGATTGCGAATTTCCTGAGAAACTGCCACACTGCTTTCCAAAGTGGTTGCACAACTTTGCATTCCCACCAACAATGGATGAGTGTACCCCTTACCCCACAACCTCTCCAGCAAAGGCTATTATTGGTGTTTCTGATTTTAGCCAAACTGACAGGTATAAGATGGTATCTCAGAGTTGCTTTGATTTGCATTTCCCTGATCGCTAAGGAGGTTGAGCATGACCTTAAGTGTCTTTTGGCCATTTGAACTTCTTCTGTTGAGAATTCTCTGTTCATTTCAGCTCCCCATTTTTTAAATGGATTAATTAGCATTTTGAAATCTAGTCTCTTGAGTTCCTCATATATTTTGGAGATCAGACCTTTGTCTGTTGTGGGGTTGGTGAAGATCTTTTCCCAGTCAGTTGGCTGCCTTTTTGTCTTAGTGACAGTGTCCTTTGCTTTACAGAAGCTGCTCAGCTTCAGGAGGTCCCATTTATTCAATGCTGTCCTTAATGTCTGTGCTGCTTGGGTTATACGTAAGAAGCGATCTCCTGTGCCCATATGTTGTAGAGTACTTCCCACTTTCTCCTCTAACAGGTTCAGTGTGTTCAGATTAATATTGAGGTCTTTAATCCACTTGGACTTGAGATTTGTGCATGGTGATAGATATTGATCTACTTTCATTCTTCTATATGTTGACATCCAGTTATGCCAGCACCATTTGTTGAATATGCCCTCTTTCTTCCATTGTGTACTTTTAGATCCTTTATCAAAAATCAGGTGTTCATATGTTTGTGGGTTAAGATCCAGGTCTTCTATACGATTCCATTGGTCGAATTCTCTGTTTTTATGCCAATACCAAGCTGTTTTCAATACTGTAGTTCTGTAATAGAGTTTGAAATCAGGGATGGTAATGCCTCCAGAAGTTCCTTTATTGTATAAGATTGTTTTGGCTATCCTGGGTTTCTTGTTTTTCCATATAAAGTTGATTATTGTCCTCTCAAGATCTGTGAAGAATTTTGATGGGACCTTGATGGGGATTGCATTGAATCTATAGATTGCCTTTGGTAGAATTGCCATTTTTACTATGTTGATCCTCCCAATCCAAGAGCAAGGGAGATCCTTCCATTTTCTGGTATCCTCTTCAATTTCTTTCTTCAAAGACTTAAAATTCTTGTCAAATAGATCCTTCACTTCCCTGGTTAGAGTTACCCCAAGATATTTTATGCTATTTGTGGCTATCGTGAAAGGTGATACTTCTCTGATTTCCCTCTCTGCTTCCTTATCTTTTGTGTATAGGAGGGCAATTGATTTTTTGGAGTTGATCTTGTATCCTGCCACGTTACTGAAAGAGTTTATCAGCCGTAGGAGTTCCTTGGTGGAGTTTTTGGGGTCGCTTATGTACACTACTATATCATCTGCAAATAACGAAAGTTTAACTTCTTCCTTTTCAATTCGAATCCCCTTGATCCCCCTTATGTTATCTTATTGCTATTGCTAGAACTTCAAGCACTATATTGAAGAGATAAGGAGAGAGTGGACAGCCTTGTCATGTTCCTGAATTTACTGGGATGGCCTTGAGTTTCTCTCCGTTTAATTTGATGTTAGCTGTTGGCTTGTGTAAATAGCCTTTATTATATTTAGGAATGACCTTTGTATCCCTAATCTCTCTATGACCTTTATCATAAAGGGGTGTTGAATTTTTTTTAAGAGGGCACAAGATTTGTACTTTATTTCCATCATATAGAATAAGTTACCACTGCAAAGAACAGCATACAAATAATATAATTAAAAATGTTGGAAAGAAGAAACATGGTTGCAAGGTCACTCAAAAGTACTCTTTTGAACTGATATTTGGAAATACAATCACAGTGTTCATACTGAAAGGTACTGATGTGCCTGCCAGGCATTGTCTTCATTCTATATGCACATATTTCTTTTCATAACCCTTTGGCAGTAGAAGAAAAGGAGACTTCACTGGTCTCTGCTTGTTCTAATAGTTCAGAGTTCATCACAATGCTGCAGTTGGTGCTGTGTTGATCCTGACTTATGACTTCCAACAGGTAAGGCAATCCTGAGGAAGATGTCTTTACTGTGGCCTTTTCCTTCTCTTCACAAAATTGTTAGTAGAACAAGGAAAACCTTTCAGAACATGACCAAAGTAGATGTGTGGTCTTGGAAGTCTTCAGTTCTCCTGGATATGTATATATTTACTATATGACTATAGTAAAAACTATTTTAGAGTATTTAGCTCTTTGGTTTTCTTTGAGCATATCATGAATCATTTGTATAAAAGTAGTCCCTTTAATACTTCAGTACTAGCCTCGATCGCTTTAAATCCTTTGAGATGCTGAAGCTTCCTCTTAATATCTGGGGCTGCTCAGTTGACAAAAGCCAGGTTGACTGCCATTTGGTTCTCAGGAGTCTTAGACAGATTGGTGAGCAGTCTAGCAGGGGCTCAGAGACCATCTCTTAATGACTGCTTCATTACTGGGTTGACCATATCATCCTGGAATCTGCTTATGGCATTTTTGCTAAATTCTATCTCTTTCTTCAGTGGTGAACATTATCTGGAGCAATTGCTGGCAATCCAACCCCCAGGTCGGGGAATGTGTAAACAGGACAGTAAAGGAAGGAGTCTCAGGGGTGTTGAATTTTGTCAAATGCTTTTTCAGTATCTAATGAGATCATCATATGGTTTTTTCCTTCAGTTTATTTATATGATGGATTACATTGATAGATTTTCGTATGTTGAACCAGCCCTGCATCTCTGGGATGAAGCCGACTTGATCATAGTGGATAATTTTTCTAATGTTTTCTTGGATTCGGTTTGCCAGTATTTTATTGAGAATTTTTGCATCAATGTTCATGAGTGAGATTGGCCTGTAATTCTCTTTCTTGGTTGAGTCTTTGTGTGGTTTAAGTATCAGGGTAACTGTAACTTCATAAAAGGAATTTGTCAGTGACTCTTGTGTTTCTATATTATGAAATACCTTAAGGAGTATAGGTATTAGGTCTTCTTGGAAGTTCTGGTAGAATTCTGCATTGAAACCATCTGGTCCTGGGATCTTTTTGGTAGGGAGGTTTTTGATAACAGTTTCTAATTCTTCACGACTAACAAGACTATTTAGAGCATTTACCTGGTCCTGGTTTAACGTTGGTATATGGTATGTATCTAAAAAAAAGTCCATTTCTTTTACATTTTCCCATTTTGTGGCATACAGGCTTTTGTAGTAAGATCTAATGATTCTCTGAATTTCCTCTGTGTCTGTGGTTATGTCCCCCTTTTCATTTCTGATCTTATTAATTTGCGTGTTCTCTCTCTGCCGTTTGATTAGTTTGGCTAAGGGTTTGTCAATCTTGTTGATTTTCTCCAAGAACCAGCTTTTTGTTTCCTTGATTCTTTGGATTGTTTTCTGTGTTTCTATTTTGTTGATTTCTGCCCTCAGTTTGATTATTTCCAGTCTTCTACTCCTCCTAGGTGAGTCTTCTTCTTTTTTTTTCCAGAGCTTTCAGGTGTGTTGTTAAGTCACCAATGAGTGCTTTCTCCATCTTCTTTAAGTGGGCACGTAGTGCTATGAACTTTCCTCTTAGCACTGCTTTCATTGTGTCCCCTAGGTTTGAGTATGTTGTGTCTTTGTTTTCATTAAATTCAAGGAAGACTGTACTTTCTTTCTTATTTTTTCCTTGACCCAGGTGTGGTTCAGTAGTTGACTGTTCAAGTTCCATGAGTTTGTAGGCTTTCTGGGGGTAGCATTGTTGTTGAATTCTAATTTTAATCCATGGTAATCTGATAGACACAGGTGGTAACTAATATTTTTTTGTAACTGTGGAAGTTTGCTTTGTTACCGAGTATGTGGCCAATTTTCAAAAAGGTTCCATGAGCCGCAGAGAAGAAGGTATATTCTTTCCTATTTGGGTGAAATGTTCTATAGATGTCTGTTAAGTCCATTTGGTTTATTACCTCCATTAAGTCTTTCAATTCTCTGTTAGGTTTCTGTCTGATTGACCTGTCCATTGGTGAGAGAGGAGTGTTGAAGTCTCCTACTATTAGTGTGTGTGGTTTGATGGCTGCCTTGAGTTCTAGTAATGTTTCTTTCACATAAGTGGGTGCTTTTATATTAGGGGCATAGATATTCAGGATTGAGACTTCATTCTGAATGATTTTTCCTGCTACGAGTATAAAGTGTCTCTTTCCATCTCTTCTGATTGATTTTAGTTTGAAGTCAACTTTGTTAGAAATTAGTATGGCCACACCTGCTTGTTTCTTAGGACCATTTGCTTGATAAACCTTTTCCCACCCCTTTACTCTGAGTAAATGTCTTTCTTTGTGGTTGAGGTGTGTTTCTTGTAAACAGCAGAATGTTGGATCCTGTTTTCGTATCCAATCTCTTAGTCTGTGCCTTTTTATAGGTGAATTGAGTCCATTGATATTAAGTGATATTAATGACCAGTGGTTGTTAACTCCGGTCATTTTTTTTGTAGTAGAGTTTGTGTGTTTCCCTTCTTCTAGTTGTGCTGGTGAAGGGTCGCTAGATGTCTGAGTTATTGTGGGCATTGTTGGACTCCTTGGTTTGTGATTTTCCTTCTATTACTTTCTGTAAGGCTGTATTTGTGGCTATGTGTTGTTTAAATCTGTTTTTTGTCCTGGGATATCTTGTTTTCTCCATCAATGGTGAATGCAAGCTGTGCTGGGTATAGTAGTCTGAGCTTGCATCCATATTCCCTTAGTGTCTGTAGCACATCTATCCAAGACCTTCTGGCTTTCATGGTTTCCACTGAGAAGTCAGGTGTAATTCTGATAGGTTTCCCTTTATATGTTACTTGACCTTTTTCCTTTGCAGCTCTTAATATCTGTTCTTTATTCTGTATGTTTTGTGTTTTGATTATTATATGGCGTGGGGATGCTTTCTTTTGATCTAGTCTATTCAGTGTTCTGTGGGCTTTTTATACCTTCATAGAAATATCCTTCTTTAGGTTGGGGAAATTTTCTTCTATAATTTTGTTGAATATATTTTCTGGGCCTTTGAGTTGTAATTCTTCTCCTTCTTCTATCCCAATTATTCTTAAGTTTGGTCTTTTCATGGTGTCCCAGATCTCCTTGGATGTTTTGTGTTGAGAATTTGTTGGATTTGGTTTGTTCTTTAATCTATGAGTTTATTTCCTCTATAGTATCTTCAGAGTCTGAGATTCTTTCTTCCATCTCTTGTATTCTGTTGATAATACTTGTCTCTGTAGTTTCTGTTCGTTTACTCAGAATCTTCCCTCAGATTTTGTTTTCTTCATTACCTCCATTTCATTTTTCAGGTCTTGAACTGTTTCCCTTACCTGTTTGATTGCTTTTTCTTATTTTTCTTGGGTATCTTTGAGAGATTTATTTATTTCGTTTACCCTTTTGTTTGTCATCTCCATTTTTTATGGCAGTTTTTTACCTCCTGTTTAAGGTCCTCTATTATTTTCATAAAGTACTGTTTAAGGTCGATTTCTTCTATTTCTTCTGGAGTAGGGTGTTCAATTCTTGTCATTTCGGGATGCCTGGATTCTGGTGATGTCATGTTGCCTTTCAGGTTTTTGGAGGAGTTCTTGCATTGGTACCTGCCCATCTCTTTCTTCAAATGGAGCCAGGAAAGACTTGGTGTCTTGGTCCAATCTTTGCTGTTACTGTATCTGGGTGGATCTCCTCAGTGCAGGAGGAGGAGCTATTCCTGACTGGATGGAACTCTTCAGCACTGAATCAGGGATGCTGGTAGCCCCAGGACACCTCAGACAAAAGGGCAAATGTGGTGGCAGGGCGAGGTCCAGAATCACACAGCAAACCTTGCAGCCCAAGCTGAAGGTACCCGCACTCCGTTGTGGGAATCCTCAGACCTGCCTGGAGGGCAGCCTCTCACTCCTTTGGGTGGATGGCCTTGGTGAAGGAGCAGGACACTTGTCCTGAGCCAAGGACCTTGAGTACACTAGGGAAGGCTTGGGAGAGGAAGGGACGTGTGTAACAAAGATACCCCTGCACCAGGAGCTGGGGGAGAGGGGGCTGTGCTCTCTTCCAGGGCAGGTCGCCCCAGGATAGCACACACTCACCCGTCCAGATGGAACTCCACATTACTCACAATATATCCAAATTTTTGATGAGGCCAAGTGTATTCAAGATTTTAGTTCATTTCATGTTTATTTTTATGGTAATATACTCTTTGAAAAAATACATGAGGAAGAGCTAGAGAGAGAGCTCAATAAGTAAAGTGTAATTTTATAATCATAAAACACAAAAATTTGAGTTCAGAACCCAAATACCTACATATAAATCAAGGCACAAGGGCAGAAAGCTGTAATCCCAGCATAATGGAATGGATTCAGGAGGATTCCTGGGGCTTACTGGTCAATGAATTTGTCAGATTCATGAGCTCAAAATTCAGTGAGAGTCCTTGTCTAAAAGACAGCGTGGAGAGTGATTGCAGAAGACACCTTCCACACAAATGTGCACCCACACATGCTAATACATCTGCACACACCATGTGTGTACCTGCACATACATATGCACACACACACACACACACACACACACACACATCCACAGAAGTAGTAAATCTTAAATTTTTAGAAAATAACTCATATTCTGTTGGTAAGCACATGAGTATAAATGTTATAACAAACTATACAGTGGTTCCTTTAAAAAATAAAATGAGGCTTATCCTATGATCCAGTCATCCCACCTTTGATATATCCAAAGGAAATGAAATCAGCATATGAAAGAGACACCTATCTTTTGCACTACTCAATAGCTATACTGTAAGTCCACAGATTCATTACTGGATTAAAAAAATGTAGTTTGTGTACATAAGAAAATATTATTCAGTGTAGTGTGAATTCTAACTGGTTTTAATAATAAAAACCCAGAGTCAGATATCGGGGTAAATGCTAAAAGATCAGAGAGACAAAGGAACAAGCCACAGCCACCTCTTTTCTCACCAACTTGTCAGTCAAAAAGGAGCAAAGTTTCTTCTCTGCCCTGCCTTAGCACTTCCTCTCTCCACCCAGTCATACCTTTTCCTGTTCCCTCCTCCCATGTGCTGGGATTAAAGGTGTGTGCCACCACTGCCTGATCTTTATGGTTAACTAGAGGCTAGCTCCACACTCTGATTTCCAGACAAGCTTTACTTGTTAGAGCACAAGCAAATATCACCACAATTAAGCAATAAATAATAAGAATATCTGACAAGTTGTAGCAAAATGGGTGAAACTGGGCAAGAATTAGCAGAGAGAAATAAGCCAGGAATTCAAATAGCACATGATATTATCACATGTTGATTTTTTTTTTTTATTTTTCGAGACAGGGTTTCTCTGTGGCTTTGGAGCCTGTCCTGGAACTAGCTCTTGTAGACCAGGCTGACCTCAAACTCACAGAGATCCACCTGCCTCTGCCTCCCGAGTGCTGGGATTAAAGGCATGTGCCACCACCGCCCAGCACGTTGATTTTTTTAAAGTTGATCTGGTTTTAGACTATCAATTGCATGTGGTTGGAAAAGAAAGAATGGAAAAATGGAGGTTTGTTTGTTCAGTGCATATTGTATAAAGGTGTTAATATAGCACACTGATCCCATTTGATATACTCTAATAAAATAAAAAAATAAATATATGTCCATGAAGTTAATGTGCCCATTCATACCATCTTTCCAGAAGAAGGGATCCGCTAATGGCACAAGTAGGAAATCTACTTACCTCCCAGCAATGTCCAGTAAATTACTCCATTATTTTGTTAATTGTATTCTAGGTAACATTAAAATGTATATCTCCAGGAGGTGTGAAAACATTTTACCAACCCAGAAACATGTAAATGAGTGGTTTCGGTAGTGTCATTAATATTCACAATGATAAGAAATAATTCAAACTCTCTTAGCTAAGAAGCAGCTCAATGAAATCTTATATCCATACAATGCATTTTTTTGAGAGAGGCGGGGGAGAGTCTTAGGCATTCCAGTGTGCCTGAACTTTCCTATATACCTGAGGTTGGCCTTGAATTTCTGATCTTCCTGCTTCTACCTCTCAAGACAACTGGGTATCATTTGCCAATAAAAAATCATACTGTCCAGATGCATGATGCCGCTCACTTGAGCCATGAAAACATTACAGTCACTGAAAGAAGTGAGATGTAAGAAGCCCACTCTGTCTGATTCCAAGGAAAGTACCCCAAAAAGGCCGGTAGGTTGGTGGTTATAGTTGAAGGGGGGTGGAGTGGTTTAGGAACATGTGAGGAGTGGCTGCTAATGAGCATAGAATTTATTCTGAGGAGTGAAAATATTCTAAAATTTATTGTGGCAATAGTTACATAACTGGATTTATTAAAATGACAAACTGTATGATTTGAATGGATGAATCAGATAGTTTTCAATTTATATCTCAGTAAGGTTGGTAGTAAAGAATAAAAGTAAAATACTTTTAATTAGAGTACATTTAGATTTAATGCTGACAGAAGGGAAACAAGCATGCTAAGTCACCCCAACTAGGAACACAGTCATTGTTAACACTTTGACTATCAATGAATTCTGAATCATGAATTCTGTCTCCACCAGTAAACCTGAACATTACTTTGAGAATAACTAAAACTCCATCTTGAAGTTTTCTTGTTCTGTTCAATAAATACATATACTGAAAAGAAAATGTTACCTCCACTTCAAGTTTGCTTTTTCCAACACAATCCAATACCTAACAGCAAAGGTTGTGACTTAGTAACAGATATCTGGTAATGGTAATGGTATGCTGACCTCCATTTGAAAGCTTGTCTTCAAACAAGCCTAAAACTGTTCCTTGGGGGTTGGCTGAGGTTTCTGTACCACCTGGTCCCACAGCCATTAAGTATGAAAGCAACACACAGAGGTCTACATTAATCATAATTGGTTGGCCTATTAGCTCAGGATTCTTATTAACTCTTACATTCTACGTTAGCCCATAATTCTTCTCTGTGTCAGCCACATGGGTTGGTACCTTTTATCAGCAAGGCATTCTCATCTTTCTTCCTCTGCATCTCGGTGACAACTGACAACCGAGCCTTTCCTCTTTCTAGAATTCTCCTGTCCTTGTTGCCCCACCTATACTTCTGCCTGGCTACTGACCAATTAGCATTTTATTAAAGCAATACAACTGAAAAATCTTTACAAGGTACAAAATCATTGTCCCACAGCACTTGGGCATGGAACATGACCACATAGACACACTTAAAACCTTATCAAATACTGAAATGAGTTTCTATGAAATTTCTCTAGGCCTGCTACCTGAGATTCACATAAGTACAACTATACCACCTGACTACTTTAAACAAATAGTTCTTTATAATGAATTCAAAATATGGCGCACTTTTTTTACTAAATCTAGTAAGACTGACTATATCCATTATCTATCTACCACAAATCATATGATAATTCATTATGATCTTATTCAAATTTTATAAGCTAAAATTAAAAGAACAGTTTTTAACCTGTTTAGGTTAAAATTGTGACATTTAGTGGGCTCAATGTCACAATTTCTCCACCACTGTATGCGTCAAGATAGGAATTTATAAAGGATTTCTATAAATGTATAACAATGCCCCCTTTGAATCTATAGTTTTCTTTACATTATTAAAGCGATTTGAGAAAAAAAATGGTTAACCTGTCACCATGACTAGTGTCAGCCCCATATTGAATTAAATTAAATTTGCTCAACTCCAACTTCTCCAAGCTTGTTTTCTTATTTGCAAGCAACTTATCTATTTGTACATTTTAATACAAACTAATCTTTGAAACCTAGCCTGAGAACTATCTGGAGATAAAAAAAATTCCAGAACTTAATCTCAGTAGTATAAGTAACTGTAACTGGCTTAAGTCATATTTCTGAGATAAGAAATACCAGAGACCCATAGTTAAGTGCAGTGTGACAATTGAAAGAATATGAGAATTAACTTTGAATGAGAACGCAAGTATCTATAGAAATTTTAGTGCACATAAGCAAGAAACTGTAGTTTCTGATGTCTGTGAGATTGTTTAAATAACAGCCTTATTCCTTAAGAAATAATGTAGCCTTTTTATTTTTCTGCATTATGTACAATAAAAGAAGCACTGTGCAGTGATGTGCCTGAAGGGTTATCATTACTCGAATGACAGAAACAAAAGTATGTTGTCACTGGGATGATGTCAACGAAAGGGTATCATTACTCCTTCTGGGGAGAACAGTCTGCTATGGAAAAACACAAGTGCAGTATTTATTACATTTTATTCTTCATGTGTCTCCTAGAAAATCTGGTGTGTGGGGGGATTGGGGATGCCATTTAGAATGCTGAGAAAAAAAATCATTGGTTTTACTTGTTCAATAAAAATATCTGTAGCAATTATATTTTCATCCAATTTTCATTCGTGGCAGAACATTCTATATTGCCATCTACTCGGTGTTTTTCACACGTATCTCAAAGGTATCCTGCTACAGAGAGTGAAAATCAAAATCTAAGTTCTAAAACAACATGTTAACTTTCAATGTTACATCAGTCTCCTCTTCTGCATAATGAACTGAGAGATGTATAGGACATCCTTGTAATACTCCAGAATCAAGCTTGTGATTCTAAGAAATATCTAATGTAAAATACACTGTTGTATATAAGTAAAGAAATATTCCTGGAACTTTAGTTTACTGAAAACTAAAGCTTAAATAAACTGCTTGTTTACATCTTTGAAATCAGTGCTCATTGTTCTTTTCATTAAAGTAAATGGTACGTCAGGCTTGGAAACTTTGAAACATTTGTAATGAAACTTATTGAGACCAAAAGATCAAACAAACAAATATAACTGAAAGCCAAAATCCTTGTATCCTTGACAGGCAGGAGCCTGATCTTAGTATGTGTTGAAGGTATTCCTTACCTCTTGGAACTCCTTCTCTAAAAATTTGGCAAGTATCAAAGAGGGGGATGGAGCATAAACTACATGCTCCAAAACAATTTCTATCTACCTTTTTTTTTTTTTGTCAGTCTAACACCTGGGATAAAGTACCTCATCTCTACGTAGATGAATCTTTCTCTAGGAAAGTCTGAGAAAACAGAGCTCAGTAGGCTCAAGAAAGTGTATCCAGTTGTTTCCTGTGATTGTCATTAAATATAGAAACATCTGCTGTGTAAACAATGATCGTGCACAATACATGATCCAATTCAGAACCTCAGAGAGGATGTCTGATTGGCCCATTGACAAGCACATCAATCATTGTAATCACTGCTTCATTTCTTTAGTTTATGTTTTTTTTTATATTTTCTCTTTCCTTTTTTGAGATATTCTTATTACACAACTATCATTATTCTAGTTGTTTCTCCCCCTCAGAATTCTGTCCTTGATACTTGATTTAAAAAAATCATTTATGGATTGTGGTTCTCACATCTGGTTCAGCTCTCCAGGATAGAGACCCTGGTCCTCATGGCTCTTATTTCAGGAAAGGGGTCTCCTCAGCTTTTTTTATAGCTTCCACAAATGGAGTGTCATTAATGGAAATGCTGGCACAAACCAATTCTCAGCATTTCCACCTAATTCTTAGCTTACTTTTCTAACAGGTAAGATTGTAAGACCTACATTTTTAGGTTTATATGGAAGATATGGCATCCACCATAAAAGCCATAACCCTTTCAATCTATTGTGTGGTTTTCCCTAGTGTGTTAAATGTTCTCACATGACAATTCAACTATATCTGTAAGTAACTAAAACCCAAGTGGCTTGGTACACCTGGGAGAGATTTTTCTGAATCATTTGAAGTGGGAAGACCAAACCAAACTTTAGAGATGATAAGAGCCCCCTTAAATCTGGGCCACATCTCTTGGAAGCCTATGTAAAGGACATCAAAAAAGGAAACTTGTTCTCTTTGTGTGCTGGCCCCTGTTCCTGCTAGCAAGTTCATTCCTTCACTGGCATCAGAGCTTACTTTTTTAGGACTTCAACATATACCGAAGACCACTTGAGACATACAACTCAGTGGACTGAACAGCTACTGGATTCTTGGACTGTCTATTGACAGACAGCCATTGTTAAACAACTGGATCACAGCCTGTAAGCCAGTCTAATAAATCCTTTCTTATCTATGTGTGTATATAATACATATTGCATATATGTCTGTATGTGTGTATACATCATCATCATCTATCTATCTTTATTCTATCAATTCTGTTCATAAGAGAACCCTAATTAATATACCAGGGCAATGTATAGAAATATCTTTGTACCCCAATACAGCATCAGTAGAGCAAAGAAGAGATTCCATCCCAATTTAGCCCAGCAAACCAACAAGTTCACAGAAAAGAACAGGCAAATCAAAGCAGCTGCATGGAGGCACCATCCCACCCCCAGCATGGGTGGCTCAGGGAAACCTGACCCACTGAAGAGTACAACCCCTAATAAATTATCCATCTCCTACACACTCCTGCCCTCCAAGACCTGGATAGATGGGACAGGAGGGAGTGTTGCGGAATCTCAGGTGAGCAGCTCCTGAATCTCTTAGTTCCTTTGACTAGGGACTGCTAACAGTCTCTGTGCATTTACCACAGTCTTAGCTATTGGACGTAAGATTCTGCTATCTTGTTGCCAAGCTGCCTTGGGTAGCTCCTGTGCTCGACAGCAGTGAAAGACATACCAAGCTCACAGGAAACAGTGTCACTGTATAGTTACTCTCATATTACACTCAAGCAAACAGAGCTTCCCAGAGACTGGTGTTTTTTTTTAACATGTTCACATGGATAATTTACAGGAGTTAGGATTTAAAACCAACATCTATAATCACTGCATCACCAGCCTTCAGCATGCTTCCCCTTAACCCTTCATGAAGCTAAAAAAGAAGAAAAAAAGAAAAAACACACCTAGGGAAAATGCACTTTAAAATGAATGGTTGGCATCTTTTATTATTTGGACTTATAAAGCATGAAAAGAAAGGAACACTAGTCTTTTGAAAGTGATTTAAATTAGCCTTGGACCAGAGGGCCTAAAACCAAAAAATTCTGCAGTCGAATTAAAATGCAAATAAACAGAACTGTTCTGGGTCCCCTTTGGCTACAACTGTGCATGCTAAAAATATATAAAGTTTCTGCATCACTGAATGTGGGGGAGATAAGGAGGCATTAAATTAAACCTTCTCTCTATCTCTCTCTCATTAAGTTAGAACCAGAAGCAGGTATCAAAAATATCAGAATATTAGCATTGTTGCTAACAGCACTAAATTAGAGGACATACCTGACCCGTGGACTTCTGGAACACTGTCATCTTCTAGACTTTAAGACACCTTCACTGCAGCAAAGCTTGAGAGTTCGGTGACAGACCACCTCACACAATCAGCTGAAAGCAGTTCTGGTCTCCATTGGTGTGCTGAAAACATAGAACTTTCAAGTAACTTATAATATTCAAGAAGGCAGAGAGGGTGTGGTTGTTCCATGCTCATCACTCACCCTCAGTCCAACCAACATTTCCCAACAGAAATACAGAGTCAAGAATGAAGAGAAAGATTTCCTGCAGATAGTGTGTGTCGAAACTGTTGCAAAGCCTATCAGTCACAAACTTGCAAGAAAGTTTAACAGAATCAGGGAAAAATAGCCTCTTACAATAATACAATAATGTATGTGTTACATGATATCTATGATATAAATATCTGAACCACCTATATAATGGCAATACAAAGATATGCACATGGCTACACACACACACACACACACACACACACACACACAATGTACATATACCTTTTAAAAAACACTATACATATACATAAATATATGTCATTCTTAAAGACTATTCTAGATACTAATTTAATATCTATGGTAAAGTATTGCCATTTAAGCAGTGGATGTCCCAACCTCAGCCAGTCCAGGTCGTTAAAAGGATGATGATACATAAAAAGATATGTGCCATGGGAGCAAATAATTAACAAAACTAGATGAGTATACTCAATTTTAGCAATGTTTTATCTTGCATGGATACATTTTATTTAGTTAATTTTGCGGGTGAAAAGGAGAAAAATTTCCTGTGGCAGTATTAGCACATGCTTTCCACTCCAGGGGCAGAAGCAAGACTAGTAAGACCATCTTTTAAATGTTGTGAAATGGCTGCAGAGGTGGCTCAGGGGTTAAAAGCACTTGCTGCTCTTGCACAAGACCTACTTCAGTTCCCAGTGCCTACTGGTTCCCATAACCACCTGGTACTCCAGTTCCAGGGCATCTAACACCCTCTTCCGACCTCCTCAGGCATAAATGCATGTGGTGCACATGCATCCACGTGGACACCTGAACATATACAGAAAATACAAGTAAATCTTTTTAATGTTTTAAAAATATTTTGACTGTGCATGAAGAAGACTCTCGCAGCAACCAAGGTCTGATTATGTTTCCCATAAACCCAACTGCCACCGTCCTAGACAAAAAGACTGAATAATTTCATTACCTATGTGCCCACACGTAAATGTTCCCCAATGACACAAACATGTTTATAATTAGATATATTTTAACTAGTGCATAGCAACACACATTGTGCTCATTTAGGGAATTCCACATGTCATTTCCATACAGGTTCATATTAAGTAACTCTTGAGTAATTTACACAAATACTAGTGCACAAATAAGCACTGCAGATAAATACTTGTTTATAGTTGTTCTTAATAAGCAAAAATTAGGGCCAGCCCTTGATGGAGGAGGGTCATCTGTCTATGTGTTATTCTTATTGGTTAATTTTTACATCTTGTTTTGACCAATATTTAGTAATCTGTGCAGCACCACGAGGTGGTGGCTTATCAGGAAGGATCTGAGCCTGTGTCCATCTCGGGGAGGAGAGCTATGGCATCTGTCTCACTGCCTTCTTCCCAGCATTCTGTTCTGTCTACTCCACCTACCTAATTTTCTGTCCTATCAAAGGGCCAAAGCAGTTTCTTTATTAACCAATGAAAGTAACACATAGACAGATGACCCTCCTCTATCAAGCCCTAATGTCTATCAGCTGAATTCTGAATGGACAAGTATAGTATATCCAAATACAGACCACTAAATCAAGATGGTACATGCCTATAATCCCAGAACTCAGAAGGCTTAGATGGGAGTTCAAATCTACATGGGCTACATAGAAAACTCTGGTCTCAAAAAAGAAAGGAGAGAGGGGGGGAGGGCTAAATAAATCTAACTTACTCTATTAACAAAAGGTGTTAATACATGCAAAACTTGATAGCTCAAAGACATTATTCATGTAAATAATTTGGACACAAGGGACTTTGGAGCACAAAGCGATCAAAAGTCAAATGCAAGTGGCACTCTAAACCAGAGATAAGTTTTCCCCCCCAAAAGTCAGTCTTTGGTTGCTGATCTGCCTTTCTGTGTATTATAAACAGAGATTGAAAACCAATGCGGTTCTTGCTTCACTCTGTTTAGGGCCTAATTTCAGCAAGCACTTCCTCAAATGACCTCTTCTCTAGTTAGTTGATACTAGGACTTGATACCTTTCCTATTAACTGAGCCTCCGTTCACCTAAAGAGTTTCTGCCACACCACTCCACGCTAGTGTACACCCTGTATAAATTTTAACTTTGCAATTCAGAGGAAGATGCAATTGGAAAGTACAAAGGAATGGGAGGCGCAGAGAGTGTACTATGTTTTGAATATTCTCTCCACCTCCTACCTTACCTCACATCACTCAGATCTACTCTACGACAGTGTGCTGACCGGTGCACTCTCCACCACTGTCAAGTATACTAGTGTAATTCCCCTTCCATTTTTGCTTCTCTTGCCAACACGAATTCTTTCTTCGAGTTATTCTCTTGACTTTAAAGCACTGTCTTGGATTCTTTCTGACTGGAAAGTATGAGGCATAGTGGATAATTATTCAGTATTGAATGTTGATCTCAGTGGGTTTTCTTGCCTCACTGCCTCCTCCCTTCTTTGTAATCCATCTGTCAGAACAAAATGCAGCTTGTTTTCAAGTACTTCACTTTTCCAATGTTCTTAAATTTGCTCCAAAATCAAATATAGCCCAAGTCGAAATCTATACATTGTCAGAACCTCTCTGTAGAAAAGTGGGCCATCTAAAATGTGTGGTGGTTTGAATGAGAAATGTCCCCCATACTGCTGGTGGTGTTTCTGCTATTTGGAAAGGTTTAGCAAACAGGGCACTAGAGATAAGCCTTGGTCTTTGGAGTTCAGTCCTACTTCCTGTTGAGTCTCTGTTCCTTGAATGCAGATGCAGTTGGCCAGTCAACCTCACTCCCATCTTCCCTACCATGATAATACACACACCCTCAACCTGTAAGACAAAACAAACCCTTCATTCCTTCAACAGCATCTTGTTGGGTATTTTGCAATGCATTGAGAAAGGAAATTAATATAATAAACCATATTTAAAAGCAAATACACCTATATATGAGCTGAAAAGTATTCAATACATTCTCATGTGTCCTGAAAAGATATAGAAAGTTTGCCACGGAAACTGATTTTCAAAGCTACTACTGCACAAATGTTTCACAGGCCTCATGCTTATGCAAGGATCTTAAGAGTAAAGGCACTATCAGCACTCACTCTGAAGGGGTCAACAGTTATAAGGATCAGAGAAAGATGGGCATATGGCGTGCACATGTAGTCCTTACTCAGGAGACTGAGGTAGGAGAATTACTTGAGCCCAGAAGTTCAAGGCCAACCTGGTTGGGATGGTTAATATAAACTGTAAAATTGATGCATTCTAGAAGGATCTGGGAGATGAGGCCCAGAGCATGCCTGTGGAAAATTATCTGGATTCAGTTAAACAATGTGGGAAGACCCAGCCACTGTGAGGGGGACCATTTGCTGGAATAGAATCCTGGACTGTGTAGAAAGAAGAAATTAAAATGAGCACAGGAAGTCATTGCTCTATGTGGTAGTTTGAAAGAAAATGGCCCCCAAAGGGAGTGGCTATATTAGGAGCTGTGGCCTTTTTGGAGGAAGTGTGTCACTGTGGGGGTGGACTTCGCCATCTCTTTTCCTCAAGTTTCCCTCAGTGTGACTTTCATCAACTTCCTATTGCTTGCAAGATGTATGACTCTCAGCTCCCTCTGTACCACATCTTCCTTTTTAAAAAAATATTATTTATTTATTTATTTATTTATTTATTTATTATGTATACAATATTCTGTCTGCATGTATGCCTGTGGGTCAGAGAGGGCACAAGACCTCATTACAGATGGTTGGGAGCCACCATGTGGTTGCTGGGAATTGAACTCAGGACCTTTGGAAGAGCAGGCAATGCTCTTAACCGCTGAGCCATCTCTCCAGCCCTATACCACATCTTCTTGCACACCATCCTGCTCCCTGCCATGATGATAATGGACTGAATGCCTGAAACTGTAAGTGAGCCACCTCAATTAAATGTTTTCCTTCTAAGAGTTGCCATGGTCATGGCGTCTCTTCACAGCAGTAAAATCCCTAAGACACTCTGATTCCCGACTATGGATATGATGTGGCCAGTGATGTGGGCAGCCATCTCCTTCTGCTGCCTAGGCTAGTGCTCTTTATCGTAGACTGTACCCTTGAACTGTGAGCCAATATCACATTTTTTTCCATTTAGTTGCTTTTGTCCTGGCATTTTATCACAAGAGGAAATATAACTAAGGACAACAGAGAGCATCACAAGACTACAAATGTGTGAAGGAACAAATGAATGAATGAATGAATGAATATCTAGAAAGAGTGACTATGAGAAAGGCCAACTGAAAAGAGTCGTGGTTATTGACTGAGAGATGCAGTAAAATGGTGGCCTGATTACTTAAAAGACAACATTGAGAAGTAAATATCTCAAAGCTCTTTCTCTTCATTCTTCCAGCCCCTTCAAATGTCCCATCGAGGGAAGTATAACCAGAAACTAAAAACAGAGGCATCAGGTATGAAATTCTTGAAGTCATTTTTCCAAAGCATGTAGAATGTTGAAGAGTGGTTCAGAAAGTCCAATGGTGAAATTATCCAACATATCCTGAGTTATAAATAATGGTTACTAAAAGAATAGAAAAATGTTACCAAATGCATTCTGGTTGAAATAAAACCTGGGGAGGGGGTGATTATTATCTGTGTGTATATATACAAATACTTATCAGAGTTATTTTAATACCAAAGAATGAAGTACATACAATATGTACTATTTTCAGAACTTTATCTTCGTTTAATAAAATGTTGGATATTTGAAGAATCAATAAAATCAATTTTTTTTCTTTTTTCTTTTTTGGTTTTTCGAGACAGGGTTCGGAATCAATATTTTATGAAGATTAATCAGTGGTGCACCAGGCACACAGTAACTAATGTATTTGATTCACAAACATTATCATTACTAGACAATAGACACTACATCTTTCATTTCTGTGTCCCCATTAACTGATATGTAAATGTTCATGGAATTGATATAAGTATATGAGTAATCAAATTAATGAAAAGAATGAATAAATTCTAGGGTATGTATAATTTTCAAAGTTTTTCAATGGTTGCTCATATGTGTGTATGTTTAGCACTAACTACTGAATAACATACCTGGGGACTCCTCTGGAGAAGACTGATGTTTTTGTCTCTGTTTGTCTTTCTGACTGCCCAAGCTTTAGCCATTAATTGCCTATATATAGTACATCATGTAGAGATAAGACCCTTTTAGATTTCCCCATTCATGTTGGTATTCCTGATGTGGGAGAGTCTTCTGTTTGCATTGATTTCATTCGTTAATAAAGAAACTGCCTTGGCCCATTTAATAGGCCAGCCCTTAGGTGGGTGGAGTAGACAGAACAGGAAGAAGGAAGTAAGGTAGATGGCTCAGACAGATGACATGCCTCTCCTCTCTGAGCCAGATGTAATGAAGCTCCGGCCCAAGATGGATGTACATTAGAATCTTCCAGGTAAGGAACTACTTTGTGGTACTACACAGATTATTAGATATGGGTTAATCAAGATGTGAGTAAGAGGCTGAAACTAATGGGCCAGGCAGTATTTAAATTAATACAATTTGTGTGTTGTTATTTTGGGTAAAGCTAGCCGGGCGGCCAGGAGCTGGGCGGCGGGAAGCAGCCCGCAGCTCCTCACTACAGTATGCCAACTGACATAATTGTGAGGATCTTGTTGATTTTATGGGTGCAGGTTCCTTGTCATATATAGACGCTACCTCACAGCAGACTTCACAGTCCTCTAGCCCTTACAATCTTTCCGTCCCTTCTTCCACAATGTTCCCTGAGCCTTCAATGTAGGAGTTACACTGTAGATGAATTACCAGAGGTTAGGAACATTATGGTTGTCTTCTACATTTTAACCAGTTAGATTGTATGTGCATGTATGTATGTATGTATGTATGTATGTATGTATGTAACACTAATAAGACGAGGTAGAAAGTTGACAGGTGCTATATAAAGCATGAGCCATCAGCATTACAAAAAATGTGCAAATCTGAGAACTGCAAAATTTGTGATGGTAGCATCCTGGTATTTCATTATATTTGGTGGAAAAAAAGAGAAGAGCAATTGTTGGGAAACCTCCTTCAGCCAATAGTTTTTGAGAGGCTAGACCAGGTTGGGCATGGCTTTAGGTACCAAAAAGTTGCACTTGCACACCATTCTCTCTTTCTCCTTTCTCACCTGGATGCTGGATTCAGTTCCTGTTCCTCGATTGTGCAGAGGACTATGATCTGTAAATCCCCCCTTGAATAAAAAATCCCTGATTATACCCAATTAAGAGTTAGTGTGGGATTACTTTATTTGCATTCTCCTACATCTGACCACCCAATATGGGAACCAGCACCTATCACTTCTCACCACTGCCTCCCACCTGCAGCACGCTGCTGCAACCCCTCCATCCACCCGGGTTTTTTTCTCACCATGATCCCTTCAATAGTGAGTGAATAATTAAGTGAATACTTGTGAGCTATTATTTATAGACAATTTATATATTGGTATAGATTCTTGTATATTGATACAAATTCAAATTATATTTGTTATATTAAATATACTCCTATTTCTCTTTACAATATTTGTATGCCTATGCAAAGTTATTTTGTCATATTATATGCATGCATACCTCTCCTTAAGACATTTTGTATATTGATACAATTTTAGGATATATTTATCATACTGCACTAAACACTCCTAACTTTGATCACAATTATACCTTGACTACATTTTGAAGTCATTGTCCTCATTTGCTGCACAGTTGTTTAAACATTGCTTAATATTTTAGTATAAAGTCTTAGCCTTTAAGCTATATAGGTATTAAAAATTATAGGTCAATAGTTACCCATATTTGTCACACTTATAGTTAGACTAATCAGGTTCTTTATCTACATAGAGATTGTATTCCACATAGATAGGTAATCTTTAACCACTTCAAAGAACTGTAAAATACCACATTTAAATAATTTAGGGTTCTGTTGACATAAGACACAATTGCTCCTGGCAGCCCTGATCTATTCCAGAGAAAATGTTGAGCACCAAAGACACTCCACTTGGAGCTTGCTTTCTTCTTGACAAAACTGGTCTTTGGGCAAGGAACTGCCCATGTCTCGACCCCTGACAAAATGCATGATGTCCAGTCTAGACACAAGAAAAAAACTGCCAGACCTTGCCAAGACAGGGTAAGATGGTTTTGAAAATTTTCCTTGATCTGAAAATGGTCTGTCAGATACTCTAGGCCTCAGCCAAAGTTGGTTGCTTCCACGTTGCAAATGAGACATTTTAGAAGTTGCTTGGTTGTACTTCCTGCCTACTCAAGTAATATTATCTTCCTTCTCAGGTCTTTGATAGGGTTAAAGGTTAGATAGTTGTAGTTACTTTCCTCTTATGATTTAACCAAGGCTTTTCTAATACAGGACTGAGGCTCCTTAGGATAAAATAATTATTGAAACATTTAACATATGTTTCTTGCTTAATAATGTTTTTTATTAATTTATGTTTTAATTAATTTTTGCTGGTTATAATTCTAATTTTTATACTTGATATATGTTCTTATTTTACATAGTTTTGTATTGGGTTTGGAATTCTTTTAATTAGATAAAAGGGGATGGACTGGGGACCCTCCTTCAGTCAATGGCCTTTGAGAGGCTGGATCAGGTTGGGTGTAGCCTAGGGTACCAAAAAAGTGCTCACTTTCACACACACACCCGCTCTCTCTCCTCTCTCACCTGGATGCTGAATTAGGTTCTTGTTCCCTGTTCCTGCAGAGGACTGTGATCTGTGAATCCCCCCTTGAATAAAGAATCCCTTAATATACCCAGTTAGGAGTTGGTGTGGGATTACTTTATTCGCGTTTTTCTACAAGCAATATCCTAGACCAGTGGTCCTCAACCAGGCAATTGTTCAGACCCTGTGACATTTAATACTGTCTGGAAACCTCTTTAGTTGACACATTAGATCTCAATTCATGACCTCTTTAGTTACTAATGTAAGTTGTATAAGCATGAGGGTGTCACTATGCTCATAGACGAAGTTAGTGCTCCTTGATGTAGTTAATGATTTTTCTCATAGGCTATGGCATTTGCTCAGTATTTGCTAGAATGGATTAAGAAGGAATGTGTATCTTCATATTCAGAACTGCCACTGTCTAGTGACACTTTTTCTGCAGCAGGTAAAAGGCTTCCAATACAGGTCCTCTAACATGGATGACTTCTTCTGTCCCTAAGGCAAAAGCAATACTTGTTGGTTCTGAAAGATGCTTCAAAACTGACAGTATCAGGTTTTATGGCAAAATTTCACATTCTTTGCATAAGTGTCAGTTTTTAAGTTTCGAGTTAACATCCAAATGAAGCATGTGAAAATAACTTGAAGAGCCCAGATACAGGGCTTTTGTTAGTTAATATTTATCATAAAATTACCTTCAATAATGAGGCCTATTAAATTGTTTCATCTTTAAAATGCTCTCAAGTATTAATTAATTATTGCACGACTCCTGCGCAATAAATAATTAAGTATTACCATCGCTCCATTTATTGATGGGAAAATGAACATAACAGAAGATTATTTAGGTCAGCCACAGTGTAAAGATCTGACAACTTTTCAGCATCCCTCTTTCTTTCATTGCATAACCTGGTTTAAGAGCCATTTTTATGAAATATGTTTTTTGCAAAGTTTGTAACAGAAACCTCAAATAATTTCTAATATCAGAGCAATAAATAATAAACTCCTATTTCCACCAAATATTAAATCAAACTTCAATCTTCAGTCTTCTGGTTCCTGAACTATAAAACTTTAAGAAGCGGTGAGCACTTTCCAGAATTACACTTCCATCCCCTCAGCATCGTTATTAGTAAGTGCATGCACATTTGGGGGTATGAAAAAAATATTGTAATCTTTTAAAATTCTGGTTCTAAAAAAAAGTGAGGCTCAAAATATAGTTGATGATATCCTAAGATTTACAAACCCAGCACTTCCCTTGGGAACTAAATAACAAGAAGTTGACCATGTTCTGTAAACTTCTGTAATGTATTCAGAAGTGAAGTCAAGGGAGTTTTATATTTTCTGTCAATTTTGTGTTTGTTGTTTTTCTATTTCTAGTGAATAGTAGGCTGTAGTCAGATATTTGAGAAAACAGGTCTCCTGTCCTCTAGCTTCCACAGAGGGTGTATTTGTCTGAATGTGCATATTATTTTTACATGCATACTGGAAATGATACTTGCAGCAGCACAGGTTGAACCTGGGTCTTCTTGGAAATACAAACTTGTCTAAACCTGTTTTCCTTGATGGTCACTTAAGGGACAACCTGTCACTCCACACCCAGCAATGCAAATGTAGTTAAAGCTTGCCTTCTGTTAACTTGTATATGCTTCTCTTACAGACAATAGGCCACTTGACAACAGTGTTGCTCTGTAAGAAAACAAAGTCATCTTCTGTAGAGCCTCACAAAGCAGGAGCTGTAATACGGGCTCTTAAAGGAAGAAGCTCAGAGTTAGGCTGTCAGTGTGAAGGTGGAGAGGAAGTGATGTGATAGGCAGCCCGGGGTTGCTATGGTAACAGAGAACATTTTCCATGCTGTGATGTCTTCCCTAGTGGGATTCCATTGGCTTGCCTCCACTGAGGTCATGGCATCTGGTGGAAAAGAAGGACTGTGAGCATTCCCGGCAGCCACATCCAAATGCCACCTGGAAAAGCCCTGCTTGTAAAATTCGTATTCCTATGCTTTCAAACATCTACGCATTTGTTGTCACCAGCACATTAGTCAGAATGGGTGGTAAGTGGAATTGGCAGCGAGACAAGAAAACATTCCTGGGGTGTTACAGAAAGCAACCAAACACTAGTATTCTCCCCGAGCTGACACTGAAAATGGCAACAGAAGAACACTCAGGTTCACACACATTTCTCCCTTTGTTTTCATTTAGAGATGATCTGAGACTCCAATGTTAGGAAATCTGTCAAGAGATTGATTTAAGAGGTATAGTAAAGTAAGAACTATGTCGGGTATTACAGTTTTTAGCAAATTGCAAGCATAATATTCTGGTATTATGAAGAGGAAATGTAACAAATTAAAGGAAAGATGGACACAGGAAAAGAAATACAGGGCTATAACTGCCTGAATCCCAGTAGTAGAGTGTTTGCCTAGTATGCATGGGATATTGGTTTTGTCTACAGCAGTATACAAACACCAAAAAAATAAAAACAAAAGCCTAACATGGTAGCTGTCTGCACTTTAGAAGCTAAGGTAGGAGGATCAGCATGAGTTTAGAGTCAATCTGAACCATATAATAAAAATCCTGAGCTAGAATAATATCTTCCTTTTAAAGATAAATAAAAGAGAAAAGATAGAAAACTTTCATTTACTTTCCAATTACTGTGTGTGGTGTTCCTTAAGACTTTTCCTGTGTGGTTTAGAGTTCACCAATTTCATGAAGGCAGAATGTTTATTCATATACAAATTATTATAATATCAAGAATAAAGTGCATGGCATTAAGCTGCCCTTAATTGATTAACACAAACAATAGTTATGTAGTTCTGTGAACCAAATGTTTTTTCTACTTTCTATCTAGTGTCCCATTTATACTACAAAGCATTTTAAATGTTTTTATCTTAATGAAACTATTAGAGTGAAAAAAATGGGACATGAGAAAAGTTCATTCTGCAAAATAGAAATGAAAAGGGAGGCAGAAGATTAAGAATGGGGAATTTTTGGTATATAGAAAGTTATGTGCCATCTGGAAGTTCTTAAGAATAGAGAAAACAGGACTGGAAAGATAGATCAGTTTGGAAGAGGGCTTTCTGTGCAAATGTGAAGATCTAAGTCTGGGTTCCATTATCTATGAAAGAAACAGGCATGGTGGGTTGTATCTGGAATCTCAGGGCTGGGAGGACCATGTAAACTTGCTGGTTAACCAGTCTAACCAATCAGTAAGTTCTAGGCTCAGTAAGAGACCATATCTCAAAAATCTAGTTGGTCAGCAATGGAGGCAGTGGCCTAACGTCAACCCAGGCTTCCACATGTATGAAAGTACATTTTTGGACACCCACAGAAATATATACAAATACACACATATACACACACACATATACACATGCAAGATCACACATGCACACACCAAAATTGTTCCCTCTGTATGCTGTGATTACCATTGATTAATACAAAAAAAAAAAAACTTCTTTGGATCTATAGCAAGGCAGAACTTAGCTAGGCGGGAAAAACTAAACTGAATGCTGAGAGTAAGAAGGCAGAGTCACAGAGAAGCCATAAAGCCCTGATGGAGCCAGATAGAACTTTACCTGGTAAGCCACAGCCATGTGGTGATACACAGATTATTAGAAATAGGTAAAATTAAAATGTAAGAGCTAGCTGATAAGAAGTTAGAGCTACTAAGCCAAGCAGTGATTTAATCAATACAGTTTCTGTGTGATTATTTCGGGTCTGAGCAGCCAAAATGAACAAGTGGCCTTCCTCCTACACAGAATAAAGAAAACAATATAGTCCATAAGTCCAGGGAAAAAACATGTAGTTACTACAGCTAGGACATGCAACTTCATGCAAGGTAAAGGTATGAGTTTAAAATAACAGTCTATTTATAATCAATTACTCAGTTATTTATACTCAAAATGCTCAGTCAGTAAAAGTCAAAACTAGTGTAGATAGACTCTATTTATTCACTAAATAGTTATTAGTGCACAGTGCTTTATCTTTTCATAAAAATAATAAAATATACTGAGGAAAGGAAGAGGGAGAGAGAAAGGAAAGGTAGAAAAAAGAGGAGAAAGAAAAAGGAGAAACAGAGAAAGAGATATAAGACACACTGGCTCCCTCTGGGCAGCCCTGAAAACAGTCAGGCATTGCAGTTAATCTTGTTCTGTAATTATCACCATCAGACAGCTCGAAATTCCATCATTGTTACCCATTTTTCAGCCAAAGTGACAGTGCCAATTCAAATTAATTTTTTACATGTTTCCTCAAGTACATTTAATGGCTTATTAAATTCTAAGAACTACATATTACATGTACAGTCCTTTACCACTTCTCAAAGTTGTATTTTATATGAAGCCATCATTTTCAATATAATTTATTGTTTAGAAGATGGTGTTTCTTATTATTCATATGAATTCTATAGCCCTCCTAAAAATCAATTAAAGTTTTATGATAGTATACTCTTTTAATTTTACCTTCCAAAAGCTGTACATCTTATATACATGGCATATAAGAACCAAAAAAAATGTATAAGTTTTCGGTGTCATGTGAATGCTGATTTTCAGTGAGTATCATTGAAGTCAGAAAATTTTCTGCTTAGTTTTACCTTTTCTCTGTTTTCTTTATTTTTTATGACAAGCTCTCATTTAGCTTAGGCTGGCCTAGAACTGCCTACATAGTCAAGGGTGACATTGAACTCCTGATTCTCCTCCATCCAGCTCTGCGGTGCTGAAATTAGAGGCAGGACCACCAAGTCACTTTACAGTGCTCAGTGCTAAAGCTTAAACTCAGGGCTTTATGAGTACTGGGCAAGCACTATATCTATATATAGAGAGTTACACCCCTAGCCCCAAAGTGAGAGAATTTCTTATAGAAACAAAAATAAAAAGAAAGTCCAGGCCATCTTAATTCTGTTTTTCTTTTTCCTTCCTAACAGAGGATAATTTTGAGTGATGTGGAAATGTCAAAGTCTCAGAGTCTAAAGCTTTTGTTGATTGTGAATGTCATTCTTATCATGAAGTTCTGATGTTGATCAGGTACAAATCACAGCCGTGAAGCATCAGAGCTATGTCCGGCGATTCTGGGCTCTTGTTTGCGCAAAGTGCTGCCACTTAAGTATAGCCCATAAGAACTGGATCAGATGTGTGACACAAGGCAGAGATGACTAATAGCATCTTAAACAGAAAGTAGTCTCATTTGCTCTCCCAGGCAAGACTTGTGGAGGAGGGCAATGAAACTTTTTACACTCCTGCTTCCCTAAGTCACAATGCCGGGGCACTTTCCCATAGCTCAGGTCAGCTCAGAAAGGGGGAAAGAAGGAATCTGCTCTTAAAGATTTGGCAGAAATCCCATGTGACATTCATATTTATACATAATTTGAAAGGAGCGAGTCATATGCCCATTATAAGCAATGGATCAAAACTGTCCTTTGGTCAAGCATTGATCAAGATCTTTTTCAGAAGGAAGAAAGAAGGGCAAATGGACGTACTCAGTAGTTTTATTCACTTTTTTATAGTTTTTAGTTATGTGTATGCATGCATGGTGGATGGGTGGACATCACACGGGTGTGTGCAGACTCTCCACTGCTGAAGTTTCTAGAGGTTGTTCACTACCTGATATGGGACTTAGAACTAAGCGCAGTCTAACTAACTGACCTCTGCAAGAGCAGTTCTGAATCACTGAGTCATCTCTCCGGCCCTGTCATTCATTTCAAATACTATTCTTTAAATGCACCTTTAAATCACTTGCTGTGCTCTTTCTTTGGAGGATGGCCTTTATTACCCAGTACCTACTCTGTCAGTGTCAGTGTCTTGCAAGGCATATTTATCATCCATTTCCTACTCCTCCTTTTTGTATACCTATTTTCATCTCTGCTTGGACATTATACAGGGCAATAGAGACAAAGTTTTGAACCAACTAGACCCATTTCCTTGATTGCTTTGACTTTGGAATATAGAACATGTGAAGACTTTATTCCCCACCCACCTTTGCTACTGACATAAAATCACATAATTAATCTCAGGCCACAAGATTATTGACACAGCAGTATATTCTCTAAAGTCCCATTTGATAAGTCACACTTTATTCTAAATATAAGATAGACTCTGGGATACTAGACATGTTATTGGAAGAGCCTAAGTGGGTAAACCATTGCATAAATGTGAAACAATCAGGAAAGTCACCATCGAAACATGTGTCGGACACCGTAATAAGCCCATGGGAATGTCATAGTCTTTCCCAGTAGTATTTATTACTCTTGATACAAACACACAGACTTTACAAATTTACCACATTTTCTAACAAATCAGCTATATTTCTTAGCAAACTACATTTTAGAAGATTAATAATGTTTTGAATTATATTTTCTTTACATGAACCAAATAAAACAAATCTAATATTTAAAACATGAACAGTGGAGAATTGCATATATGTACATATTTACATACATATTTGTGTCACATAGGAGAAGAATCACAAAAGAAGTAATTATAGGAACTCTTCAAGTAAGCTCCAAGCATAGCTCACCTTAAACAACCATCAAACAGTCTATCTTCTGTTGCATGTTGTCTGTACTTGTGTACTTCGTTGGAAATGCTTGACATGTAGATCAGAGTTTAAATTTTTCCTGGATTTGGCCTATTGGCATATTCATTATGAAATATCATAGAAATGAGACTAAAGTGAAAACACCAAATTCATTCAAGATGCATATATAACTTACCATAGTTTGCATACGAAATGCTCTCTAAGATCTCTGTGCTGGAGGCTTATCACCAAACATGGCCTTATTAGAAGGTTGTAAAACCTTTAACACTTGAGGAGATGTCTTTGGGTTGCAGAGGCATGCTATTGAAGAAAAAGGTGAAGTACCCAGTGAGATGGCTCAGGGTACTTGGCACTTGCCGCCAAGCATGACTGAGCTCAATCTTGAGAATCCACATGATGGAAGAAGAGAACTGACTCCCATAAGTTGTCCTCTGACCTGCACATGAACATATGACATAGATGCAATTAACTAATTAATTAAGAAAAAATTAATAATTGAACCACCACATCTTCCTCTTTTTTCTCTTTTTTGGTTCCTGGTCACGAGGTGAATGATTTTACAAAGCCACTTGCCTATGCTATGACATGCCACCATAGAATGAAAATGGGGGGGGGGGCACAAAACTCAAATTCCTGAAGCTGTAAGCCGCAGTAAACCTTTTATCTTTTATCTTGGTTGTGAATGGTATTTGGCATTGTGCCAGCAAGCTGCTAGCACACAGTTCATTCATATAGCATGACAACAATTTTGTACAATGCTTTTATTAATTTTGTGCATAAAATAGGGTTTTATGGCATAAGGGTTTCCACTTGTATCATCAGGTTGGTGCTCAACAGCCTTCAGAAGCTGGACCATTTCAGACTGAGCATAATTTAACAATGGATTTTCAATGGTAGCTGCAGTTCCCTTGCAGTAGGAGTCACTATCTCGTCTCTGTTTAGACTGCAGACACATGTCATGCTGCTTCGTGAAGAATGAGTTTTCAATATTAACACTGATAATGTACATGAAGGCAATGATTAGGACACCAACAGAGTGGAGTTGAATGTATATCAACATTGTTTGAACATTCATGATTTTTATACCTTTCATTAAAGCTCTTCCCTTGAAAGTTATCTTGAATTTGTTCAAAAGTACAGCTCGATAAAAGACATAGATGAGCAGTTAAGAAGAAAGGGAACCATCAGGGGACAAACTGATTCAGTCAAATCTTCCTTAGTGATTAATGGATTAATGGATGTCAATACCAAATCTTTTTTATATCCAGTGAATTTGTTAAAAGTTGTTGTTCAGTGTCCTCCCTGAAGACTGGCTCTCATGGTACCAGAAGGCTCCTTGCAAACTTCCAAAGAAGATGATGTCTATGAACCAGATCAATAACTAGCATTGCATGATAACCCTGTGTGTATCAGCACTACATATACCTTGGCAACAGCCAACATCCCTCTAATTGCACTCCAGACCTGCTAAACAAGCAGGAATCACACCTGATACTGGAAACAGAAAACTACCTAGGGTTGGTGAAATTATAAACTTGGAAGAGAATCTACAGCTGCCACTTTTTAAAAGCAAACCTAACTCCTAAATACATTCTAAATATTTGTCATTCTGCCCACATGTAAGTGTAGTCTTCTTCCCTTATCAAGAAAACTTCTTTTTACAACACATGGAGATCATTATAGAAAACCACAGCCAATCAAAATTTAGAGTTGTGGAGCCTATTCTCAAGGTAACAACTCCCACACTTAAGACTAAGGAATCTCTGTGGAAGAGAGGGTGGAAAGATTGTAAAAGTCAGAAGATAAGGGAGTTTTCTATGAGATAGTCTCCCAGTGATATCAGAAGCTACACCCACAAAGTCTCACCAGCTTGATGACCTAAATAAGAGTTGAAACAAGAGTAGATGCGCTAGAGTGGATGAGGACAATGCCAGGAGACCTCATCCCTACCCAGAGAACTACAGACAACCAAGGGATGCTGACATGAGAAGAAATTGTCATCCTCATGGAAGAGCATGACATTTGGTCATCCAGTACCAAACGGTCAGCTTATAAGTAATATTATGCAGACTGAATGGGTTTTATTTAAGTATTTAGGAATATGTATGTGTATTTGTATCCATGTATATATGACAATCAATGAAAAGGAGGACATGATTTTTAAAGAGATCACAGAAAGGTATATAGGAAAGTTTGAAGAAAAGAAATGGAAGGAGTAAATAATTTAATTATATTATACTCCCCAAAATTAAAAGTACGTTTGGAAATTTGCTTACTAGGCCATGTGCTTTTAACATAAGTATATCAAAAACTAAAGTTGTGCTTATAATGCAATGATTTTTTGCCTGCCTGAAAAGATATGAAGGCATGAAATAAATATCATAGTGTGAAATTCTACTGAAAGTACTTAACAATTATATGATGTATGTTCCTAAATACCTGTATTTCATAGAGGATGCCTAGCTGACATTAAAGAAGATGGAGAGCTCAAGGGTTATCCTAGTTCCTAAAACAGTGTATAGCTTTGAATGACTTGAGAGTGACAGCTATAAGCTATCTCTTCTATTGATAATTGCTATCAGGTACCTCTGATGACTATACAGAAAGTGTTAAATACATGACACATCAAGTTTGGCTTTAGCATGCTATGCTAATAGGCTGAAGAAAACATAAGACCTATAGAATGTTGTCTTTGAAACGTTGCCTAGGAGCAAGTGGGATGTCTTGGTGGTTAAGAGCACACATGGCTCTTGCAGAGCACACAAATCAATTCCCAGTACGCAGCAGCAGTTCACAACCACCTGGAACTCCAACCTCAGGAGATCCAGGGTCCTCTTTCTGATTCATGCAGTACCTGCATACAACTATATGTACACAGACCCACACACAATCACATAATTAAAAATAACAAAATATAAATTGGAGAAATATTTATGAAAAAGTGAAAGAGATAGTCAAAAATACAGCATGCCCTATCTAAAGTGGAAGAAGAAGCTATCTGTTCAAGTATGCACTAATTCTTCAAGGCCTCCAGGCAGAGGTCAGCATGAGATCTTTCTCTCATGCATCTTATATAATATCAAATAACAAGTCATCATTCCCCACTAGGAAAAAAAAGGACCATTTCAAGCTAAAGGGTAGGTGAAATAGAAAGAGGGAGACTGAGGCAGAAGGAAATACATCAGAACATAAGAGGAGTCCCTGGCATGAACATACACTTCTACTAGTGAAACTAAACCACCATTTCTACCTGCAGCCCTGAGTGTTCCAGCCTCCCCTCCAATTTTCTCTAAATAACTGAAACATATTTTCATCATCTAGCATTCTTTTGACTATTCTCAAAAGTCAATGACAACCTCTGCAAAATACTTTTGTGAAATACTTACAAAAGCAAATTACATTTTCTGGATTTACCATAATTAATTCAGATAACAAATAGCCTGCTCTACAAAGGTATTCCTTGCTTCAGTACTTTTGACTGTTATCCTGTTACACTATTCAACTTCCATTTGTATAACACTTTTCATTTTCCCAGGCTTCCTCATTTATATTCATTTTCTCTATAGATAAGATAAATATACCTTTTTTGCTTAGAAGATGAAGAAAATGAATCACAAGAAGACCGCATGGCTAAACCAAAGTTTATACAAAATATACCACATGGTTCCTCGTTCATTAAGGAAATACACAACTGAAAGCTTCTGTTCTGACATGACGCTATCGACTTCAGTCACGATATTTAATATGGCTTATAATTAGACATTAGTAAGAGTTTTAAATTAATGTTAGCATCCAAGAATAAGTTCAAAAAATCTATTTGTGCACCATCATAACTCTGGTACAAAGCATAGTCTCTGATGCCTTGGAGACACTCAATGGGTCTCTATTGCAGGAAGAGTGGAGTCTTAGTCTGTTAGATGGTATCTAATCTTTGTTCCTTATAACTGAACAGTAATTATGCCTCAATGTCCAATCTGTAGCTAATTGTGCCTCTTATATCATGGACAGCTCATTACATTGAGTTACCTCTAGATTCTTAACAATACATGGCCGTCAACCTAATGCAAGAGCTAGGACACATAGCTCAGTGGCAGCACACTTGCCTAGAAGGCAGAAGGCTCAGGCATACCCAACTGCAACAAATGCAAAAATGCAAGAACATCAAAATTAGCACACGCCCACACCCTCGGGCAGTACTTAATAAATATTTAAAAAGGAATATTCCTTTTTCCATAAAGCTAGAGAAAAGAATGTGTCAAGATAATCCATACAATAAACCCTTCATTAATTTCAGAATATCTGATCCTTTCTCTAAACCAATTCTCGTGTAATCATGACCCATAACCTGTACAAAATCATCATCTCACCTTCCAGTTCACATAAGGTCTCCACTACCCTTAAAAAGAGAACCATCTTAAGCCAGGGCCAATGAGCAAGGAAAGAGTGAACACTCATACTGGCCATTTCAACTCTGCTATTGTCAACAGGTTAATCTTGCTGGTATCCCTGTCCTCACAAGTAGTCCATTCTCTGTCTTCCTCTCTCTCTCTCTCTCTCTCTCTCTCTCTCTCTCTCTCTCTCTCTCTCTCTCTCTCTCTCTCTTCCTGACTCTCTCTCTCCTTCTCTCTCTCCCCCCTCTCTCCCTCCTTCATCTCCTTCCCACTCTTTCTCTCTTCCCCTCTCTTCTTTATTTTCTTCATTTTCTTTCCGTTCTCTAGTAGTCCTCTCTCCTGACCACTGATCTAAGCACACTTGCATGATCACTATGTGCCCTAGGAGTTCTTGGTTTACCCCAGAATTGTGAGTTTTTGTGAGAAACAGCAGATGTGCCACTCAGACATCTTTCTTGATCACTGGTTGCCGTTAGCTTCACTGTCATCTTAAAAACCACCTCTACAGTAAATTCCTGCCCATTGGAACCATGCAGTATCCGCGAACATCCCTGTAAATCATTAACCATGATCAAGCGTAGGGGAAAAGAGAATTCTTGAATATACAGTGGTCCCTTCCGGAAAAGGTCGTATACATTCTATCCACTTATTAATTCATCTGACTGCCTCTCCCCTAAGAAAATATGGTTCTTACTCTTGTAAGTAGGGAATGGGGAATGACTTGAGAGAGTAACACCAAGTGTCTGCCCTTCACTGACCACTAAAGACCTTTGTGCTATAGTGAGTTCTGCTATGGTTTTAAGCTTAGCTTAGAAGAAACAAGATTTGACTTGGTGACAAGTGACATTACCTGTATATTAGTTCCTTTCATTGTCGAGACAAAGTAACAAAAGCAACTTAAGTCAGAAACAGTTTGTTCTCTAGCTCACAGTTCAAGAACAGCATCCATAATGACACTTAAATCATGACAGCAGTGACTTGAGGCTACTACCGGTCACATCCACAGTCAAGAATCAGACAGCAATGAAGGCTGGTGTTCAAAATGTTTCCTCCTTGTTAATCAGCCTGGGAGCCCCGCCCATGGAATGATACTGCCTAGATTTAGGGTGGGTTTTTCCACCTTAACCCTGTAGAAATGCCCAAAGGTCTGTTTCCTTGCTGATTCTAAAGCCCACCAAGTTGACTGTCGGTTTCAACCCTCACAGCCTTGTAGCTGCGCTCACTGTGTGCTGGGGTCACTAAAACAGGTGGACATTGTGAGACTGTTCCCGTGTTTATGTCATCAAGGCCTACACTTGAAAGTGAGAAATGTCAGTAGTGAAAGTTCTGACCTAACGTTCTACAGAAGTTATCCCTCATGCAACTCAGAAGACTGAGCCTTTGCAAGTGATTCCCCACACCTCAAAGGAAGAAGTGACATTTTCAGTGTCTGCTTCTCAATCAGGAATGAAGTCCTCCCAATAAAAGAATCAAAAACAGCCATTGCTCAGAGATGCCACACAGGTCAGTGTCATGTGACATAAAACTCAAGTTCATAAAGGAATCGCTACTAGGAAAGAGGTTGCTGTCCTCTTCTTCGCCTTCAAACGCACTAGTTAAAGCCATAACTTTGAAGAGGAAAGGTACTAAGTCAGATACGCTACAAAGTAACAGCCTAGTTTTGCTGAAATTCAATTTCATATGGCCAAGATGTTCTTAAATGTCACACAAACCCCTACGGAAATGAACGATATCAATAGTGATGTAAAAAGAGATGTCCCATTGGTTATAAGATTCCCATTCTTACTCCCAGTCTTCAGTTAGGAAGGGCTAACCTGCATCTCCCTTATCTGTCTATTTTAAAGAAAAGCTGGGTGTCAACTACCCCACTAAATTGCAGACAGAATCGTGTTTATTTTTATAACTATCTGAAAAAATAGCTGTCTGCCAATCCACTGCGAGTTTCTGATCACTTGCTTTGGATCTTTGCACTTTAACTCTCAGAAGTCACAAAAATAAGAAAATTGCCATAATTGGAATGGTCACATCTTGGTTCAAAACCTGCTGGTGCAAAACTCACTTCATAGGCAAGGATGACCTTGAACTTGTGATCCTCCAGCCCTCAGCACGTTCGTGCTAGGATTACTGGAGTGTACCACCACACGGTTGTAGGTAGTGCTGGGTTATCATCTCAAGGCTTCATAGGCAAGCTTTCTACTACCTGAATTGCATCCTCAGCCCCAACATATGCTTTTTTTTAAATTTCTCAGCTCATTTACTTGAAGCACGATTAATAAAAACTCAGAGACAGAAATTGGGGTTCAGCCTGAAGACCAGAAAATCAAAGCAGCCAGCCACTGGCCCTTACTTTGACCTCAGTCTGAAAATGGCAATCCTGCCTCCAGAAATCTCAGAATGAGACTGAACCTGAGAACTGTCTCCTCCTGCTTTATAATCCTCTCTAGTTCTCGGATTAAAGACGTGCACCATTACCGCTTGGTCTCTATGGCAAGCTAGTGTGGCTGCTGGGATTAAAGGTGTGTGTTACTGCTGCCTGATCTGGAAGGCTGGCCAGTGTGGCTGTTTTACTTTTCTGATCCTCAGGCAAGTTTTCTTTATTAAAATACAAGTGAAATGCCACTACATTTACTATATTGATCTGATTATTATTATTATTATTATTGTTGTTGTTGTTGTTGTTGTTGTTGTTGTTGTTGTTCTTATTATTATTATTACTGGTACTAAGGATCAACCCTCCTGCCTCACACATGATAAACATGCATCTGACAGTCAATTCTCAAACCCAAGGTGCCTATCTCACATATCAAAGCCGGACCTGGCCGCCAGGATTTCCCAGCCTCCCTCAATCCCTATCTGTTTCAGGGGATGGCTGGCATATCCTACCCTCTACCCTGAAGCCTCCAGTCAAGGGTCTGGACTGCCCTTCCTGCAGAGACTTTTCCCTATATAATCCAGATATTTTGGTTACCCTTCCATTTTGGACCTTTGGCCTCCTGGCTACTGCACCTGATTCCCTTATCTTCCTGCTTCCTTCCCTTCCCCCTCTCCCCACATGGCCTAGCTCAGCCTGATCATGACTTGTAGATGTCCCTACCTCTGGCTATGCTCTCTCGCGTATCTGTGATAAACTTTCTCCTCCACCATACGTAGGACTAGCCACACCCTTCCTTTCTATTTCTTTTATCTTCACTTACCTACCACTGAGCTACACTTCCAACCTTCACCTTCATCTTTGTTTCAATGATGCTTAAGACTTGCTTTTACCTTAGACATGAAAGTTGTGATCTGTTAATATGTCTAGTCTGAAAACTAACACCCCACTCGAATTTGCTGTGGTTCCTAGAGAACATAAAATGTAGCCAGAGTCCAGAGTGAAAGGTTCAAGCCTGGGCTCTGAGAACAAACAAAAAAAAATGAGGTGATGCTATATGCGGTAGGACACTGAGGGAGATCGAAATATGCCACTCCGAAATAGTCTGCTTTGACGTAAGGGTTATTTTGAGCTGAAGTGAATTGGAAGCAGCAGGAAGAATTCTCTGGCCCTCCCGTTTGCACCTTAACTCAAGGACATATGCTTCCCTTTCTGAAGGAACATGAATCTCCTTTGCCAAGGTGTCCCCACCTCCTGTACCAAGAGGAGGACCTGGTTCTTATTTGTGTAACAAATCAGACAACATGATCCTTGTCTACTGTATATTTCGTACATTCCTATAAGTTACTACTCCTAGAAGCTGAACACCCCCCTTTTCATTGTCTAATTGCCTCTTTACAATTTATTGTCCCTTTGTGAAAATGGTATGCCCATGAGTCTAAGTACCTCTGGGTTTTATCTTTTTTTCTGTGACACCCAATATACATGTATATAAATATCTATAAACCAACATATGGTTTATATATCAAAAGTGGGGTGGGATGGAGGTTTTAATCCCCATTCCTGCAAACCCTTTCTTCCCCAGGAACACTTGTGGCCCAGGGGACTCTCTTTCAGTGCTTTGTTAAGTGGGCTTGGGAGAACAATGAGGAGGAAAACAAACTCTACCTGTCCGGCCTGCTCTGCCATGTCCTTGTGCTTCTCTCCTGATCCGGCGACTCTCATAAAAGCACCTTTTTCCTCTGGAAGATTGCCTGCAAATTCAGGGTTTCTGCACAGGCGGGATTATAAATCATGATTAAGCATAGAATTTAAGACGAGGATAACAAAATAAGGATCTGGAGAAATGACTCAACAGTTAAGTGTTCAGGTCCTAGTGTTCAGGAGCCTGAAGGTGGCTTGCAACTGGCGATCACTGCAACTCCAGCGGTCAGACACCTTCCCCTAGCCTCCAGGAATGCACGTGCATGCCAAACCCAGACATAGACACACAAAGAAAACTAAGCAAAAATTAATAAACATGATTATAAACAAAACTGGTTAAAGAATATGAGTGAAAATGAAGTAAATGATGGTAACCATAAACTAAAGTAAGGAAAAGGAATCTAATTCATGTATAAAATTGAAGTTTTCAGTAGCTAAAATAGTCTATTACAACCATATGAAGGTTTACAGTCATCTCATCACTACCCCAGAGGAAGAATTTCCAGTACATACTTGTCTTAGTTAGAGCTTTTTGGGGAGGAAAGGGTTTGTTTCGGCTTACAGCTCCACACCTCTTCTCACAATATGAGAAGGAGCCCAACCAGTCAGGGCAGGAACCTGGAAGCAGGAGTCGATCACAAGCTATGGAGGCATGCTGCTTACTGGTTTGTTCAGCCTGCTTTTTTATAGCACGTAAGGATCGCCAGCTCAGGACTGGCATCACCCTTCCTCCGTAATCTGCGCACTTTCATATCAACCATCAATTTTTAAAAATGTGCTATAGCCTTGCCCATAGGCTGGTATGTTGGATGCATTGTCTCAGTTGCGGGTCCCTCTTTCAAAATGGCTCTAGTTTGTGTTGAGTCCACATAAGCTAGCTAGTACAAGAAATATATTAAAAATTTCAAATCCATCATTACAAACATACAAATAAAGACAATAAGTTGGAGAAATAAAAACAAAACAAAGACCTCTGAAACATACAGAAAACAACTAAAATAAAAACTTTAAGTCTATAGTCATAAAAATGTTACTATAAACATGAAATTAAAAGTTTCATAGAGGCTAAGTGGGTTTTAAAACTTAACAGGATGGAGCCATTTAAGCACCACCAAAAGTGAATTTTTAAGAGCACTAATACATGAAGGTAAAGGGATAGGAAGAAATAGACCATGTAAACCAAGGAAAGAGCATGAGTTACTCTACTTCTATCGAACCATACAGATTTTAACTCAGAAACTACCATACGATTCAATAAAGGTCATTAAATATTTGTAAATTAGTTAATTTCAATGGAATATATAAGTACACTTACATATGCCATCAACATTAGAGCATCCAAATACATAAATCAAATATTGACATTTCAAAACAGAAATAATTAGCGATATGACAATTGTGATTTCAATGATCCAGGTTTATAGCAAAAAATAGTGTTACAAGGGTTTTACGCAAAGACCCCCCCAAATTCCCGAAGCCCCAACAAGCCAGTTAATTTACTGAGTAAAGAGCTGACACACAAGATTTAACCAATGTAGCCATGCAGGGAGGAGGGGATGAAGGAGTTCACTGAGCCCAAGTTCTCCTACAGAGGACAGACTTGAACTTCAGATTTACACAGAGAAGGACTGGGGTCAGGGCAAGAAGTAAGCATAATTAACTCGTCTTGGTGAAGCTGGGGTCTGCTGAAGCACTAGCTCTGATTCTACAAAGTAGTTCAAAGGTGTCCCTAATGTTTATGGGGACACCAATTTCATGAGATGAATGTTCCTGCTCGGGAGTGGTCCTGTTTTTGGGTGATCTGTCTGTGAGGCTCTCCTCTCAGAATTAAACAAGGCTACAGATTTCGAACAGTAGCTGTAGATTCTGGAGTGAATCTTTTCTTTTTTTGTAGAATAAGACCCTTTAAAGCCAACAGCAAGGTGCCTCAATTACTTTTATCCGTCTGCCTTGGTCCTTGAAGGGAGGTGAGATAGATTAGGTGTCACCGGTATTATATGGACACTCCCTGTATGACAAACATGCTTCATGCAGTTTAAGAAGGAAAGTGACCTGAAATTTTAAGATGAAGATAACAGATGCAAGTTAGATGCAGGGATGCCAGGCTTCTTTCCTGATTAAAATTACCTTGTGGGTACCAGTGGGGAGGAGTCGGTATGTCTTACTTTGTTGCTGTGATAAAATCCTCTAACCGAGCAATTTAAGGGGTTTATTCTGGATCACAGTGCAGAATACAGTCCATCCTGGTGGAGAAATCATAGCTCGAGAGAGGGTTTGAGGGACCTGGCCACATCTCATCTGCAGTGAAGAAGCAAGGAGAAGAGAAAGCAAATGCATACATACCAGTCATCAGCTTTCTCTTCTTAAGGCAATTCAGGACCTCTGCCTAGGGAATGGCCACATGATGTGAGACAGGATTCCTACTGTCAGGATAAAACAGGATAACCAAAGGCAAGTAAGGAAGGAAAGGGTTTATTTCATTTTGTACTTCCAAAGCATAGTCCGCCATTAAAGGAAATTAGAGTAAAAAGAAAAAAGAAACTCAAGGCAAGAGCCTGGAGCCAGGAATTAAAGCAGAAACCATGAGGGATGCTGCTTAGTGGCTTGTCCTCCCTGATCTCCTATGGCTTTCCCAGCATGCTTTCTTATACAATCCAGGACCATAAGGTCAGGGTGAAACACCACCCACAGTGACTCTAGAGACTACCAAGTTGACAATTAACACTACCCATCACACAGCGCTTTTCAGAAATCCAGCCTCTAAATACATATTCCAAGAGTGGTGACCTCATGGGTGATGTGCCGACTTATAGACTCAGCAAGTTATGAACTTTAACTATGTTCATCTTTTTGAATATCAACCAAGAATTTGGTTTTCAAAAGAAACGAGTGTTTAAAATAGTCAAGCACAAGCCTTCCGTGTACTAATCTGTCTTCTGTCAGTTTGATGTGCAGGATACTTGGTACTGAATCTAAAAGGCCAAAGGAAACAGTCTCCTCTCTTATAGAGCTTTGGGGCTCAAGAACTGAAAAAGCCATCAAAACAACCCTGGCTTCCGTAAAGACATTTCTCTGAGTTATACAAAAGTTTGGAGCTATAGCCAGGAGAAAACAGTTAGCTGGTCGACTCGCCAGTCTGTTAAACCTTGTGTAATGTATTCTTCCATTCCTTCCATATCTCATTATCAGACTGCAGATAGGAGACCTCATGCTTGTCCTTCATGCCGGCAAGATGGCTGAAGCAGTTTTGTATGTTCCACCATTACACAACCACATCCCAAGCCAGGAGGAAAAGAGGGCAAATTCATTTCCTTGTGTCTCTAAATAACAGTAGCTAAAACTGTCCCAGAAGTAAGTCAAATGATGTCTGTCATATCTCACTTGCTAGATTCTGTCGCATGCCCATGCCATAATGAATCACTTGGCAGGACTATGGCATTGCCATAATTGGCTGGGACAAGTCAGGCCTCTCCCCTGGAATTGGGGAAGACGCCAAGTTCTTCTGAACCTCATACACCCTGGGCAAAGCACGAAGAGGCATGCTCACAGGCCACCAAGAGCACAGCTTTTGCCCACCACTAAGGCAATCCCTTTGTTCTGTTCATTCACCCCTTCCTCTTTGTATTACAATCTACTAAAAATCCTGACTTTGTTTATTTTTATAACCCCAACTTTGTATCAGCAGCTTAAAGAGCTCCCTCTAGACCTTGTTCTGACATGTCTTACAAATAGACAAACATTCAGTTCACAAAAGGAGCACTTACAAGCCCATTAAAAAAAAGCAATTGTCCATTAACTTTCCTACTCTTTGAGATCAGCAGTATAATTCACTCCAAGTACCTGGGGGGCGGGAAGTAGCCACCAGACACCCATGATTCTATTGCTTTAGTTCTTCAGACTCAAAGATTGCTGTATCTGTGGCGCTTTATAGACTCCTCAAGAGTGAGAATCATACTTTATACAGTGCTATGTTGTGGGCGGTTAATAAATATTTATTAGACAAAGCAAACAATGTGTGTTATTCCTTCTGGAACTCTCCTCTATGCTTTCGACTAGGTGAAGACTGGCTTTTAGAAGTTCATTAAACCTTTCATGTTTGTTTATTCCTTCACCTCTGGGAATCTAGCTTCATCCTCTGAAGATGACCAACATTTCAAGTGAGACTATGGCATCCTGTTTCACAGTACCTCAAAGATTCATATTACTCCTGACATTCTATGTTTGGTGAATATAGTGACAGCCTTCTTCTAACATTTCAGAGCTCCAAGGACTCAGCTACAACACGCTCAACTACAGGCTAATATCCAGTGCACCTCAAGAGCTGCTTTTGCTGCAGTACTGGCTCATGTTTTTTGACATCTCCACTGGCACCTTCCCATTCTATCTCCAGTTTGCTTAGCATTCAAATGGTGGTGGTGCTGTGCACTGGCTTGTATCAGTGCTTCTGGAAATGTCCTGGCCTCTGGGTTCTATTTTCTAAGTTTCTCCTGACAGCCTTTCCCTTGTCATCTTGCCAGATATCCCAAGCAAATTTAGATAACTCCTAGCTAAATCCTTTTATCAGTGTTAAAATCACAGCTTTGGATGGGCTCTTAAAATATTTATTATGGTTACTATTCCATTTATTATTATTATCATTATTATTACTATAAGCATCATTGTTAGTGTGTCCGTGTGTTTGTTGGGGGGGTTCTGCAAATATATGAAAATCATAGGACAGCTCTGTAAAGTTGTCTCTTTCTTTCCACTTTTACCTGACTTCCAGGACTTGAACAACAGTCAGCAGACTTACATAGAGAGTGCACAAACCAACTGTGTCATCGTGCCTAGCCCTAGCTTAAAAAGAAAAAAAAATCCCTTATTTAAATCACAAAATTCTTAAAGGACGACTTTGTGTCTAGTTTTTAAAAACTATCCCATTGCTTGTTTACAGTCATTTTAATATAGAAAGGCTTTGAGATATATATATATATATATATATATATATACACATATATATATGATAATTAAATTGTTAAGTGGAATATAAATACATACCAAGCAAGGAAAATTACTCAAATTATTAGAAGACTACTGTCATGTATGAATTTCAGTCCTTTCTGTGTCTTGTCAGCTTCCTTGACACAAACACTCTAGAGGAAAATGCATTCTTTGGTTAAATCCCACATTAAAAGCACAGTTGACAGTTTCTTCAGGCTATGTACTCACATGGAGGGGAGACTTTAACTGGGGAGAAGGAAGGGCTAAAAAAGGAAAAGGGAGAGAAAAGGGATAAATAACACTAAAGTTGTTTGAAAAATAGGAAGACATTATTTTATGTTTTCTTGAAAGTACCAATATGGCATATTTAATTTTATATTTTTTCAGATGAAATTATTCCACTTAAGTTGATATAATGCTTCCCCCAAGAGTAATAGACATCTATTAAGTGCCTAGCATAGGAAACCTCCTTTGACTTGTTGCTAGGGAAGTCTAAGAGACTCCCAAACCAATATGGCAATGCCATTGCCCTTAATCACCTTCCAAAACTTGAAGATCAGACCGTATTACTGAAGACATCACAAACTTTGAACATGGAAGTTTGGGGAATCAAACTGATACCAACCTTGAAGCCTCCATAAAGCCTAGATCTTATAATATCCAAAACTGCTATGCAAGTTGCCAAGGGAAGAAAGCAATCAATAGTCTTGACCAGCTCTAATAATTATGGACCACAAAAGTGAAACATTCTGCAAAGGTATCTCCAATGGTGCAATCGTTGCACTTATATCTTAGGAGTAACAACTTTCTAATTGGATATAAGGCCTGATCAATAGGAAAGAATTTAAGCCTGGTGCTATAGACCTAAGAAACTGCCTATAGCTGATGATAACATGGATTCTAGAGGAAAACTTGCTTCTGTCAGCTTCTTTGATCAGAGTCATTTCTTTTTTGAGGAGGAAAGAAGATTTTATTAAGAAGCATAAATGAGGTTTTATCAGATACATGTTAAATATTTAAAAACAAAAAAACCACATATACTATCAACAATAGTGACCATATTGTGGACTGGGAGCTCTTTGTAATGTAAGAATATAGTAAGAAGTTGAAATTCAGGCACTGAAGTACAAGCCTGCAATTCCAGCACTAGGAAATCTGAGGTAGGATTCAGAGCTCTGGTTACATATTGAGTTTGAAGACTTCCTGGACTATATAGCAGAACTGGTCTCAAGTACTCCTATGACAAAATTTAAGAAATCAGTATTTAAAACCTATAAGAAACTCCTGCAATTTTGTCTTTAAAACTTCAGAGAGGCAGAAAAATGGGGGGGAAAGGCCAAAAAGAGTAAGAAATTTCCAAAATGCTAAATCTTAATAGGCACCATGATGGGCAAATCTCTATTGCCAACTTGGTTGGATTTAGCATGACCCCTAGGTATGTCTTTGAGGATTCCAGAAGGGTTTAACTAGGGAAGTGTAGTGAAGAGCTGCGGGCGGCTTCCCGCCACCCGGCTCCCAGCCACCGGCTAGCTTATACCCCGAAATAACAACACACAAATTGTATTCTTTTAAATACTGCCTGGCCCATTATTTTCAGGCTCTTACTCACATCTTGACTAACCCATATCTAATAATCTGTGTAGCACCACAAAGTGGTGCCTTACCAGGTAGATTCTAGTGTGCGTCCATCTTGGGCTGGAGCTTCATCGCATCTGGCTTCTCTCTGAGGAGAGGCATGGCGGTCTGTCTAACTTAGGAGAGGCATAGCATCTGACTGAGCCATCTACCTCACTTCCTTCTTCCTGTTCTGTCTACTCCGCCCACCTAAAGGCTGGCCAATCAAATGGGCCAGGCAGTTTCTTTATTAGCCAATGGGAGTCCTCCATCAGGGAAGGAAGACATAATCCTGGAGGTGGGGCACCAGCCCACAGGGGAGGGTTCTGTATTGAATAGAAAGTATAAAGTAAGCTGATTGCCAGCATTCAATTTGCTCTGCTTCCGGAGTCATTTCTAACTGCATTCTAAATCCTCATCCTTCTACCCACAGGTAAGCATAGTTCTCACCCCTTTTCAGACATGCCTCTTTCTGCATGAAATGAAGACTATTGCAGACAACCACACCTGGTCAAAATGACGAGAACTAAGATTGTGGGGTGCTACAATATAACCCAACACTTAAGGCTTAAGGCACATCCCAGAAGAGAAGATGTAGTGGTAATAAGAACCAGAGAACCAGGACATCTGCTGTGAAATAATATCTCTATAGATGACAGGGAAGGCTATGCCCATCACATCAAATATGTGGTCACCTAAGCAAGATCTGCATAATGATACCATCAACTGACATTCAGCCTTTAAATGGAGGAAATTTCACAAGGCCCCACTTCTAATTGAAAAGTTACAGGTAAATGATGGCTGAGAGAGAAGAATCAGTCTTCTCCAGGGACAAAGCCACTGATAGGTTAACCAATCCCAAGTGGTCAGCCCTAAACACATACACACACACACACACACACACACACACACACACACATATATGAGCAATGCTGAATGGTATGTATGTAAATCATTGTATACATATGTGTGTATGCATATAAACATATGCATATGTTATAAAATAATAACTAAAGAAAAAAGTCAATAATTTGAGAGAAAGCACAAGAGAAGTTGAAGGTGGGGAGGGAAGGGTGAAAATGATGTAAATCCAACCCCTGGTATAAAATTCTCAAAGATGAAATAAAGTTTTAAATGAACTGAATGAATACATTATTTTTAAATGAAAAGACAATTTCAAATTTTAAAACATGTACAATTATCATTTGTAAATAAAACAAACAAAAACTACTGAAAAAACCAGACCTTTGCTTTACAATTTTACTATGAAGTCAGTTGAATGCTGCTCTCTGAAACATTTCTGGCTTTTTTTCCCTTTCTTTATTGCATTCTTTCCATTTTGTTTCTTTTTTGCTTCTATCAGGCCATTGTAGATCATTGTAATTAATGAAGAATGAAATTATTCTGAAATCATTGTCAATATTGTCAAACTCACCATGAGGTCCACATCATCCTTTATGCTGCCACTCTCACTGTGAGGTCTGGACCATCCTTTAGGATGCAAACCTCAGGACCTATAACTTAGCTTTCTCACTCATGTCTTCTAGGCCTCTAGAAGGTTGCCTAGCTCCATGGACAGGCACTCAAACACTTTTTTCTTGGAGTGGAGAGGGAAGTTATGACCTCTGCCACTTGACAGGAAAGACTTCATTTTCCCCCACCATCATTTCTGATTTTATTCCTCCTGTTAAATCCTGCAGAGATTTTTGCATGTGCTATATGTAGTGATGAGTGGCGGGCTGTGTTCCCGCCGCCCAGCTCTCGGCTGCCTGGCTAGCTTATGCCCCAAAATAACAACACACAAATTGTATTCTTTTAAACACTGCCTGGCCCATTAGTTTCAGCCTCTTACTCACATCTTGACTAACCCGTATCTAATAATCTGTGTAACACCACGAGTGGTGTCTTACTGGGAAAGATTCAGCACATCTGACCTGGAGGCTGGCTTCATGGCATCTCTCTCCCTGAGGAGAGGCACGGTGGTCTGACTAACTTCCCAGCATTCTGTTCTGTCTACTCCACCCACCTAAGGGCCAGCTATCAAATGAGCCAGGCAGATTCTTTATTAACCAATGAAATCAACTCAAACAGAAGACCCTCCCACATCATTTCCCCTTTTTCTGTTTAAACTAAAAAGAAAAAAGCTTTCACTTTAACATAGTAAAATTACATATAACAACAGTTATCAAGCAAGAATTACAGTTACAATATTTATATCTACTTTATCTCTTATCATAACTAAGGAAAACTATAACTATCTATTTATTCTTCAACTCCATCAAAGACTCCAGAAGGCTATAATATTACCTAGGTGAACAAGAAGTAAGCTACTTCCAAAACTCTAGAAATCACAGAGACATCTTGCTACCTGGACAGTCACCCAAAGTTCTTTTGTACTGTTGGGGCATCCATCTTCGGCCTACAGGCCCATAAGTATCCAGCAGACATTTCCATGAAGCAGAAAATTTCAAAGGCAGTTCAGTCAGTATCTGTTGTGTCCTGTAGAATGTCTCGCAGACTCTTTCATGAGTCAGGAAGCCCAAAGAATCATCTCACATTTAGGCAAGTTCAGCAGTCCTCTCTCTGTGGGTTCTTTGTGTCCAGTTTCTTCAACAGTCCAGGCAAGAGCAGTTTCTTGCGCAAATTGCTATCAAACTCCATAGCTCATCACTACAGAATGGTGCCCAACGTGGGGCTGGCCTATCAAATGAGCCAGGCAGTTTCTTTATTAACCAATGAAATTAACTCAAACAGAAGACCCTCCCACATCAGCTATATATAATAAATAAGATACCAGAGAGACGGTTCAGCAGTGAATAGCACATACTGACCTTCCTGAAGACTCACATCTGCTTCCCAGTACCCACATCCGGTGCATCACAACCTCCTATATTAACCCCAGGTCCAAGTTTCCTGACACCTCTGTCCTGCATTGGCACCTGCACTCCCATGCTCATACTCGCACATAAGGTTAGCTATGCTGAATCTCATAGAACATTAAGTGGAGAAGAATCTTGACTTGTAGGCTCAGGAAAATTTTTCTAAGAGAACACTGATAGCACAACAGTAAGATCAAAATTTAATAAATAGAATGTCACAAAACTACAAAACTTCTCTAAGACAAAAGATACCATCATTTGGACAAAGCAGCAGCCTACAGAATAGGAAAAGACTTTACCAACTACACATCTGATAGAGGACTGGTATCCAAAATACATAAAGAACTGAAAATAAAATTGGACATTGAAAAAACCAATAGCACAACTAAAAATGGGGTACAGATTTAAACAGATTAAACAGAGTTCTCAAAACAAAAAACTCAAGTGGCTGAGAAACACTTGAAGAAATGTTCAATATCCTTAGTCATCAGGAAAATGCAAATCAAAACTGCTTTGAGATTTCATCTTACAACCAAAGAAATGTCCAAGATCTATAAAACAAAAGACAGTGGATGTTGGCAAGGATGTAGAATAAAAGGAACACACATCCTATACTGATGGGAGAGCAAACTTGAAGCCACTATGGAAATCGGTGTGACAATTCCTTATAAAGGTGAGAAACAATCTACCTCAAGATCCAGCTGTACCACTCTTGACCATCTACCCCTAGGATGCTTCATCCTACCATAGAGACATGTCCTCAACCATGTTCATTGCTGTAATTGAAAACAACATAAATACCTGTCAGCAGGTGAATGAATACAGAAAATGTTGTACATTGAAACATGGGATATTATCCAGCCATTAAAAAGAAATAACCTCATATGATTTGCAGATAAATAGAGGTAACCAAAAAAAAATCCTGAATGAGGCAAACCAAACCAAAAATTAAAAAAAAATGAATGTGGTTTGCATTTGCTTTATGTGTGGATGTAAGCTGTTGAGTCATTGTTAAATAAACCACAATCAATGATTTGGCAAAGAAAAGGGTACTAGAACGGCGAAGGGGATATCTCTAGGAAACAGAATGAAATAAGGTTGGATGTGGGGGAACCAGAATGAGAGGATCATACAGGGAGGGTAAAATAGGCAGTGGTGGTGCACACCTTTAATCCCAGCACTCGGGAGGCAAAGGCAGACAAATATCTGTGAGTTCGAGGCCAGCCTGGTCTGTACGAGCTAGTTCCAAGACAGGCACCAAAGCTACAGAGAAGCCCAGTCACAAAAAAAATAAAAGCAAAAAACAAAAGCAAAAAACAAAAGCAATCCAGGACAGGCTCTAAAGCTGCAGAGAAACCCTGTCTCGAAAAACCAAAAAAAAAAAAAAAAAAAAAAAAAAAAAAAAAAAAAAAAAAAAACAAAAGCAAACAAACAAAAACAGGGAGGGTAAAATAAGAAGGTTCAAGGCAGAGAATATGGGGAAGGACAATTAAAATAATAAAGGGGTGTATGAAAATCTAATATAGTATAAACTTCCTATAATATAAGCATATATGAAGACCTAAATAAAATTGCCAAATAACAGGGGAGACAGAACTCCAACTGGTCTTCCAGTTCTGGGAATGGCTTACACCTAACAAAGTTCTTGGCCAAAGGGATCCCATATGAACCCCAAACAACCCCAGCTGTTGTCAAGGCTATTGATGGCTCTCTACAAACTGATGTTAAATTCCTGTTGCTGAAAACAACAACTCATTGAACATGGGAAAGTCAAGCTGGTTTCTACATCACCCTTTGGGCTAGTATTCATGGAACTCTGCATGCTACTGAAAAAGAAAGGTAAACACCAATCAAGCTACAAACCCTAGCTACAAAAATAACCTACCTCTACAATACACTGGGTCAATAGTGGCATAAAGCTTGTAGTGGTATTTGGTTTGAAGAAAGGCCCACTCGATGAGATAAAAACAATACCTAGATTCTTGGGTGGCCAAGAATCTGAAACTCGGTAGTGCAGGAACTGAAAGGAAAACAAATACAACTGCTCTGCGTAGCAATTAAATGACTCCTAATGACATTCCGTCAGACTCAGAGATGTGTCTTGCTCAGTCATCATCTGAGAAGCTTCCTCCTGAAGCAGTTGGAAACAAATACAGAGACCCACAAACAGCCAGACAGTATTCAGAGTGAGAGACCTGGGGGCACCCAGCCCTAAATAGGTTGTGGCAATGAAATCCCTCCTCTCGGGGCTCAGGGAACTGTAGGGAAGAGGAGGGTGAAAGTGAAGAAGAGCCTGGGACAACCAAAGACACCAAGTAAGCAAGGCCTTCTAAGCACACACTGCTGATTCATGTATGAACTCACAGACTATGGCAGCACGCACGGGTCTGCATGGGTCTGCAACAGATGGCGTCCTAGAGCTGAGAGAAGGGGACACATGCCCTCATCCCAAACTCAGAAGCTATCTCCCATTGATAGTTTTCGCTTTGGGAGTCTCACTGTGGTAACAAACCACTGGGGTAGGCCCCATGCCCAGCAATAGATGGCTAACAGAAAACAAACTCAATGGTAGTCTTTAGAGCTTCTTTGTCTTGTAATGCTAAGTTGGGGCACTGTGTGTGTGTGTGTGTGTGTGTGTGTGTGTGTGTGTGTGTTATGGCTTCCTGTTTGGGAGTTTTATGGGATAACTGTATACACAAACGTGTGTCTCTACATTTATATGTATTTTCACGTGCTTTTTCTTTGGCTCTTTCTCTTGTTGAGTTGTTTTGTCATATTCCATTTTTTTTCTTGGTCTTTTATTTATCTTATTGTATTACGTTTTATTATTCTTTAGATGCCTGTTTGTTTTCTAATGAGAGACTGAAAGGATATAGAACCAGATGCGAGGGGAGGTGGGAAATCACTCAGAGCAGGGGGCAAGAAAACCCAGAATATTTTTCATTAAATATATAATATTAAATATATAAATATAAAATATATTTATTTTCAATGAAAAAAGATCTTGGTAAGGACTTTAAAAAACATTATTATTGTGTTAAAAAAGGTACAACGTTGAAGAAAGAAGACAACAGATACTAAAAGTAGGGAGGGAGAATTTCCTCGACGAGGTGAAGTAACTCCATATTTTCATGGAGAGAAAGATCTCTTTAAATTCCTAAGTGGATTTATTTTATGTTACAAAATATGCCTCTCCAGAAAGAAGCAAAATCCCATCTCTATTTCAACTTGTTTCTACAATTTCATCTCTACGATTATAAATAAGAAATATTGCAGCTTTTTAATACCCAGCATTCAATTTGTAGAGAATTCTTAGACTTGAAGATAAAGCCAATTTCAGAGAAATAGGTAACCATGTTAGGGATCTTGTGCAAGAATGTACTTGCTTCATTCAGAGTTTCCAGCAGAAATAAACACACTTAGAATATACAAAGAACCAGTCATCATATTGTTAAAAGTATTAAATAATCCACTGGGAGGAAATATAGGGAGAAAACCCCAAGAGCAATGTGTAACTCTGGAATACAAAATCAGTTTGGGCAAATCATTAGAAAACATACTGAACAAAACAATCTGTGCTGTCCCCATAGACTGAACACCATGACTTTGGAAGAAATTTGCATTTTTGTCATCAATAGAACTTTCCACTTAGGGAAACAGAGTAGGAAGCAACGTCTCAGAAAGACGGTAACAATTTCTTAACCTGCAGCATTCTCAGATGTCTATAGAGTTCTATATTTTTAAATTCTCCAAATATATGGATGATCAAATGAGACTTTCCAATTCTAGATCCTTAGTTGTTACCCCCTGAAATTACAAATTGTTAATGAGTCCCACCCAGATAGCTGGCTCTGGGTCAGGTGCCAATCTCCATTTCAGTTGCTATATTGGTCCTGTTTGTTCAGAGTTCGTGTATCTGTGTGGACTTTTTTTTTCAGAAGTCCCAAGGTTTCTAGCCCTGAATATGTGTTCTCAAAACTCCTGGAGAGATATTTTTGGTCTGATTTTACTGCTTAGGATCTTAATATCTTTGTCTGTTTAAAAAGAAATTCAATACTCTTAAATTCTCTTAATCACTTATAAAACCAAGATCCTATACAATTCAGGATAAGTTGGAGAGCTCAGGCATTATTTGGTCTTGTATAACCAGATTTAAAAAAAGAAGCATAGACCCATACCTTCAATTACAAACTTCACTCCATGGATCTCATTCAAACACTATCCACCAGGCATTTACCCTTTTATTCCTACAGTAGTAATATTTATTATTAATATCTTGAACTATTCATTTATGTAATCTGCTTTTTAAAATATATGTAATAACATTACTATTGACTAAGCATAATCCTATGAGGTATGCCCAATGATTTCCTCAAAGTTGAACATCATAGCACTAAGGAACAAAAATAATTTTCCCAAGACCCATATTTCATGAGAAGTTGAACTAAGAATCAAATTCAGGCAATCAGACATCACAATTGAGTGTTCCTGGCGACTGTGTCCTCTGAATTTATACTCCATTTTGATTCTATGGTAACCCTATTATCCCTCCCAAAGGGAAAAGAAAGAATATCAACAGTAACAACCAAACAAACTAGGCCACCAACACTGTCTGCTCAAGCCGTTGTGGTCCAACCAATGTCCACTATTGATACCACATAAGGTGACTTAGTTTCTCTTCTAGTGAATTGATCCTGATCTGACTGCTAAAGGCGAGATTGTGCCTCCCTGCTCCTCATGACCCATGCCTTGCTTCTGTACCAGGCATGCTTTCCTATGAGGGCTAGAGGTCGTGCAAAACAGCAATGTGTTTAGTATTTCCTTCTTGAGTCCCTGTCTAAAGGCCATTCCCCTCTTCTGGTGACAAGACCTATGCTGTTTTTGCTATATAACTCAGCTCTTGGCATTGGTCCCTATGGGCCAATTTTGCCCTGACATCACTGCAGACTCATGTCTTCCCCCCAAGCGCTGATTTGTCCATCTTCAAATTTTGCTCAAGGCAAATCTCCACAATAATTTAGTCTAGGAAATTTTTGCATTGTATTTATGACCACACAGTTGCCAAAAAGGTTATTCCATTTTGCACTCAATCTCTCAATAAGAAGAGAAAAAAGAACAAGAAAGAAGTTAATGAAGGGTGGAGGAATCAGGGCAAGGAGACAAAAAATAAATGTTATTGGTTCAATTTATTGATTCAAAGGATAAAATTTAAAGCAAATTTCTACATATTTAAAACAGCAACTGGTAATTGTGATGTAATCTAAATTTTAATGTTGTACAGACAACGTGACAATTAACCCTTCAATTATCTCTGTGGTTTAACATAAAATAATATATACGCTAGGCTAATGTAAGTTTTTCATCCATAAAAACTTTTAAATAACAACCTTGAGCTCCACTTTTAAAGCCCAATCTTTTAAGCAGTGATTTATTTTTTTATCATTTCTAGAAATGTTACTCCAGGGGCAAAATGAGACCCAAAAAGATAAATGTTAGCAATTAAACCAGAATCTTCTATCTTATGGTAGATGGTGCATTTATAAAGCCACATAGAAAATATGAATCATCTTTATGACAATTGTTACAAGAATCATTAGTACTAGTCCTCCATTAAGTAAGGAAATAAATTGCTTTGCTAAAAATTTAATCCAACTTTCTCCTTGCATACTCACAAAAGTGAATAACATTTTACATGCTAGAAGGGCAACTAAGAAACCTAAGCTCCTTGCAACAAACAATTAATATGCTTTATCATCAGAGAACATCTAAGCTTTGACAGTGTAATTAGACTGGATGGAGTATAAAGGCTTGTTTGATTGTTTTGATTGACCCAGCCTGTCAAATCAAGTCAAATCCGTCAAATATCTTGACATGGACAAATAATCCCTCGAACAAGAATATCATATTTTATAATGCATTATAGTATGGATTGGGCACTGTATTCCCATCAATGGTACAAAATAAAGGTTTTGGATACATACAGCAGTAATAATAATTTTCATACAAAGGCACCTATTTTCCAACAAATATTGCATGTTTCTATGGGTATTCCGAATGATCTCTAATGCTGTACTTTTTTTAGGTTAAATGAGAGACTTCATCAGGTATGTATCGAGGAAATGTAAAAGATCAAATAACAAGTAGCAGATAGACCAACACAGCAGCTCCAGAGCAAACAGTCCAACCAGGAACGTGCAACATCCAAAAGAGATGACTAGAGTAACATAATTGAGAGAGCACAAGCAACATCCTCAAATGGAGACTTATAACCTAGAGCAGAAACCAACCAGGGAGGCATCAAAAATGGTCGGCCACAACTTGTGACTGAAGAACCAAGCCAGAGAACAATCCGGCTGTGGATGAGCTTCTGGCTTCCCATTCCCACCAAAGGCATTTTCATAGCTGGGGTTAAGCTATTGTAACTTCTAAGGGAAGTAGTTCATTTCTCCCTGTTCTTAAGGACAAATGCTTTTAATGACCTCTTATGCTTGCCATTTGTCCTCTCCCCATCACAAAGTTAGGTGACCTGCCAATCATCAAACAAGGAACATCAGAGGATATTTTGAGACAAACGTACTTGGGTTTGAAACAGTAGCTGGATCAGGGGATCCTATTAAATTCCCAGAATCAGCTTCTCAGGAAGCTTGAGTAGCACATGACAATTTACCAATACAGTATACATTGCAGTATGTGTGTTGCAATACCATTTCTTTGTAATCCATTTCTTTGAATACTTTTATCAAAAAGAAAAAGGAAGTTTCTAATTTTGACATCTATGACATTTTATCTCCCTAATATCAAGTTTTTAAAGTAGTAAGTTCTCTTTTGGTGTGCACATTTATGCACCTTTTGTTTGTTTGTTTTTTGGATAATGTTCTGGTAGCTTCCATCTTGTTTTCTTTTGAGGAAGAATAAGATAAAGGAAGCAAGTCTTTTTTTTTCTTTTAGATATAATATTGTTTGAGGAGCTATTTAATTATGACTTCGCTTGATTTTTTTATTTTTAATAGATTTCTTTTAAAGAATTCCATACTCAGGAACTGCAACCAATTCAGTCCTGTTCCACGCTTTCCCACTTTTCAAAGACAAGGCCTCTTTATGTATTCCAGGATGGCCTTAAAGTCCCTATATAATCCAGGCTAAATCAAACTCTCAGAGCTCCTCCTTCCCTTTTCTCCATTCCCTTCCCCCTGTACCCCCCCTTTCCAAGGGCTGTATCACAGGAATGTGTCACCAGTCTATGTCATTTACATTTATTTTTTAAACAGTTTGGTGCATGTAATGGAGGTAGCTCACCAAACTCATCAGATTATTCCAACCGCATGAGCAAATAGTGAGACAGATGAAAAGCACCACAAACTTTGAAAAATGTAAAAGTGTATTAAAACGAACAGAAAGGATATTTTCTTTAAAATTAAACATTTTAAAGCCTACATACATACAGTATTTTAAGCTTTACCTTATTAATTATAATCCAGAAGCAACACTGATATTGTAGGTGAAATATGCAAAAGAGGGCTTCGAAAACTTTCCTTTAAAGTTGATAGTTTTATCTTCTACTGAAAAGAAAGCACCGTAGACCTGTACTATTTCTGTATAGTTGGCTTCTGCATTAGCCTGTGTGCATTTGGAACTCTACAGGACTGCTTTATAATCCTCTCAAGTTGAAAGTCCATCAGTTCATGTGAGTTTCTGTTTCCAATGCCAGATTAACCTCTATGCCCCCATCACAGTTTATCATGGCCACAATGCACTTGTCAAGCTAAGTTTCGGTGAGTTCTAAGGCCCTGACCGTTTCTCTGCCTCATGGCTTTGAATGTTGGAGACCTTTCTTGATTCACTGAGCTCTTTCATTTTGGTCTTTGCTTTGGGGTAGTCCTTACTTACAATCTCTGCAGGATGCATCTGGGAAAGTATTTGAAAGACAAGATAGGGTGGAGAGGGACTAGAGAGAGAGATGGAGAAGGAGAGAGATAGGAGAGAAAGGGGGAGAGAGAGATGAGATGAGATGATCTACTACAAGATCTCTCAGCCTAGAGAAGCATGAGGTATTAGACCTCAGTCACTGAGTCAGTGTGACCTAGTTCAGGTGACTTCTGCAGACTCCTAGAGCCTCAAAGATAATGAGTAACCTCATCACAAGCCCCTCCTTGTTATTAACTGAAATGAATAACACCAGTCCACATCCGAGGCTCTTCTTGTCAACAGAGCAGTTATTAGAACAACTGAGTAGCTGCAACCTCGTTCTTGTTCTTTCTGACCTGTCAAGTGACTTTTAGAGCCTACGTTGTAAGTGGATAGAGGTTTGTCTTCCTGGGTGACCATCTGAGGTTAGTTTAAATCAGTTCTTCCATCTCATGAATATTGTATCAGTTACTTTCTGTCAACGTGACTACAACTGAGTGAATCAACTTAAAGAAGGAAACATTCATTTTGGTACCCAATCTCCATTCACGGCTTGCTTTCTCTGTTGCAGTGGTCCTGTGGTCAATTAGCAAGAGCATCACAGAGGAGGATACTTACCTCCTAGCGACCAGGAAGCAATGAGACTGAGTAAAGGAGCTGGGAATAATCTTTCCCCTTCAAAACTATACCCAGAGTGACCTACTTGGTCTAGTAAACTCACCTCCTATTAGCCCACTTAGTTGTGAACTCACTAATGGAGTAATGCATCAACGAGATCAAGAATGTCCTCACCCATCACCTCTCAACTGTGCCACAAGCCTTCATCCTGCCATGTGAGATCACTTCGTGTACCCCAGTCTGCTTTCTTTCTTTTTCCATTGATATGTCACTCACAGCCCATGTGGCAGTTAATCTTGTTTCTCAACTTGATTTGTTGGAGGGAAAGCTAGAAAACTGGTCCAGTGCATCTCTGTGTGAAACTTGGAGGCTGTTTTTAGTGAAGGCTGGCTTATGAGTTGGGGAACTGAGTGAAAAAGAGTCCTCTTTAGTGCAGTGCTATTCAGAATATTGAAACCCCAACAAACACGAGGCTATGTGCACAGGCTCCAGGTTGAAATCCAGAGGAAACCAGGGCCTTTGTGTGCAGGTTCTTTCTCTTGAGTAGGTGCCTTTTAAACATTGCTGCTTATGGCCCCATTGGGTAGCAGACTTCAGAGTCCTCAGTGTTCCAATATTCAGGCAGCTCCTTGGTCTTCTGTCTTAGATGAGGACTATATCATTGGCCCCTCTTATTCTAACACATTTAGCTTCTTGGACTGAGATACCAGTCTAGAGACAACCATTAGGTAATTATCCAGCTTCTGATCCCATACACCAACCTAATAAATCTCATCCAAGCTCTATATGCATAAGTATGTATTAAGATGTATATTGAGTTCTGTGTATTCTATTTATATACATATATATTAGTTTGGGCCTTCCAATAAACCTTGACTAATATAACCCAATGGAAAAATGACTTCCCTTGTAAAGTCATAAGAAATTTAAATGACAATTGTGTTACTTTATTTTCCAAGCACACATTAAATTGTAATTATTACACCTTACAACAAGTTGCATCTCAAATATTGCATCCAGGTACTGTGGTATTGCATTAGTTATCCTTTTGTTGCTATGTTAAAACACCATGACCAAAAATGATTTCCAAAAGTAAGACTTTATTATGGCTTACAGTTCTAGTAGACTCTTTAGTCGTAGGTAAGGCATGGTAGCAAGGGACCAGAGCATGAAACTGAGAGATCACATCTTCAACAGTAAACATGGAGTGGAGAAAGTTAGTAGAGAGAGACTGTAAATCCTCAAAACCTGCTCGCCCAGTGTTACACTTTCTGCAGTAAGACCACCTTACCAAAGCTTCCATAACCTTCCCAAACAAATCTGCCAACTGCGAACCAAGTGATCAAGTCCATAAGCCTACAGAGAACATTTCTCACTCAAACTACAAGTATATCTGTGATAACTCACTGTTTATATTCAGCCCATTACCTCATAATGTTTTAATGTTAGATCTTGTTTAGATGGGAATCCAGTTCATCATATGGGTTTTGTTGAACAAATGTGTTAACGAATTCCATATCTCTATATGACATGATAGCCTAAGGATACATTTTAAATATATAAATCATTTTTATTTTATCACAATTTACTTATCGTGTGTGTGAGGGTGAGTATGTGCCTGTATCGTCACATTTGCTGAAGTAAGAGGACTGTGTGATATATTTGATCCTCTTTTTCTACCACGTGAGTCCCAGGAACTAAGTTCAGGTTGTTAGACTTGGCGGCAGGTCACTAAAACATCTCGCTGTCCCTAAATATTTTAATTTTAAATGAAATAAACAATGACCAGGATCAGTTCTAGTTGAAATATTATTTATTTACATGTTGAGAGAAAATCTATATGTGTTATGTATTATGTATATTTTCAATATAGCTGCAGGGACTAGGAATACAATATATCATCCTTAATGGTTTTAAAATTAATTATTTTGCAAGTGGAACGAAGGAGTATCAAGTTGGCAATGCTAATAATTTTAATGTATTTTTCTTCATTTTTAGATTTTCAATGTTGTAGCTAGTCCTTTTAATTGTATAAGTTCGAATAAAAAGCAAGGCTAAGCTAGAAAATTACTAAATTATCCTTCTTGTTCTCCTGATACTGTAATTTCAAAAAGAAATTCCATAGGTGGCTTTTTAAACAAACCATAAAAAAAACTATAAAGGGGGGATAAAATAAGAGAGATTTAAAAAAACAAACCTACATTCCCTATCATGAGCAATGAATAAATCAACGAATCCAAAATAAATCTGTGAAAAGATCCAAAATAAGCCATGTAGGGAGCTAAGTAGATTGAGGGGTTAGAAGCAGAAATTACTACTAATGCAGATATTAAGGATATTTACTTCCATGGATCCAGATTGTAATACAATCTTTGTGCAAATACTTTGCAAATGTCTTTACTAAGCAGCTTGGGAAATTATTACTCAGATGGAGGAATATCTAACTCACATATGCAGGATAAATATGGTGTTTTACCGTAAATGGTCTTTGAATTAAGGTTGCATCATTAGCATAGTATCACTCAGAATCAATGTCTGAAATCAAATTTCATCTTTTTGCAATAATTACACACTCCCTGGAAAGCTACAGGGACAGGATCCTAATCTCTATGAGCTCTGGATAGAGCTGCTGAATACATTTTCTCTAAATACTGGTCTAGACCAGTGGAGCCCAAACATATTTCCACTCTTGGTTGCATACAGACCCTATTTGGTAGGTAAATTTTCTGAATTATTCATGATAAAATGTCCTTGCAAACAATATTAGAAAGAGGAGAAATGTATGAACACTCTGTGTGTGTCCTCGGTAGAGAGAACATTTCAGATTTATGACATGCAAACCATTTTGAAGAACCCTGTGTTGCGATTCCAGATGGCTGCTTAATTTTATCATTAAATTTATTTCAAAAATCTTCAAACATTTACCACTGATAAACTATATTGGCAAAGATATATGCAATTGATTAAAATTGATGTTTATAGCAGGTGGCCAAATTACACAAATCTGCTTTGCCGTGAAGCTGTATTAACAACACCACACATAAAACTAATCTGCCATTTTAAGAAAGCAGTTGAAGCCAGCCCAATAGCTGTTGCTTTTAAAAAATTTGACCATTTAGCAGGCCGAGCCCTACCAATATGCTAATATCCATCTGGGAAAGAAGCCACTAGATAATCTCAAGATGCCAAATGGAATGATTACCAAACATTTTTATTTGCATCCTAAAGATAGTTAGATTGAAATCATTCTATTTTTTTAACCTTTGTGTGTGTATGCATGTGTATGCTTGTGTGTTTGCATGTGTGAATATGGGTTGATTTGCCATAGCATGTGTGTAGAGGTCAGAGGACAGTCTTGAGTAATGAGTCTTTGCCTTCAACCTTGCTCGAGACAAGGTCTCTTATTGGTTGCCACTGCTTATGCCATTCTAGTTTTTCAAAGGCTGCCTCAGTTTCCCATCTTAGCATAAAATCACTAGGATTACAGATGGCTGCTACCATGCCCTGCTTTATGTGACTGCTACGAGTCCACACTCTGGTCCCCGTGTTTATACAGCAAATGCTTTATCCGCGCAGCCATCCCCTCGGGCCCTGGAAACACCTTCAAGATGTATATTCCTCACCTCTCTCTTGCTTAATTGCATACCTTGTAAGAAAATTGGTAAAAAAAAAAAAAAAAAAAAAAGTCATATTGACATCCAAGCCAGCTTGGGGCTATCCTTGGATCTGTATTATACGCTTGGCTAAGACAGGTGACTCCCTCCCTATACAGCCACACACCACCTACCCACTGGAGTCTCCAGAACCTAACACTGCTTATAAAGATTGCATCTAGGAGATAACCAAATCTTGCAGACAGAAAATAACTGGCTTTCCTGGACAATAATGCCCAAGACTGACAGCATAGTGACAGATCAAAATTTGTTGGCTGCATCTGGGCTGTAATATTCCCACATCAGCAATGTATATGAGTACAACCTAGTTATAAATCTTGTTAGTGTGAATTACTAAAGGTAAAATAATTAAAACAAAAAAATAAAATAGGTTATATTTTAAGAGATCTTGCTTCAAGAAAAAGTATATAAAATCTGGATTTATGTCTGAAATTTAATTAACTAGTATTTTGTAACATTTTCAAAATCATGTGAGCCAGAATCCTTAAGACTAAGTTATAGTTACATCAATAGGCTGTACATATGTACATACACATACATATGAAGTATGTTCATGTATATCAATATTGTCTTGGGATGTCTGTTGCTGTGAAGAGACACCATGACCATGGCAACTGTTTTAAAAGAAACCATTTGGCTCAAGTGGCATACAGTTTCAGAGGTTTAGTCCTTTATCACGATAGTGGGACATGGCAGGTAGACATGGTGCTGAGGGACATAGTGCTGGAGAAGGAACTAAGAGTTCTAAATCTCTCCACGGGCAACAGAAAATGAACTGTGATTCTGGGTGCATTTTGAGCATAGAAGTCCCACAGTGACACACTTCCTCCAACAAGGACACACCTAATAGTTCTACTTCCTATAGGAGTCATTTTCTTTCAACCACACATTTCTCAGATATATTTATATTAGTATCCTATATATATACATATATATGTACACACACACACACAAGTATATATAAAAGATAGCCTTTGGAGGGGTTATTGTTTGTTTCTTTTTTTCTATGTTCTTGTTTAAGGATTTTTGTTCTTTTCTTTTGGAGACAATATAGTTCTGTTTACCCTGGAAATCACTATGCAGATGAAGTTGACTTTGAACTTCTGATCGTCCAAGTGCTAGAGCAATAGGTGTGTGTGTGTGTGTGTGTGTGTGTGTGTGTGTATACATGTGCATGTGTGTGTGCCCGTGCTCAATTTTATTCACTACTGAGGTTCATGCCCTGTGTTTATGTATGTTTGTAGAGCATTCTAGCAACTTAGCTATATCCAAAACTCCTTGCATTTGGGTTTTATTAGTCTAGCATTTGATATCGACTTGAATTCATTGGTTTAATATGAAGCCTTTATACATCAGAGAAAGGATGCTATTAGGCTTTGGGAAAGATAGATTGGGAATAGTTCACAGTATACGGAACCACCAAATTTATTTACATGTGCAAAGATCTTGCCATTTCCTTTTTATTTGTTTGACTAACTCATGCCACTGTCTCTAGGGAATTTCACACAAATTTACACATATACCGTTTGGGGAATATTTTATCTTTATAGCTGTACAATTATTTCTGGTTTCCATATGCCTAAAAACTTGAAACTTAGTTCTATCTACCAAAGGAATTTCTGGTCACATCTACAGGAAACAGCATACTTTCTTGTTATCAACAAGATTAAGATCATGATCGTTTGTTTTGAACTTACATCACTTTGTTCCTTTCCTCTATTTTCCCCCCTGTTAATGATTGCATTTGTTTCTGTCATCATGGATGATTATCCATACTGTGCCCACTTTTAACATGAATATTTTATTGCACATTCATTGTGCAAATATTTGCCTTCGTGGGCACACACAGCCCTGTTGGACTAACCTGTTCCGGGTTGCACTGAGTCAACACACAAACTAAAAATTTTTATTTATTGGAAGTCAGAAAGCTTGTTTGGGTAGAAATCTTACCTGATAATCTTAAAATCACCTCAACAGTTTTCAAAAATTATCTGCTGCAAGAAGATAAAATGTGGGCCGTGAAGGGTTATAAGATGCTACTGTAGCATGCTACATGTGTTCTTTAAGTGACTGTGTGCAGATCAGCATGCTGCTACAATATACAAATATTTTAAGTTGTATGCAGGATACTTTCTTTTATGATTTTAAGGCTTTCTTTTAGTTTGTGTGTATGAGTGTTTCACCTGCACGTATGTTTGTGTGCATCTTAAGAATGCCTGGAACCTCCCAAGGTCAGAAGAGGACATCAGATCTTCTCATACTGGAGCTATAGATGGCTGTGAGTTACCATGTGGATCCTGAGATTGAACCCAGGTCCTCTGTAAGAGCAATATGGGATCTTAACCATGGAGCCATCTCTCTGGCCCCTAATTTCTCTTTAAATCCAAGTTAAGTGGTAGCTCTGGAAATTGCTAAATGCATAGATTTTCCTTATCAGCATTACTGGGATTGTGGTTTAATATAAAGAACAAAATATCTTTTAAGGCACAATCTTGTTCTGACTTTCTTAATGATATTAAGTACTTTTACAGTGCTGCATCTCAAGGTTTAGACCGACTAGCAGTCAAATTTCTCCTAATATCCCAGGATAATGAGCAAAACTCATGTAGGTCAAGTACCTCTATATTTTTACTAGGTTCTATCAATCAATCACTCAGTATTCTCAGCAGTAAATGAAGATAAGGTTATTTAACTGGATGCAGAATGTCATACATGGAAACCTAGAATAGGCAGAAATATACAGAAATGAACACTATTCTTCCTTTTCCAATCTATTCCACCATAGTGTTCCACCCGAGGCACACACTGACCAGAGCTACTGAACCATCCTTCCATCTGTCTGCTTGTGTGCAATTCTGCTTCTTCAGAAAGAAAATGGAACACACCAGAAGAGACCTATGTTTCTTAAAGTAAGAACACAAAAGATTAAGTAGGGTTAAAATAGAAAAAAAAGGGGGAGCAGGGATTTAAAATGAAATCATCTAAATGTATTTCTTATCACTCTTTCCTTTTCTCATAAAGAGTACACCAGTTGCTGTTATGGGAAAGACAAGGATGAGGAGAAAATACAACAGGGCTTTTTCTTTTAGTCCCTATCCTTTTGACTGTCACAGCTGCCCACATTATCATGAGGATGCCCCCTTCCTGAGGAATCCATCCTCCATGATGGAACAAGCTCTTTCCAGCAAAGCCATTTATAGCACCAACCATAAGTCTTAGATTTTAATATAAAAAGTGCAATGCACAAAATGTGGGGTAGGCATGAGTAGATGTTTGTATAAACCATAGGAAAGCCAATGTTGTTAAGAGACATCATATAGTTTAACATTAAAAGTAATGCATAGAATCATGCAATTTCACATTTATAGAAATGAATGGAAGGCCCCTCCTATCTCAGTAGGGCATTCTGCTTTGCAAAAATCCCCCAATGATTAATTTAGAGTAAGAAATCAGCCTGTTGGTTGTCCTTAGTGTGGAAGTGGGTAGACAGTCAAGTGGAAAATGTGGGGAAATCTAGTCACATGGTGTTTCTTAATGTTAGTATTCATTACACTGCTGTATTCTTTCTAAGACTTTATCAAGCTTTTATTTGTTGTGAGTAGCCTTCTACTTTAAATTATAAATACTTTATAAAACTTTCTATTAATAATGCTTTTGGATTTTTTATGCAAACAATAAAATCTTTTGCCAATATGAAGCCCAACTTTCTCCAAGCACCAGATGACTTAGAAGTTTCCTGACTTGGCATTTCATCCACAAGTATGAGAAGTTCTTTCCTGCTAAAAACTGAAAAGAAATGATGTAACAGCTTGAAAATTAATAAAATAAGATTTTTGTTCCTCTTCTACTGCTACAAATAACAGTATTATCTGAGACATTTAATGTCTAGTGTTGAAAATTTGTTTCTCATGAAGCCACTAGGAAAGTATCACAATAATCCAGGGTCTTATAATATACCTTCCCCCAGGGAAAGAATTCAGCTTCATGCATTGTACATCATACCTTTTTCTCTGGGGACTGTTACCTTCTTTTATCTACCTCTTCAAAGGGTAGGAATAAAAGTGACAGTATCTATGAACTTCTGTAACACTTGTCTTGCTAGATAGGAATAGAAGGTACAAAAGCACCATTTCTGCATCAAGATTTCATTCAGGCCGTTTCAGAAGAGAAGTGCCCTTCCTTGTTCTTTTCTCTTACTTGCCTCTACCAAAGGATATTAGAAGTGATCTCTCTTTAAAACATATTAACGTTTGTTCCAGTAGTGTCCACCACAGATAAGTTACATTTTTAAATTAATCCAACTTGTTTTCTAACTGTCAGCATAAAAGAGACAATTCATGGCCTCTAGCCTATGTAGTTTACATGCTGGATGACATCTCCCATCTACTTTGTTACCAGATGGTAAACTAAGTCAAAAAGGGAATCCTGCACGGAATCCCAGAATACTTTGCATTTGAAATGTATATTGTCTCAAATTCTAATATATATATATAGATAGAGAGAGAGAGAGTGTGTGAGAGAGAGAGAGAGAGCAGCAAAGCAAAATTTCAATTACTTAGCACTATTTTATTAGAAATAGAAAAGTGCAAGAATTAAGGTTTTGGGGGAAGTAAAGAGGATATTGAATAATCTACAAGCTTAAAATTCAAGATAATAGATTGTGTGTAATTCCAATTATGTTCATAAGAACTTGCTCTGTTTCCTTGTCTTGGGTCTGCTTTTGACCTTCTGATTTCTATTCTTCTTTGTCTTTGTTAGGGTTTCTATTGCTGTGAAGAAGCATCATGACCACAGCATCTCTTATAAAGGAGAGCATTTAACTGGGAAGTATCTTGAGCATAAAAATCCTCCAAGTCTGTCCCACACAGTGACACACTTCCTCCAACAAGGCCATACCTACTTCAATGCAGCCACACTTCCTAAGATTGCCACTGCCTGTGAGCTCATAGCAGTCAGTTCCACTCAAACTACCATATTCCTCTTTCCCAGAGAGAGGCACGGTAGCTCCCGAGGGCTCTAGGATAAGTCATCAGCCTTCAGCGAGCACCGTGGAAAGAAGCCTTTCTTTCTCAAAATCCTACTGAAGGGCTGCCTTTGCAAAGTGGGATGTATTTGTTTTGTCTTCTCTCTAAATAATGTTTTGCGGGCACAGGAATTGAATATTATTGTTGATCGAGATTGGTTTGTTGGTTATCATTTCAAACTTCAAGTCATGAAGTAGTGATCAGCTCAGTTGCTTATGGAGACACAAGGTAAAGAAGGATGTAGACAATTATGAAGAAAATCATTGCTGATGGGGAGTCAGAAATAGTACATAAGCAGTTGTAAACATATTCAAATAAGGATTTTAAAATATAACCTAACTTCCTAAGCAGAATACAAAGAACACAAATGTAATAGCTGTCAGCTACACAATAAATCCTGAGCCAGTGATCATTCACAAATAACTCCCGAAAAACCCCTTTGCTACGTACCCCAAATCCCAAGTTCAACTTTAATTCTATGACCTCTTTATCATTCCCTCACTGATTCTTCCGAACTTTATAGAAAGTCAAAGTCAGTTCAATGTGGACTGGAAAAGAAAATATAGGGATGATGTATGAGTGTATACTAGACAAATTCAACAACAACAACAAAAAAAGATCTATATATCCTTTCAAAAGAATAAACTCATTCTTCCCCTCCCAGGGGTCTCTAGATAAAGTCCTACACTGACACGGTAATAACAGGGGCTGTTGGCACTGCATGGAAGTACTTTGCTAAGAGACTTGGGGGGAAAGCATAGTCATTGCTAAGTCATCTAAAAATAGCCTAGCAATTAGATGCTTTCCATGGTGTCCCGAGAAGGAAGATGGTGGCCTCTCTTTCACAAAAGACTTTTAAAGAGCGGAAGAGTGACTCTTTTAGGCTAGTCTGAATGCTGTTGGGCCGAAGACAGGGAAGGCGACTCTTTCTGAGCATTCCTGGCCTGTGATTCAGACAGTCAAACTGCTCAGTGATGGGATAATGTACAACCCAATTGTTATAGGAGACAGCCGGGGACGAGCTAAGTGAAAAAATAAAAGACAAATTACAGGGTAAACTCTTAGACTGCTAGCAGATGGAGTCTTTTATCCAATTTTACCTGTTGTTTTGCTATTTTACTAGTTCTTATGTGGTAGATTCTCTTTAGGGGAAAAATAACTTACAGTATGAATGATTGTGAAAATAAAATGCCCTATAAAATTTGTGTGATGGTGTCTTTATTTCTTCGGGGATCCAAACATCCTCAGCTTTTAGGCTTGCACATGATTTCCTAACATTAGCCATTCTCTTCTCAAGGCTGTCTTTCATCAAGATCTTGATTTTCTTTTTTTCTCCTGAGGGTTAGGAATTTTATGTTTATTCTTTCTGCCAAACCAGGGCCGATTGCCATCTTTCTTTTTTGAAGCTATAAATGAAGTTTGGCTTTACTTTCAACTGATACTCTGTCCTGGGACTTAGCTTGCTACTGGATTTGGGGTTTCCTTGTAAGTCATTAGAAAACCACACTGGTAACTTATTATTTTTCTCTTTTCACTGGAAAAGATGATGAAACTGTCACTGGTCATCTTGTTATTAGGTAATACTTTAGTTCCAACTTCATCTGTATGGGTTGCTTTATAGATTTTACTAAAATTACACTGTTATTAATTTTGCAATGTAAAATCCAATATGCTTCTGTATCATTATTATAGTATGAGGAAGTTATGTCTTATCAGCTGCCTTGAACTCCAACTTGATTTCCCAACTGTCCTGTAAGTACTTGAAAGTAAACATGAGGTATAATTTGTTCTATGTGATATAAACTTGCAGCATGGTGTCCACTACATAGTAGCATGTGTTAAAAAAATACTCAGTGTCTTAAAATAATTGATAAATGAGTGAAGGAACAAAGGAGTTGAATGCTTAGAACACAATACCTTGTTTATAAAATGAAGATAAAATTACATGGTCTGTATACAGAGTTTATATTCAGTTATTAGTGTGTGATAGAAATGCTGCATAGGGCATATGGGAATGGTGGCAAGATGCTGCGTCTCAAGTTTTAAATATAAGTTTTTTAAAAAGCCCCAACCTGAGAAAAACCATAAGCTTATGAAAAGCTGGCTTTAACAAAACAATGGAAGGGACCTAAAGGAGAATAATTACAAATTGTCAGTTTTTGATAGTCTTCTTACTGATGGGCTCAATGAGTGAAAACTTTGGCCTGACAGAGATGAGAAAGGTTATGAGTGAAACAAGAATGATTTTAGAGAAATACTCAAGTGTTCATCTCTGTCTCATTTAAGAAAATGAGACTTACTCAATTCTAGTAGAAGATCATTTGTATTATGCAGATGTATTGTGCATAATAGTCTTCTCAGATCCTGTTAAGCATCCTAGTCCCTAGTTTGGGCTAGGAGATAGCTTAGTTCTTAACGTGCTTTCCATGCAATCATGAGAACCAGAGTTCAGTTTTGGGAAAGGGACTGGAGGTTGAGAATTCACACACAGAGACAGACTGACACGCAGACCTTCAATCATTGGTACCAAAAGCCCCTCTTTAATAGCACCATGGAGGCTTAAATACACTGCAGTCAATGGCCAACAGGTAAAAATCCCATCCATCTGATCCTCTAAGCTAGGCACAGCTTCTAGTAACTTCAATTAGAAGGTTCTAGCAGGGAAGAGCAGCTGAAGGCCAGGACTCATTAGTCCAACATCCAGCTGAAGGCCAGGACTCATTAGTCCCAACAGTCCCCAGATGTCATAAAAAAGCCAGATGTGATATTCTGACATGCTCAGGTAATTTCCATACTGGGAAGTAGAGACAGGAAGATCCCTGGAACTTCTTGGCCAACCAGTCAATCCCAAGTCCATGATCTCCAGTCTCAGTGAAAGACCCTCTTTCATTAAACTAAGTGACAGCAATTGTGATGAGCATCACACAAGGATGACTTCTAGCCTCCACATGCACACTCACACACATGAACATGCACCTACACACACACACACACACACACAAATATCATATTTCATCACTAATTCTCTTGTCCCGTCAACTAAATGCCTGTGTCTCTAGTTTCCATTCTAGATTACAGCCAAAGAATGGACTGCAGCACTTAAGACTGTAGAAAAATCAAGTTGGAATATTGAAAATTAGTGTCATTTGAAAGATCATATCCAAGGGAAAATAGGACCTGTCCAAAGAGTGACTATTAGTAGCACAAAACATAAAACAGGGAGAATGAAGGGAGGTATAGGATAAAAACTAGTAAACCTAAATGAGAAAATAAGAAAATTTTAGGAAGCATTTGGTAGACATTCAAGTGATGCCTGTGGTCTCAGATGAGAAGGAAATACTGGTTTAGATATGGCCATTCTATGTTTTCCAGAGTTTTAAATAATCAAAGTAATCTCGTCTCATGCAATCTTGAGAAATCTAACCCTTCACCTATTAGGTCAGAGTTGAGGACAGGCAATACCCTGACTTCCCTGTGATTCAGGACCAGAGCTGATGGATTCAAGAGAGGCTGTAACGAGAATGGAAGCACTAAGTGATGTGCTGACTCCCAATCCATTGTCCTGCCAGACATCTGCTTTACTGTAGTGTGAGAATGTTCACATCTCAGTTCGTGTGTTTAAACGTGCGGGCCTTAGATGGTGGTAGTGTTTCAGGAGGTGCTGTAGCTCTTAGGAAGTGGAGCCTAAATGAAGAAAATGGGTTGGCAGAAGAGGGCCTTGATACAGGTATGCATTCCTCACCATAGACCACTTTTCATAAGGCCTTTCACACGATGGACCGCCCCCTTCCAATTGTGAGCCAGGGATAAGCCCTTCTTCTCTTCTGTGTTCTTATCAACTATTTGCCATAGTGAAGGGAAAAGCAATGAATAAGATGTTACTTTCCTCCAAATGAGAGTTTCTGTGTTATCTTGGATGGGTCATATTTCTTCCATAAAAATATGGACTCTGTAATTTTCGAGGATGTTTTTTCTTTATGGTGAAACCCACAGACATGTAGAGTTCTTTTAATTTTCTCATTACATTTACTTGGTGTGTGTGTGTGTGTGTGTGTGTGTGTGTGTGTGTCTGTGTGTCTGTGTGTCTGTGTGTCTGTGTGTGTGACACACCATGGCGTATGTGGAGGTCCGAGCACAACTTGTGGGAGCTTACATTTTCCTTCTACCATGTGAGTCCTGAGGATTGAACTCAGGTCATCAGGCTTGGCAGCAAGCACTCACACCAACTGAGCCATCTTGCAGGTCCTGAAGTCTTGACTGAACGGAGATTTCCAGACTCAGAAAAGTTCATTGCATTTTCTTCCCATTGCCGCTAAGTACATTATCCAGAAACAATCAGCCACTGCTAGTAAATGTATTATCAATAAGGTGCAAACTGATGGCACAGCTTCATGTGGCACAGCATCTCACTGCTGCTTGTTGAATTCACCCTGCCTGGCCTGTAGCACTGCTGGGGGACAGCATTCCAGCTTTTACAATGTGTGAGGCTTAGAAATCTTACTCAGAGTGGCCAGATGAAGACAGATGGAAAAAGGTTAAATTTTTGCAGAATTGAAGTGTATTGTCAAAGTTTCACTTGTGGCTAGTGGTGGTGGCACCTGCCTGAAATCCCAGCGCTCAGGAGGAAGAGACAGAATGTTTTTTTTTTTCTCTACAGTTAGACCCAGAATCAAAACAATAACAACAACAAAATACTTGCCATCGGTGGGAATAGAAATTTTGTTGCCAGTGATTTTATTTCAGTTAGTCTGCTAATTAATAACGGCAGGGAATGTCTTCCGGCAAAGTTGATAATGGGGAAATAAACTCACTGTATAAGGATACATTTCCTATTCAAAGAATTCATATATTGAATCCTTCATTTTATTGTAGCTTATGGTTGGGCTGGAGAAAGGTTGAAGATTTTCAAATTAGTCAACAGCCCCCAAAAGACTTCAGTTAGAAAAAAACATTTTTCAATCACAATTCAGGATCCTGTCAGTCCAACTCAGCCCAATTCAACCAAAGGAAAAAAAATCAAAGTCTGACTTCTTGCATTTGAAAGAACTTTTTGATAGAAATACATGAAATAAAATCAATATAAAGAATTTAAGACAGGTGTGGTGGCATGAGCCTTTAATCATAGCACTTCGAAGAAAGAGGTGAGGGCCTCTCTGTGAGTTCCAGGCCAGCCTCATCTATAGAGTGAGTTATGGCAAAGAAGGGCTGCAAAGTGAACCCCTACCTTTAAAAGGGGGTGGGGGATACTTAATAACTAAATAATTGCTTAAGATTCTGAACCTTTCAAAAGAGACATCGTAAATACCACCAAAAAAGTATTTCAAAAAAACATTAAATCCATGACATTCCTGGGTGCATAAGGGAAAAAGGCCTGAATCTAAGAATCATCATCCCAAAGCACAGCTTTGTTCTGCTGAGAAAGCATCCCTTGCTGCATTGAGAAGGATGCTTCAAAGGCAGCATCGTGAAAATGAACATTGTCTAAAGCTGCTTCGCACATTATGGTGGCTTTTTTACAAGACTTTCAGCATTGTGACAAGGCTTTCTTACATCTCTGGACTTTGTTCTGCTTCCAAAAATACTGCATGAATGTAGAGCACAATATTGAGTTCCAAAAAAAGTACATGCTATTAGATTTGATGCAGAAACAAAACAGAGTCCTCAGCTCAGCTTTGGCCTCCGTGCAATTATGCAGTCAGAAACTGTCCAAAACGAGACTGCAACACAAAGAAATCTTACTATCACAAACTGTCCAAAAAATGAGACTATAAACATAAAAACATCTTACTATATTTTTTTCTTTTTCTTCCAGGCTTTGAAAGTTTTAAATGTGAAACAGTCAATCTACCATTGAGCTCTGTCCCCACAACCCCTATAGTCTCTTAGTCAACCCTGTTTCATGAGTCACCTTTTAAATAATTCTATTTCTGCTAGCTGTCACCTCTTTAATGTCTTCTCATCCTTTTCTCTTGCTATGCAAAGAAAATACTCTGGCGAAAGGAACTCAAGAGAGAAAAAAGTTCATTTTAGCTCAAAGTCCCATCATATTGGGAAAGTCAGGATAGCATAACCTAAAGCAGCTGGTAGCATCACCTGAATGAATGCCTGCATGGTAATCCTCAGCTGGGCTTTCTCCACCCCTGTACAGTCCATGATCCCTGCCTAGGGGATAGTGACACCTATAGTGTGTTGGATTATCCCACCTTGATTAACATAACCAAAACAACCCCGAATAGACAGGTCCAGAGGCCATTCTTACGGGCAATTTAACTGAGTCTAGTGAAATTAAATATTTTTGCCTAGTATATTTCAAAGTCTTTCTGGTTTCAACAGCATCTGGTATGTTTGAGAGTCTAAAACAAAACAATAAAATCTGATGTCTTTAAGTGTGAGAGGCAGTGCCGAATCAAAGTAGTTAAAATAGCATGTAAATTTTCACTGTTTTCAAACAGGATGCCCCTTTGGGTGTTGTATCAAGCTTGCTGTGAATTCCTTCGTCAACCTTCCACCTGGCTTTTCCCGTCTGTTGATACCTTTCTTTTCAAGATTTACATTTTGTTTTACCTTCTATAGAGTCATATTTTTACAAACTCATCTCTATCCACTCCAACCTGTCCTTCGTATTGAACATCCGTCATCCCAAGGTGTCAAACCCTTCCCGCTCTAATTTACGTAGATCATCACTCAGACTTGACCCCACTTGTCACAACTCCCTTAGAATATGTCTTCTGAAAGAGGGCACAACTAATATTCACACTGCAGTAGTTTGTCAAGAAGATAAACAGCTATCGTTCGGAACTTCAAACCTGATGCTCCTGGTTTATGTTCCTACGGTACTGTGGTACACATAAAGAAAATCCAATGGGAAGTTAATGGAGAAACAAATACCACAGGGAGACTCGGGCACTACTCATAACATAACATTCTACAGAGCAAAAGAGAAACATTTGAGCAAATGGTTGAAAACAAGTTAGGAAAGCTGAAGAAAAAATGGTTGGATGATTTTTATGATGCTTACCTTTAGTAATCTATAACTCCACTTGCATTTAACAAAACACGCTTGTTCTGAAAAGCCGGGAGAGGTATCAAGATTGGGACAATTGGCCCTGGCATTACTAGAAGGTTCCTATATCTTTTCATTCTCTGAGTTATAGAAATGAGAGCTGAAAGGTCTGGGAAGTTCTCAAATCATGAGTGTAATGAGCAGCTAATAACAAATAGCTCCACTCGCTCCAAGTTCGTCTGGACATGACACACCTATAACCGGGAAAGGACAGAATAGTCTGGCCTCTTCCGTACTCCCATTGACCAAAATGTTGTTCTGTAGATATCTATGAAATGAGTTCCGATAGAAAATGGAGTCTTGCCTGGTCATATTGGTTAAAATCCCAGATACTAAAGAGACAGAAGCAGGAGAATTACTAATGGAAAGCCTGCCGGGGACACTTAGTGAGGTACTGTCTTAAAATAAAAACTAAACAAAAGCCAGAACCAGAGCTCAGTGGTAGAGGAACTTCTGCCTAGTACATATGAGCCCCTAGGTTCACTCTCCAGAACTATAAAAAAATCAATTGTTAATAACAATTGTTCATAAACATTTGCTGAGTATTTCATATGTGCACTAGCTTGTTGTTATCTACATTAATTATTCATTCAATGATTGATGAAAGATGGTGTAGACAGTCGCTAGTACCATGGATTCTAGAGTCAGACTTTAAGACAGACACAGATTTCTGTGTCTGCTCTATCTGTGCTAGCATAAGTATACAGAGTATTTAGTACTTTGTAGTACTTAGCCCACAGTGTTTATGCAACTAATGTTCCTCTTGATATGTGTATGGAAAATATCCCTAATAATAATGCTGCCTTCATAAATTAGCGTCCATGCAGTGGCTTGAAAGAACACAAAATTATTATCGTAATTCCAAAACTCTTAAGTTCAGAGTAGGCCCCACTGGACTAGAAGTCAGGTAATCAGAGGACTGAATTCCTGCACTGAGGGTACGGGAAGACTCTGCCTTCTTACCTTGTTCAGGTTATCCATACATAATCATTGGTGTGAAGTAATCTTTGCCAATATGATTGGTTTAATAAAAAGCTGAATGGCCAATAGCTAGGCCGAATTTCAAGGCACAGAGGATGCTGGAAGGAAGAAGGTAGACATGCCAAGAGATGCGGAGCAAGCAGGATGGGCACTATAGAAATGAGGAAAGAAAGCTACAAGGCAGATAGTAAATTGGTAGAAATGGGTTAATTTAAGTTTTAAGAACTCGTCAAAAACAAGCCTAAGCTATCAGAGATATCGACTGAGTTTTTCTAATTAAGAATAAGCCTCCATCTTGTGATTTGGAAGCTGGACTATGGAACAGAGAAAGACTCTCAACAGGTCACTAACATCTGCATGGCCAGAAAGTCACACTGAGTCATTGACTGTGGTCCTCATGCTGTCATCTTCCACAGCAATTACATTACACCCATGCCGGATTCAGGAGCTTTTCCTTGCTCAAAGTCAATTGATTGGCAGCCTTAATGCCACCTGCCCTCCCCATGAAATTCTACTAATATAGCTTGTCCAAATAGCTAGGGAAGGACACTAGATTTTGGGAGGGCTGTCCTTTAGCCTATTACAAATTGAGGAGCTACACGGTATTATTTAATCTGCTGTTGCTAACATTTTAAATGATGTGTAATAAAAAAAATAAGTGACTAGCTCAATAAGAAGTGATCATAGAATGAACTCTATACATTGTTCACTGAATGAAACATCATATCATCATAATTTTTATGGATAAATATTCCCACAACAAGCAATCAAATCCAATTTCAAAATATGGAAATGTAGAAATATATGATGGTGTGTGATTTTTAACAGGATTTTCAGATTTTAATGATAAAGTTTATTTTAATTATTAGTAAGAGTGATAGTAAAGCCACAAAAAAGTCTGATCTGTCAGAGGAAAGGTTTATTTTTTTTTCAAAGTGGTAAGGATCAGTGTGGACCAGTTCACATCGAAGCACATTAGCTTTTCAGTCTACTTCCAAAATGGGATCCATTTGGGCTACAGTTTTCCTTAAGGGCAGGGATTTTGACCTAATGATTTTGTCTTACTGTCATTTTTTTAAAACCAGTAAACGCTATGAACTCTCCCTCCCACCCCCATTAGCCTCATTTGCCAAAGACACCCAGTCACAATTATATTCACAATTTTGAGTTTTCCCTTATTCCCTGAAGCTTATAAAATGGCTCCAAATTCCCATGCTCCTAACTTTGATAGCCTCCCCGCTTTGCCCTGCCCTGCCCAAGACTAGGGGAGCATCCTGGAAGAGAGACTGGATGGGAAGATGTAAGAGCAGGACAAGTGTGGTACTCACTCAAGTCAACAAGATCAGTCAGCCTTCCTACAGGCAACACTAATTGGTCTCAGTGGTTTGTTTTTAAAAAGGTGAGGGAGAAAACACAAAGGGGCAGATGTGTGCTGGGCACCTGGGGGAGCAGGAGAGAGGCATTGGGTTGCATACAATCAAGAAGCATTATTTATATGTATGAAGCTGTCAAATAAATAAAGAAATGTATTCCACTGAAAATAGCGAGGCATGGTGGCACACATCTTTAATCTCAGCACTCAGGAAGCAGAGTCAGTTGACGTCAGCCTGGTCTACAGAGGAAGTTCCAGGACAGCCGGGCTACACAGAGAAGCTCTGTCTCATAAAACCAACCAATCAATCAATCATCAATCAATAAGTAAATATTAAAACACTCTCTTCTTTTCTGAAATATACAGAAATAAATAGACAAGGAGAAAATGGAGTACTAAAGATAAAACAGCAACCAAAAATGACCGTGTCCCTCCTGTTGAACCAGTATTTAACTGATGCTCAAAACTAGTTGGTACCCTACCTCTGTTTTTCTCCTCTGTGCCTGAGTCTTTGAAGCTATGAGTCAGGCAGTAGAAAGAAGAACCAGTTCATTGAGATGGCATGAGGAAGTGAATGCAACCACTGCCATTTGCCTGACAGTAAAGCCTTCTCCCTTAGAACAGGAGAATTCTTAGCATCCCTTGCCATCATGGCACCCGTCTACAGCGCCAGGCAGTGCATATATTTAAGTCACAAGACTAACACATATCTCAAAAAGAAAATTAGTGTTGAAGGCATAGAAGAGAATTCAGAAATTTAAATCCACACACTTTTTATATTTCTGCTTCTTTTGTTACAAGTAATTATAAAGTGATTTAAAAAAAAATCTGCATACCTCCTGGAACAAGCCTGACACCTTAAATATACATGCAAGTGCTTCCTTCTCATTCTCAAAGGTCATTCCTTCTTCCTGAGACCTTGTCAATCATGCCATCTTAGCTTTCACTAGCTCTCCTTCCCTCTCTTGACAGAAGCAATGAAATAAATATGCGTGCAGTTAATGCCACAGGGAATGCTGTGGGTGTACTCAGCCATGGGGGAGCAGTCAGAAAGGAAAGGGCTACTTGTTTAGCTTTTAATTTACACTAAATTATTCCAACACCTTCAAACCTTCTCCCTTCCCCTTTTCTAAATTTTTATTAATTTATTTTAGCGTATTTTCCCATGCTAAGGGGGCAGTGTATAATATTCTGATACATGCTTACAATACCTAGTATATAAATTACGTTGAACATATCCCCCTGACTCTTTTCCTGACTCTTTATTAGTTCTTCTTGCAGAAAACATTCAAAATCCTATCTAGGGCTTTTGGTAGTTTTTGTTGCTGTTTGGGTTTTGTATTTTTGTTGTTGTTGCTGCCACTGTTTGGTTTTTCAAGGCAAGGTTTTCTCTGTGTAACAGCTCTGGCTGTCCTAGAACTCAGTCTGTAGACCAGGCCAGCCTTGAACTCACAGAGATTCTCCTGTCTTTGCCTCCCTAAGGATGAGATTAAAGATATGCATCAGCCACAGCTACCTGGCTCCTTTCTAGGTTTTTAATAAAAGTTTCAGCATTTGTTTATTGTGTGTGTGCACATACACATTTGTACACATGCGTGTATCTGCACACAGCACATATGTTGAGATCAGAAAGGGAACATCTGGGAGTCATTACCCTCCTTCTACCATGTGGATCCTGGGAATAAAGCAAGTTTCAGGCTTGGTGATAGGCATCCTCACCTTTGAGTCTTCTCATCAGCCCCAATTCTTTTTTTTATAAATGAATGCCCTGTTATCTTTACCTCTGTAGCCATGGATACACACTAAAGGTGTGTCAAGATCTTGATACATCTTTAGAGAAACCCTAAAGAGTCTGTTAATTTTCTCTAGGCCTACCCTTGATTCCACCATTTCTGCAGAGCTCCAGACCAGCTGGAAATCAGCTGCTGTTGTTGCTATTTTGGCATTAGAGGGCAATCCAAGCCTAAGTATATATCCTGCCAATACATTTGTCAGGGGAAAACAAGAAAAGCCCTAGGAAGGGTCCTGTGTACTAAGGAACACCTTGATTGGGAAGAGACACTTTGTTTGTCCCTAGCTACAGGCCTGTGGTTAGATTCTGCAAGATTCGGCACAAGCAAAGACAAAGTTGCCCCGAACAGACAACCAGTTCTTAAGCCATCTCTATGGCTATAATACCACCATGCCCCATCACACCCTGTATCTACAAGCATATCGCTGCAATCAGACCAAGACTTCCATTGCTATGGGTTGCCTTTTACTTGACTCAAGACCACTGCAGCCAGTTATAGGCATTCCTAGGTTAAAACCCCAATTGACGTGACTTTGTATCATTCTGCAGCACGGGAACTGTCCCAGAGGTTCCTCCTATGGGCAAACCCAGAGCTAGGGGCCATAAAGATTTTCCAAGTGTCAGGCTCTACCAGCCTACAGCTAAGATCTTTACCAGTCCCTTGCTTATGCTCCTATCTTATATCTAGCACATGGGTTCTCACAGGATACTATGATGCCTGAAGTGGGGGAGTATTGGTAAAGTCAGTCCCTTGACCACCTAAGTTCATATTAGGGAAGACTGTGCTTAAGTCTCTTGGATGAAAGATCCTGGACAACCCACAGTCCCAGTAAGGGGACAGCAGTAAGCAAGGCTCTTCCAAGACTAGAAATTAATCTGGCTCACACTTGAGTCAGATTGAAAGGCAGACATGTCTCTTCTTAATGCTGAATCTGACCTAGAGGTTGCTTGTCTGCAGGACCCCTTCAGTTTCTATCAAATGTTGTAACATTTATCAAATAGTAACAACTATGAAAACCATAGGACTGGACTTTAGGACAAAGTCTTACGCTGGTTCTTATCAGTGGGTGGAGTCCAGCTCTCAGCTCTGCAGCACAGGTAGGGAGAGACTGAGGTTGTAATTAGCAAATCCTGGGGCAGTTCCATCAGCTCAACCCTGCCTGGCAGTCAAATCACTGGGGCTTTGCCAAGAACTTAGTTTCATTGGTTGGACCTGACACTAGCTTTCAAAATATAAAACCCCAAATTTAATTTACCATCTCTCCCACAAGAGGAGGCATCTCTCAGTGTGCTGGGATGCTTAGAGATGGAGAGATGTGACACCTGTCTTCCCTTTCTGCTTCTCTAACAGTGTTTCCATTTCGCTATATTAAAAAAGCAAGAGCTCTTGTGCCTCACCTGGCTTTCTTAGCTCTTATAAAAAACAGCCAGTGTAACTGTTCACTTGAGTGAGTTGTACGTCGTCTGACAGTTTTTCTTAGCCAACATCTCACTTACTCTGTCTCTCCCTGCTGAGATCAGGTATAAACTTCATAATAAGAGGGAAATATAAGATTTAGGACAACACTCCAATACATCTGTAAATATAAAATATTTTACAAATCCAGTAAAAATATATAACTTAATATCTTTTTCAGTGGATAAGATTAATTCATGCATATGAACTGAAGTGAAGAACAAACAATGAGTGTTAAGATAGTTTTCACCATTTAAGAATGGGAATTTTAGGGGGAGCTGGGAGGACCTTGGACTTAACATAGTGAAGGGAACCCTGATGGCTCTTTGTCTTTGGAGAGGGGTGGAGTGGGGGTATGGGTGGAAGGGAGGGGAAGGAAGGGGGAGGAGATGGAAATCTTGAATAAAAAAAATCAAAAAAAAGAATGGGAATTTTATAATCAAATATAATGAAAATAAAAGAGTCAAGATCAAGTCAGAAAATACTAGAAGATAATATTAAAAATTGAAATTATAAAAGAACTCACACAAATAAGACAGAAAATACTAGCAAGATGTCCAGGAGTTCTTAAATCACAACAACTGAAGTCATAGCTTTTACAATGAAATTCATCTCTAAAAGTTAAAATACTTTTGAAAATTCAAGCTATACTTACTCAACCATTCAGTTATAAGAACTATTCTAGTATAAACTCATTTGGTAACCAGTATTTGTGGGAAAAAGATCTTTGGAAATTTCCATTCCCATGACTAGTTAGCAGAGATTATACTATAACTAGAATAAGAATGCTGTGCAGTTGTGGCTAAAGGAGGGGTCTATAAAGGAAACACAAATCAGAATGCAGTGAAGGTCAAGGGTCTCAAGAGGGAAGACCCATAGGGAGTGTCTAGCAGTGTCCAGGGAAGAAGAGGTAAGTCAACTGGCCAGAACTTTCTTGCTGGCAAGAGAGATTTGTGCCCTGAGACTGACAAGTATCATCAGCCGTAGGTCATTTTCCTGGTGATGTCACCTTGTCAGATACAGTGTATTGCCTGGTAAACTGTTGAAGTGTCTTTGAGAGAAGGCATTATTTTCCCTGCCAGGGTAAGAAGAGAGAGTTGTACACAGAAATATGTTCAGAAGTCTTCATGAATTCCTTCTTTTTCTGGCCTTTATCTAATTCCTGGTGAGTGAATCTCTGCGAGGAAACTCTGGGGATGAAAATGAACAAATCTCATGCCAGTCTCCATCCAATGGTCACACAGATGGTCTTGTTTAAACTAAATGGTCCGTGCAACAAAACAAAAAGTCGTGAATCTAGGAAAGGTACAGATAGGGAAGACAGGAGACTGATGGAGAAGGAAGGGAGATTAACAAGAATGTGTTGGAAGTAACCAGAAATGTACTGGACACATAAGTGAAATTGTCAAAGAGCCAACTAACTACAACAAGAGCAACCCAGAAGCACTGGAGGAAGGAGGGAAGTGTCATAGAGATTTCTCAGTACTAAATAAAGCTCTTCTCAACAGTCAGAATAGAAAGTAAGACTTTGGACAGATTATGCATGTACACACATAGTGTGAAAAAATTAGCTGTCAGGATCCTACATAACAAAGATTAAATGCAAAACCCAGAGCAACCAATCTGTTTTGAGGTTAACTTCACTATGTCCCAGAATGAATCTCAAAAACATTTATAGTATTATGAAAACATCCAGTCTAACAAGATGAATTTCACAAAATCTGCTGTAGAGACAGGAAAATAAGACTCCTAATGAGTAGAAACATACATCAAAACTGGCTTCCAAATCACAAAGATGATAGGACGTGTAAACAAAGACAAATAAACCAGTTAATACAAAGCTGGACAAATACAATGAAAGATTTGAAATAGAGAGATCCATGATATAAAATGACCTAAAGTAAACTAGAGATAGAAAAGAGTGCCAAAACCTCAAAACATTCCTCAAGTCCAACACAGCAACTATCATGAAGGAAAAACCACAGCCTTGGAGCTGGAGAAATGGTTCAATTAATACCAACCTCTGGGCTGCTCTCCCAGAGGTCACAGGTTCAGTTCTTAGTCCCTATATGGTTTCTCACAACTATCTCTAACTCCAAATCCAGGGGAATCCAGTGCCCTCTTGTGACCCTCATAGGCATGGTGTGCAGCCACATACATGAAGGCAAATACCCATACACATTAAATAAGGAAATATTTTTAAAATCCTTTAAAAATTGCAACTTAAATTTGAAAGTTAAAGATATGGAATTTCTAAAATAAATCATAGGAGAAAGTGCATCTTTGATATACTCTTTGTTTTGTTTACTGTTTTTATATAGTACATCGCAATTATGAGCCAAAAAGAAAAAAAAATAGATCATCATCTTTCATCAAGATTGCAATGACTGTTTGAAAGAGCTGTGCTTTACAGAACAACAACAGAAAGGTCAGTGTGGACTGGGAGTTAACATTCATCTTAGACATAGTTGACAAAGATAAAACTAAACTTCTACAACACCAAAATACAAAGATACGCGTTTCGTATTCAGTGAGCATACAAAACGCTGGAACACTAGAGCAACCAATATGAAACTAAAGTTAATGATGTCCCTAAATACCTAGTAAAAATTAGTAACACTTTATATGTCTGACAAGGCAAAAGAGTGTCAACACTGTGAGGTGACAGGGTCTTGTACACTGTTGATGGGACTCGGAAGGTTGATCGTCATTTGGAAAATTGTTTTAGACGTCCTTGTAAAATGAAATAAACACTCAGTGTTTGAAACCGTCTAGTTCTGGTTCTAAAATTTCTTTAGGAGAAGCTGTATCTAAAGAATGCCCACTAATATGTCAGGACAATGAGCTGTAGCATGTCCACACACTGGACTGTTCTCTAAAATGACTCTAGTGAAGGTCACGCATAAAGTATATATTTGTCAAAACACATTAAATTATGTAATTAAAACGGATACAGTTCTGGAGATGAATTTAACATCAATAAAATTTCATACATGTGTAGATGGTCTCCACAATCAAACTAAACCGATATATTGTTCGCTTTTCATTGCTCTCACAAACAACTGAGAAATACACTTGAATCAGGAAACATTCACTTGAGATTCCTGGTTGTCGGGATTCAGTTCCCAGGCTCCATTTTAGAAGGGCCTCTGATGAAACTGAAACATCACATATAGGAGATCGGGCATAGAACTTCTCATCGTAGTGGCCTTTAAAAGCAGAGACTGTGCAAGACGAAGGTCCAGAGATCTGCTTTCTATGGCACATCTTAGATGATCCAATTCCTCTGATGAGGCTACATCCTAAGAGTTTCAGCAGCACTGGATTCATCAATACGTTAGTCCAATGACAAGCTTAGAATCCTTATGACCCAGTCACTTCTCATACTGCTCCAAATGTGGAGTCAGCCTTCAACACGCAAGACTTTTGAGGAGATGGTTTACATCCCAACCACAGATAAAACTGAATTAATGCTGGTAACAAATTTTAAAGGGGAGAATTCAGAAATCTCACAGGAAGTTGGCACTTAGTTGTCCCTTATTAGTGACCAAAGTAGAAAATGAGACTTAGAAGCACATTTTTTAACTGACACAAAATTCAGACTTCACACACCCGAAGTTCATACTGACAATTACGTGACGCACCCACACCTTAGAACTGGGAGGCATTCATGAACAATGACTCTACAACACAAGTCAATTCTGGGTTTACAGGTATTGTCCAACAATCTTGACACTAACCCATGACACTTCAGTTCCTAAATATAATGGTCCTTAACAGGGACAGAAAAAGAACTTTCTTGAAGCCCCCAAACTGTTACTTCTATTTGTTTTTTCAGGGGGAAGAAAAGCTCCACAATAAACAATGGGTAATAGCTACAGCTTATCTTGCAATTTTCAAAGAACAACATAAAGGATTGTTTAGGGAAAAGTAATGAGCAACTTTGCATGGGCAAGAGCTGGAAACTGTGCTTCAAGTTACTGCTCACAAGCAGGCTTCACTTACAGGCACTCTCCCAGTACCGAAGCGGAGATAACGCTTGTGTAGATGCTAAGCACGCGCTCTCTCCAGCCTCTCTAGCTAGACCAATAGGCTCATGAAACAAAACAGTGAAGGCATCAGGTACAGATACTGCACATTTGCTAAAGCACACAGCTTTATTTCAGTGAGTCTATTCTTGTTACCACGATTGCTAACTACCTAGTTATACTGATTCCACTCATTGCTCCCATCCCCCAACAATCTGGGAACCTAGTTAAAGTTTCCATCATAGAAGCAGGAAACAAGTTTCACCAGAATAAACATGGGGTATAAATGGTCTTCCTGGATACTCTGCTTTTGTATTAACCACAAACAGTGGGCTAAAGGAATGTTTTGGTTTTCTCTAATAATAGTCACTCAACTTATTTGCAGCCAAAGAATACATGTGCCATCCAGGAATGAGAGACGGCTCACGCCCGTGTAATTTATTGGTCTTATCAGCTCAAGTTGGCTTGCACCTATGACAGCTATGCAGTACCATATGAAAAGCCCGCATTCCAGTGCAGCCAACATAATAGAGTAACATCTCATTTGGAGTGGACTGTCCTGTAAGATCTTATAATATGTCTTCTGAATCAGCAAACCAGTATAAACCGATCTTCTCCTACCGCCAACGGACAGCTTCAAAAGATACATGAATCAAAAGAAGAGAGGGGAATGGAGGAGGTTCCTGCCTCCATTACTCAAACTGAGCCAATCACAAGAATTGGATTCTTCTTTCCAATGATTTAGCTCTGTAGGTTTGGATATTTGTTGCTAAAAACTAAATGGAACTTGTGCTTAAACTACACCATGTACTTTGAGGGTTCTTATACTAGCAAACCACCAGGAAAGAAGGACTTTTCTGTACTAACTGCAGGTGATAACAGTGATTATTGAAAGAACAACAGCAACAGAAAAACTCTCTGCTCCAAATCTAAGAAACGTAGGATGAAGGAATGTTTTTAATTGCCCTCAATATTTGTGTGTTCACTGTCAGAGGCTAATAAAGGAATAGTCAATCTACAATAAAGGCAAGGCTTTTTATTCCTCAGGCCATTTAAAAATTAAGTTTTACATTACCTCATCAGGAAAAAATCAAGACCAGACAAGGTGATTACTGAAGAGAGGAATGAATAGTAAGAGGAAGAAACTAAAGATACTAATTATGGCATCTTCTTCATTGGCAGAAATAATGCCAATGGATGCTAAGTTCATTCTTTTCTTATTATAAAATATGTTATCTGAATATATTAGCCAACATTTTGCCATTCCTTATCGTTTATCTATTATCAAATGTGTTAGTCAAGACGAGCCCCGATACTTATGGTTCAGTCTGTACGCTGCAGGTATCAAAGAAGAATTGCAACTCGGTTAGAAACGGAATAGACGCCACCCCAGAGAAACAAGTGATTAAGACCTTCACATTCCCCCTTGCACAGAGCTGATAAAACTGAATGTGGTCGGACAGACACACTTCTACCACATCACACAGCTTTGAAATGTGAGCGGAGGAGGAATGTATATGGAGCCGGAATTGGCCAAGTTTGGATAATGCCAGGTTGATCAGATTGGCGTTAATACTGTCATCTTTTATCTTCTGTCTGCCTTCAAAGGAAGGATATCTGAAATTCCATCATCCAGAATTCCTTATGTAGATGGTTATAGATTAGACTGGATATGACAAACTAGCATGAAAACAAGGAAGGTATCAAAGGTAGAATGGGTTGTTGTTTGTTTTTTTTCCTGGAAGCAACTAAACCAATGTAAGGCAGGCGATGAGGAGTTCCAATGAAAAATAAGAACCATTTTTCAGTTATTCTTTTCCCTAGTTCTTTATACAGAATAAGTTTCTGACCTGCATTGGCCATGTTTTTCTTTTCTGAGTTAATCCTTCTAATGTTTTTGACAGCCAATTGATTTCAGCAAATTTCTCAAGGGTTTTTCTGGAAGGAATGTATCACTTTCTATTGCTTTTGTAGGATTATTCACCAATAGTGTTAATTCTAGATTTTTAAACTTTGATGCTTGCTTTTCACTCCCATCTCTAATGGATGGTTTCTGAGAAATTAAAAATAATTCTTACTTTAGGTCCTTCTGAAGAATGATTTTACCTCTCACCTATTTCAGATTTTTTCTTTAATTTTTTGTCTCTTGAAAGTGGCATACCCATCTGTTGCTTTGGTTTTCTTATCCTACTTGATCATCTTCAGTGTTCTTGGTTCTGTTGTGGCAGTCCCTGAACAGTAACAGTACAAACTGAAGGTAGGCAAAAGAGAAGTAGTCAATAGCAATGTCTTGTTATATAAAACTGAACAACTACAAAACACTAGCTAGGTCCACCTTCTTGATAGGTCCTCCTATGCTGGAGGCATTCGGAATTGAAATCTATTATAAATGAAGTATACTGGACAGGGCAGTGACCAAGAGATGGAGAGGAGGAAGAGGCAGAGTGAGTATGAGAATGATAGTGTACTGCCCATATGGTCATTCAATGTAGATGAAGAACAAATTTGAAAATACAAGGTGTTTACAAAAGTATCTTGATTCAAACTATATGTATAATTTGATGAAAATTAGGTAAGAAATAGTAATTATGATATATTGCTATTATACCATCTCCTTATCATAAGAAATTGTCAAAGGAAATTAAACAAATTATCCAAAGAAAATACTCAGGATGTGGAACAAGTGCTAAGGAGACAAATATACAAAATGGGAAATTATGGAAAAGAATAATAAAATGTTTCAGAGGGGATATCAAATCAGTAATGTGGATGCTATCAAATTAAGCATGTACTATTGCTCTTGGTTTTCAGCACCTACATCCAGTGCTCAAACTGCCTAGAACTCCAGCTCAGAAGATCTAGCACCCTCCCCGGGCTTTCCAAGCATTTGCCTGTTCATGAACATATGCATACACATCATACATATACACATACAGATCACAGGCACACGCACCAAATATACAGTGCTCAAACACATCGTATAAGTTTACATAGACATAATTCAAAAATCTAAAAGACCCCTTTCTAGATCACCTAGTCACTAGTTAAGTGCAAGTAGGAATTTCTGACAGTCAGTCCTAGCCAAGCTATAATTATTCGAATTTCAGTAGCAAAACCTTGCCTGTTGGAATAAGCAAAGTGGTTGCTGATTTCTGACTGAAATTACCAATATGAGAAAACTCCCTACATTTGAAAATGTCAAAAGTGATTGAAAGCCAAAAAAAGCTATAAAAATCATTTCTAGTGAAGTCTTAGGTTGGGACTATGCTGTATGTTGTCTTCCTTAAGTCCTATGTCTGTGGACAACAAAAGAAATCTTGTCTTACCTTAAGAAATTAATTTAAAATGATATTTTCTCTAGTTGCACATTTTGTTGATGGAAAAGTATTCCATTGCTTGAACATGAGCCCACAGCTTTAGTGAAATGAATGACCTTCTCCATGACCTTTGCGATCTTGTCAAAAGTAACCCTCCACAATCACCCTTTTCTTGGAATGCACAAAAATCTATGAAAATTCACTATTGATGATCTCAGATTACTACATTTAATCTACCAGATTCTATTTCTTTCTAGCAGAATCAGAATGTTTTATAAATTACCTATTATCTTAGAATACTGAAAAACTGGCATTTACTCTCAGATATTAGGTGATGACTGGTTAGTGGGAAAAGAAACCAAATTTCTGATTTCTCTAGTTAAGAAAAACTTCATGCAAGTAACTATAATTTAGCTTTTTGTCTCAAAGCCAATCATAAAATTAATTCTCATTTATAGGCAAATCTTATTTCATGCAACCATTAAGGTAAATATTTCTATGGGAGACCTGAAGAAAACTCCATTTCTAAGTATTGAAAGCTTAAAATGAAAACTCTCTGTGTTATGATTTCATATGTGGCTTTAAAGAAGACTCCCACTTAGTGGGAAATTCTCATGAGTACCAAAAAGAAACGCTATGGTCGATTAATGCTTCTAAGAAGAGCATTTAAATATTTCATTGTTCCGGGGAACCCATCATTCAAATCACTGATTATTTATTCCCTTTGCCTGTGTTAAAAACAAGGCTAAATTAAAGCAGCTTTTCATTAAAGATCTATTTAGCCTATAAGAAGTAAATGAAGCTTTTCAAACTAAAAATAACCATGGCCTCTTACTACATTTTTAGCATGCTAGCAAGTGACATTCTGATACACAAAAAGCTAGACAGCTATAGTGAACTCAGTGTGTCTTTTGGCAAAGAGTCAAACAATGTTCTGTTCTATCAAGCAACGCTACTGTCTGCTGTATAACATGACACCTAAATCTATCAACTACATCATATTCAGCTTCCAGATAAGTTTCACTGTTGACATGTCCTTCTTAGGATCCAGTGACAAGAGAAAGTGTCCAGTAAAGTGTCTGGAACTTCAAGCACTCAAGAGGCATGGCATTCTAATCTATGGTCAACTGTGAATACTGCTCAACTTATAAAAATGTAAACTAGTGGCACAAAACTGTGAGGAAAGTTGATTCTAAGGTAGATTCCCAGAGGACAGAATGCCTCAAATGCTTCCAGAACAGGTCACAATCTTGCAGGAAACAACACGTCAATAAGCAGAAAAGCCAGAGATAGGTCAGGGCAGAACCACTCAAGCTGTGAAAGATGGAGTCAAGGAGAAATAATTTGTCTGAGAAAAAATGGGGGAGTTGAGTTTACAAGCAGAAAATTGTACTAAGGAAGTGTTTTCTGAAGGACAGAAGTCCGAAACACACACACACACACACAAAAATGGGGCATATTTTATGCAACAACATTTGGTTCTTTGAAAAAACAATGATTATGTGAGAAAACTACTAAGCATGAGGACTTAGCTTCGTTGGTGGAATGCTTGGCTAGCCATTTATTGAAACCTAATGATATGCCAGGCATTCTGTCATCTTAGTTATCCATTTAATCATCTTATTTAATTCTTAAGACAAAGTTTTAAGGTAATCATTTTTATTATCATTTCATAATGAGGAGCTAAGGTTTAAAGGTAACGTGAATGGCCCAAGATCATATAGCTAGCAAGAAGGGACATTTGATTCCAAATCTAAATCCAACCAACCTTCTTATTCAAACATGTGTGAACTTGTATTGTTCAGTGCATAAATGCATATAAAAACACATGTGTGCACAGACCTTTCATCCACACACTCCCAGGTATGGTGATGACTGCATTCAGCACTGTGGGGTAAAAAAAAATCTATGGGGGAAAATTGCTATAATCAGTTTATACACCACTTCACTTGAAAAAGCTAAGAAGACATAATTCAAAAGGGGACCTGAAGAGATGGTTAAGAAAGAAACAGTACTAGGATGGGTTTAGACAATACAACATGTATGAGTAATTTCCTAGGATTTTATAGTACTAAAATAGTCTTCTTAGAGAAGGTACATGCTAAATACAGATATTATAACTATAAAAAGTATTTCTAAATATTCTTTAAAAGAAACAGGCACCAAATATTCAAGGAATATATGGATATCTCAGAGAAAGTTAACAGTATCTTGGTATCATTTTCTATAAAATAGCCCTGCATGGGTGGGTGTGCTGAAAAGATAGAGCAAAACACATATAGCAATTGGCCAACTATTCCATAAACCTGTAGTTTGATATTCCAGAGACAAGAGCTGAAAATACACTCCTGTGTTCAACAAAGGAAATCACTGGATATTGTGAGATATCGCTATTGAGTTTTTACCTCAAGTTCAGAAGTAAGAATGGGGGTTCTTCCATCTGAGACTGAGCATTCAATCATAAAATACCTCCTTTGCTTGTGTTAGGCCATTCTCCTTTGAAAGATTCTTTCCATTCTCTGTTTTGGTAAACATAGGAGGGGTTCAGACTATCTGATGAATTTCCTGGTAGCTGAAGACAGAAAACGGGTAATAGAGACATCTGTGTCTATAGGTAGTCTCAGAGCACAGCAAGACCTTTGTCTACACTAGCTGTGCAGACCAGCGGCTCGGGTAGCCTTGCTTGATCCTCATCACCTTTCTGCTATTAAGTAAGGGAACAGAAGTAAAAAGCATTCTACAAATTTATCACCTCTTTTGTGACTTTCGTACATCAGGCTGTTAACTGTGGCTGATTCCATGAAGTGGACATTCATGAAGTGACACCTTCTGCATTTATTAATTTTATTAATTTAATATGAAACCTGTGTTACTTTTGTGAGCAAAAATTTAAATATCAGTTTAGCTCATTACCTCATGATAATTGACATGACAGGTTTTGTTACCTTTGGTGTCTACTGTGGAAAACTATCCACCAAACATTTTCTAGAAATAATCCCGGTGCATACATTAAAATACCTGGCAGAGTAGCCTCCTTTCTTCTCTTTCAGGGAGGATCGTTTCATTGGTCCTTTCAGTAAATAAATACCCCATTCTTCTCTATCTTTTCTTTCCTTTCTCAACTTATTTTATAGACTCTAAGAAATGATTTGCTGCGGCCCCACACACTATCTGACCAACCTCAGCTGAAAAGAAAACTTTTGCATTTCCCTTTTGATCATGCGAAGGGTATGTCAATCTCTTTCTGTTCTAGCAAGAATAAGGTTGGCCACTGCTGCCAAGTCACTATCAAGTTTCTCTTGCTTTTGTGATAAGCGTGTGGGATCTTCAACCAACTGTGGGAGGACTCTCTGAGACTGTCGCTGCAGCTGGATTCCCTGGATGATCTTCATCTGCCCCACATCTCAGGGCATCAATGGGAGCTGTGGCTGACCGCCAGACTATAATGTGCCTTTGTGTCATGGGAAAAGTTTCCCACTTGTCGGTCAGATTGTAAATTCACTGTTGCTGGCACCACAGGGAATTCTGAAAAAAAGACTGCTTGCGGGGATGGTCTCTTTTGGACTTTGCGACAAATGATATATATACACACGCACACACAACACAACACACACACACACATACATATATATATATCTCACAAATCATATATATATGAGATACATTTTTCAAACTAGTAACCTATACCACATTTTTTAAGGAATACTCTTCACGTTTAAATATGAAAATTAAGGCAAGACAATTTAGGCAAGCAACTTTATAATCATTACACTGCTCAATAACTATAAAATGAATCCTATTTACCCAACACCTATGATTTTTAAAAGATAATTCCAAATTTAGGCGAATACCATGGAGATCCAACTGCAGTTTCCATGAAATACTGTAACCAAAAATCTTTATCTTGAGGCTAAAAAATGACTCATCATGTAAAGGCACTTTATGCTCTTCCAGACAACTTGACCTCTGGTCCTGACACCTACACCTGGCTATTCACAACTGTAACTCCATCTACGAGCGATCTTATACCCTCTTCTGACCTGGGGGCACCCACAACATGCGGTATACATACACACGCATACTCATAAATGAAAATAAAACAAGTATTCCTCTAAGCTTTATCTCATATGGGTGGTCTGATATACATTGACAAGAGACTAGGACTTTGAGAAAGGAAGCCCGGCTAGGCTCATGTTATAATAACCCAATATTATCACATCAAAACAGTTGAGGTTATGTAGTGGGCATGGTCGGCCAGCAAGGGGAAATAACCAAACTAGCCTTATATGAAATACTCAGCTTTAATAAAAGGAAAAAATGGGAGAAACTTACAGAGCCAGAGTTCCAGCGAAGAGCAGGAAATCAAGGGAGAGAACAACCAAAACACAGAACTTTTAAAGGTATTTTGTGCCCCGGAGGGGTCACGCCCCGCAGAAAAGGGATTGGTCAGCTACCCCATCAAGGTTACCCTAATTTCCCAATACCAACTACAACATCCCATTTTCTTTTCAAACCTTAGTTTACCTAAACAGCATGCTTTAGAGAATGACAGTTGTGTTGTCCTTAATGGTTCTGCTCTCAGTTTGCATAGAGCAATCTTTTGTCTTTGTGAAGACAGAGGCTGTTTGTTTGTTTCCTGGCAACCCAGACCCAAATAATAACACAGAAACTGTATTAATTACAACACTGTTTGGCCAATAGCTTATGCATATTTCTAGATAACTCTTACATCTTAACACATTTCTATTAATCTGTGTATTGCCACTAGGCTTACCAGTGCTGACATTTTACTCTTTTGGCAGCTACATGGTGTCTCTTTGTCTCCGTCCACTCTCTCTTTCCCTACATCTCTGTTTGGATTTTTCCATTTGGTTTTATTCTGTTAAGCTACTGACTGAAAGAAGCTTCTTTATTAACTAATGGCAATAAAGCATTTTCACAGCATACAAAAGGGAATCCCACGTCATTTTAGCAGCAGCCTGGGTTATTGAGTAATTTCCATGGGACCCCTTTGACCAACAACTCAGGTTGAAATCAATCCAGTTCTGCTACTGGAAGCCTCTCTTGGTGACAAAGGAGTCCAGTTGAAACTCCACATCCCCCATTGCTAGGAATCCTCATTGGGATTATCTTCATTTATTCCAGGAAGTTTACACTGCCCTAAGTAAGAAAACATTTTTATAGTCTGTATTGACCATAAAGTCCTTCATGTAGACAGCAAATGTGAAATGAGCTGTAGTCAAGCCTCCATTAGCTAATATTTGCTAGATCTCTTAACCCGCATTTAAGTACTTCTTGGAACACTCAGTGTACCAAAGGAAGTCATCAGAGAGCATATTCACTAACACCTGAAGCCAGGAAGTCATCACAGGAAGTCACCACAGGAAGTCACCACAGGAAGTCACCACAGGAAGTCACCACAGGAAGTCATCACAGGAAGTTATCATAGAAAGTCATCACAGGAAGTCATCACAGGAAGTCACCACAGGAAGTCATCACAGGAAGTCATCACAGGAAGTCATCACAGGAAGTCATCATAGGAAGTCATGACAGAAGTCATCACAGGAAGTCATCACAGGAAGTCATCACAGGAAGTCATCATAGGAAGTCATCACAGGAAGTCATCACAGGAAGTCATCATAGGAAGTCATCACAGGATGTCATCACAGGAAGTCATCACAGGATGTCATCATAGGAAGTCATCACAGGAAGTCATCACAGGAAGTCATCATAGGAAGTCATGACAGAAGTCATCACAGGAAGTCATCACAGGAAGTCACCACAGGAAGTCATCACAGGAAGTCATCACAGGAAGTCATCATAGGAAGTCATCACAGGAAGTCATCACAGGAAGTCATCATAGAAAGTCATCACAGGAAGTCATCACAGGAAGTCATCACAGGAAGTCATCCCAGGAAGTCATCACAGGAAGTCATCACAGGAAGTCATCACAGGAAGTCATCACAGGAAGTCATGACAGGAAGTCATCACAGGAAGTCATCACAGGAAGTCATCACAGGAAGTCATCACAGGAAGTCATCACAGGAAGTCATGACAGGAAGTCATCACAGGAAGTCATGACAGGAAGTCATCACAGGATGTCATCACAGGAAGTCATCACAGGATGTCATCATAGGAAGTCATCATAGGAAGTCATCACAGGAAGTCATCATAGGAAGTCATGACAGAAGTCATCACAGGAAGTCATCACAGGAAGTCACCACAGGAAGTCATCACAGGAAGTCATCACAGGAAGTCATCACAGGAAGTCATCATAGGAAGTCATCACAGGAAGTCATCACAGGAAGTCATCACAGGAGGTCATCAGAGAGCACCTTCAGTAACTCATGAAGTCAGCAGAGTATCAGTGAGCAACTCCTGACACAACAGAGTAACTTAGCCTCAAACTAAGCATCTCTTCACACTCAGGAACTGACTATGGGGGGTACTGGACTCCTGAGAAGGAGATAAATAAGAGTTTTAAGTATAGAAAGAAATCTCTCCAGCTATGGAGAGATTCTAAGAGGAAGTTTCTGGTGGGCTGTTGGCAGATGTTTCTGTCCCACCCAGTCCTGTAGCCATTCTTCCCCCCAAAAAATACAGAGAGGTCTACTACATTAATTATAAACTGGTTGGCTCAGGCTTCTTATTAACTAATTCTTACATCTTACATTAACCCATTATTCTTGTCTATGTTAGCCATGTGGCCTGGTACCTTTCATCAATGAGGCATTTTATCTTGCTTGCTCTCTCTGACTTCCTCTGTGTTGACTGCAAACTGAATCTTTCCTCTTCCAAGAATTCTCCTGTTCTCATTACCCTACCTCTACTTCTTGCCTGGTCACCCTGCCTATACTTCCTGCCTGGCTATTGGCCAATCAGCATTTTATTAAAAGTAATACAAATGACAAAAAAAGACCATTGTCCCACAGCAGTGGGCGGGACTCCCACTGACAAGCTTTATTTTTGTTATTGTTACTTTTTAAATTATTTTTTTAATTATCTATTTCTGTTATCTACTGATTGTATGTGTTTTGCTTGTGTGTGTATCCCTAGTGCCCCTGGAGGCCAGAAAAAGTGTGGAATTCTTTGTAACTGGAGATTCAGACAGCAATGAGCCACCATATGTAGTGTCTAGTTGTTTGGACATTTATTTCAAAATTTGTATTGCAGAAATAAAAAAAGCAAACATATTATTGCATAATTCTTTACAAGGATGATTAAATGTTACCATAAGTTCTTAAATATAGGGACATGTCAGGAAAATCAGCACTTCTAAAAGATTCCCAGTACATAGTAAACAGCTATTACTGAATTACGTTTAAGTAACAGTATAGTTTAAGATGTATCAGAAATACTCAGGTGATGTTAAAAGTCTTAGCCATTTCCTGATTTAAAGGATTATGCCCATTAAAATTCTTATTGACATATTCCTTTAAATGCCAACTCGTCCAAATCATTTATCTGGATAATTTCTGATTATCTTTGGAGATAGATCTCAAATTCTGACCATTCCCCATTGCCAACTATCTGCTTTCCAGCTCTATGCAGGCTTCAGATAAGGTGGTAGCTGTATACCAATTTCTCTGGACTGAGTGTTCCATGAGGAACAATTCATCTCCAAACCTGGCCAATTAAGAACATATGACATTTTCTCAAATGTGGAAGAAAGAAAGACTGATGCCTAGAAATAAACACGTGGTCCACACATCAAAACGAAATTCATCTGATGTTTTGGTATTCTCTAAGGAGGAACTCCCTACTTTATCCAAGCCTTGCCAAATGAAAAAGTTTTGAGGGTTAATTTCTCTTTTCTAAAGCACTCAGTACCTTGTGCCTGTGGGCACTTGCTTTTCCCTCCCACAAGTGTTTTGAAAGACACTTGATTTAGTACATAAATTTGTGTTGTAGTTACCTCATATAAGGACGATTTATAACGGTCTTTTACAGATGTGTGCCATGCAATCAAAAAAGGCTGATTTGGGGTCAGAATTTAAATTGGGAAGAATTTGCTCATTAAAAGGCAATATTATATCCCATATTCTATCATAAAGCTCAACTTGCAATAAAACATATTTTAAGCCCAAGTTTGTATTTTTTCCAAGTCTGGGTTTAATATCATATTTTGTACTATTACAATTGTAGTTGAGTGTGTTTTGTGTAATTCTGTGAGATTCCACCCTAACGTTGTTTGTAATAATGAAGATTTCTTTATCCTGCAAGAGAAATTGTTACTTGAATTTGAAGTTTCTTCACAAATTTATCTTATTTTATCCCTAGATCTATGTGTGGCCAATATCCAAGTGACAGCGCCACCATTACAAGCCAACTCTGTGTATCATTAGCAGCACAGATTACATTGATTAGAACATTCATTTCGGTTTGAAGGTCATGGGTGGGGATCTGGACCCAAAGCACATAATTTAGTACAGCATGAGCTATTTGATTCATGGCTGAGACTGTGAATACTGAAAAGACCACAGGTGAGTATTTGAATTGTATTTATTAAGTAAAGACAAATATTAACCTATGATCTTAAGGTACATGGTCTAGGTGCTTCAAGCAGAGCTCTTGACAGAGGCTGTTTTAATAAGAGGATAGAAATGGAGAAAGAAAGGTAAGGAAACAGGGGGGTGAAAAAAGGAAAATGAATATGGACAGAAGAGAAAAATAGAGAACATGGAGGAAGAAAAGGAGGAAAGGAGAGGGAAGGAGGGAAAGAGTGGTGAAGGAAGAAAGGGAAGGAAAGGGAAGGGAGGAAGGGAGGAAGGGAGGAAGGGAGGGAGGAAAGGAGTGAGGGAGGGAAGGGGAGTAAAGAAGGGAGGAGGGACAGTTGTCGGAGTCATGAGCTGTAGTCCCAATTGCTTTCCATGGCCTGCTGTTTAGAAGGGTTTCTACTTTATTCTTCCATATTCTTCTTTGTGTTCCATTGATTTTGTCTGGGATTTTCTGAACCAGACCTTGATTAAATTTGTCATTTAAGCAGAAAGAAACAAATTCCCTTGCTGCTGAATATTAACCTCCTAGTAATTGTGCCCACACACCTTTCCAAAAGAATCTATACTCAGACTTCCCCAGAGCTCAACAGCTTACCCTTCTGCAGGTCATTAGAAATACCTTTATGACTTTTTGACAGCAGCCAGTAGAACTCAGGAAATATTCTGATGTTCTTTGGGAGGTACTTTCACATGTGCAAGAACAATGATTACATCAAAGGTAAACAATCATGAAATATAAACTGCACATGAAGAAAAGCCAAGAGTAAATTCAGGGTTTCTGGTTTCTGGTTTCTGTCCCTATTCCTCATTCACCAACACATCAACAAGAATGTTTGAAGTTTTCTTAGACTTAAAATATATTTATTGTAAAAAGAATATGACCTCATAAAGCAAAACTGTGTTCTTCTACATCAACTGTGTGTCATTATTATATCTAACTTTAGAAATAAGAGATATATTTTAAATAATTCTTAGGTACATTCATTGTCAAGCTATTAAGAGTAAATAAAAATATCAAAGTCACTAAAATTTACTACCCTGAAGCAAATACAAAACAACCTTAACAAATTCCTGTTGTCAACATGATTTATTATATGTGTTTTATGCCTTTACCTTGTTATACTTGTTTTATATATATATATATATATATATATATATATATAAACACACATATATATATATATTCACATTTTTATTCCTCCCAGTCCCTTCCCAGATACCCTCCCCACTTCTGTTTTGTCTATCATTAGAAAAAACAGACTTATATAGGCAGAGACAAGTTGTTCATTCCCATCTACTCAGATCCATAAACTATATTATTTGCAATACTTTTTGGCCAATAGCTTAAGTGTGTTTCTGGCTAACTCTTATATCCTAAACTAACCCATCTCCATTAATCTGTGTATTGCCATGTAGCTCTAGCTTACCTGGTAAAGTTCCAACAGGAGTCTGTCTCCAGAGGGGCTACATGGCTTCTCATGACTCTGCCTTCTTTCTCCCAATATTCAGGTTAGTTTTCCCACCTAGCTCTACTCTGCCCTATCACTGGCCAGAGCAATTTTTTTATTAATTAACCAATAAAAGCAACACATATACAGAAGGACTTCCCATATCAGACTTCTAGGAGATAACAACCAAACATAGCAAAATAAATTACATTAAGATGAAACAAGAAACCACCACATCAAATTTGAACAAGTCAGAGCAACAGAAGAAAAAGAGCCCCAAGAGAAGGCACAAGAATCAGAGACTCATTCAGTCACACAGTCAGGAGTGACAAAATACTAAATTAAAAGCTGTAATATTTATATAAAGGATCAGTTGCAGACCTGTGTAGACCCTGTAATTGCTGTGAATTCATAATATCTTTGTTCTGTTGATTTAGAGGGCCTTGTTCTCCTGGTGTTCTCCATTTCTTCTGGCTTTTACACTTTTTCTGATTCTTCTTCTATGAAATTCCCTGAGCTCCAAGAAGAGGAATTTAATGGAGAGATCCCATTTAGACAGAGTGTGTTCTAATCTTTCTCTCTGCAAAATGTCTGGCTATGGGTCTCTGACTCTAATTTTTTTTAATTTACCCATAATAAATAGGTGTTTATGCCATCAAATAATAACCAAATAACATACTCACTAATGTTTCATTGATTTATTTTGCTTTGTAACATATAAATATATGATTGGTTTAGTCACCTAGCTTTAAAACAGTTGGATTACTGGAAGCTTAATTACTAATTTCTTGGTGTTTCATTTCTTCAGCTACATGAAAATGAAAAACAGAAAAAAGAACACACTCAAAGGATTATTATGAAGCTAAAGAATCCAACACAATGTTTGTTATCTCATAAGCATCAACTATGAAGTAGACTGACTCTCTATGACTCCCTTCCTCTCTCCTTACCTCCCACAGTCTTATAAAGATAATTTATCAGAATTTGAAATTTTTATTTAAAATAAACAGATATCCCATAGACAACAAACAAGTATTTAGGTACTGGTAATCTGGGTAAATAAACACAGAGGTAGGAGATGCTTTTCTGTGCTATCACCAGGAACTATTAACTATGGTGAATTAAATCAATCTAATCCAAAAATTGTGAGATTATTTTATAATACTCTTAGAAGAAAACAACATTTTGGACTACATCAGAAAATTCTAGAAATTAGTGAAATAAGTATACATAAAAACAAAACTTTCAAAATTCTTTCAAATTTAAAATAAATTAGTACAATAAATGTATCATTGTATGTAGAGGAATATTGGTTTTTGCTTGTTATTTGTTGGAAGGGTCTTCTTGTCCTAGCCTGACCTTGAGCTCACTACCCACCTGCCCCAGGCTCTCAAATCCTAGGATTAGAGGCCAATATCACCACCCCCTGATAAACATTTTTATCAAACATATTTAACAAAATTTTGTAGTGTACAAATTTCTCAGTTAGTGTGGGAGGTCCTTCTGTCTATGTGTTGCTTTTACTGGTTAATGAATAAAGACTACTTTGAGCCTATAGCAGAACAGGGCATAAACTAAACTGAATTCTGGGAGAAAGAAGGCAGAGTTAGAGAGAAGCGATGTAACCCCACCAGAGACAGATGCTGGAACTTTACCTGGTAAGCCATAGCCTCGTGGCAATACACAGATTAATGGAGATGGGTTAAATTAATATGTAAGAGTTAGCCAATAAGAAGCCAGAGACAATGGGCTAAGCAGTGATTTAATTAATAGTTTCTCTGTGGTTATTTCAGGGCTGAGCAGCCAGGAACTAACAAGAGGCCTCATACAACACTTAGTTATGTATTTTGAAATTGTTTGATTCTTGATAATTTTAGGACTGTGATATGGACCTCATATAATACCAAAGTTTCCCCCGCTCTTCAAGCACTGTTAGCATCAAAAAATTAAGGTTACTACACTAATTTCTGAAATTGTATCTCCTTTGACCTTGAAATTCTTCTGAAATAAATTTACATGTCCTACAATTGTGATCCATTAAATAATTAACTTGAATGTGAAGTTTCACTTGTGGATATTAAAAGTTAGAGTAAATTAGTAGGAAAGAATAAAAAGATTCATTTTATTTATTTATTTATTTATTTATTTATTTTTACATTCTTGACTTCACTTAATCTGTGGAGACTTGGATGTGGAAGCTGAAGATTCTCTATCAAGACTAAGAACCACTTTGCTAAGAAGCAAGGGTCAGAAAAATTAGAATGAGAATCAAAGTCACATGAATCTCAGAGAGACTGATGAGCAGCCAGGTACATTCAGTGCCACTGCTTGGCTCAACCTCCCTTTAATCCAATAAAAGCACCTAAAAGGTGTCTCATAAAAGACTGCTGGGGTTGTAATCACCCTGAATGAGCCACTAACCATCTGAACATTCAAATCTACAGAGCTAAACATTCTAAGATGGAGTCTGAAGAGCAAAGCAAAACTAGTCAGTGATGCAAAATGAACAAAAGCCAAATGTCAAAATGAACTACATGACTATAAGTACAGAGATAAATGGCTTTGGAGCTGTATGCATTTCACTTCTGTAAGTGCACTTCTAAACACTTTCTGCTCTGGGCATGCTCATTGTACATCCCAGTAATAAGAAACGTGTGACTCAAAAGAAACTATCCTCAGTGAGGTTGATCAGCAAGGAAAGGTGCTTACTGCCAAGCCTTAAAAGCTGAGTGCAAAGGAATATGTTCAGGGGTAAGGGTGGCCCAGAGATTGAGGAAGTGACCAACCAATGACTGGTCTAGCCTAGTCTCCAATGCCTCAAGAGTAAGACCACCCCTGTCACTGGCTGTAGCACCAAGACCCACAGGCTGGATGACCGAGAAGCCTAGGATAGAACCAAACATGACTGAAGAAAAAAAGTCAATATAATGATGCCTGATGATATTCTCCTATACTCACAGATTGGTGCTTAGGCCAATTGTTGTCAGACAGGCTTCACCCAGCAACTGATGAAACAGATGCAGAAACAGACAGTCAAACATTAGGTCGAGCTCAGGAATCTACAGAAGAGAAGAAAGGATTGTAGGAGCCAGAGACATCAAGGACACCACAAGAAAACTAGCAGAATCAACTAACCTGGGCTCACAGGGGCTCACAGAGACAGAATCAAAAACCAGGAAGCCCGCATGGGACTGACCTAGGCATTGCACATTTGCCACAGTTGTGTAGCTTGGTCTTCTTGTGGGACTCTTAACAGAGGAAACAGGAACTGTCTTGACTCTTTTGCTGGCTTTTGGGACCCCATTCTCATACTGTGTAGCCTTACCCAGCCTTAATACATGGGGAGGTCCTTAGTCTCACTGCAGCTTGATAAGCCATGTTTTGTTGATATCCATGGGAGGCAAACCCTTTCTTTAACATAACCAGAGGAGGGGTGAATTAGGATGCCGGGACAGAGGGAGGTAAAGGGAGGGTCTGGGAGGAGAGGAGGGAGGGGAAACTGCAACTGTGATATAAAAGAAATAATTAATTTTTCAAAAAGGGGCTGTGTTCAAGGAAAACAGTAATTGTACAAGTTGTCCTTTGACCTCTATACCTGCACATGACAAGTGCATGCTTACCCCACACCATACAATAGGCAAACAAAAAAAGGTAATTTCTAAAAAAGAAAAGAGCAGGACTGGAGAAATGGCTCAGTATCTAAGAGCATATACTAGGCTCACCGGAAATCCATGTTCAGTTCCCAGTACCCACACCAGTCAGAAGGTTCACAACTTCCTGTAACTCCAGCTCCAAGGGATTCCCCCTTTTAACTCCCCAAGTACTCACACATTCACACAAACACACATACATATACATATACATAGCAATAAATATTTGTGAAAGAAAATGTGTCAAATAAATCAATGTACCAAAAATGAAATGCATGTGAAGAAATGTCCTCACCTGGAGTGACATAATACTCCAATTTTATGTCCCTAATTTTATGTCCATCAATAAATTGCTGATGAAGTCTTTTGGCAAAGTGATCTCTCTCTCTCTCTCTCTCTCTCTCTCTCTCTCTCTCTCTCTTTCTCTCTCTCTCTCTGTGTGTGTGTGTGTGTGTATTTATGCTTTTTTCTCCATGATTTGAAGAATTACCTAAGAATCAATTATTCCATCACATATCTATTTGTCGTCAATTTGACATGATCTAAAATAATGGAAAATACTAGACCTGAAGAAGAAACTGTGCCTTAAAAGAAGAAACAAGCTGTGTGGCCAATGAGCAGACAAAACAAATCTTAAATCTCACAAAGTGAGAAGTGAGACACTTTTGTGGGCCAGCAGAGGGAAAGATTGCATTCAGTATATAGACCAGGAACGAGTTCCATCAATGATGTGACATATCAGAAAACCTTAAAACCAGGCAATGTTTTAGTCTGGCAGAGCTGTCGGTGTGTTATAGATAAGAACAGTTAGAGGATACTTTGAACAGTAATGGGTATTAGAGCTGGATGTCAGAACGATGTGACCCTCATGACCAAGGCTTGACATTCCAGGCCAAGGAACTTCCTCCCATCCCTAGCATTTGAAACGCTTTCTCACACTGTTTGATTTGTTCGCAGGGACCGGCTCTCAAGCAGCTTTTCCTGTAGAGATGGGAATGACATCTGTTCACCTCAGGTAGGGTACTGGCAACAGACCAAAGGAACAAGTGTACCCAAGCCTAGCCTAATGAAACAGCCGGCTTATTCACCTTAGTGATAAGGAGTATGGACCAGGAGTTAGTTATAGCACCATGGTTGGAACAAGCAGTGACACAGGAAAAGCCCATTGCGTTATGGGAGATGATTCATCCCTGGAGTGCCCTTCATGACCTACCGGCAGCTCTACTGATGTAGCTCCTCTCCTTAACTCTCATTATTGTGGATATACCCTGGGGAGGGGCCTAGGGAGTCTTGTGAATTTCGGGGCTTCCTGATTCTTACTTCCTTAGCCTTCTAAGTTTCTTTCACCCCCTCTATCTTAATGACCTTCCTTTCTTCCTCTAGGAAGTAATATCTCACTTGGGAAGAAACAGCTATATAAGACTACCATACAGTTAAATCTGGAAATAAGTGGTATAGACAATTTGGGCATTCCTAGGATATTTCTCAAAGTAAAAGAAAAAGAAATAGAACAATTACCATTTCCTAAGTTTATCATGTGTTGATTATCGTTGAAGTCTGACTCCTTCCCCAACCACCTAGTGTTGTGGAATATTAATTTATGATGCGTTACATTTACTGATGCTGTGGAACATTGGTTTAATGATGCCAAGATGTGTCACATTCTTTTACGTTGCATTTGTTTAACTCTGTGAAGCTGTGTTACTGTGTCTATCTAAAACACCTGATTGATCTAATATAGAGCTGATCAGCCAATAGCAAAGCAGGAGAAAGGATAGACAGTGCTGGAAGGCAGAGAGAATAAATATGAGGAGAAATCTGGAAAGAAAGATAAAGGAGCAGGTTAAGGAGGAGGACGCAAGGGTCAGGCACCAGTTACACAGCAAACCATGAAGTAAGAAGAAAAGAAAAGACATACAGAAATAGAGAAAGGTAAAAGATCAGAGGATAATTTAAGCTAAGAAACCTGCAAGAAACAAGCCAAGCTAAGGCTGGGCATTCATAAGAAATAACAAATCTTCAGGTGTATTATTTATTTGGGAGCTGTGTGGTGATTCCCCCAAAAAAGCAAAAAAAGCAGAGAATAAAAACAACCAACAACACCTAGTGAAATTCTTTTTAACAGTAACACTCATAAACAAGCAAGATGGTTCAGTAGATAAAGACACTTGCCATGCAAGTCTAGTGAGCCTAATTCTATTTCTGTACCCCACACAAAGGTGGAAAGAAGGGGCCAACTCCACAGACTTGTCCTCTGACTTCCATAGGCCAACAGTGACATATGCTCACATACACATGCAAAATAGAACAGAAATTTAAAATACAATCAAAGATGACACCAATAAATGTGCTAATGTGGATGAGGGGAATCTCATGAAGCCTCAATGCTACACAAAGAATTATGGGCAACTAACAATGGCTGAGAGCAGGAGAAATAATCTTCCCTAAGGAAGAACACACCAATTGGTTATGCAACACCAAATAGCCCTGAAAACATACATGCAGTGACATTATGTAGCCTGAACAGGTTGTTTTAATGTATTTGGGGATGTGTGTGTGTGTGTGTGTGTGTGTGTGTGTGTGTGTGTGTAAAACAATAAAAAGAAAACAGGCCATAAATTTGAAAGAGAGCAAGGGGTAGTGTTCCTGGGAGGGTTTAAAGGGAGGAAAGGAAGAAGGAAATGATGTCATAATAATCTCAAGAAATTAAAAAATATTAAAAATAATAAATGCAAATATTTTGAACAAAAAGTTTACAACATAGGGAGAGTTTAAACCTTCCCATGGTAGGCTTGAAGCTCCTGTTTCCTTGAGTCCTGTCCTGACATAAATCCCTCAGTTCTATATGCTTATGTGCGCATATGGACAGAGGCAATGATTTAAAAAGTAAATTAAGTCAAGGTCACAATGTTTGATTATTGAAATATTTAAGTAAATCTCTAAGAGGTTTTACAACTAAGAAAAATGTAAGTCAGTGAGGAGCAAGTTATGGCTGCCACACACAATTCCATGGGCTGTCTGGCAAGTTTAGTGCATCCAAACTATCTCTCTAATTCTAAGGAGGCTGGAGCTGTCCTGTCTTGCTCCAAGGAGATTAGCATACGTCACTGCTCTGCTCAGGTCCTGGGGGCTATAATAATTCCAATCAGCTCTCCTCAGGTTGTTAAAGAAACAGGAGCTTCATGTCTCAGCCTTTGGTTGAAAACAGATAAAAGAAATAAGAACACATTTACTCACTCAAAAATAGACTGGTTTAGAAAGTCCTCCTAAAACTTCATTTATAAATGGAAGAGGTGATTTTTTTTTAACGGAGAAATTTTGTACAATTCTGCACAAGAGTAAAATGAGAAATTTCGCCTCTGTAAAACTCCTAGTTATCCCTTTCTTCAGATGTTGTTTATCTAAGGGAAATAACTCCTGCCTGTGACAGGAAGTTGGAAGTCCTGAGAACCATCTCATCTTTTCCTAAGCCTGAAATATAACTTCCGTGGCCACTTTTTACCCGACCTCTCTCTTAGCCTTGGCATCCTGGCTGTGAGCTCTGTCAATATTGCCTGTGGCTATTTTGAGCATCCCGTGGTTACTTTACTTTGAAGTTGATGACTTATTGTTTAGGACTGTATTGTTAGGTATTAAAGGGAAGTCATATTCCTCTCCTCTTTCCTGTCTTTGTTGTCAGCAGATTCAAACTGCACTTCCATTGTTTACATAAACTTTTTTACTTCATATCCTATATTTAAAAGCTAAATCCTCAGTTTGGTTCCTGGGCTGTCCATGATAGAAAGAAAAGAAGTATCTCTTATAGAGTGTCCTCTGTCTTCTTCCACTGAATTGCTTTCTCTATCTATCTATCTATCTATCTATCCATCCATCCATTTATCTACCTCTGTCTCTCTCTTGTATGTGTGTGTATGTGTGTGCATGCACATATGCAAAAAATTTAATTTTTTCAGAAGTTAAAACGGAAAATTAATCGGGAAGAAAATCTTTCCTGTGGGACTCTGTTGATGTGTGTGTGTGCATGCATGCACGCAAATGTATGTGTGTGTCTCTGCGTCTGTGTGGTGTGTGAGAGAGAGAGAGAGGGGAGAGAGAGAGAGAGAATCCAGAGCCCTTTTTCATGAGGGATGCTGTAAGGTTTGGAAGAGCCAATATTAAGGTTTTAAAGTTATCTTCTACATCCATCCAAAGATAGAGTTAGAGTGCACCTATAATCCAAACATTATAGACCCAGAGCTATTAATGCCAATCTAGAAAATAACATTGTAAGTCTGTATGGCATAAAATTTAATAAGTGAAATACAAGTAACATCTGGAAAGATCGAAGTAGATTTGGGGCCAATTATGTCATTGCGAATATATGAGTTTACTAAATCAGCAGCTGATTGAAATGACAGGAAATAGAAAAGGAGGAATAGGGTACTATCTTTCTTTTCTCCCCTCTTTTATGTCACTTGCAGTGCCAAAAGATCTGGCAACATTAAGAAAAATAAGTGAAGGAAAACTTTTCTATTAGACATGGTTTAGTATGGGCTTTGAGTCTCAGAAAGAAATTGTGTAGACTTATCATTAGGACTGGACTCTACAGTTCTGCGTATTGACTGGATGTGGTTTTCTGTCATCAGAAGCTCTACCAGGAAAGTCTCACCAACACAACCTCAGGTGTTAGCTGAATAAGGACACCAATGGACAGGTCAAACTTGGTGGGGAAAAGCCCATGGGACCTCAACCCTACAGAAACAACTATAAGCAACTGAGGAAAGCTAGGAGTGGAAGAGGAGGTCTTCCCGAGGAAAGAGCAGATCAATTTGTTGTCAAGTGTCAAGCAGTTGGCCCTGAAAACATACATACAAGAAGCACTATATGGACTCAGCAGGTTATATTTAGGAATATATGTATGTATGTATGTATGTATGTATGTATGTATGTATATGTGTGTATACATATATATGCATGTGTCTATGTGTATATATATGTGTGTGTATGTATTTATGAATACATATATGCATGCAGAAATATTGGAAAAGAATCAATGAATTTGAAGGAGAATCAGGAGGGCTATATAGGTGGTTTGGGAGGGAGAAAATGGAAGCTATTAGAATTAAAATACAAACAAAACCAAACAAAGTCTTTTTGACTAAACAACAAAACCATAAAATGCTATCTGAATACAGCCACCTATGATGTCATAACCAAATTAAATGACACTTGTAAGTCTTCATCACACTTGACCTCTGGTCACTTTGGACTCTGTCTTGTACCTCAATGTGATTCCCTGGGTTTTCCTCTAAGATTTTATAGTGCCTTCGCTCCTGCTTCCATCACTTCTGGTTCCAGGGTCTTTTACAATTCCTCTTCCTCCTCCACTTGTAAATAGAAGGTTTTCCCAAGGTTTCCTCATTTGAACTCATCTAATTCCACTTAATAGAGAGTAACTGCCCCATCTTTCCCATGCCCCATTCAATCAATCACTAAGTTCTATTGATCCAAACTCTTCAGTATTTCTTACAGCAATGCCATTTCTTCAGTCTCTGCCACTACCTCTTCAGCTCAGGCATTAATCACTCCTACCTGTGGTATGCACTAAACTCCTAGCAGATCTCCCAAGCCCATTCTCAGATTTCTCTCTTTAAAAGTCTACCATGACCTTAAATTTCAGCTGAGTGCCTGCAGAGGAATCATATAGTAATCTCTCCTTTAAGTGTTGGGGAAGAGTATGATGCAGAAAGGGAGAGTTAATTGATTGAGCAATCCTTAACTGAATAGTCACTGTAGTATAATTGGGGCAATCCTACTCAAGGCTTTAATTGCTTTATTTTAATTGTTTTAAACTCCAAGGGATTTTTTTTAAAATCCAGATTCTTTTTATGGGTATTGAGAGAGAATAAGTGCTGAAAGAAAGCAAAGAAAGAAGGAAGGAGAGTAAATGGAGAGGGAGAAGATTAGGAAGCAATTCGATGCAAAGTTTTGCTAAGGTTCCACATCATTTTTTGAATAAAAGACCACTTGTTAAATGTGCTTTCAAAGTTTTTCATGATATATCATCTATTTGTCACCTCCAGGATGTCAATGATGATTGCCAAACATAAATGCTCTACAAAACTAAACAGTTTTGATTGCTTTACATGCTTGGACATATACAGGCTGCCCCCAACTACACTCCCCCCATTGATGTCTACTGCACATGCGCACAGCTACACACATTTGCTTCTAATGACGTCTTTTTCTTCAAAACACTCCTCGGGTATAATTGCCTTAAACACTTGTTTTGACAACAAAGTAAATTTTGAGGCTGACTAGTATGCCTCTTCATTATTTGCATTTTTTTAAAAAATTAGCTATATCCAAGTACACATATATAAATCTTAGAAAACAAGTTTCTATATAGATTTTTCAAGTGTCTATAATGGTTTTTATCCCTCCCCTCAGCTCCTCTTCTGCTTTACCTTCCCATCCTGCACCGTCTAAACCACCCTGCCTATCACAGAAGCTGTAAGTTGCAAAATAAAAATCTCTATGCCAGATGTGGGACACCTCCCCTTGAGTAGTTGGTCAGGGGTGTTTCAAAGACCTACAAAACAATATAGGCTATTCCCATTGTCCTTGGTTGTCCAACCAAATTTGATGGCAAGACCTTACTGCTGAAGGCACTAACTAACTAAGATACTTTGACCACAGAAAATGGAGAAACCAAACCAATACTAACATGAAAGATTCCTCACTACTGGACAGATTTCACAGCCCAGGGAGGAGCTAGACAGTCTATTGGTGGAGGCTTGGGAGAGTAATCAATAGTCATTCCCAGCTATGAACCCTGCAAGCTACCAGTCTGGTAAGATAAACTCATGGGTGCAGTGATGGCATGAATGTTGTTGGTGTAACCATCAGCTGTCTGTTTGGATCTAAGGCCCATTCCACAATAATAAATGCATATTTGATACTATAAATCTAGACAATAACCCATGATTGGGGAGTCATAAACACCAGAAATGAACAGACTTCCATTAGCTTGCAAAGAGTATACAGAGGATCATACTTCCCTCTAAAGATTTCTATCCTTCACTTTAGATTAACACAGCTGTCAGTCCTCATCATAGAAGCTTCTTTTACATTGGATAGCAATTAACTCAGAAGCTCACAATGACCAAAGTGCAGAGACTATGTGTCTGTAGAATTGTTATCCATAAACCAGCCCTTCATATCACATAACCTGCCCTTAAGCCTCAGAGAACATCACTGAAGAAGGCCAAGAAATCTGGAAGGGCCAGATGTCAAGGAGAACCAGACCATAACATTTTATAGACACAACAGGAACAATGTACTGTTGAGCTCACAGTATCTGTGGTTATCTGCCTAGGGGACCTATAAAGATCAAGCCAATCTGCCTTCCAGTATGAAGCATGGAAAAGCTTATGAGTCCCTCCAACTAACTAAGGAGTTATTGATAGTTGGTACTAGGGTAGTGAGAGTCAGTTTTCTTTAAGGCTGTTTTTTCTTGTACATCTCCCATGCTTCAGTGGTTTTCCCTATGGCCATGCATATATGGTCAGCAATGAACTCAGTGAACTATAAAAAAAAAGGGACAGGATGCTTGGAGTGAGACATGGAAGTGAAGTTTGGATTGGGTATGGAAGTTAGAGGTGGACCTGAAAGAAGAAGTTACAGAGATGAGTTAATGTGATTAAATTCATTCCACGATGCACAAAATTCTCAAAGAATTAATGCAAGTTCTTTTATACTTTTAATTTTTATTTAATATGTTTTTATTTACTTCACATGTGTATATGTATATGTATGAGCACAAGCAAGCCAAGGGGTGTATCTGGAAGTGTGAGGAAAACGTGTGGGAGTCTGTTATCCTTGAAATCATATAGGTCACAGCCCAGGTCCGCAGGCCTAGTAGCAGACACTTGTACCCACTAGCCTTCTTGATGGCTCTTCATATGAGTTGGGAATGCCTGGATTCTCATTACACACTAATGAAGTCCTGGCTGTCTGTATCTACCTTCTCAATCTATAAACATCTTGAGAATAAAAACAATCACATTTTCCATCTCTACATACCTGGCATCTAGCCTACTATTTTCATAAATATTTTCCATATACTTTTGAACACTTTTCATTGTTTTGTTAAATTAGGAGTAAAAACAAATTTCTCAGTAAATGTCTGTTTTGATAGTTTTACATCTGGTTTTCTCAGAGGACCTTACAGCCTATCAGGTCACACTTCTGTCATATTCAGAAGATAGCTACAGACTCCTAAGCCCACACTAAACCTTATTCAACTGACTGCGTAGGTCTAAGGTATAACAACAAACTTCATTAAAGAAGACATAAAATTCCATGTATTTTTAGTCTGTAAAAGCAGGTAGTTCATTAATTCAGCTGAGTTCACCTGATAATTTTTTCCTTTAATTGGTCTTAAAATTTAAACTTATAAACCAATAAGGAAAGAAGACAAATTGCTTCTTGAAGATAGTATATAAAGAAATTAGTCAACATAAACAAGTGTGAATAAATTAAATTACAAACTGTTCTAGAAAAACTATTAAAAATGTTGAACATGCTATCTCCAGATAAGATGGTCTTTTACTGTCTTTTTTAAGTGTAATAATTATTATACAACCAACTAGCTACACAAAGTATGTTTGGGCTTATTCATATTGAGACTATACTTCAAAATCCCACAGACGTTGAGAAATTATGATAATGTTACATTTACAACCACTGTGAAAATATGTTTAGAATGTTAGATGGTCTGCCAACATCTCTTCCATTAAAGAATGGCACTGGGACTTTTGAGAAATGAAAATGGCCTTTGTTACACTCTCTCCTGGCCTGTTTCACAGTTGCTGCACATAAGGCCTGTAATCCAAACTCAGAGAGCGATAGCTCCCTGTCACCAAGACAATCAAAGCAAAGAGTCACCTTCTAGTCTTGCAGCGCTTCCTATCACTGGGTAACATCTGGAATGCCAGGACCACTGGTATCCAACAGGCTGTCTCTCAGGACAGAGAGCAGAGAATCTTCAGTCTGTGTTTTCATGCCAAGCCTTCTAAATCTCTATGGAATCCTGGGACTCATTTGCCTTGACATAGATTAGATTCATTAGTTATTCATTTGAGTTTTCTTTCGTTTATTTGCACAAAATTCCTTACTTTGTTCTTTCAAAAAGCTGAATTCCTTGCACATTTTGTGCAAGCATGGTGTCTCCTTCACAGGGCGCAGAGGATTGAGAAGAGAGATGTATAGGTTTTGTTTAAAGCGGAGAAAGATTATTAAACGACTCAAGCATATCTAATTTCTACATTTTCCATAAGGGAAAAATACATAGGGCGGTGCCGACATGATAGAGAACTGAGAAAAAGACGTCCTTCCTCATCTCATTACAGTTTCTCTCCTGGTGCTTTTTAGTTCTACTTCTCTACAGGTATCCCCAAGATAAGGATTTGTTTCCCAAGCACTTCAGGGCTCTGGATATGATGGGTCTGACCATTAAAGCACATTGAGAACTGTCATGAGAATATTATTCACATATTCATGCCTTATTCACAGGCGCTGCTCAGATGTATCTGAATGTTTTAAATATTTATATACATTTTAACTATGAATATATTTTTTATTTATTCTTCTCTCATTTATTACATCCCACCTGTGGTTTCTCTTTTCTTCTTTTCTCCCATCCAGTCCCATCCACCTCCCATATCACTCAGACCTACTCCTCCTCTAATGACCTTCAGAAAAGGCAGGCATCCCAGAGGTATCAACCAAACATGGCATATCAAGTTACAGTAAGACTAGTACATACCCTCATATTAAGGCCGGATGAGTCACCCAGTAGGAGGGAAAAGGTCCCCAAAGCAGGCAAAACAGCCAGAAAACAGACCCTTCCTCCCACTGTTAGGAGTCTCACAAGAACACCAAGCTGAACAACCATGACATACACGCAGAGAACCTAGGTCAGACCCAGAGAGGCTAACCTAGTTGTCAATTCAATCTCTGTGAGTCCCTTTGACCCCTGGTTAGCTGAATGACTATATTTTCAACGGTGTGCAATGATCATAGAGTGATAAGACCAGAAGCTTGTTGTCAACATCATAAATATGAAAAAAGAGATATTTGGGTCATTGAATGCCCTTAAAGGGGGCTGTTGGATCAAAGCCAAATGGCAAAGCTACAGTGGAATTGGAAGAAAGATCGGGAGAAATAAACATTTAGTTAAGATTCCTTTGATGAGCACTTGTGACCAGAGCTAGATAGGAAAGACATGAAGGAATTGTTTTTTAAAAATCGCTTGGCTTTCCCAAGAGATAGTAATGAAGTTTTCTGGAGGGAGAAAATTACCATGCTCTAAAAGTGGCGCAGCCCTCACTCACACTACCCACATTTCTACGACCCACAGGAAGATTCAGCCACATCAGCACGATATTAGAGCATTTAAACCAGTGTCCACCGCTGAAAACGTGAGGCGGACTGGTTTTGCATATGAAGCACATTCTGTATAAATATTAACTTGACAACTGTCAGCTCCGTGTCTTCAGGGTTAGTGTTACATAAACTGTCACCCACAAGCAGCTTAGAGGGGGGTGGATATACTCAGGGGAGACCACTCACCACTCTGCCCACGATGTTTTTTAAGGAAGAGCTGACAGAGCCAAGGGCAAAGTAAGGAGAGCTGCAGAATTTATGGATCTTCTGAGCTCAGGATTGTACTGCTCAAAGAGCAAAGGCATCCTCAGACTGAAGCATCCACTTTGCTCGCCCAACCTCCAGGCCCGGGAGCGACTTTGCCAGTTAGGATAAACCAAGGTAATAGGTTTTAATTTGGAACACAGATTGTTTTTCCCCTAGATAAGATATGATCTCCAAGTGCCAGGGTTGTCCAAAACTTTTTTGAAAGCTTTTAAAGCAACAAATACCACCCCAGAGGTACGGGGAGCAAGAAGGTAAGAACAGAAGCAGCACGGAGCCAGAAAGAACAGAGACCAGATACCTAGTCACAAAAGCCACCATTCAGGGAACCCAGCTATGCCTGCCTCTGCCGTGCTTGGCTGCCTGTGCTTGGCATTGTGCCAGCTGAAGTCTTTTAGATAAAACACTTGCCTTGCATCTCTCTGGGTCCTTGATCTATGCACACTGCCGCTTCCAGCCACTGGCAAGAGGTTAGGTCAGCTCTTAACTGGAACCCTGGTGCCTCTATCTAGTCCCTGCTCCTCAATGACTCACGCTGGGTCCCACCAGTCAGAGGCTATCTGAGCCACAGACACAAGCAGGCTAGCTTCTAGTTTTATAAAGAGTATATACATGCACACACAACAGATGCTTTTGGCACAACCTTTAGCCTGAACATGCAACCCGTCTTCATGCTTGCTTGGGTAAAGCTGAAAACTTTGCAGCAGGAAGGCTCTGAATTCCACGTCTTCTATCAAGCCTTTCTGCCAAGGTCACAGTAGCTTACTAGACCAAGTCATTTGTTTACCTCCACCAAGTCCTGGTGAAGGTTTTACCTCATATCATAAAACCCCCAACGAGATACCCTAAAATAGTTAAGCATCTCTGTACGGTCCTACCTAGCAAAGTTTTATTGCAATACTGTTTTTTATTTGCCAAAGAATGGTAAGGCTGTGTTAATGTTAGTTGTGGTGGGGACGTGATAAAAAAACGCGGCCCACTTAGCTGACACACTTGCTAGGCCACATACGGCTTGGCAAGTTTCTAACACTGTCCACTTCCACAGTTACATTTCCTGCATGAGTGGCTATTTGCAAACTGATTTACAGCGTGGCAAATAAGAAATGGGAAGATATACAGCCAGAGGAGATGTTGGTGAGAATTGCCACGCAGTGCATTGTTCTCAAGGGCTGGGCCCCATAATTCTCACAGATAAAGTGTAGCGTGTGGAAGGGCAGTGGGTCGTTTTCCCTTTATTTCTCTTCCCTTCTGCCAGAATTCTAAAATCAAGTAGGAGGGGGTGAAGGGGAAGCACCAAGGACAGGTCTGTGGCCAGCTGTGTCAGAGCAGGCATGACCTTGGACAAAACCCATCACGGTACCGAGCTGTGTTCCAGTGCTTATTATGTTTCGGAAAGACAACAAATGATTCATAATAGTCTATAATTGTCAAATATCAAAAAGAAGAGTATATACACTTGTGGGGTAAAACTGCATCATTTTGGATGTGATGAATCACGTATAAAGTAATATCATAAATAGAGTACAGTGGTTGTATATATTTGTTACTAAATGCTATACATTTATTATTATTATATTATATTTATATTATCAGATATATACAGGGTGGGTTTGATACTAGTTTCCTGACACTATGAGTTCTTCCAGCTACATAACAATTCCAGTATTAACATTAGTAAAATTATTCACGATCTTTCTCTTTTACAAAAAAAAAATCAACAAACAAACTTGTTTTCTTTGCTGTTGTTTGTTTTGGGATAAGATTCTCCTGTAACCAAGGCTAGCCTCAAGGTCTTGATATTCCTCGCCCAACATCCTGAAGGTTGGACTTCCCAATTCCCCTCCACAATGGGTTTCAGAAGGAAAATTAGTTTGAGGTAGTAGCTTATGTATTTGGTATGGAAAGGGTTTTCAAAACTAGTCATTTGACAAGCATTGTGAGACACAACGGAGAATCTGAGCAAACCATAGCAGGGCCAAGACCTTACTGGGCTACACAGCTAAATCAGAGGCAGCCTGAGCTACAGATTGAGACTGTCTTCAAAACACAAAAGAAAGAAACCAAAAATTTGAAAGTAGACCTGAAACCAGTAAGTTTGAACGAACATTTTGAAAATCCTTGAGTCACTGACTCTCAGGGGATAACCCTGAAATGTAGTGTGTTGTGTGTGTGTGTGTGTGGTTTAAGATATAGTGAAATGGTTCAATGGGTATAAAGCTTCCACCAAACCTGGGGGCCCTGAGGCCTGCATTCAGATCTTCATTCAGATTCCAGGAACCCACATAAAAATTCAGATGCGGTAGACTCCATTTTCAACCCCAGCATTCCTACTGTAAAATGGGAGGCAGAAATAGGAAATCAGCCTGAAGGCTCACAGGGCCAGCTAGAATATGGCAGAAACAAGGGAGTTCTTGTCTCACCAAGTTGGGAAGGCAAGAATCAACTCAAGCTTCTGAAGGTTGTTCTCTGACCTCCATGTGTGCACCATGGAACATGCATTCCTCCCCCACTCTCTTTCCCTCTCTCCTCTCTCTCTCTCTTCACACACACACACACACACGCAACACACACAAACATATCATACAAATATGCACATCATGCACACTCACTCTTGCATACATATTTACACTCATAACACACAAACTTATCACACATGTATACACATCATGTACATACATGCATCAATGCATACACATAGCACACACATACCTATGATCACATAGATGCTATTAGTACCAAAGATGACAGAAACAATAAAGTAGGAAGTACAGCCAGTTGCAGTTATAAATTACACTAGCATTTTATTAAAATCAGTGAAGCTTGACACATATAAAGTCTATCTGCAAACAAATCACTATATTCAACAAGTACTCGATGTCTGAGGTAGCCAAGGGAAATGCTTGGTAGGGGAGAGATGTGAGTGGAAAAGACAGACCCACTTTCTAACCTTCTCAAACTTATGTCAGAAGGGAATATGCAAATTTGGAAGATAATTAGGAGCTTTAAAATAAATGACTATAGTATACAAGGTTCTGCTGAGTGTGACAGTGATGTAGGATCACTATAAGAAAATGAAGCTCAGCCTAGTAGTAGTGGTTCACACCTTCAATCCCAGTGCTTGTATGCAGAGGCAGGTGAATCTCTGAGATTTCAAGGCCAACATGGTCCACAAAGCAAGTTCCAGGACAACCAGTGCTAGTACCCAAAGAAAACCTTGTCTTAAAAGAGAGAGAGAGAGAGAGAGACAGAGACAGAGACAGAGACGAGACACAGAGACAGAGACAGAGAGACAGAGACACAGAGACAGAGACAGAGAGACAGAGACAGAGACAGAGAGAAGGAGAAACAGAGAGAGGGAGAGAGACAGACAGAGGAAGAGGGAGAGAGAGCGATATAGAGAATGAAAAAATAATGAGGTTTTAAAGAGGCACTACTAGGGACTACAATCACTTGGGACTTTCAGTAGGTAGAAATTATATGTTCCAGAGAAAGTACGAAACAGGTGTCATCAGGAGGACTGGGCAGTAGACATGGAGTGTTTCAATTTAAGGAGCGCTGAGGGTGTGTTTCAGCAACACTCTATCAGAGATTCAAAAACACAATAAACAAGGCCCATTGTCATGAGTAACCCCATATTTATGGTGGTATGAATTCCACAAAATTTAGCAAACACACAGCAGAAGAAAGAAATTTCCTGGACGCTGAGCCTAACTCATACTCATGTCTTTTTAGCACAAGATTCTGAAATTAATATACTCAATAAAACTTCACATAATAGAACAGAAACAGGTTCTTTTCCCTAATGGTTAGCTCATTCAGATCATTTTTCGCCTTAATTCATATACACAGATGAAGTAAAATTTTAAAAATTTAATTTTTTAAGATACAAAAAGATTCTTCCTGTAAGGCGGCTTGAAATGACCTGTGAAAATGATTTGGTACTCACTTGACCAAGAAAACCCCACAAAATCATGCAAATCAAGAAACTCAAAAAAAAAAAATAAAAAAAATAAAATAAAATAAAAAAAAAAAAAAAAAAAGAACACAAGCCTTGAGGGTTGGAGAAATGGTTCAGTGGTAGGAAGCATTCAATCTCCAGAACCCACATGGTGGCTCACAACTGCTGTAACTTCAGTTTCAGGGGCTCCATGGCAACAAGCATGCATGTAGTGCACATACATATGACAAGTGAAGTGAAACATGCCCCCGGCAATGCTGAAGCATGCATGGACAGCCAGTTTATGTGGGGTTTCATGGTCTGAATTGATGAAGGCGAATAACCAGCTCTCCTCAAGGACAAGTTCTATCAAGGTATGAACTCATATTGTTGGATTCAGAGTCCAGAGTGTTAACCATTGCACCACAGGAGCTAATACACACATATATGCATGAAGGTAAAGCACCTATACACGTAAAATTAATTAATTAATAAGAAAGAGTGAAACTCAAATCTTCATGTTCACTTTAAGAACATCAGTGAAGCTGCCCAGGCCATGAAGTTCATATGTACAGAAAAGAGCCACCAAGTTCTGATGATTGTTAAAAGCTTGTCCTTTAAGAAGCAATACAGCAGGAACAAGAAAGGGCAGAAGTGGTGTACATGCAGTGTGCGTGTATGAATTCTTAAAAACAATGATGGTAAAATTAAAAGAAGAAGAGAAGGAGGAAGGGAAAGAAGGAGGAGGAGGAGGAGGGAGAGGAAGGAGGAGGGGAGGTAGGAGGTATGAGGGGAGGAGTATTAGTGGTTTCTTCTTATTCTTCTTCTCCTCTCCTCCTCCTCCTCCTCTCCGCCTCCTCCTCCTCCTCCTCCTCCGCCTCCTCCTCCTCCTCCTCGTCCGCCTCCTTTTTTTCCTTTTGGTGGCTTTATTTTCTGTAGTATCCTCACACTCCAACCAGAAGGACTAGACACAGGTTTGGTGGTCCCAAAAGAGTGTCAAATGTTTTCTGCATGTGGCAGAGTAATCCTGAACCTTAGGGTTACGTGTAGATTATTCTCTAGTCCATCTAGACATTTAGTTCATCTGACATGTCCAGATGAACTAAACACACCCAGACACAACACAGAATTTACAGAAAGTGGGGTGAATTGGACTCATGCATGAGCTCCCTTGCCCCTGAGGATAAGCCTCCATGCAAGAAAGAAAAAAAAAAAACAACCCCTAAGCCAGAAGAGAAGGATGCACAGAAGAAAAAGATATTGCAGAATAAACTGAAGAAAGAAAAATGTATGGCATATCACTAGACTCAGCATAAAATAAATGCAAATAAGTGTTTTCAAAAAAAAAAGAAGAAACTGAGGTTCCTAGAATGTGTCTCCTTGCATAAGCACAGTTTCTAAGGATGACATAATTTCCTCACATCAGGGTTAAGCTGCAATCAAAAGGTTTATAAGCAAGTACTTTGCGGAAGTTCAGCTACTAATTGTCTCTTTGTGTTAAAGTTGCTTAATCTTTTCCAGTCTCAGTATCTTCATTTATAAAACAGAGTTAAAGCCTCTTTCGTAAAGGTCCAACTGTGAGATGCTAATACTCCCCTAATCTGTTTCCTGGTGCTCTAAGTGAACATCACTGACTGATGGTTTTTAAAGAACTAGCATTTATTGAGCTGAATTCAAAAAGAAGAATTCATGGGAGTAAATTCTGGTGATAGCCATTTTTGCTATGGTAACATGGCAGAAAGGCATCACGAGGCAAAGGAGAGCAAGTGTCCTAGGTCAAATCTCTTTCCCTCAAGATCTCACCTAATCCTATTTCTCAATGTCCCCATCTCTACACATGAATAAAAAAGTGCCTTTGAGGATTGAGTTTCCAACAGCTGACTTGGAATGATCAAATTTTAAGAATAACTGGTCAAAAGTTTAGAAGAACACAGACTGAATACAGCTATGACAGATTAATAGAAAAAACCTGCCCTGCCCTGCTTCCAGGGGTGATCCATCAAGACACTGTAGATGTCAGGAGCCTTAAATACCATCAGCAACACCCTTTCCTATGCAGGCATATACATGTATGTGAGATATGTGTGTGTGTGTGTGTGTGTGTATATATATATATATATATATATATATATATATAGTTTTTCTTTATTAGATTAAGTACAGTGAGATGCTAGCAATAACAACTAATAAGGTAGAGTGATTACAATATATTGTAAATAGATTGCTTACTGCAGAGCAATATGTGTCATTAGACAATTTTCAATTACACAAACACAATAGAGCACACCTAAACAAACCAAAGAGGTAGATGGTAATATTTCTTTATATACTTAGGGTTTATAGTGTAGAGGGTGTACCCTGTGTTCTGAAGGCCATGAAGACAACATTAGCAGAGGTAAATGATGCAGTCCCAGGACACAGTAAACACAAAGTATTTGAGACTGCTCACAGAAAAGCAGGGCATACTGTCTATAGTGACCTCTTTTATATGTTAGAAGGAGGAGTCTCTAAAATCATGATAAAAGCACCATATAGCAAATGCATAAACCATACCATACTCAATTACTGTCATTATCAAATGAAGGGAAGTTGATATGTTTGTTTATCCCAGCATCATCAAAAAATGTATGAATAATACCCTGTGTTGTGATGTCACAATGAGCATAGTATCAGCAGTGGAAAACTTTTCACTTTATTTCATGTGAGTCCTCTTCATATGTGTGGGTCCATTGTTGACTTGAACAGTCTTCTGTGGCATGTGACTCTGCTAGACTAAAATTACCTACCACTGCCACTGAACTTTGAGGCTATTATTAAATAACATAATAATTACTTACATACAGGTCAAGTATCACCCTGTGGTGCTACTTCATAACTGTCATTGTCACTAAGTAGCTGCAGCAAGTAGCATATAACTGTTAAGTGCTAGACTAAGAGATGATTTAGGTCCTAAAGAGAACAGAGTCAGGGAGGCGATTTCTTCATTTTGAGAGTGATATGCATTTTAAAAAACACAATCAATTGTTTATTTCTGGAATTTCTTCTCAGGTGTGTTGGTTAGTGTTATATTAGAGAACTGTCTGAGAGGTGAAAGTCTCCATTGAGAAAACACCTTCATAAGATTCTGCTGTGGACAAGCCTGTACGACATTTTCTTAATTAGTGATTGATAGGGAGAGGGCCCAGCCCATTGTACCATCCCTGGGTTGGTGGTCCTATGTTCTTCAAGAAACAGGCTGAGAAAGCCATCAGGAATAAGCCGGTAATCAGTATCCTGTCCCATCTCCAGAATGGCCCTCTGCATCAGCTCCTGCTTCCAGGTTCCTGCCTTGCTTGAGTTCCTGCCCTCTATATTTTTTTATGATGAGCTGTTATATGTAACTATAAGCAAGATAATCCCTTTCCTTTCCATTTGTGCTTTAGTCATGGTGTTTCTTGAGAGCAATAGTAAACCTTGTTTTAGTCATGGAGTTTCTTGAGAGCAATAGTATACCTAACTGAGACACCGTGTAATATTTTTGGATCTACAAACAAGGGAAACCACAAAAAGTGAAACCAGGGATGATGTAACGGTTTGACCAGATCTAGAAAAAAATGTCTGAAAGCATTATACTAGCACTGAAATGATAGTAATTACCATAGTGAATATATGTGACAGAGAATTCACTGAACAAAACAAAATAGGAAGAAAATAAAAGGCAAAATTTATCACTATAGAAAGTAGTGATAAAGTCATCATCAAACATGAAATGAGAAAAGAAGAGAGGAGTAAAGGGTGAATACAACAAACAGAAAAAAAATTAACAAAAGGGCAGACATGGGCTGGGGTGGTTTGAGTGAAAATGGACCCCATTGCCTCATAGACAATGGCACTATTAGAAGATGTGGCCTTGGAGTAGATGTTGCCTTATTGGAGGAAATATGCCACTGGGGTTGAGCTTGGAGGCTTCAAATGCTCAAGCCAGGCCAAGCATCAGCTCTCTCTTCCTGCTGCCTAAATCTAGATGTAGAACTCTCAGCCTATCTCTACAACATCATGTCTACCTGCATGCTTCATGCCTCCCACCATGGTAATAATGTACTAAAACTTCTAAACTATAACTCAGCCCCAATTAAATGTTTTCCTTTATAAAAGTTAAGTGGTCATGGTGTCTCTTCACAGCAATAGAAATCCAAACTAACACATGGATCTTTATTTATCAATGATGATAACACTGGCCTATAAATTTACCCAACGTATTGATGGAGTGGATAGAAAAAAATAGCACTTAGCAATATATTTATTTATAAGAACATCACTTAATAAAAAAGATTTAATAAAAGTAAAAGTATTAAGAAAGTTTTAACCACACAAATAAAAAGCAAAAGTGAACAGAATAACTACCCTCATATCAGTTAACTGAAATACGCTTTAAGTTAGAAAACTAAAATAGCAAAGAACATCACTGTGTAATGATAAATGTCTCATTTCAACGAGAAAAAAAATTATACTTGTAAGTATATGCACCGAGTACACTGCAACGATTTGTTTAAACCTGGAGATGCTAGATCTGAGGGAGAGGTGGGTGTCATGCAGTGATCAGTAGGGACTTTGACCCTACATTCATTAACAGATAAGTCATCTGGAATCCACCCTGAGGTCCACAAATAAACATCATACTTAAACAATGACAGAGACTAACTGAACATAATAGATATTTCCAGAACATTTCCTCCAATAACCATGAAACACACATTTTCTCTCTTTACCATGTGTTGCAGGGAGCTGCATGTTAGTTAGTCCCGGCTGCCCTGAACTGAAATAATCACACAGAAACTGTATTAATTAATCACTGCTTGGCCGTTAGCTCTAGCTTCTTATTGGCTAACTCTTACATATTAATTTAACCCATTTCTATTCATCTGTGTATTGCCATGTGTCTGTGACTTACCGGCTAATGTCTCCATGACTTCTCTCTGACTCGGCCCTTCTTTCCTCCCAGCATTCAGCTTAGTTTTCCCTACCTAGCTCTGTTCCCTATAGCTCTGCTATAGGCCCAAAGCAGTTTCTTTATTTAATCAATGGTATTCAAGCATCCGGAGAAATCCCACATCAACCATGTGAAGCATTGTCCAGGATAGACCATCTGATAGACTACAAAGATCCAACAAATCAAAAATTGTTGTGATCCAGCTGCCCTCACTCCTCCTGAATGACAGCGGAACTTCCCTTGTGGTCTGTAATTGACAAGGATGTTTGTGTTCTTTCTGGCCAGTGGGTCTCCACAGAAGGAGTAGAGGTATAAAAGGTTGCTGGGCAAAATAAAGGTTGCTGTGCTTCCAACTGAAAAGAAGCCTCTGTGTCCTCAATCCCCCGGCACCCCCCCACCAGTCTCAGTATCCAGGCTGCGCTGGCTGCAGCAAAAAATAAGTGCAAATCAAAGTATGTGTGTTTCTCCAAGCCACACTGAACTCAAACTGTGAAACAACTTTAGAACTGACTGATCAATAAGGAATTATGTGTGTGCTAACATATGCAATGCCCTATAAATATATCTGTAATTGCTATCAATTAATATGAAGACATATTAAAAGATTCCAAAGTTTTTCTTCTGTGTGTGTGTGTGCAGCCACAGTGCACATAAGAAATCAGACAACACAACCTTTGCTGTTGTTCTTGCCTTCCACTTTCTGTTTCTTGTTTTTAGCTCTGTAGCCCAGGCTAGCTGTTCTGTGAACTGAAAAAGTCTATCTCACTGCCTCCCATCTCACCATCAGATCACTGTGGTTACAGAGAAATGCTATTGGGTCAGCTTTTATGTAGCTTCTGAGGGCTAAATCTCAGGTTCACACCTTAGCACGGCAAGTACTTTCACCCCATGAGCCACATCCCAAGCCCAAAATGTTGCAAACTCTACTGAACCTTGTTTGGTCTCTCTTCGTAACAGCTTACCAGCTGAAGTCTTTTCATGCATTTCTTAAAGGAACTGAAGACTTAGGGAAGTTAAGGTATTCTGTTTCTCTTGCTGTGTGTGTGTGTGTGTGTGTGTGTGTATGCGTGTGCGTGTGCATGTGTGTGTGCATGTGCGTGTGCATGTGTGTGTGAGTGCGTGGACGTGTGCATGTGCATGTGCATGTATGTGTGTTTGAGTCATTTAACACTCATTAACCTGTTCTGGGCTGCTGCCATTTTTATAAGGTACCTATCCTTTAAACACATCACAGTCATGATTTTTCAATGTTGTACTTACACTGCTATTTTTATTTTAAACTACCCCCTTGTGTATTGCATCCTTTTGCAGAGGACAGTTGCTCTTACAAACATGTATGCAGAGCTGTAGTCGTGACTAGATTTTTACCTTATCTTTCTTTTATTTTATTTCTGGTTAAATCATTATATTTCATTATTTTAAGTAATGTTAATTAGCTATTTATATCTTGCTTATTTTAATGGACATACTAATGGAAGTCTTTACTGGACACTTTGTCATCGCTCTGATATTTAAAACTCTTTTGGGGGAATGGAGACATAGCTCAGAATGCTTACTTAGCATGCAGGGATCTCTGGGTTCAGTCCCCAGCACCCCATAAACTCAGTGACTGACTGTAGAGGCCTATAATCCCTGGAAATAAAAGCAGGAGAATCAGAAGTTCAAGATCATCCCTGATTACTTAGCAAATGTGAGGTCAGCTTGGGATATAAAAGTCCATGACTAAAAAAGAATATTAAATAAAAATCTTATGATAATCCTAGCTAAGACAGTGTAATTGTACATATTCTTGCTTTCCCATCCCTGCTCTCCACTGCACAAACACATAGGGACATGTGAATGACACCAGTTACTTGTGTTTAGTTTCCATTCTTCCCTGTGCCCCAAACAAAAGCATCTGAATATGTTCACTTCCCTCCAATCCACTCCAACCTCTTGGGTTTTCCTACGCAATATTTAGTACTTTTATTTGTAGGCTTAAATTCATTCCCAGTACAGCCCTTCAACTGCAGGACTCATACCTAGCACTAATGTATGAGTGGAGGAGACCGTCAGATGGGGTTATGCAATTATGCGCCCTTATCTTCTATCTTAATGCTATTTTTATTTTGCTTTGATTTGATAATGTCTAGATGATAATGCCTTCCAAAGTAGCATTGTGATGGTTAATCTTGGTTGTTAACTTTATTAGTTATAGAAACTCACTAAGAGACGTGCTTCATAGAGATCTATGAGGCTATTTCTTAAAATGACTAAAGGGCTGAGACCATGCCCCAGAGTAGACAACACCTTCTTGCAGCAACACTGATCTAAAAAGATCTGGGGGAAAGGAGGCCTCCCTGCCTGCCTTTGCTCTCTGCTTGGAAGTACATCTCCTCTGTTATTGCCACCACTGCTGCCCCTTTCTCCCCTCCCCCCCCCGCCACTGACATTAGAACTCCATTTCTTCTTCATCCTTCCAGTATGACTCTCCAGGAATCCTCCAGGCCTTCAGCACCAGATTGGAGTTGATAGGGCATCCAATGTTATGGAGCAAGCAGCTACTAGATTGACCACTTCTCCAGTGTGCAGTTGGCTATTTTTGGAATAACCAGCCCACATCATGTAAACCAATCTATTAAATGCCCTTTGCAATATGGATTCATGCTATCATTTCTGTTCCCCTAGAGACTCCTGATTAGCACACATATAATATTTCTTTTGTCATGATAATGGGTGTGTTTTTTTTTCTCTTCAAATACGCACATCTTGCAGAATATTTAAGAATGGCAGAGGAGGGCTGGAGAGGGGGCTCAGTGGTTAAGAGCACTGGTTTGCTCTTCCAGATGTCCTGAGTTCAATTCCCAGCAACCACATGGTGGCTCACAACCATCTGTAGTGAGATCTAGTGCCCTCCTCTGGCCTGCAGGCAGAACATTGTATACATAATAAGTAAATAAATCTTAAATACACACACACACACACACACACACACACAGAATGGCAGAGGATCCCATGTCTTTCTTATTTGCTTTTTATGGTTGAGAACTCCATTGACAGACTCTTGTTCCTTGTAAATTTTCACTCTTTTTTAAAGATAGTGCTTATAAGACGGTCTCTTTAAACATTCCCGCAAGAAACGTTTAGGTATATGAATTTTTATGTTAATTAATTCTTCACTATCATCAGATATTTGTCAGTTTCCACTCAAGACAAAGAAGCTTTTCCTTTGTCCAAAAATAGTGTAAATATCTTTGCTAAAACACCTAAAATTCTCATATATGCCTAGATATATGCAACAAGCCTAAAGATGCGCTATTTGTCCTTGATTTTAAAATGTTGATTCCCCCCCCACACACACACCTTGGGAAGATAATGAAAGGGAATTCTATAAACCTGCTAGTTTTCCTAAGGGGCCACATTGATTAATGATTATGGTGGTTAGCTTTAATTATCAGTGTGAAAAAACCTAGAATGACTTGGGCTCTGGACCTCTGAGCCTGTCTCGATTACATTAACTGAGAAAGACATGCCCACTCCAGGTGGTACCATTCTCTAGGCAGCAGAGTAGATAGAATGAGCTGAGCACCAGTATACCTGCATTAATTGCTCTCTATTCTTAACTACAGATGCAATATGCACAGTTCCCTCGAGTTCCTACTGTTGTGTCTGCCTCTCATATTATGAACTATTATAACTGAAAGTCAAAAGAAAAAGAAAAGAAAAAGGAAAAACCCAATGACAACAAAAAAGCCTTTTCTCTCCTAAGTTGCTTTTGTCAAGGTATTTTATCACAGCACCCGGAAAGAGAAACTAACCAATGACCTAGCCTGAGGCTCTAGGGCTCAAAGGCCCTTAGCTCAGCAAAGTAACAGAAACAAATACCTTCTTTCTACTCAGCCAGACGCTGTTTGCCTTGGGAAAGGCAGACAGTTGGGATGGAGTTGGTTGTGAAGTGCCGGGCAGTCTATGTAGGTCACCGTCTGCCCAGAATCTCTGATACTGAACCCCTTCACCTTAACAAGGAAGTTCCCAACAGAAAAGTTCAAGTGAAGCTTCAAATCCTCTGTGGATGTCTCTCAAATACAGACAGAGAACCGAAAGTATGAGATTGTTTAGAAGAAATACAGCCACATCTGCTCTAAGTATCTACTGCAAATACTGTCAGGTCCAAAAGAAACTTGGGACAAAGGGCTAACTGTGGTGCCTCTTCCCTACCAAAGAGCATGCTGACCTCCAGCTTTCCTCAGTATCCCAATGACGGGTGCCTCCTCTCATCTCTTCTCACTCTACCACCCCTACCCTAACATCTCCAGATCATGGGCTCATGGGCTTCCATCCCCCAGCTTTTTATTCCGTTACAACCTTACTATTTCTATATACTCTCTCTGTGTCCTCACTCTCTCTCTCTCTCTCTCTCTCTCTATATATATATATATATATATATATATATATATATATCCTTTGCCCAGACTCTCTTTGCCTTCCTTTTAGCTCTCCCCCGCTACCCATCTCCTCTCATGGTCTGGTCTAGTCTGCTGGCCTTGCTTCCATCTCCTTTCTCTTCCTGCCCTGGACTCTTCCAGATGCCTCTGGTGACACTTTCTTTCACATCAACAAGAAAAACCTTCCCCTCAACCAACACTGGAGCAGTCATGTCTTCGGTTTATACAAATACTCATATTTTGATTGTCTGTTAGTGGGCTTACAGTTATTATAATCCTACCACAAATGCCTGAGATAGGAAAGTTCAATGCAGCAAAGGTTTGTTGTGGCCTCATGGTTTTTGAGGTTTTCTGTGCTTACTTAGCAAGATGCCTTTTGAGTCTGTGACGAAGCAGCATTCTGGGGAGAGTGGGCAGAGCAGAGTCACACCTCATAGGCAGACGCACAAAAAGAAAGAAGGAGAGACTGGAGTCCCCTAATACCTTATAGGGCATACCCACAATGAGCTGAAGGCCTGATTCAAGAATACTGCCAATAAAGGCTCCACCTCCTATAAACAGACCTACATGGAGGACGGAGTCTTAAGCATGTGACTTTTGAAGGGTATTGCAGACCCATCCTGTGGCATTAATGATTCAGATGTCATTACACCTGTGAATGAGTACTCCTGGACAGAAGCAGTGCCGGCAGAGACTGACTGATGGGCTGGAGCTGCCATACTGTGGAGAGACTGAACTGTTGCAGGCCCAGAGGCTAAGTACGTTTTCAAGGGTTAGTTTCTAGCCCTCCAGAACAACCATTCCTTGCCCATCTACTTCTGGGTCCGAACTAATATTGTGTGACTAATACATTGAAAACTTGGTTAAATCTGTCAACTTTTGCGGACTATTATCTTCCACCAACCTAAAAGAATGGTATCAGATAGCATCTTGGGCCTATAGAAAAGCTTCCCCTGTCTTGCTTACTGAGCTCTCTGATGTGACCACCGGTGTATTTTAAACTTGCCTTGATTCATGCCTTGTCTTGTTTTGTGAAAGCACAAAATTTCAGAAAACCACTTCCACATTAGAACATGCAATTTGGAGTAACCAAGAATCTATGCTCCCAGACCATGGACAATCAAAATGGCTTTGGAATAAACCACCTCTTGTGCCCTTTAAGATGGGAGCTGTGGTTTTTGCATCGGCATATTCATGCTGGCAAGTACCTATGACTCTGTAGCGAGTTAATTCTACAACCAGGACCTGTGCCTTGTTTTCTACTCCTCTAAACACCGTAAATGGATTTTTAAAAGGTTTCCTAACAGAACATTTTAGCACTAATTTTCCAAACAAATAAATGAAATGTCAGACTGCACTGTTTGTTTACAAAGTCTAAATAATTGCCAATTCAAATTAATGAGATTTTTAGTCTAAAGGTAAAATTTCTTTTAAAAGCTTCTCTATAACAATATATTCTTATACCCTTGTATTGGATTTTAGTAACTAGTACTTCCAAGATATACTACTTCTAATTACTTACTAGAATAATCCTGAATAACAAGGTCATTTTCTGCTCTCTAGGATTTCAAAAATCACTTATTATAATTAAATTAGCTTGAAAAGTCCCTTGTTTGCCCTGGAACAAAAGAAACGCTTAGAAAAAAAACTAAAAGAACTCTAAGTCTTGACTTGAACAGCAATTATCCTTCTTCCTCCCCTCACACTCTGTTTTACCCTTCCAAACCAGGGTTTGATCATTTTGGGGGAAAGAGAGAGAGAATTAACGAATAGATTTCTAAGAAACTATCTCTTTCTACCTGCGAGTCAAAGCTTCACATTTAAAGGGCCAAATGACAACTGTATTTATTATTGGATAAACTTGTAATTTTTTTAACAATGAGCCCAAATTTTGTAACAGTCAGTTCACTTCATTTTCCCAGGAAGCTTGCCACAGTAGAATTACCTTCCCGATTAATAGATGGTTATTATTCAATCTTACTAAAATACGGCTGCTGTGGGTGTTCATTTGTGCAAACCACCATAGCACTTGGCACTGATGAAAGCACAAATAATAAATTATAAACTTCAGGACCACAGCTACATTTGAAACCTGGCCCAATGTTGATCACTCTTTGCTCCGAGAAGAGGGAATTTTTAGGCTTCTGGTTCCCAGGTAGATATATGACTTCTTGTACTTTGTATGTTTCCTAAAAATGAGAACACCTTGTGCCAAAATACAATCCAGTCACTTATAATTATGAAGAATATACTTTTTTATGAACCCTCTCCCTTTGAAAAATAGCAATGGGAAGATTCTTAGGGGAGGGCAGTGTAAGAAGAACAAGGGGCTACCTTCTCAGCCAGACAGCAGCATCCCCAGGTAATCTGTCTGGGGTAGGAAAAGATAGGTGACTAAATACATACAAGGGATCACTCTCAGATTTCTCAGGAATTCTGGATGCAGATAGCAGTGAGCTGACATATTTTAAATGTTTAAAAAAGTATACACTCAGTAAACAAATGGTAGTGTATGAGCACTTGGGGAGCAAGCCATGGGGAAGTGTTGCTTAGCGTGTCTCATGTATCCATTAGTGGGGGTCCATGTATCCATTAGTGTATATGATATATCCATTAGTGGGTATTATGTATCCATTTTACAAGGTGAGAAGACTTGTGCAGGTAAGCACTCATAATGTCGGCACAGCATCATGCTTTATTTAATGGTTCGATGCTACTGTACTGGATACTTAAAAATGGTTGTCAGGGAGTTCTCAGTCCAGTCAATAAAGTGCTCACCACAGGAACATGAAGATATGGAATCATCAGCACCTCATAAAGGTGAACCGAGGAGCACTCCCTGTAATCTCAGCAGTGAAGCACTGCCAGAGACAGGAAATTTCAGTTTCAGTGACAGATCCTGTCTCTCACTGAAGGAAGATTTCAAAGTCATCTTTGAGCCTACACTCACCTGCACAAAGTACATCCATGCATGTCCAGAAAGATAGGCTGTCCTAGAGGCCAAAACCTGCTTGGGGAGAAAAGGGCTTTTGCACCCTAGAGCTTATAGTCAGGGAAGACAACACAGGAACCTACAACCTGTAGGCAGGACCTAAAGCAGAGGTCTGGAGAAACACACAGCCCAGCTTATTTTCTTAGATAACCCGGGACCACCTACTTCATGGTGTACTACTCACAGTGGGCTGGGCACCCCCATATCAATCAATAATCAAAAAGTGCCCACAGAATTGCCCACACACAATATGGTGGTGGTATTATCTCAGTTGAGATTAACTCTTTCATGGTTGACCTCCAAAAACTAACCGGGACATGAGTACAAACACATATATAGCCACACAAATGCAAAAAAGTTACCATGGAAACTTCTGTGTTGTGTGTATCAAACCACATTTTAAAAATTCTTAGTTCTGAGGTAAAATTAACTTGAGAAAAGAGCAGTATATGTGAAAAGCTGTTGGGGCCTGGAGAGGTGGCTCAGCAGTTAGAGCACTGGTAGTTCTTGTAAAGGACCTGGGTTCTATTCCTAGCACTCATATGGTGGTTTAAGAACATCAGAACTCCAGTTCCTGAAGGTAGAATGCCCTTGTCTGACCTCCTCAGGCATGTATATGGTGTACCTATGTGCAGGCATATGCACATATAAATAAATAATTATATAAGTAGATAGATAGATAGATAGGTAGATACATAGATACATAGATAGATACATAGATAGATGATAGATAGATGATGATAGATAGATAGATGAAAGATAGATAGATAGATAGATAGATAGATAGATAGATAGATAGATAGATAGCATAGCTAGCTCGCTTCTGCTCGCTCGCTCGCTCGCTCGCTGATCGCTCGCTCGACGCTGCTCTCGCTCGCGCGCGCGCTGCTCGCTCGCTCCTCGCTCGCTGCTCGCTCGCTCTCGCTCGCTCGCTCGCTCGCTCGCTCATCGCTCGCTCGCTGCTCGCTCTCTCTCTCGCTCGCTCTGCGCTCGCTGCTCGCTCGCTCGCTCGATCACAGCTAGATACTAGATAGACAGACCGACAATAAGTAATAAATAAGGGTTTGTAAAAACAGCATCCTTGGAACTAGTACTAGGAATGTGAGGACAACTGCTTTTACAGCTTTGTGGAGGGATAGAATACCCATGACCATTATAGTCCAATAGTATAACTTAAAATGAAGTTGCATACAAGCTGCAATGAGAGCCATATAACAAGAGTACAGCGATTTTTATAATGCTACAGTGTAAAGTGTTAAAAGTTTAACATTGCTTATTTCTCACCTTTGGGCAGACTCTTTCAATAGATGGGAGATAATGGGTACATTTTTGCAATGGCTCGCCCATCTTCAACAAGCAGCTCCTGAGAGTTCCTGTGGAGGGTTCTGTAAACTGACCCTTTGAAACACTACAGAAGACCACAACTAAAAGAATTTTACTATAGACATGCCAAACAATTCAGGGGAAGAAATCTTTTTGGTTGTGTGTTGTTGCATGGAGAGAGGGGTCTCTTTGTTCCATCCCAACCAGCCATCTAGTTTACTCCCAAAATAATCACACAGAAACTGTATTGATTTAATCACTGCCTGGCCCATTAGCTCTAATGTCTTATTGGCTAATTCTTACATCCTAATTTAAATCCATTTATATTAATCTGTGTATCACCATGTGACTGTGGCTTACCGGCAAGATTCTAACCAGCATCCGTCTCAGGCAGGAAATCCATGCATCTCTTACTCTGCCCTTCTTCCCATTATTCAGTTCTGTCTACTCTGCCTATCTAACTTCTGTCCTATTAATTAGACCAAGGCAGTTTCTTTATTCATTATCTAATGAAAGCAACACATAAACAGAAGGACCTCCTACACCAGTGTGTCAGAAGGAAAAAAGACTTATGTTCTCTGCAGCATACGCTGCACATGGAAAGGCCTGATAGGGATTTCCACAGTAGTGTTAATTCCCCCCTGACTATAAGGGCTCTGTTTCCAGATGGAAGGTCCATGTCAAAGAGCATTTGGTGAAGCAACAGCTCATCTAAATACAGGAAACACATGAGAGACTGAAGAGTAGTCTGTGGTGTGCAAAGGAAGAGTGGCTGTTCACTATAGCTAGAACATGACACACAATAGTCCTTAGATATGAGCTGAATAACTGATGTTAATAACACTCATTTCAATACATCTTTAGGACTTGAAATTACATTTAAATTATTAAATCATACTACCATTTTGTAGAGATCTGTAAGAAAAATTATATTACCTTGATTAAGAAAAAACCATTCCAAATGGTATGGAAAGGGAATAATGAGGAGGAAGATTTAAGCGAGGAGTCAGACGGAAGGATAGAACAAGAAATGAAGGGAGGGGGGGATAACCAAGTCTAAGAATGTTTGTGTTTGAAAACCCCCACATCATGGAAAACCTATTAATCTTATCAGTATTCTCACGATATGTATATACATAGTAAATGAGTTTTATTAGAGCTTCCTCCAGGGGATTATGCTCATCCCATCATCCACAGGTTGCCAATAAAAAAGCCCACAACCAGATGTGAAGGTGTGGGGATTCTTCTCCTGACAGTCATTAGTTAGAGGTATCCAGGAGCCTTACACAAAGCAATACAGGCCAGATGCTCTTGTTCTTAGTTACCCAACAGGATTTGATGATAAGGCTCCATTGCTACCATATCACACACTCTGGTTACAGGACATGGAAGAATTAAACTGGTATGGCCATGAAAGCTTCCCCACTGCTGACTCACTTTCAATCATGTTGGAAGTGCTGTTCAGGCTGCCCGGTGGGTCAACATCAACAGTCTTACCCGGGTGTGAACCCTGGAAGCTACAACAGTAAGGGCAGAGTTGGCAAGCTACATCTATGGGGTGCAATACTGAGCCAAAGGTTATGAAAGTTACTGATCTGTTTCTTAGCTGGACTTAAGGCCCATTTCAAAGGAAACACGTGCCTGGTACTGTCTGGGAGGTAAACCACCTACTATTATCTTGTTAAATAGAACTATCCAATTGTTTGCTAAATTTATATCTCCCTTCCCACAGTTTGGTGCAGAGTTCAGACTTTGTCAGGGAGGTGTCTTTGTGCTGTAGGTGGTAGTTAAAACACAGAAACTCATAACTGACCAAAGTGAGAAAATAAAATGGCTCAGGGGTACTCAGCCATAAATGGAACATCTATGTCATTCCTACTTCAAAAGGTATTGGACCATCTTGGAAGAAGGAACAGAAAAGACTGTAAGAGCCAGATGTCAGGGAGCTTTGAAGTAAAACAGCAATCTTCTGCACAGGAGAGGACCTAGGAACTCAGAGCAGCTGTGATTACTTTTCACAAGAGCAAGCGAATCAACAGAGCGTGAAGGGTTGGGTGATGCCAAACCCTGACTGAAAAGCAATGGACAGATAACAACTTCTGAGGGAAGAAGAGTCAGTTTTCTTTAAGGAGTGTGGCTCTTGGTAATTAGAACATGCTCCGGTGGATAGCTCCACACAGAATAGCTTATGAATATCAGAAACTGGAATTGATGGGTTAAAGCTAAAAGAAACAAAAAAACCACAGATGCAAACATGAAATTGAGATGGGGGAGGAGATACAGTCAATCTTGGAAGAGTCAGGGGCACGGGTCGTGGGTGAACATGGGCAAAACGCATTGCAGAATATTCTCAAAGAATTAATAAAAATATGTTAAAAAGTAAAATCTTTAAAAGATTCAAAATATATTCAAGAGGAAGGAATCAATGGACTTTGTGTCTGGGAAAATAAGAGGAATCACTGGTGATAACGAAAAGTAGAAAATAATTTCCAGAGTTCCCCCAGCACTGAATGATTTGGAGAACAATATACAACTGGAAATCTGTTTAAAAGAGGAAGGATCAATACTAAGCTCGATTTAAAATGTTCTAAGCTCCAATAATCTATATAATATTCAACTTTAAACTAGCAAGTCTTAAAATTCTCCTGCATAAATGTAAAATTTTGCTGGGTCAGTGTCACTATTAATAAAGCCCATCAGTTATTCACTGTTTTGCAAGGATTCCCAATAAGACCTCCTCCCATGGAGTCAATAGGGCTGGTTTTTATTCTGCAGTTTGAGAAAAAAAAATAAAGAAGCAAAGACCCTTCCCATCAGTCCTTGTTCAGTTAACACACACTGGGCAGTTTAATGTTTCCACAACAGAGAGGAGACTTCCCCAACCTCTGGCCACCTACAAGGATATTGTCACTGGTGGCCTTCTCATTGGAGAAAGAGTAGACAGTGTTCACCTCAGCCTAGGACATTTTAGAAAGGTGACAGTTTGAGCGTTTCCCCCATCCCGATTAACCCATCGTACTGTGCTGACCTCGGTAAGAATGTCTTCTGCTCTTCTTATTGATTGTTTCCATCATGGTTTCCTCAGGATTCCTTTCTCTCTGGTCCCTTCCATCACTGGCCCTTCCCTTGTGCTTTCACATAGAACTCCCTCTGTCTATCTAGTCTTGGCCTTGAACATCATCGGGCCTCCACTACCCTTGAGTTGGAGCCAGGGCTTCCAAGCTTACAGAATGGAAAAAAAGAAGCCCAAAGTATGAATAACCAGCTCAGGTCTGAGGAGTCAGTGAGTTCTCAATTCTTTTGACATTGCCATGTGAAACATGTAAAATGCAGCTCTGGGTCACTTCATTGATTAAAGAAAGCGATTTCTTTTAAAAAAAAAAAAGTGTTTAGGGATAGCAAAGTTGTCCATTTGATGGTAAAATCTGCAGAGGAAGAAAGCATACACAAACTGTTCTCCAGTGTGAGCATTTGAAAACTCTGACATTTCAAATGACTTTTGCAGGATTTTCTCCAATCCTGAGTATGTCCTTATGTACAGAATAGAATTTCAACCAGACATCTCCATTCTGTCATCATGCAGGCACCCTCGAGTTCAACATAGTCAACACTGAGACATATGGACCCTGGAAAAAATCCGGTTCTTCCTCTCTCTGCAATCTGCTTTGGATGTACTTGAAATCTTTCTTGCCATTCTGCTCATTTGCATTGTATGATAAGGTTCAAAGATAATAGAAGAGCTAAATTCAGATCTCTGAATAACTTACATGCAATCGGGTCATTTCAGTGTGGATTGCCATCCATAGTAGTTGCTGTAGGACAATAATAGGCGATGTCTACTCTTTCTATTACTAGTCAATTAAGCTCTGTGATAAGACGTCTACATAAATTAACATAAAAATTCCACACAATCTAAAAAGTACCATCATTATTTCCAACTTGTAGAGGAAGAAACAGCACCAGACAGACTATGAAGTAATCTAAGCAATAAATCGATGCAGATAGGGATCCATTAAGATATGACTAACTGCAGAGCCTTGTAAACTGTGCCCAGCAATCATTCTAACCTATGCTTGGTTGTGATGTTGAAATGTCTTGAGTAACTTAATAAGAGCTCTACCATCATAATTCATACCATCCCTTCCAGAGCTGTTCTGTAGAAAACATGATGTTTAGACCCAGGCGGGTAGGTTACTCTGTGTTTATGGGGATTCATGCAGTTGTGAGCCTGACATCTCTGACCCTTTCCCTTGGAGGACTTTGTCAGAGTTAGTGATTAGGTAAGCAAAGACAGGACTTTGCCTATCTCACTACAGGCATAGGATGTGACCACAACCACAAGGCAGGGATGGACACTAATTTGTTAATTTGGACAGAGTAAAATGGTACTTTAGAGTTTGGGGTGTGGTACAGTGGAGAGAAGAACATATTTGTCAAACTTTCAGCTAAAAAAAATAAAAATTTTAAGATCTACTGAGCAACAAGCACTCCTACTTGAATATGCAGTATATAATATTTCACAAGCTTACTAAGAAGAAAATTTAAAAGATTTTATCAATAAAAATGACTGTCTACATAATGAATTACCCTTGCTTAATTATTATATTAGGTATACATGAAATATCACATTGTATATTAGAATATACACATTTTTATTTGAGAATTTTTTTTATCAGTTGTGGGCAAGAAGGGTCAGGTCCTATTTCCTGAAGTTCAGAGTTCTAAGAATGATGTAATTTGAAGTCTACCTACATAACTGCAAACCTTCTTTCTACAGCCATGCTGAGAAAAAAACCCTTTGAGGATTAAAATGAACACAGAACAAAACAAGCATGACAGGTGAAAAGGGAGAGAGAGTTCAGATGATACTATTTGACCCCATCTCCTTGCCCAAAGCTGCATGCCAAAAAAACCATGCAATTTTCACTTGAGGTGGTACATGTTTGCTTTCTCAACAAACTCAAACCAGAATTCCCTCCCAGCTAAGAGGTGCCTCTTAGAAAACTAGCTGCCTGGAAGTGGTGTTTCTTGTAGATTGATATTTTTTATTACTGTACAATGAGTCTGTACTGAACAATCATAGGTCACACCAATTATTGCCAATGATCCATGTCTACTGAAAGCCATTATAGGACATATTTCTTGAAAATGAGTTTCACATCAGGTGACCACCCACTAGCCCCCAAATTGTTTGCTATGTAAAACTATGTGGGTGGGAAAGGAAAAGTATAGGACAGAGATAGTAAAAATCCTTGCTTCTTCATGATGAGAAAACAATGTAAATTGCTCAACTTTTCCACTATCATATCCAGCTTAATATGCAGAACAAAAGCAACCCAATGAACAATTCACAAAAAGACTATTGCTTGACCTCTCTTATAAGTGAGAATTATATATTTAAAAAAGTAAGGCACACAGAACTGGTTAGCAAAAAATCAGGTCTCGCCCTCTCTCTCGTCTTTCCCTCTCCCCCATCGGTCTTCTCTCTCTCCCTCCTCCCTTCCTCTCTCTTGTTTGATATATGTTTACAGTTACCCTCTTCCTCACTTAAGATTCAGTGAATCATAAGTGATTCTAGCCATAAATAAAAGACATAGAGCCTATAAATCATGAGCCTAGAGAAGCTAAATAAGAAGGTGAACCAAAGAAAAAACATATTGTTATCAATCCTGCATATTGGGAATAGACAAAACTGCTGGTCAGTGTTGGGAGCACGGGGGTTAGGGTGAGGTTGGGGATAGGGGAAATTTGGGAGAGAAGGGAGAAGGAGAGGATGGTGAGAGCTTGAGGGATTGAATTGGTTGGGATGGAGGAGGGGTGGTTGGGGGAGCAGGAAGTATATATCTTAATTACGGGAGCCATTATAGAGGTTGGCAAGAGTCTGGACTCTAGACGGTTCCCAGGTGTCATAAGAGGTATCCCCAGCTTGGTTATTGGGCAGCAGAGGAAAGGATGCCTGAACTGGCCTTGTCCTATAGACACACTGATGATTATCTTCCATATTACCATAGAACATTCATCTGGTGATGGATGGAGATAGAGACAGAGACCCACATTGGAGCAACTGGACTGAGCTCCCAAGGTCCTGAGGAGGAGCAGAAGGGGGAGAACATGAGCAAGAAAGTCAGGACCCTGAGGGTGCGCTCACCCCACTAGACGTGGGACAGAACTAACGGGAAGATCACCAAGTCCATTTGGAATGGGACTGATGGAACAGGCACCAAAACCGGACTCTCTGAATGTGGCTGACGGATGAGGCTGACTGAGAGCCAAGGACAATGGCGCTGGGCTTTGATTCTGCAGGCATGGACGGGCTCTGTGTGAGCCTTGTCAGTTTGGTGATGCTCACCATTCCTGGACCTGGGGGGAGTTGGGGAGACCTTGCACTTAACATAGTGTAGGGAACCCTGATAGCTCTTTGGCCTGGAGAGGGAGGGGAGTGGGGGTATGAGTGGAGGGGAGGGGAAAAGAAGTGTGGAGGAGGGGAGAAAATGGAAAATTTTATAATTAAAAAAATGAAAAAAAAAAAGATTCAGTGAAGCCCATGATTTTTTATTGTTGTAGAGAGGCTGCTTGTTTGTTTCCCAGCTGCCAGACCTCCCAAAATAAACACACAGAAACTCTATTAATTAAATCACACACTTGGCCCATTAGCTCTAGTTTTCTTACTGGCTATCTCTTACATATTACTTTAACCCATCTCAATTAATCTGTGTATTGTCATGTGTTTGTGGCTTACTGACTAAAATTTCAGCATCTGTCTTCTGTAGGATTTCTTTTCCTGACTCTGCCCTCTTTCTTCCAGTATTCAGCCTAGCTTTCCCACCTAAGTAGTCTTCTACCCTTGCTATAGGCCAAACCAGTTTTCTTTATTCATTACCAAGAAAAGCAACACATAAACAGAAGGACTTCCCCACCATGTTATGGCTAAGGGGACTGTAAATATAGTGATATTTTACTCAGGGATGAAAATATGAAAGAGTGAATGTTGATGTCAAGGTCCTCTAGAATGTTCCTGGTTTGAATCTGAGGAGGGCAATTACGGAATGTCAGTACCCACCTACCTGCAAAAGGTAAGGGGCTCTGAACAAGACATAAACCCAAGTTGCTTTTCATTACTGAAGTTTGGGGGATACTTGCTATTTAGTTGAATGCCATAGACTATCCCTGACTGAAAATAAAAATGTGGAACCTCTCAGCAGCCTACTCCAGGTGATAGGAGTTCAGATTTCCTGCTTCCATACTTTTAGCAGAAGGATAAATTGGGTAAAGCTTTTGAAGAATATTTTGGCATGATGTCCTAGAAAATTATTAACTATTTCTTTTTCTTCCTTGCAATACACTCCTTACAAAAACAATAAAGAAATAGAAGAGAGGAATGTCGGCATTGACAAAGAGAGTTCTATTTTCTAAGAAATGTAGCAAATTTGTTTAATAAAATTGCAATGCTCTCTTGATTATGAGAACTCCATTCCAAGTTCAGGTCCTTAATGATGATTTCAATCTTCATTTCTATCCTTTTTTCAGTTTGGATTTGTTTTGGTTTTGAGACAAGATTTCTCTGTGTTGTCTTGGTTGTCCTGGAACTCATTTTGTAGACCAAGCTGGCCTCCAACGCACAGAGATCCACCTACCTCTGCCTCTTGCCTATTGAGATTAAAAGGCATGCTCAACCCCCACCCATCCCAGTCTTCATTTCTTATTGATTATCATTGGTTATCCTTACCAAGCTTCAGTTTTCTCATTAATAAATGGAGTCCATGGGCTTGAAATCTAGCTCAGATGGTAGAGTATTTGCTTTAGTACACAAAAAGCTACCAAATAAACCAAGTATGGTAGCACATACTTGATGTCCCAGCCCTGAAGAGGTGAAGGCAGAAAGAACAGTTTTCAGTCATCCTTGGCTCAATAATGTGTTCAAGGCCATCCTGGGAATGTAAAATCTATTTCAATTTTTTTAATTAAGTTTAAGGGCTAGAGATATGGCTCAGTGGCTTAGGGTGTTTTGCTGTACCTCCAAAGTCTCCAAATTCAGTTCCCAGCACTCATATTGAATAACTCACATCTTCCTATGGCTCAAGTTCCAGAGGGCCCAATATCTTCTTCTGACCTCTGTGGACAACTTCACTAACAAATACATACCCCATAGACAGACATGCATACACAGAATTTTAAAAAATAAATCCAGATCTTTAGATTACTTAGTTAATAAATTCAATTGAAAATAGAGAAAAATTTTAAATGGTCCGTAGTATTTCCAAAGTTTGATTAAATGGAGTAGCAATAATACTGGTCATCACTATGACCTTAGGGGTCCAAATGCATTCTGTTGTCTACCTTTCCCAATTGACATGATAAGTGTATATCATTTCTGATGTTTTATTTATTGATATATTATTATAAATTCTTTTAATTGTGTTTTGCATCAAAGAACTAAGCAGAATTTTCTGAAGGTATTTTCAAATAAATAAGACCTCCTTCATGTTCAGACTTGGGAGTGGACAACATATCCATATCACCTCTGTTATTATGATTTAGAACCTCTTGAGGCATCGCCTTCATGCTGGAAAATGTTTCACCCTTCACTGGCTGTTGTGATAACCAGGAAGCTCCTGGACTCTTCCTGTGCTGTGCCAGGGTCTTTCTTAACTGGCAAAGAGTAGACATTAATATACCCCCTTTCCTGAAAGATTACAGAAAACCAGAGGGAAAGATTTCAAGATTATAGTTAATGTCTTACATACTCAGATTAAGGTTAACTTTTCCTTCTCCCATGAGAAGAAGGTGAGCACCAGGACTGGGGAGAGACTTGAAATGGGACCATCATGTAAGTTCCCCAACAGTGACATCTCAAGAGTTAGAGTTTCTCCCAAAACTGTAGCCTGGGTTTGGTTTGACTTATTACTGGAATGTGTGTGGGTTTCTCATTCACAAAGATAAACCTAGAACCTTAAAAGATGTTTGTGGTAATTAAAGCATGAATCTTTAATAACTACTTCTGAAGTAGTTTCTTTTCTTCTTAACCCTGTGTTGGCATCTCACCATTTCAAAGCTTGCCATGACTAATTTATTTTCCATTTCTTACTTAATTTTTCAATGTCTTTTCATGCCCTTTCTCTAGACCAAATCATTAAAAAAAATAAACAAACAAACACATTCCTTAAATTTCTGGGACAATAATAACACAAAGCCAATTAGACTACTCATGCTCAAAATACCCCCAGTTGTTCACCTAGACAATCCCACCAGAATGAATGCAACACTTCAACCTGAGGTAGTATTGTGCCAGCTCACATTTACAGGGCACACTTCCACTGATATGTAACTTCCCTGAAAGCTCCAATTGTCTTTGTTTTTGTGCATGGTGTCTCAGGACACATTTGCTAAGTCAGCTCTGCACTGATAATGCATTGCTACCCCTAAACACATTCAGCAATTTTTTGGAGAGGTTTAAGTTGCCTTCCCCTCTGAAGTATGTTTTAGATTGTCTGTAACTACTGGTTCAGTTGCCTCTCAACTTCAAGTGTGGTTCACCAACCACTCGACCTTCTAAGCGTTTGTTGGAAGGGACAAGTGTTCTCAGATCTGTTTTTCCATGGGGACTGGGGATATGAGAGGGGATACTAGAACAGTCCCTAAGCTGCCTAACATTTCCAGCGGCCCCTCTTCTTCATCAAAATTCTAATCCAAACGAGAGTAGGATCCTTGGAAGGAAGAGGCCAGTTTTTAAAATGCATTGGTTTTGCGCCCTGAAGCAGAGGGCATTTCATAAGATTTGTACATGTAGACAACATGATAAGAAGTACGTCTAGATAAATGCATTAACTTTTCTGATGTGCATTCCAGACATGTGACAGAATTAGCCATGATGTGAGTCTTTGGGTGTTGTGTGGTTTGATTTGATTTTCCTGGAGACATTCATCATTTGCTTGTAAAGCCCAGAGCATTTTAGTTAGATTTCAAGAACAATAAAGAAACTCTGTGGTTTATTAGAATAATTCACATTGATTTTTTTGATTCATTAAAAGTCGGGGTGGCAATTTTATTATGGTAATATCTATTTTTGAATATCAGAAATGTTCTGTAATAAATACAATGATCAATTTTTTCAAAATTTCAGTCTTAGACTCAATCAAGCAACAAAATGATGGTGTCATTTGAGAAGTCAGAGACCCATTGGGGTTTTTAATCTCATTGCAAAAGAGAATTTAGAAACGAACTTTAAAGAAGCTTGAAGACATTTTATTAGGATTAGAGGGAAAAATAATGCCCAGGGCAAGGAAAGCTACAAGTTTTTACAGCTATTCAAGGAGGGAGGTGCAGGATAGACAATGGAAAATTGTGCCTTTTGGGTATCCAATCTAGGAAATACTGCTTACCCCTGGTTTCTGTATAAAGCTAGACACTAAATCTGTAATAAGGCTAGACAATAAATCTGGAACCCACAAGCATAATGTTTCTACAATAGATCAAATGATTACTTTTATTAAGATCAGAAAAATCTAAATATACACTTTGGTGGTTGTTTTTTTCTTCTTCTTCTTCTTTTGGTATTTTCAAGACAGGATTTCCTCTGTGTAGCCTCAGCTGTCCTGGAACTCACTCTGTAAACCAGGCTGGACTCAAGCTCATAGACATTTGCCTACCTCTGACTCCTGAATACTGGGATTAAATGCATGTGCCACCACTGCCCAACAGAGACTGTTCAAGTTATCCTTCTTTTCATAGACTCAGGTTGATAGACTACCCCCAACCCCTCTGAGGAAGGGTCCTTAAATGTGAATGTACAGGTGTTTTGCTTTTACGTGAACATTTTCCAGATTTCCATAGGCACCACCAAACAAACCAGAGAGAGAAAAGGTAATGTTGCTGGGCACCCTTATAACAGTCCTTGGCAGCTAATTGCATAGCATCACCCACTTAAACACATTGCAAACAGTATCATTACTCTGTGTCTGAGGAATGTTTCTTGGCATAGGTTTGAGAGCTTTTAGTTTATTTATTTGGTCGTATAAGAGATGCCAGCCAAGTTTGTAGCTGCATCCTGTGCACACTGGGAGACAGGATGTGGTTCATCAGTTCTAGGGTTTGTGGGTGAATCGGTGATAAAGACAGATGTTTCTATGGTAATCTTTTCCGTTCATTCAGTGGCAAGACTCCCTCTCTGCCCACAAGGATTATGATGGGGCATTAATGCTGATAATCATAATGAAGAGAATGTTCGGAGAATAGGACAGCCAACCCTGATATTCAGGATGAAACAGGGAGGAATCCAGTCAAATTTTTGAAGAAGAAAGTATTGATGATCAGGGAGATAAAATTCATTGCTTCTATCTACTGTTGGCAGACAATTCTGGAGTCTGATCTGGAACCGCTCTCACTTAGGACTGGGTAGACTTGAAGAAAAGTGACCCCCCCAAAAAAGAGAGTGAGCAAAGAAAAACCAGGATGCCAGAGAATGGACCAATACCGACGACTAAACTCTACTCCGTTGGTTTGCTTTTTCGTTAGGAAGTAAGTAAGTTAGTTAGTTAGTTAGTTGTTTAAATACTCAATCTCAAAATACCCTTTTAAGGGACTTTTGCACCTTACCCTTGTTTATATCTCTGTGGAACCACTTTGGTCCTTTCTGGGGAAAATGCATTCTTTTCACAATGTACTGACAGCAACACTTTATTTTTAGTTTTTTTTTTTTTTTTTTTTTTTTTTTTGGTTTTTCGAGACAGGGTTTCTCTGTAGCTTTGGAGCCTATCCTGCGAACTAGCTCTTGTAGACCAGGCTGGTCTCGAACTCACAGAGATCCGCCTGCCTCTGCCTCCCGAGTGCTGGGATTAAAGGCCTGCGCACCACCGCCCGGCTAACACTTTATTTTAGTGTGCAGAGATGGGGAGCATTGTACAAGCCGATAGAATGACCTGAAGAGTCCTAAGATCTGACTCAGATGCCAGCCTTGGGACAATTATGGAGGCAAGAAAGACTACTACACCTTCCTGGAACAGGGTGCAGACAAGCTCACGAGAGACTGAGCCTGTTATTAGCTAGCTGTTAGCATGGCGATCTTCAATGTTGAATTTCAAGATTTCGTGGAAAAACACTTCATTTTATTCATCTGTGTCACTGCCAGTTCACACCACTAACCACACAAACACACACACACACACACACACACACACATTATATAATATATATAGATATATATATATGTTTATCTGGATGTTTATATATATATATATACATATATATATATATATATAAACATCCAGATAAATATACGCACAAACCAAACTACACATGCAAAGGCTGATCCGGTGCTCCAGTTTACATGCCATAGACCATGTTATTACATGTCTACTGACTGAGTACACATATTCCAAGAAATAAAGCCTTACAAGAGGTATTAAGCATTATATGTAACGCTTAGAAACCTATAGTCAAATTGTAATGGTAACACTATTTTGCTCTTTTAAATGTTCAGACAAGTGGATTTGACACAAATACAATAAACTTGACAGGCAGCCTGTGGAAAGTGTTTTTTTTTTTTTTTTTTTTTTTTTTTTTTTTTTTTTAGAGACTTTCAAAACAGCTGGACTGTTCACAGTGATTAAATGATGCGTGGTGAATGCTGATGTCCAAAAGAACTATGGCATTTCTCAGCCCAGCCAACTATATATTGAACAGCTACCTTAATAGCTCTGTGCTCCACAAAGAGTGCCTACCATTCTTGCTGCTTGTACAGGTTATCTTATTTAATCTTTTCAAAGAAGCAAACACTGTTATTAAAAGCACCTGCTTTTCAGGCAAAATAAACCAAAGTAGCAGTAACTGAATCGCTTGGACCCAGATGGCGAGGAGTGGAACTGTAAAGTGAACCCACGGTCTGAGTCCAGACGACAAGCCCCTCAGCACTGTGACAGTCCCTAGCTGGGAACTGGAGAGATGGCAATTCCCAAGAAGCACATCCATCTTCTGTTCCCCTAAGAGCGGAGTATGAAGGGGAGACACGCTGAAAACCACGTCCCGTCACCCGCGGCAAGCTCTGGTAGAGCAAGGAAAGAACACTGGTGACAGATGGACACAAACCTCGAGCCAAGTCAAAATGTGGCAGAGACAGGACAACAGAGATGCAGCAGCTCTCTGTCCATTGATTGTCTCTCCTAATGGCCATTGGAAACGAGGTAGGAAGGGCTAATCAAGGCACACTGAGTCATTTTCAGGAGGGAACTTTGCTAAGTAATTCCTAACATTCCTAACAACTTAGAGAGACATACCTCTGGTAGGCGTGTCCTGGAGCACGAAGTAGGCAGTAACTACTCAGGAAATGCCAACTAGATAGAACTTGCCAACTAGATAGACTTTGGGAGGGACGGGGTTTCCAGTAAGCTTAATGTGTAGCCATGGACATTTTAGAGACCAGAACAGTCAATCGTGGAGGTAGGGAGCGGAGTGAATACTGGTAAGGTCTGCTATGATAAAGTGAGCCCCCAAAATGTGGCAAACTGTAGAAAGGTTAGGCTATGCTAAGAACATCCCTTTAAGCATCAATCTAAACTTTAGTGATTGATTAATGACTTTTATAAACAATCAGTCACAGTGTTTAATATAGAGAGAGGACTTTCTATGCACTGAGTACTATAATGAGGTTGGAGGTGGGGGTGGTATTACTATTATTGTGTAAGGACACTCAAATGCTTCTACTAGAAGTTTAAAAAAAGCTATAACAAATTTATTTGATCAATTTCCTGGGTAGGCTTGATGAAGCATGAACATCTGTATGGAAATCCAACTCAATAAAAATCATAAGATCATATAGTAATGTATAAAGTGAATACCCAGTAAGGCCTGGCTATTCAGCTTCTTCTTGGCTCTTTTCTACAAACCTCCTTCCTTCCAGGTATGGGCAGGGCCCATTCTGGAATGGATGGTCTTGTGACTTTTACTAAGATGCCTGTTCTAGTGGGCTTCTCTGCTGCTGTGATAAATACCACCATCAAAAGCGACTTGGGGAGGAAAGGATTTATTTCCCCCTATACCTCCAGGCCGTAGAGACCATTAAATGAGGAAAGTCATGGCAGGAACTCCAGAGAGAACTGAAGCAGAAACCACAGAGAAGACCTGCCTACTGGCTGCTTCCCTGCCTTACTTCTCAGGTACCCTTCTACTATAGATGTCATCCACAGTATGTTTGGCCTTCCCACATCAGCTGTCAATCAAGAAAGTCTCTTCCAGACATGGCCACTGCACAGTGTGATCTAGGGAACTCTTCCACTGACGATCCCTCTTTTCGGGTGACTCTGGGTTGTATGAAGTTGGCAATAAAAAAAAGTAGCCAGTACAATGAGGCAGGTCCGAAAATTTCTTTTGGTCAATTGTTGGCCAAAAAGACAGAGGACATCAGAGTTGTTATTTTCAGAGTTTGTGACTGGCTGTAGGCAAAAGTCCACCATTGGGAAGGGAAATTCTGATTTCTTTGGCTTACCTCCTAAGACAAAAAGGAGCGAGAAACAGGAAGACAGGAGGAGGGACAAAGGCTTTGCTCCAGCCCTCCTTCACTTTGGAGCATAGCTCTCTAAGCCCCAGTGTTGCTAGCTTGACTATGACACAGCTTCGCTGGGCCTGGAACTCAGCCAAGTCTTCCCAAAGCCTGTACTTCTCCAGTGAAGGCGGTTTATCTTCAAAAGACTTGCAGGTGTTTGCATAGGAGGCAAAGTTAATACCAGTTCACAGAAGGAACTAATGACTCATTGAGTCTGAAGGCAGAGGTTGGCCTGGAATTTTTGTAGAATCGCCGGAAGAAGAAAAAGGGGTCACCGAATGCCACTGTTGTGTCTGGGTAAAGGATGACACTCAACCTTCAGGGAGACACTCGCAGGGGTCTGAGGATGCCAGATAGCTTTCTCAGTCAGATTTTTTTTACTCGCTTCAAAGTTTTTTATGAATTTCAGGTATGAACTAGTTGGCTTCTTTCATTCAACTTTTTATTATGGCAGGATGTACAGAGGAAGGTCAAAGGGGAGTCTGGGACCAAGCTAAGTCTTGGAACAAACTACTTACTTTTCTCTCAGGGAAGGTGGTAAACAGATGAACCAAAACGATGGTGGAGCATTGGCCTGGCATGCACGAGGCAGTGGATCAGTCCACAGGACAGCACAAACAAGCACAGGGTAATAGCCTTTTAATGGAACAAAGTAGCAATCTGCCTGACCATCTTAAAACAATTCCGAGATGAGTGGGTCAGAACATTCGGCTGGCAGGCACAAGATCCTGGGGGAGAGAGCGGGGAGGGGGCAGGGAGTTTTAAAGGCCTGGCAGTTTCTGTAAGGAGGAAAAGGAAAGCAGAAAAGGTTGCCAACAACGCAAGTCCTCAGAAACTGTCCAGACGGACAAGGAAATGCAGAGAAAGGACAAGGCAAGACATGTCTGAGCCACAGCAGGACTGCGCCTGCCCAGCCTTCTGCGCTCCCTCCTCTGTAATGAAGGGCCTGAGCTTGCAATCGGCAGCTAGCAACCAGGTCTGGGTCTGCAGTGGGCGCCTATGTGAACCAGGAAGTGACTCCTGGCTTGCACACATCACTGACGGTGGTTCATAGGAGTAGAACTCAAGTGGCTAAAATATTGAAGGTAACATTCATTTTCAGGAAGAAAAATGACTTGGTTTTAGGACCAAAAAAAAAAAAAAAAAGACTCATGTGTGAACCACAAACTTTGAAGCTTTCTAGAATTTTCCTTCTACACTTTCCAAGCCGCTGTGTATCTTGCTTCCCACACCCTCTCTTGACCACCACTGATTTCATTTTCCTCAAAGATTAAAGGTGGCATATCTTGGCATCAGAGACAAGACGTATTGTTCCTGAAGTCACTGTGGAAAGGCACGTAAAAACATGGCCTCAGATGCACCTTTATTTGACTACAATTACAGTGTGACTTATTCATTAGTTTATCTTTCACATCATAGGATTACTAAATATTGGGAAAAGAGCAGTTAATACTCTTTATAAAGCTTGGCAATGCTTAAGTAAACATCTTTGCAATTCCAGGCATGAATCCGTTCAGCTATACTATCCCTTCTTTTAGACTGTAGGTTAACCTAAGGTTCATTCACATAACAGCCTTACCCCTTTGAAAATCCTTATCTAAATGTGTTCAAGGCACATGCTCAGACGCTTATACACAACTCTGTGGGCAAACGGTAGATAAATACATATTTTCTATTTAATAAATGGAAAGATTTATAACATGTATAGTAAGTAACCTAAGAGGTATTTTGGGGAAGTAATAGGGAAAGTATTGCCTTCTCTATATGTAAATTTCTAAGGACTAGTTAGCACCCTTGGCCTTGGCACTTTTGACTGAATAACTGGGACTTTGATGTACTGTCCTTCATCTCTTGGCGTCTATCACTATCTTCAGTTTTCTGAGACAGGTTTGTGTCTCTCTGTCTCTTTGTCTGTGTGTCTCTGTGTATATGTCTGTTCCTCTGTCTGTCTGTGTATACTTAATGTATGCATGTCTGTGTATATGTCTCTGTATGTATCTTTGTGTGTGTATATCTATGTGCGTCTGTGTATGGGTCTGTGTGTGTTTATCTGTGTGTGTCTAAGTGTGTGTGTCTCTATGTGTGTATTTATGTGAGTGCCTGTGTATATGTCTGTGTGTCCGTGTGTGAGCCTGTGCTGTCTCTGAGTGTCTGGGTGTGTGTTTGTCTGTATGTGTATCTGTCTACGTATGTGTGTGTATAAGTATTTCTCTCTCTGTGTGTGTGTGCATGCATGTGTGTGTGTGCGCGAGCGCGCACGCTCGTGTTTCATGGTATCTGCTTGATTTGGACTCCCTCTCTAGCGCCTTTCTTCCTTCTTTCTACAAAATGTCGTCTTGGTTTTTCAGCTTTTCTAAAGGTTTCCCCAGTGACTTGAATTTGAAGAAAGCTACAGGGTCGAGCTCAATGGAAAGCTTAGAATGACAGGGAAAGTCGCTGAACAGGGACTGCTCCTTCTGAATAGAGAAACCTAAAAATAAAGCTGTAGGCAGCTGGGGCCGAGTGCACAGAGAACCATCACAGTCGTGCGAAGGAAATCATACACACAAATAAAAACAAGCGTCTTAGAAGGGACTCCTGGGTTAAGTAGGGACCAAGGTAGAAACCTGGACAAGGCCAGCCTTAGGGCAGGTCATTTAGCACTGACATTGTCAAAGTTTGATTCATCTAGGAATTGAGTCCCCATGAATGCAAGAGTGAAGAAGGATCTATGAAAGTCAACTAAGCCTGCCCCTTTGTCTTTTCTTCATTTTTGATGCTTATTGGCCTTTTTCCCAGCAATACAGATATCGGTCAGTCCCAAATCTGAATTGCAATCGCCTTTCTTATGCCACATGGTACATCATCCCAGTTTCCTGCTCCTTACACTCTGTCCTCACCAGCTCTCACGCCCAGTTGTTTGCCCTGTCCCTCTTACTCCGGTCAAACTTGCCTGCTCTTACTTTCCTTTTCTCCTGTCATTATTTGTTGGCATTCCCTGGACAGATTCTCAATCTTATGCTGCTGAGTGGATCTGAAGAAATACAAAGGGTCCTGATGCTACTGAAAATGCCTGCTTCCCTCCCCAGCAGGACTGTGGAGAAAGGAGGAGAGGGAGGTCCAGATTAGCATATAAAAAGACACCAGACTGGAAACCCCTTCTCACCAAAGCAAGAGGCAGAAAAGCTGTATGCTATGTAAATGACCTATAAAAATTCCAGTCTAGACACACCCTCTTTGGAAGGGCTCTTTTTACAAACTATTCCCTCCTGCGACTATCCACACACCTCTGCCCAGTTCCTTGTTCCAGAACACAAGAGCCTGGAAACCCCTGCAAGAGCCCGGCAAATCCTAGTACTGGGATTTAGCATCTCCGACAAGGCGGCTCCGCCCTGCTCTGCTTGGGGGGGTTCCCTCCATCTGAAGGTTCAGCTTTGCTCAGTCTCTTCATCAAGCTGAACAATCCTGTCTTCTTATGTTCTGGTTTTTTTTCGTAGTGTGTGTCTTTGGATAATGAAAAGCAAGGCTCTCTCTCTCTCTCTCTCTCTCTCTCTCTCTCTCTCTCTCTCTCTCTCTCTCTCTTCTCTGTCTCTGCCTCCTAAGACTAAAAATGACCCATCAAGTAACATTTTCCCCTTTCTTCCAAGCCAATGTTTTAAAATTTTAAAATAAATTTAAAAAATCTTTTAAAATACTTACAATGTTTATCTGCTTATTTACTTACTCATATTTCATAAGTTTCAAATGCAGTTTCTAAAGTCATAACTATTGTATGTAGTTCTCTGGAGAGACATAAACCTCAGAATAGGAATGTCTAGACATTCCAATGCCCACCCCAATTGTGTTGATCTTGAAGTCTTTCTTTGAACATTCAGACCAACTGAACATTATTATGCTCCTAATTCTCTTTAGGGATGTATAGGGGAAATTTTTCCTCCGAGTTTTATGATTGTTTTGTTTTGCTTTGCTTTGCTTTTGAGACAGGATTTCAAGCAGCCCAGAGTAGCCTGGAGAGTGCCATAGAGCAGAAAATTGCTTTTAACTGTCATTTTTAACAAATAAAATATAATAAAATGAAACAAAAAACATCACATTGGAGTTGGACAAGGAAAACCACAGAAGAAGATCCCACGAGAAGGCACAGGAATCAGACACACCACTCATTCATACACTCAAGACACTCCCATAAAAACACTAAACTGAGAACTCTAATATATGTGCAGAGGATCTGGTGCAGACCAATGTAGAGCATGTGCTTGCTGCTTCAGTCTCTGTGAGTTCATATGAGCCTTGCTTAGTTGATGCAGAGGGTTTTGTTCTCATGGTGTCCTCCGTCTCCTCTGTCTCTTATACTCTTTCCACTTCCTCTTCCACAGGGTTCCCTGAGCTCCGAGGAGAGGGATTTGATGGAGACATCCCATTTTGAGTTGAGTGTTCCAAGCGTGCTCTCTCTCTCTCTCTCTCTCTCTCTCTCTCTCTCTCTCTCTCTCTCTCTCTCTCTCTCTCTCTCTCTGTGTGTGTGTGTGTGTGTGTGTGTGTGTGTGTATGTGTGTGCAATGTCAAGCTGTAGGTTGCTGTATTTTATCTCATTTTCTCAAGAGGAAGCCTCTCTGATGGTAGTTGAGTAAATTCTATGATCTATGAGATTAGCAGAACGCCATTAGAAGTCATTTTATCACTTTTTTTTAGACCAGTAGAATTTGGTTTCACCCTCGGTTTCTGGGCTATCTAGTCTCTGGTTCTTGGTCATCCAAGCAGTGTCAGGTAAGGGTTCCATCAGACATTACCTTGTTACTCTCACAAGCTTTGTGCCAACGCTGCCCTAGCATATTTTGCAGGCAGTACAACATTGTAGATCAAAAGTTCTGAGGCTGGGTGTCTTAGTTAGTGTTCCTATTGCTGTGAAGAGATACTATGACCATCGCAACTCTTATAAAGGAAAACATTGAATTGAGATGGCATCTCAGAAAGTTAGTCCATTATCATCATGGTGGGGAGCATGGCACCTGGGCATATGGTGGGAAACATGACAACTGGGATTATGGCAGGCAGACATGACACTGGAGAATGCTATGTCTTGATCCAAAGGCAACATGAAGTGTTCTGTCTTCCTGGGCATGGGGTAAACATATATGAGACCTCAAAGCCCACCTCCACAGTGGCATACTTTCTCCAACAAGGCCATACTGCCTAATAGAACCACTCCCTTTGGAGGCCATTTTCTTTCCACCACAGTTGGTATATACATTTAAGTAGACTCTAGAATACCATCCTGTACCAGGCACTAGAACAAAGGGTGAAGGTTCTATGTAGGCACCAGCTCAACCTCTCCATGTTCAGTGAGCTGTATGGGGGTTGTCTTCAGTGATGGGGTCTTGCTATCAGTTTGTAGAGAACAACCAATTGCTTTGGCAGTAGCCTGAGCTGTTTGGAGATTTCCAAGAGACCCCTTTGACCAATAGTTCAATTAAATGTAACCCAGTGTCAGTACTGGAAGCTTCATTTGGGGACGAGAAATGAGCAGTTGGGACTCTGTTTCCACCATTATTTGGAGACTTCATTATGGTCACCTTCATACATTTTAGGAAGTTTCTACTGCACTAGGTTTCCATACCACTTCTCAAATGCTCCTCATTTCTAGTTGTCTCTCCATGCATTCTCTTGCCCTCCCCACCTGATCCTCCTGTTCCAGTTCCCCCTTACCCCCAGTCCATCCTTAAAATCTATTTCCCTCCCAGGAAGATCCATGTGTCCCCTAACCCTTTTCTCTATAACTAATCTCTCTGTGTCTACAGATTGTAGTTTATCATTTACTTATCAGCTAATGTCAACATATAAGTGAATGCATACCATATTTATCTTTCTAGGTCTGGATTACCCCACTTAGGATGTTTTTATTCTAGGTTTCATCCATGTACCTGCAAATCAACTCAGCTACCAGCTAGACATACATCCAGGACTTTCCGTTTGCCCTGCCCAATATCTACCCCATCTATGACCTGCTAAAGTTCATGAAGGGTCTGGTCCTGAAGAACTATAGCCACAGGATCTCCATGACTCAGGGCAGCAGCAGGATATCATAGAGGAGAGTTGGGGAGAATGGTGATTTGGGATTCCCCTCTGTATTCCAATGGTTAATAATAAACCTGTTTCTGCCAGTGGCTTAGCAGAATAGGGCGAGGCAGAAATTTCAAGCAGATAGAGGAGGGGAGAGTGGGTGGAGTCAAGGAGAAGCCATGCATCTGCCTGCAGGAGATAAACATACCAGAACCTTGCCAGTAAGCCACAGTCACATGGCAACACACAGATTAATAGAAATTGTTAATTTAAGATATAAGAGCTAGCTAGAAATACACTTAAGCTATTGGCCAAACAGTATTGCAAATAACACAGTTTCTGTGTGTTTATTGTGGGACCTGACAGGACAGAAACCTGTGACAACAGACTGGTGCCCAATGAGGGGCACAAACCCATGACCCTGAGATTAAGAGTCTCATGCTCTATAAGGTAGCCAGAAACATGCTTAATTTATTGGCCAAACAGTATTGTAATTAATACAGATTTCTGTGTGGTTATTTCGAGTCAGGGCAGCTGGGGAACGATTAAGCAACCTCCAGCAACAGTGTACCAGAGGTCAGAGTCCTTGAACCTGACCAACAACATATTATACAATGAACATTTGAAGAAAATCTGTCTGGGAAAAAGTGTATACTGCATGATACACAGCAGCCCCCAATGACGTTAAGACAAATGAAGAGTGATAGAGAGGTGGGGAAAATGGAGCAGCCAAGAGAGTTTTTTGTCTGCTTTTGTATGTTTGTTTTTTAATTAATATTCTTATTTGTATTTTTGCACTTTTAATCTTATGTTTATTATTTCCTTTTTAGCTTTCTTTTGGAAGGAGAACACTACAAAGGTGAAGGGCAGATACAGAGAGACTGGGAAATGAATGGGATTGGGGTGCATAATGTTAAAAGTCAAAAAAATTCAATAAAAATTATGTTAAAAAAAGAATTTTGATGTCACTCAGATTTCTTCACTGTTGTTAAATTCATAAAAACAAATTTAAAATTTTTTATTTGCATATTATGGTGTGTGTGTAAATTTATATAATGTGTGTGTGTGTATGTGTGTGTGTGTGTGTGTGTGTGTGTGTGTGGTGTGTGTGTTGGCACATACATACAATGGCACCGAAGTCAAAGGAAAGCTTTGAGGAGTCAATTCTTTCCCCCACTTCTTTTTCCACCTCCTGCTCTGCTTTGAAAGTGCTGCCTGGCTAGCAACTGTCTTTTGTTTGTTTTTGTTTCTTTTATGTGGGTTCCAAGGACGACCCACAGTCATCAAGCCTGTATAGTGAGTGTTTTTACCTATTGAACAACCTTGCCAGCCCTACAAAACCGAAGAGTAAACATCTAGAAAATGTCCAGGATAGCAGAACTTCTTCCTAAGGCATTTGAAAGGCTCTCAAACTGAAGCCTCGACACCCACACTTGAGAGTTTCCCTGCTAGATAACAGGAATTGTTCCTGTCTGCTCTGCACAATAGGATGCAGTCATCTAGATCAGGAAGCCAGCACAGGCACGGGTGCTGGCACAGGATTCATTTACGTACTTCTAGACTACGTAGAATCCTACGAAGAGTTGTCCAACTGTTCAGACAATAAATTTATTTAAAGGGTCCTGGCCAGAACCACCATGACAGGTGGTCTTCAATCTGGAAGCATTCTTCATCTCCTTCTTGACTTTAACAACCTTGACTGTTCTGTAGATGTTGGTCATTTTTTAGCTTTCCTTCTGATGGTTCTGCTTGGACTAGATTTCATTAATGTCAGGATATGCACTTCTTGGTGAGAGGGTCAGGAAAGACACAGAATAACTTCCTCAGTGTGTTGCAATGATTTTCAATGTGTGGTGCTTCTTCGTCTATTCTTTTTAAACTTTTCATGATCATTGCACTAAAAAAAAGCATCTTGTGTGACAACATAGGATTGGGCACACTGTATTTAATGCAATATAATAATGACTGTTATTTGATTGGACTCCTTAGATCATCTAAGCTAATGCAATTATTAATATGGTGGCATTTAAGTCAATACAATAGCTTATGTTTTCTATTTAATATGTTTCTTCTTTGTTCCTTTCTTTTTCTGAATTTTTGTTTTCTGTCAAGGTTTATTTCATTTCTCTCTGTCTCTCTGTCTCTCTGTCTCTCTGTCTCTGTCTCTCTCTCTCTCTCTCTGTGTGTGTGTGTGTATGTGTGTGTGAGTGTGTGTGTGTGTGTGTGTGTGTGTGTGTGTGTGTTCATGAGTGCAGGTCCCACAAAGTCAGAGGCATCAGATCTCCCTGGAGATGGAGTTACAGGTAACTAATTGTGAGCCACTTATGTGGGCTCTGGGAAACAAATGCAGGCCCTCTTCAAAAATAGTTCCCATCCTTAACTGCTGAGCCATCTCTCCAGCTCTTTTTTTGTTTTGTTTTTTGAGACAGGGTTTCTCTGTAGCTTTGGAGCCTGTCCTGGAACTAGCTCTTGTAGACCAGGCTGGTCTCGAACTCACAGAGATCCTCCTGCCCCTGCCTCCCGAGTGCTGGGATTAAAGGCGTGCGCCACCACCGCCGGCTTCCAGCTCATTTTTTTTTTTCTGACTTGGATAACTACTATCTTAGTTAGCGTTTTTATTGCTGCGCCAAAACACTATGACAAAAAAGCAAGTTGGAGAGGAAAGGGTTTATTAGGTTTACACTTCAGCATTGATGTTAATCACTGAAGGAAGTCAGGATAGGAACTCAAACAGGGCAGGATCCTGGAGACAGGAGCAGATGTAGAATCTATGGAGAAGAGTTGCTTGCTGGCTTGCTTCCCTTAACTTGCTCAGCCCACTTTACTCTAGAACCCAGGACCACCAGCCCAGGGTTGGCATCACCCACCAAGGGCTATGCCCTCCGCCATTGGTCACTAATTGAGAAAATGCTTTGTAGCTGAGTCTCATGGAGGTATTTCCTCAACTAAAGTACCCTCCTCTCTGATGACTCTAGCTTGTGTCAAGGTGACACAAAACCAGCCAGTACAACTGACCCCTTCAGCCCTGGGCCTTCAAATTTCACTGAATCTGCACATTCACCAATGACCTTTACTGGCCTCTCACAGTGCACAGACTCAGCTGCGCTCCATGACCCCTTCATGCCATTCAAAACCAGTACCACCTGGGTGACTCTTACACATTACCAAGTCTGGCTGCCCAGCATGAGGTACAACCCTGGTCACCTCTGGAAAACAGCTTCCTCCGTACTCTCAGAAAACACTTCCTGAAAGATTTCACCTCCATGATGCTGGTCCCTTCTTAATCACCGCTAATTTCTTAGCTCCAGCCGACCAGCATGAAACATCTCAGCAAAGCAAAACTTTGCTTTCGTAGTTCTGCTATCTTGTTCATCACAGCTGATTCTTCAGCCCCAGTTAATCACAACCACAGGATCTTAATTCAAAATAACAAATGACCCTGATAGTATCTCTGAAATTTCACAAGCCAGAGCTCCATCTTCTGCACTGCTCTTAACATTCTTGTCTTCCAAGTTCCCACAGAGCTCTTAACACTCAATGACTCTTCTAGCCCAAAATTCCAAAGTCCTTCCACAATCCTCCCAAAAACAAGGGCAGGTCTGTCACAGCAAGACCCCTCTTCTGGTACCAAATCTGTATATACATAAATTTTTTGGCACAACTTCCAGGCTGAAATTCAATAATGGCTAGTCGTGAATGGGTAAGTCCAATGATCTAGTAGCTGCTCAGTTCCACAAGGGTGGGCTTCTCAGCTGATCTGTTGGGATCCGGAAGAAGGAATTGATGTGCTGAGTAGGCAAGGGCAAGCAGGAGAACAAGCCCTTCCTTCTTTCATTGTCTTTATATAGGCTTCCAGCAGAAAATGTAGTCCAGATTCAAGGTGTGCTTTCCAGCCTCTAGTCTAGATTAAACAAATGTGTCATCCAGGCTCAAGATTTGAATCAAAGTCATGTTGTCTCCAGGTCAGGAGCACAAGTGTGCCCTCCATTTCCTGGATTATAGTTTATTCCAGGTAGAGTTAAGTAGTTGATAACCAAGAATAGCCATCACATCTAAATTTGAGTAGTCCATCTCAACTCCACTATTGGAATCTTAACTATACATATATTTTTAATATTTTAATCTGTAGTTCATAATATGCATCTTTATCTAGTTACAATATGCTTTTATTAAATTGCTTAAATAATGTATTACATAAAGAATATAGTATTATTCCATGTCATCATACCTTTATATATAAGAATATTACTACTAAAAATGTACATCTCTCTTTACCTTGTGCTCTTATTGCTGTATATATACATGTATATATCACTGCATATACATATATATATATATGTATATTGAAGATAGAATACTACATTGTCACTAATTTTCTTTGGGTAATATAATATTTTTAATCGAGCAAAAAAGTAAGCAAAGATGAAATAATAAAAGAAGCATTTGGGGAAAAATGAAGAAACTTCTAGAAATTGGTAGTAGTGATAAATGGTTAGACATTAGAAGTATATCTACCCTCAAATGTAACACTAAAATGGTGACGTGGCAAATTTTTATGTAATGAATATAATTTACCACTGTAAGATTTTTTTCTATTTCCTTCCAGATCACTACCTAATGCCATTTTCTTCAACTTGAGGAACAATGTTTGATATTTCTTAGAGTTAAATCTCCTGGCAGGGACTGGGCAGATGACTTGTGGATTAAGAGGCACATCCTGTTTGTGCTGAGTACCAGAGTTTGGCTCCCAGCACTCATGTCAGGCAGATCACAATTTCCTGCCGCTGGAGCTCAGGAAATTTGGTGACTTCTGGCCTCTGCAAGAATCCTCACACTCACACGGTCATACACATATACACATGAATAAAATAATGAATTTTAATATGCAATGTTCTCCACTTAATCTTTTCTAGGAAGTCTTTCCTTGCTTACTGTCCTAGTTAGCTTTAATAGGAACATAGAGTCATCTAAGAGGAAAGCTTAACTGAAGAATTGCCAAGCTTAGATTAATCTTTGGTACATTGATTGTAAATTGAAATAGGAGGGTCCAGCCCACTGTGGGCAGCACCATTCTCTTGGGAGGTGGTCCGGTTCTGTCTTTAAAAAAAAAATCCAGCTATGTGCCCGAGAAAGCCAGCAAATAATGGTCTCCATGGTTTCTGCTTCAAGTTCCTGACCTGGCTTTTGTCAAAGATGTACTCTAACCTATAAACTGGAGTAGACCCTTCCCACTTCTGAGTTATTTGTTGTAGGGAGAGGGCCTGCTTTGTTCATCCCGGCCAGGCAGCTAGCTTAAGCCCCAAATAAACCACACAGAAATTGTATCATTAAAAACACTGCTTGGCCCATTAGCTCTAACTTCTATTTGGCTAATTCTTACATATTAGTTTAACCCATTCTATTAATCTGTGTATCATCACATGGCAGTGGCTTACCGGGTAAAATTCTAACCGGCATCTGTCTCAGGTGGAAGATCCATGGCTTCTTTCCAACTTTGCCTTCTTCCTTCCAGCATTCAGTTCTGTTTTCCCTGCCTACCTAAGTTCTGCCCTATCAAAGGCCAAGGTGGTTTTCTTTATTCATTAAACCAATGAAAGAAACACATAAACAGAAGGACTTCCTACACCAGGTTTTATGTCAGAGTGCTGTAGCTCAGCAATAAAAAAAAAAGGAAGCCTGCTATTTAAAAAATATCTTATATAGAATTAGCGGTCAATTTTTTAGCATTTACATTACTTTTTGACTTTTATTGAGTTTTTTGTTTGTTTTTCAGAAACTATGATAATAATTTAATACCTTTTATCTTCTCTAGTTGGTCAAGAAGATTGTGCAGGTATCATTCTATGAAAACTATAAATTTAAATAGTTTATAACTAAAATATTCCTTATGAGCTAACCTTTGGACAGACATGTCATATAGAGCCAATTTTCAGTTGCCAAATAGTTCAGACTGTTCTATACATTATGCTTATTTTTAACTTATGCATATTTTGGTCAGGGTATATACTCAGCAACTCCACAATTTGCTGAAAATTGTTTAGACATGCTTTAGTGCACAGTTCATCTCTAATATCCTATGTGCACTTAAAAACTGCATATTCTGCAGTTGCTAAGAGCATTCTATCAGTCTAGTTGAACTCTAACATCAATGAAAGAAACTGACTCAAATAAATTAAGACACCGAACATTTACCTCTGGTCTCCATATTTATATACACACCCACAGAGAGATGTGGACATGGACACACACCACACACACACACACACAACACACACACACAGCTTTTCTGTATAGGCAGGATATAAGTGGGCCTTTTACTTTAATTCAGGCTAAAATATGTCTTTTGATAGGAATAAAGTCAGCTTGGTGGATAATTATATTTGGTATAAATAGATTACTTCCACTTATTAAAAGAGATTGACTCTGATCTGATTACAGTATTGCTATTTGTATTTTGCACTAGAATCATCCACATTTTTCTCCTTCTTCCTTTTTTGCTTGCATTTCCACTTTAACTACTTCAAGGTTTGAACTCCTCAATTGTCTTTGTAAGTATGTATCTTTTACAGTGTTTCAGTGCTGTTGAAAGGACAATATGTATCATGAATTGCCATAATTTCATCAAAATATCTTTATAGCTCATCAACTAAGTAAAAGTTCTTTGAAAAATAAACCTTCTAACCCACTGCCCTTTTAATGTTCTTGTTCTATTTGTTAGTCATAAGGTTAATTTTATCTATTTGGTATGTATGAATGTTTTTCTCTGAATGTACATATGTGTGCCATGTGTATGCAGTGCCTGAGGAGGCCAGAGGATAGCGCTGAACCCCTTGAAACTGGGGTTGTAAGCCACTGTGTAGGTCCTGGGAGCAAAACAGATCCTCTACAAAAGCAACAGGTGTTCGTAATCACTGAGCCATCTCTCTAGCCCATATTTATTACTTATATATTTGTTCAGTCACATACTTTATTCTTTTGCTTTTTTTACACAACTTTTAAGGAAATTAGCTGAATAGAATTTAAATTTCTTCCATGCTACCTACACATTGGTGAAAAGATGGAGTTTAGGATCTTTGTTTTGATTCTTATGTTTCAAAATTCTATGGTTCACACATCTTGTCAGTTCAAAAGCAATTTCACTTCTCTGTCTGTGTTTCTGTTTCTAGTCCATTTTGGTGCAAATTTTGTTCTTGAATCTAGATTTGGAAATATTTATTTCTATTTCTTCAAATAACTAGTACATTTCCTCTAAAAGAAGAAACTATTTTTATGCTCTTTTTCCCTGCTTAACATTGCTGATTCTTGTCCAGAATTCACAGTTATTGTTGTCTTAATGTCATCCACCCATTGGTCCCTGCCTCAGTCTTGAGCCTTCTCATCTACTTTAGCCAGGTTGAATGATTGCTTTCAATTGCTGATGAAGGCTGCTCATTGGTTTTCCAGCCACTGATACAAGAAATAATTACACAGAAACTATACTAATTACAACACTGTTTGGCAGCCTATTAGCTTAGGCTTCTTATTAACTCACTCTTATATCTTAAATTAACCACTTCCTATTATTTAATATCTTACCACAAGGCTTGCAGTTTACCAATAAGGTTCCAAAAGCATCTGCCTCCTTTGGCAGTTACAATGACGTCTCCCTGAATCTACCTTCTTTTCTCCTCTATATCTTCTTGGTATTCCTGATTTGCTCTACTATGTGCTGCCATAGGCCCAAAGCAAATTCTTTATTAATCAATAGTAACAAAGCATATTCATAGCATACAGAGGGTAATCCCACATCACTCCCCTTTTCTGTCTAAATAAAAATGAAGGTTTTAACTTTAACATAGCAAGATTACATACAACAAAATAGTATCAAGCAAGAATTATAGTTACAATAATTGGTTCATTTACATCTGTCAAATTAAGGAAAATACTCTATCATTTATCCTATCTTTGTGAGTCTAAAGTTTTTATCTAATTTACTTTTTATAATTATAACTATCTTTTTACAATTCCTTTAAAGACTTCCAGAAGGATATTATATTACCTAAGTAAACAGAAAGCATATTGTAAGCAACTTCCAAAACACTAGAATGACAGAGACTTCTTGCTGCCTGGACAGTCACCCAAAGTTCTTTTGTAACATTGGGGCATCCATCTTCAGCCTACAGGCCCATAGTATCCAGCAGAATATCCCATGAAGCAAGAAATTTTAAAGCAGTTCTGCCTATATTGGCAATTTGTCAGTCACTTTCTTCTGTGTCCTATAGAATGTCTGGCAGACTCTTTCATGAAGCAGGAAAGGAGTGCCTCAATTTCTTTAAGCAAGTTCAACAGTAATTTTTTCTGTGGATTCTGCATGTCCAGTTTATATAGCATACAAGCAAGCAGTCCAGACAAGAGCAGTTCTTGCTCAAAATGGCTAGCCCTGTCACATAAAGGCAAATTCCATAATGAGTTTCTTCAATGCCCATCATCATCTCTGAAGTAATTGGTGCTTCCAGAAGCAGACATGCCTCACTGTCAAGAAAAGTCTAAGTTCTTAAAAACATTTTAAATACCATATTCTGTACGTCTTTGAAAGATTTGAAGAATACCTATCCAGCTAAAATATATCTCTGTACATCGAGAAAACCTAACTAACATGACTACATTATAGATGACTATTATCTGTATTCTTAATGATGCATTACATTTTTAAATAAGCTACACAAACACAATACCTAAAGAGCATATATATATATGATATATATAATATATATATCATATATATATATACAAAATTGACCTTTATTTGTATCAATAAACCAAGATCCATACCAATGCAAAGTATTCATCTCTATATCATATCCCCCTTTAAACTAAAAAAATACATTTATAAATAATCATTTAGGGAATCTGGGCATTGTTCTCTAGACTACTTTTTACTGACTAGGGATACTGTTAATCAGGCTTTTTATGGGATAGTCCTGTGTGGTCGTAATAGGTCCATCTCTGTCAGCATTCCTGAAGCTGTCATGGATGTTGGGCCATGTGTGGCCATTGCTTCAGGGGGCCTTGTTTGATCAAACTATATTAGCCAATAAGGAATCCACAGCTTTCTATCCTCTGTGGAAGCAAAAGCAGAACCTCTTTTCCAAAGCAACATATTCTTAGACCCACATTTGGAAGTCAAGATACATATATATATATATATATATATATATATATATATATATATATATACATATGTTTAGCTTAGCAGGGTTGCACATTGAAATGTCTCTCTGTATTTAGCTCATTTACAGTCAAAAATTAAAAAACACACAATAATATATTTAATTCAGACTCTGTATATATTCCATCTTTATGTAGCTTTTTTTATTCTACTACTTCTTTTTACAAATTTAATATTTATTTTATTAGCTTTATTCCTTCAATCCATGACTGTACTCTTTTATATTATAACTGCCTATACTCTTTTTTAATCCCACATCACTTAGTGTCTTTCCTGTCTTATGCCTTGGGTCTTCTATGGAAGGTACGTTTGTCCACTGACCACCTGGTAAAGCACACCTTTGAACACTCAGCTCAAGCTATGTATACACTTTTACCTGACTTCTGCTTCATCACTTGCCTTTCAGATGGCAAAAATCTCTCTGTTTCTATAAGGTTCTACCTTGCCCTATCTATTATATTGTCTTCCTTCTATTAACTGTTAAAAGTATGAGTTTATCTGCTTTTTCATAAGTGTTTTCAGATCATAAAACACATATCTTTCCCTTTCTTAATCCATATGTCTACAATAGTATCTGCGCAGGAAGATACTGAATTAAACAATGGCTATTGAATGCATGATTGAAGGAAAGAACATAAAACTTTATATTAAGCAATAGTGGGTGATTTTAAGATGGCAGCTATTATATTTTAATAGGAAGGAATATCTTAAACTGTGAACATTAACTTGACATGAAAATGTTAAGACTACATTGCAGAGATAAAGTAAAATTGACAAAAGTTTCTACTTGAATTTTCTGACTATAAATTGGATATTTTGTACACCTTTTATTAACTGTCTTAGAAAATATAGACAAGTGAGCAATGTGTCAGTGTGAGATTCTTGGATCTTTGACTATGTAGAAGGGAGAAGAGTGAGACAGTTCAAAGGAAAGATCATCATCTAAGAACAGATGTAAAGCAACGAAAGGACTCAATCATGTCAAGAAATAGTCAAGGGTAAGAATTTTCATTTCTAAAAAAAATTAAGACCAAAACAGAGATGGAGGGGAAATGTCTTTAAAAAAAAAAATCAGCGCCTTAATGAGGAACAATTTTAGCCAATTAAAGTATAGACTAATTGCTATGGTGAGTTTTTGAGAAGAATGAAGCTAATGAGTTTCTGAATGCCAGCTACAATTTTTGAGTGCTCTTAATTTGCAATCTTTTTATTTAGTGAAGAAAGCCTTGGAGACTCGTTTTAAATGTATTCAAACTACATTTTAGTTTTTCCAGCTGTATTTTGTAAAGGAATTCTACTTTACTATAATATCCCACCAGATTTTGGAAGTAAAATCTTCGAAAATTCTCCTCTCCGAGTGTCAAATCGTATGCTCAGTCTGAGTCTAAAAATAACTGCCCAATGATATACAGGATAAGCATCTGGCCTTATATACTAATCCTACAATCTAGAGGGAATAGTTGACAGATTACTTGACCTGGGAACCATTCAGATAACTCCGCTAGGTTGCAATGGTCCTGCAATTTTTTCCATATAATTTTTATTCTTATCAATTTTCACTAAAGGAAACTTTGAGGGTGATGCCCTGAGGATTTTGAATTCACTATAGTCCAACTGTCTGTTTCAGTTAGATAGAAAGTAATCCTTCTCTGTCCCACATTCTCATGAGCAAGTGGTGGGAGAGAAGAATGGCAATTTATCTTTTCCTGCTGGCTCTCCTAGATATTAATTGCAATAGACATAAATATAGAACAGTTATCCATACATTAAATCTGCTTCAGTTTCAGTCTTTACCTGAAGATCGATAGATTGAAAGCAGCCGACTATACACACATATAAGTAATTGGTGCTCATCCTCATGGGAGAAGGCTGTGCTTTTCCTTTGCCAGTATCGCTGTTTACAGAAAGAGGGGTGAAATGTGAACAAAAGTCAAACGCGCCAGTCACATAAGCCTGATCACATGCAGGAGAGAAGTAATGAGACAATTTTTCCTCATTTCCTCTTTGTATTCCTACCCAGTATTTGTTTTTCTTTTGTTTTTTAGCACTAAGGTAATATCTAATAATGGGGTAGGGGGAATGCACCCAAATACAAACATGAAACAAAACAAAACAAAAAAGGCATCAAACCCGGAATGACATCTTGTGTCTGCCTTGCAGATCCACACTGCCAATTATTTCAAGCCTGGAAAAAAGAAGACTGCCAACTCTGACGCGTACAGTCATTTCCCCTCCATTGTCAGGGCGGCAAACAACATGGAAACAAACAAGAAGAATATGTATTTGCAATGTTTTTGTGTTCAGTTAATGGCCTGCTAGTCTAACATTTGCTAAATGAACTGTTGTAGGAAAGTCTCTGCCTTGTGACATCAAGTCTCCCTGTCTTGAATAGACCAGGTCTAACAGGAGTCACCACCGGTTCCTTGCATGATGTGCACTGGATGAATTTAAGAGCTTTGACCTTTGCAGTCTAACTCGGGGGCATTGATTTTTGAAATATTTTTTACTCCAGATAAACATGCATACGCTAATGAGTTCGATATAATTAGCTGAACTCCAGAGGTCATTACATTTAACACCTTTGTGTAGATAATGATGCATATCACCTTTTATTATAAACTATGTATAGTGGGTGCCCACTACAGATACTGATGTATTTTTTCTCCAACAGTATTTGGGGAGACTTTGCAAACTTTGAGAGAAATTGGTACCCCTCCGCAGTAGCCATTGGTTATCAGAGAGCTAGGACATTAATGCCTCTGAGATTCTTCAGCATAGCAGCCCAGCAGACAATGTGCAATCAAGACTTTTTTTTTTTTATAGAAGCATTTGTAGAATGGTTAAAGTCACATCATTTATCTGGATAATAATTTTATCATATTTACAAACAAGGACTTTAAAGTTTCTTTCTTTTTTTTTTTTTTTTTTTTTTTAAGACAAACCTCTTCCTTTGACATGAGAGAAAGCAGGCCTTGAGAGATGAAATGACCTGCCCAAGGTCAAACCTTGAGTTTGCAAAGTACCAGACTAGAAAGACTTCCATAACGAGATGAGCTCATGGGCACTGAGTCCCACTGCGGGGTCAGGATAGTCTCCTTGTCTTTAGCATTCTTGGTTTTCCCTGCTGTTTGTGTTTATAGAAATGGTCTTTGATGGAATATTTTCTCATGCACTCTCTGAAATATAACCTTTTATTTTCAAACGTCAAGGTTTCTTTTTTGACTTCCTGTTGCAGACTTAAAGTTTTTGTGCATTATAAAAAATAACTTAAATTTGGGACATGACTTGAAAAATTTTTAAAGCTTCTCAGTGTATAGATGATTTGAAAGTTTATTTGTCATTCCAGATGTTTATTCATTAGACTTTTAGTCACTACTCACAATGTCAGAAGTTTACATATATTAATACACTTGTTTCTAGATTTTTTTTTTAATGCTTTGGATCATAGTGGTTCACACTTTTAATGCCAGCACTCGGGAGGCACAGGCAGGTGGATCTCTGTGAATTCAAGGCCGGCCTGGTCTACAGAGATAGTTCCAGGACAAGCAAGGGCTGTTGCAAAGAGAAACCCTGTCTTGAAAAGCAAAAGTAAAATAAAATAAAATAAAATAAAATAAGCTTTGGTATTAACTGGAAAATACAAGACTGCGAACAAAGTAGGAAGAATAGAATTTTTAAGTCTATTCATATTTCTTCAAATGTTTTTGTAAACAGTTTAAGAGAAAAAATCCAAAATGCATTAATTCTGAAAAGTAAATGAAGACCATCAGCTTCATTAAGATACACACACACACACAGAGGTGTGTGTGTGTGTGTGCATTGCTTATTATTTTGAATATATTAGCAAAAGCTGTTTTATTTTGGAAAAGAGTGTTTTGTTGACTATGAAAGTCTGTTACCCCCCCTGTGTCTCAGACACTAGCAAATGTTCGTGAAAGCTAGCGGAGAATGTTGCTTAGGACTTCTTCATTGCTACAAAGTATAAAAATCTGTTGTTGTCTACAATTTACTAAGAGTCCGAAGGAGTCTATGAAAAAGTTTCTACAACAAAGAGCTGCTCAGCTAACAATAGGTGAACTGACATCACCATATAATCCAATTCACTTGGCATTGGGTGAAGAGTAAGGTGGGGGTTATACCCACATACCCGCATGTGCGCAACTAGACTAGAGTTCAGATCCCGAGAGCCATGCATAGGGGCTTGCTTCAAAGTAAACAACTGCGACTCCTTCCCTTTCCCAGCTATTGCTCAGTGACAGTAGCTTCTTTGCACAGGGTGTAGCTTTGTGCGTAGATCTCCAGCCTCGCAGTTCTAACGATGCTTTTTATCGCGGTCACAAAGCATTTAATTGCATAGAGCAATTTAGAAAACAGTTCAGGTCAAGACAGATCATAATCTAAGACAGATAGCACTGTCGCGAAAGCGGAGAGGCTGCACCACCAACAAAATAATAAGCAATGAATAATTACAGAGATAAAACTTCAGACTCTTGCCATGTTTTTGTTCAGGATAAATGGGTTCTAGACAAGTCCCCTTTAATTGCTAAATGCTTTACAGGGCCACGAGGCACTGTGATTTTCCCACTGTGCTTTCATTACCAGAGAATCATGACTTCCCACCACCAAGTCATGAAATAATGGGTTTGGGGAGGTTATTGCAAAATAAATGAGTTGATGCAAAACATTTGAACAAATAAGGTTGCTATTTTCTTTAATTTCATTTTATTTATTCTTTCTTTTTTCGAGACAAGTCTCACTTTACAGTGAACTTTGAACTCATTGTGCAGTCCAGGCTAGCAAGGAATTTATGGTCTCCTGCCTCTCCCTCTCAAGGACTAGGACCACTCCACTGTCCGCTGCTCTAATTGCTGTCTTTAACCATGAAAATATGCAATTTTTATACACCTTGCATAGAGATCTGAACTACTGTACTGACACACACGCAGCTGGAAAGGTGACTGGCATAGCGGAGTTCTTGGCTTATAAGGGCTTACTTCATGATCTTGCACTGATTTCTAAAACTCAGAAACATTACCGTCAAAAAATGTGAAGGGAGGTATAAAACATAATTTCTTAGTCTGTTTTCTAGGGATAAAAAGAAAATGCCACTGAACATCATGTTCATGGCAGGTCAACAGGAAATGATGCTGGTATAGTCGTGTCTCTTTAAAGCTGAAAGAAATTCTAGTTCAAAATTTCATCTGCTTCTTCTGTTTCCGCTTGACGGTTCTTTCACTGTTCTCCTCGCCCTTTCCCACATTTCATATTAGAAAATCGGTACATAGCCTCTAAAACGTCATTAACAAGAACAATCCAGTACCCATTGATTTCTTCTCAGAAGCCGCTCTAGCCCATCAGACAACTTCATTTCACTCCTGAAGATAATCTAGCTGAGAAAAACTCAATAGGACACAGACAATAACTAGAAAAGGTGATCTGTTGGGTTTCGGAATGTCCTGAGGCACCGAATGGGTCCAGAACAAGTAGTCTAAACATCCCCTTGTAAACAGGAAGCCAAATCCACAGATTGTGAGGTTAATACACTGAGGATCAACCACAAAGTGAGTCATTCCTCTCCCGGTAAAAACCCAGGGTCCAGAGGATGCATCATCATGGCCACCGGCAGGTGCTCGCAGGGTACCTTCTTCAGCTTCAGCTGGGACTGTCGAGCAGAAAAAAAATAGGTAAGACTTGGTTAAGTCTTTCTGTTGGCAGTGGTAGGGACAGAACTGGCCTTCAAGCCCTATGCACCACCTAGGAAAACTGCTCCCCTCTCTTTGTCAAACATGTCAAGGACACATATGCACTAACCACCAAGTAACTTTTCCTCCTCTTCATAATAAGGATGGCTACCACTGACAGACTTAGACAGACAGCTATTCTTGATAGTTGATGAAAGATAGTAGAACAAAAAAAGTAAATAAATAAAGGACTCTTATTATAGGTAGCTAACTAAGTCTTGAATAAATGTGTGATGTTAACATGGGCACAGGCATGTCAAGGACCAACGCCTCAGCACCATGGGAAGAGCAAAACCTCCCTTGGGTAAGTTCGGAGTCTTAACCAAAGCCTTCCTTGGGTCCAAGGACAAATGTTGACGGTATGCAGAGGATGTCCACTGTAGCTTTCTCCTCCAAGGAGGTTTGTGCCCATATAGACTGATCCCCTACCTGGATTAGCTAAATCTGCCTCCTTAATTATCTGTATGTAATAACCCTGCCTCCTTATTCAGCTCTATAGAATAACCCACCCCCCGCCTCCCCTTCAGCTGATGGTAATATAACCCTGCCTCCCTGTTCAAATGCATCTTAAAGACACGCTGATTCTCTGGGGTTGCAGCAGCTTCCCCATCAGACAGCCCAGCCCACCTGACCCCAGCTTTTCTGTGCGTGTGTTTACGTCTGTCCTCTTTCTATTCCTTTACCAGCCCAGTCCAGTGAATCCCTGAAGCTGTGTAAGATGAGGAACTATATTTTGAAGGGAAAAACAACCACAGTACTGATGACAGTAAGGGAGAGGCTTAGGTTTTGACATTTTCTCCTGCCACGTAGGTCTCTCTCGTGTTTTTGAGAAGTTCTTTTGGCACATTCCTAACAAACTTCATTCCAGATCCATGCAAAGAAGAGTTTGAGCCACTTTCACATAGTTGTCTATCACTGTGAGACCTGGCCAACGAAGAGAGGCGCTACTTAAACCTGAAAAAGCAAAGGAAATGCAAGTGTTTGCTTCCAGTGCTTTTGAACTGAGACTCATATAGCTTATTAGCTAATGTGAGGAGTATACATTTGAATAAAATGTGTCGATATGAAAACTGATATAAACACACACAGAGAGAGACAGAGAGACTAAGAAAGACAAGTGGCAGACAGAGGCAGAATCTCAAACAGCCCAGGCTGATCTAGAATTACTGTAGTCAAGTGTTCTGATGACATTTGTTTCTCTGACAAAATACACTGACAAAAGGCACCTTAGGAAGAAATAGTTTATTTTCTCAATTCCAGGCTGTAATCCATCCGAGCAGGGAGGTCGAGGCAGCATCCTAAAACAGTTGGATCACATCACACTCACAGGCCAGAAGAGAGTGAAACAAATGCATGTTGCTTGCATGTGCTCAGCTCTGTTTGTCTACTCTTCACAGTCCAGGACTCCCTGCCTGGTGGACTGGGTTTTACACATCACTGAGCTGAATTAAGACAGCTCTCCTCAGACACACCCACCGGCCAGTCACAACCCCACACTGACACTATTTCCTCGGGTTGCAGCAAGTTTACAATGAAACTAATGATCGTACCAAGGATGACCTTGAACCCCTGACCTTCTAGCTTCTACCACCAAAACCCTGGGATGCAGTCTTTTGCTTCACATTGTGCCTCTGATAGATATTTGAAAGCCTGTCCACCCTCGTGGTAAACACTTCAAGTTCATCCCGGTGTTACTAATAAGAAAACTGTGATTGTAAAAGGAAAGGTCCTAAAATAAGGGTTGTAGCAGCTGCTAAGTTCTGCTCGAATTGTACTTTGTTTGCTTCAGTGCAGCAGAGGATTTCCAAAACTATCCAGACTGTGCAAAAGAACAGAGTATTGGAGTATAATACCCCCAAGATGTCAAAGTAACATTTTAAAAAAGAGATACCTAACAAGGTGCTAGCCATACTGTATATTTGTTAAGGGATCCAAATACATAATTACGGTAACATTTTGTATTACAAACGACCTGAAGTTTGTTTACAAGAGGAGCATAGCTTTGTGAGCAGGTTTGAAATGGTGAAAGATACTGTGAAATCAACGAGGAGTTGTGTCACTTCCTGTGGATACGTGAGAGCCCTTGACTAACCTTGTGATGGGTGAGTTCAAGCTTTGTGTAGTCCTACAAAGCCGAGTTCAAAGGTATGAAGTTTTTATGTATTCACCTACCTTGTCTTGACAGTGAAATACTGTTCACTAAATGCAAATTTCACTTATAATAATCTCATTCCCAGTATATCAATAACATAGGAGCAAATTCACACTTTAAAAGACAAATCATTCCAGCAGACTAACTGTATAATGTTGGCTAATTCAAAATGCAATTTCTATGCACAAAATAAAACAAGAAAATCATTTATCTTGGGTTCAGTTCTCTGAGCAAACATAATCTCAATATTAATTGATTAAATGAAAATATACTGACAGTGGATATGTTCATAAACCAGTGATAATCAAACTGTAGAATGATAAAAGCTGACTGAAGACTTTGTTAAAACTCAGATTGGTCCCACCCAACTCTGCCCCCCCACCCCGTTTGTAAATACGTGTTTACAAAAGGTATTGATTGCTGATGTTGCTGATATAGTCTCAGAGTCCACTAACTGCCAGGATTTGGATGTGAAATGCCCCCTGTAGGGTCATAATTTTGGGGTACATTGTCTTCAGCTGGTGACCATGTTTGTCCTGGAAGTTGTGAAATCTTGAGGTGGTGGAGGCTTGCTGGAGGAAGGGTGTACTGAGGTATAGACCTCAAGATTTTATATCATGACCTTACTTCCTGTCTTCTACCTGCTTCCTGGTTGTAGATACAATATGACTGACTACCTCAACATTCCTGCCAACACTCCTATTCCACCATGATGGACTCTATCCCTCCTTAAACTACGATTGTCGGGTTTTTGATGCAGCAACAAGTGAAATAATTAGTAGACTATAAGGAAATAGTGAACACACATTTAATCCCCACCCAACAAAGGCAGAGGCAGAGGCAGGTGGATTTCTGAGTTTGAGGCCTGCCTGGTCTGCAGAATAAATTTCAGGACAATCAGGGTTACACAGAGAAATTCTGTCTCAAAGAAACAAAAGCAACAAAAATAATAGAAAAAGAAAAGCAGGAAAAAAAGGAAAATAATTAATACACTATTTCAGAAATTGTTTTATGACATCATGTCACAGTATAATACAAATAAGAGACTGTTTTCACAATGTTTACACAAAAAGAATGTGAGATTCTCATCTAAAATAGGTGCTAAGAATCTTCCTCCATATTTCTTGTTTTAAAAATCTTTTTTATAAACTTCAATATTGAAAAAACTTGTAAATAAAAAAGGCACACACCAAAATTAACCAGACCTATAGTCTATACACCTCAATGAACTTGAATGCAGTTAGAACAGAAAGACAGAAAGCAAACTGTAGAATGTCACACTGGGTTTTATATTTTCACTATCAAATATATTTTATGCACTTGCTCACCATCAAAAACTAAAATTCAGTGACAGAAACAGTTAGCATTACATCCCCTTTCATAACTCAAATCCATACTGCAATTCTGGTGTGGGAGGTCCTTCTATCTATGTGTTGCTTTTATTGGTTAATGAATAAATCACTGCTGGGCCCATTAGCTCTAGCTTCTCATTGGCTAACTCTTACATATTAATTTAATCCATTTCTATTAATCTGTATATCACCACATTGCTGTGGCTTACTGGCTAAAGTTCCGGCATCTGTCTCCGGAGGGGCTACACGTCTTCTCCCTGACTCTACCTCCTTTCTCTCAGCATTCAGTTCAGTTTTCCCCACCTACCTAAGTTCTGCCCTATCAGGCCAAGCCAGTTTCTTTATTCATTAACCAATAAAAGCAACACATAGACAGAAGGACCTCCCACACCATTTCTCCTTTTCTGTTTAAACAAAAAGGAAGGCTTTAACTTTAACATAGTAAAGTTACATATAACAAAACAAATATCAAGCAAGAGTAACAGATACAGCATTTATATCTACTTTATCTTTTATCATAACTAAGGAAAACTATAACTATAAATTCTTCAACTCCATCAAAGACGCCAGAAGGATATAATATTACCTAAGTAAATAATAAGTTCATTGTAAGCAACTTCCAAAACTCTAGAATTGACAGAGACTTCTTGCTTCCTGGACAGTCACCCAAAGTTTTTCTGTACCATTGGAACATCCATCTTTAGCCTACAGGCCCATAGTATCGAGCAGACTTTTCCATGAAGCAGTAAATTTCAAAGACAGTTCCACCTATATTGGCAGTTTGTCAGTCACTTTCTCATAATGTTTTGCAGAATCTTCATGAAGCAGGAACCCTGAAGGATCATCTCAACTTTAGGCAAGTTCAGCAAATCATTTCTCTGTGGATCCTGCATGTCCAATTCATCATGCAGTCCAGGCAAGAGCAGTTCCTTGCCAAAATGGCTAACAAACTCCATAAGGAGCCTCCTCATTGCCCATTTTCCTCTTGAAGTAGCTTGTGCTGCCAGGATCAGATGTGTCTTATTGTCATGAAAAGTCATAAAATTTTTTAAAAACATTTTAAATGTCATATTCTGTAGTCTTTGAAAGGTTTGAAGAATGCCTGTCTAACTGAAATATATTTCTGTATATCTAGAAAACCTAACTAGTATGATTAGAAGCTTGACTATTATAGATGATTATCTATTAACTTTTATTTCTTAATTATACATTACATTTTTAAATGAGCTGCACAATCACAATACCTTAATCAAGAGCAAAAATACATATGCACATTATAACAAAATTGACTTTAATTTTGTATCAATAAAGCAAGATCCATACCAATGCAAGGTATCCATCTCTATAGCATATCCCCCTTTAAATGTAACAAACATTTATAAATGAATATTTGGGAATTTGGGAGTAGTTCTCTCTAAATTCATTCCTGCTGTTTATTGGGCAAAGTATTTTGGGGAGGGGGGTGTTCATGGCGACCTTTCAATTGGTCTTTGCCCATCAAACCGTATTAGTCTGGAATGATTTCACAGGTTCTCCTCGTCTGTGGAAACAAAAGAAGAACCTTTTTCCAAAGCAACATTTCCTTAGACTCAAAATCTGAAATCAAGATACTTTTAAAGTATATATGTTGGTTACTTAGCTCCTTCATGGTCAAAATATTCAAAGAAAACACAATAATACACATAATCCAGACTCTGTATATTCCATCTTTACATGGCTTATTTTTCTTTACTCCTTTTAATCTATAACTGTCTGTACTTTGTCTCTAAAGATTTTACCTTTTTTTAAACCATTTACGGGACATGAACCCTCAGAGCTCAGTGTGTGAGTTGTGAATAAGTCATCAGACAACAAAGCCACAGGAGAGCCACATAGTGTGTTGAGACTCATTCAGCAACACACTCTCTTGGAATATTTCTGCAAAGCTGTTGAAATTGTAGACCAATTTACTCCTGCTTGCCAAACAGTAATAATCTCAAACCACTGATTCTAAAAAGGAAAAGGCCCCTTCCCAGTCTTTGCATATACCGTTCCTGCTGTCTTTCACACAGTAAAACCTTCAGTGCATGAATTGCCATCCATCAAAAATAATATACATTCCTAGCTCTATACTTACAAAGTGTATGCTAATAAATAGGTGGCCAGGACTTTGTTTTATTTTGTTTTTCTGGTTGTTTTAACCTTATTTTACCACCCGCAATGTTCTTTTCTAAAAGCCTAGGCTGGGTTCACTTAAGAAAATTGTAGAATATTCTGAAAAGCCAAATGTGTTGCATAACGGTTTTGTGATTTTTGTGGAATTTGTTTCTACCACCGTTGCCCTCGGTGTTCAAATTGCACATACTTGGGGGATTATTCAGAACATATGTTGTAAGAAAAATTGCCCTCATGGGAAATTCATTTATATGTATTTATTTATAGTAAATTCTTAAAATTCCACTTGCCCATAAAAAAGAGAGGTATTAAAATGTCATACTTAACATATAGAGGTGATACATTAAAATTTTTTATGCTTTTTATTAATTTGTTTTGCAATGGTGGGTGTGCATTCACACAGTCATGGACAGGCAACTGTGCACAAGGGATGTCAGAGGTCAGTTTGAGGCAAGTTGCTCTTTCGCCCTACCATCCGAGTCATGGGGTCATTTGACTAACTTCTGAGCTGTCATCTCTCCTGCCCTGGAGTTGGTTGCTTCTGTGCCACCACTAGGATCCATATGATCTTGAACAGTAATTCCATACCCCTAAGCAAGAAAGTAAAGAAGGACCCACAAGTACTGTGCTAACTTTTTGCCTGTTTGTTTGTGTTTTTAGAGAAAAGGTTTCTATGTGTAGCTATGGCTGTCCTGGAACTCACTCTGTAGACCAAGGTGACCTCAAGTCAGACACCCACCTTTCTCTGCTTCCCAAGTATTGGGATTAATGGTCAGCACCGGCTTGTTTTAGTTTTCTTGAGATAATACCTCACTATGTAGCCCAAGCTGGACTTAAAGTCAAAATAATGGTACTTCTTGCCTAACAAGTACTAGGATTCCAAGTGTGCACCATTACACCAAGTCTATTAAAATATGATCTAAGTTTTAAGTTTTGAGGGAGTTTCAGAATCTGTGGATATTCAAGGTTCAAGTATCACATCTGTGACTTACACTGATGTGACTTTTACAAGCAGTTTATTCTTAGCCCAAATCATGATTCTCTCCCCCACCCCCGTGTGTGTGTGTGTGTGTGTGTGTGTGTGAGAGAGAGAGAGAGAGAGAGAGAGAGAGAGAGAGAGAGAGAGAGCCTGAGTGTGAAGGTCAAACTCTTAGAAGTCAGTTCTCTCCTTCTACCATGTAGGTCCTGCAGATTACAGTCGCTTCATCTGGTTTAGTAGTAAGCACCCTTACCCTGTGAGGCATCTCTAGGGTTCTAACCTCATATGTTCTAACATTGCTCACATATATTCTAGCACAGCCCACAGGGTTGGTTAGAGTCTCTTTCCCCGGTACAAGACACAGCTAGGAGAAACTCTGTAAAAGGGCAGCTAATCCAGAACACTGTAGTGGATACCTCAAGATGCACATCTGCACTCTTGTTAGCTTTTTGCCTGAACTACCTGAATATTTAGCTAAAGGCTTTTTCTTTGCCTTGTATGCAGAACAGGAAACTCGCAGAGCTACAAACAGACTTGCCTTAACCTCTAGCACCACATGCCCTCATTACTGCCACAATAGACCACTAAACACATCATGGGAAGGTTCCACCAGCAGTACTGCCTGCTGCTTCTAGACAGAACTTAGACCAGCGGTGGTTTACAAGAAAACAAAAGCATAAAACCAAGTCTCAACTGCTGTCCTCTGCCGAAGCAGGTTTTACTGGTACAGCCACAATCTTCCTTCTAAAGAGGAGCACTGACTTCCTCCCCAGGCATTGCCCCTGGAGGAACTGGGATGGTTTCCCACCACCATCATCTTCAGAGAGGACTTGTTTCATTGGTATATATTAGGAGGCCTGGAAAGATATTAATTTACCAAAATAAACTTTTAAAATGAAAATGTATGATAATACTTTCAATATAGGCCAGTGGTGATGTGTTAGCTTTGCTGTGTGTTATTTTTCTATTACTATTCCAGAGGGGGAAGAACTATCAGGGACTATCTGCAGAGTAGGAAAAAAGACATCGAAAATAGAACAGCCCAAGTGGTAGGAAAAAAAGGGGAAAAACGCAGTTATAGTGGAGGAATCCCATGCCCTCTTGGCTTTCGGGGAGGAAAGAGTTACGTCATCCTGTATAATCTAGTTCACACAGGAGCTTCTCATGTAGTCCTGGGAGAAACAGTGAACTCCTCCAAGCAAATTAAAATGCACCGAGGATCTGCTTCGAGTATGTGCGGGGCACAGACCTTTGAGTCCAACACTCAGGAAGCAGAGACAGGTAGATCTCTGTGAGTTAGAGACCAGCCTGGTCTACACAGCCTGCCAGAGTTACCCAGTAAGACACTCTCTCCAAACAACTAAAGCCCAACGTGCTTAGATGCTGGCGAAAACATTGCACAAATGCTTTGTCCCTGTGACCTCTGCCATCTGGTCTACAGTGTGTAGGACACATTCCCAGTGGTTTGCATGCATGCCTGCAAAGTGTCCACTGTCCTACCAAGCTCTCCTGTCACGCTCTGGCTAGGAATTTAGCTTCTGTGGTCTCAGCTCGGGCTATCCATGAGCTTTCCCCTTAGGATAGCCACCTTTCTTCTTTGAGCCCCTTGTGCCGTTCTTCACCAACATTTAGAAGTGTAGCTACGTAGTAATCTAACCCTGCTTTTGGTCTCAAAGGAATCCCCCGGGGGCAGAGCCCTGTCTTATTGATCGCATCTCAATGTCTTACTCACGACTTCACATACATGAGGTGCTGAATTATTTTATGGAAGAATCAGTGAATACTGCAAGCTAGTTCCAGCCAGACCATTGTTCTTTTACCTCTCAATTATTTGGGAGGTTTGTCTCTCTGTGTAAATAACTTCGTAGTCCATTTCCTGTATTTATACAATTATAATAACTCTAGGAACATAAACAATAGTATGGGCATTAAGTAAACAACGCTGGGTGAGGGACTTTTGTTTTATCTACATCGGAAAGGGGTGGGGGGAATGGGTGAGCAAGCCTCTCAGGTATTAACAGAGACTCCCCCATGAGAATTTTTGAGTGACAGTTTCTTGTAATCAGAGACACAATTTAATGAGAAAGTGCACACAGACCTCTAAGGTATCATTTGGATTCCTCTTTTGTGGACCGTTTAGGAGCTAAAACTTCCACGGGTTATCTTTATTCAAGCCTTTCTGAATGCTGTGGTGGCTCCTTTCTGTCCATAGGAACTGCTGTGAACTGTTGTAAGAGGAAGGATTCCACTACAGTGGCCAGCATTTCCCTAACGCCAGTACCTCCCACACCACCACCAACACCACCGCATCTCTAAAGAAGAAAAGAGAAGAAACCAGCTGGGAGAGAAACAGAAAGCCAAATATTGAGTTGCTTTAAGACAGAAGTTAAAAAGAAATCTGACAGATATTTGTGTTGTCTTGTTATTCCACTTTAAAAAAAAATACAGAGAATAAAAATGTCCCTGAAAGTTTCCAGTTTAAGGCGTATTTATACCACTCAGGAAAAAAAAAAGGCAGGTGGATCTCTGTAAGTTCAAAGCCAGGCTGGTCTACAGAGTGAGTTCTAAGACAGCCAAGGCTACATAAGTCAATCATGTGTCAAAAACAAAAAAGAAAAAAGAGGTTGTCTTTATACATAAATAGTCACCATAAACTTAAGGAAACTTTTGGTAAGCATTCCACTAGTAATCATATAAACAGAAATTAAGCATTTATTTCTAAATGTGTCCAAATTATCACTCAGTAGGCAAGACAAAATTGAGACAGATTTTTAAAACTTTTATGCACAAAGTTTTGACAGTTTATTTTGCATTTGAAGTATTTGCTTTGTTTTTATTATTTCTCTGTGGAACTGACTATATTTTTATTCGATAAGCTTCATTCTCTTCTCTGCACACAGACCTGCAACAGAGTGTCTTAGTACGAAAACCGAAATAATGAAACGACATACAAGGTCATTATTTCCGTTGGCAGCCCCTCTATAGCTTGGCGGTACCTGCCATTACTTCCCAGGGAGTTGCAGATGGGAATGGGTGGGGATGGGTGGAGTTAAGCAGGTATTTTTGGACAAAACACTTCAGTTAGCCTTGAAGAAGTTTCTTCAGACAGGGCAAGCAGTTAGCTTCCTGCCACTGATGGGGCAGCATTGGATATTAGCAAACCCAACCTCTTGTTGCTCAGCAACTGCTTTCAAATACAAAAGTCAAACTCATACCAATGTGTAGCCAGACTTTTCTGTCCCACCAACCAGTTCCCAAATAACAACACAGAAACTTAATATTAATTATAAACACTCAGTCAATAGTTTAGGTCTATATTTAGCTAACCCTTATGGTTTAAATTAACCAATTTCTGATAATCTATGGGCTGCCCCAAGGCTTGTTTACCTCATGTATACTTCCTGTCCTGCTTGCTCTAGGTCTCAAGGTGTCTCCTCTGACTCCACCCTTCTCTTTCCCAGCATTCTCTCTACCCTGAAAATTCTGCCTAGCCATCAACGTTTTATTAACAGTGACAGCAACATGTCTTCACAGTGTACAAAGATTATTCCACAGCGCCAATGCAATTTCAGGAAAGAGGAAAAAGAAACAAAAGGAGGTAGAGAGGAAGAAGGGAAGGAGGAGAGAAAAGGGTAGGGAGGGCAACAGAGTGTTCCGACTGTGAAGTTCTATGGTTACCATAGGATATAAACTTGTATTTTATTTCAGCAGGTGAAAGCGAATGCCTAACCACACTGGAAGATACATGGAATTGCCAGGTGCTCAAACTACATGAAATTAATGAAATCTGATTAACGACAAGGGGTGGTAATGAGAACTCATTTTTATATAGCCATGGGGAGATAAAAGGGTTGAGGTATGTGTTACCGATAACAAAAGCTGATGTTAGAAAAATTTAGTAAGTGGAAAAATGCCTTCCCGCTCCCCAGTGTGATAAATGTCCACATTCTTGTCCCCGGGATCTGTGAATACATTACTGCACAGAGAAAAAAAAAAAAAAAAACAAAAAACAAAACTGGGGCTGCACAGATCGAATTGAGACAGCTAACATTAAAATAGGGTTGTTATCCTGAATTGTCTGGGTGGGCTTCATGTAGTCATGGGGTAATTAAAAGTAGAAGAGGGATCCGAGGAGAAACAGATGTGGAGACAGAAGCCATACCAGTGACATAAGAATGTGAGGCAGACAGATGAAGTAGGAGGCCATAAAATAAGAAATTCTGGAAACCTCTAGAAGCTGGGAAAGACAAAGAGGCCTCCACATCCTCTGTTTTTCCAGGAGGGGAGGCTCTTGTTGATGTCATAGTTTTAGCCAGAGACGCCCACATCAGAAACTTAACCTAAAAGGCCAGAAGAGAATGACTGTTTATCGTATCAAGCAGAAAGGTTGTGATAATTTGCTACCTGGCTAGAGAAAATTAATATAGCTAGCAAGCAGGCAACCTTACTTATTAGATGAAGAGTCAGGAAGGATGACAAGTGACAGTTTCCATGGGGAGGAAAGGATGTAGCATGGGACCCTAACAAACTAGGCTGAACCTCCAACAGGTAGTCAAAGTCAAAAGAATTCCTTATATTTGGGCACAGAAAGACACTGTGACTCATGGTCTTTCTGGAAACCTGAAAATCTGTCCAGGGATATGTTAGGTTTTTAACATTAGAACTTAAAATTTGGGATGGAGAGATGGCTTCCTGTGTTAGCATAAAAACCTAAGTTCAGACCCTTAGCAGTTAGGTTGAAAGCCCATAACCCTAGCATTCAGAGGTAAATAGAAGAGAGATTGAGAGAGGAATATTACTGGAGCTTGCTGACTGGCAGCCTGATAAACTAATGTCCTCCTCTGGTCTAAACACACACACACACACACACACACACACACACACACACACTCTTCCCACACAAATTGTAATCAATAATTATAGTATATAATGCTATGCCTGATGCAGTATGGTACAGTTCGCAAGTCAGGCAAGGGACTAGAGCTTGAAACACACACAGACTCAGGTAACACCAAGAATGCCCAGAATGCCCGCCTCCTTTATTGTGTTCCAGGGCAGTTTATATAGGGTCTACTAATGGCCATGCCCTAACTCTGAGCTGCAAGCCCACCAGAAACCACTCCCCTGACATCAGGAACTCCTGATGGTCTCATGCTCAGAGCAGCTGCAAAACACGTTGTTTGCTCAGAGCAGCTGCAAGCATAGGAAAACAAGCTGTTTACTCCGGCAGGTGGGGGGGGGGGGTGTCACAGGAAATTCAAGGTCTAGGGGTCCACAGTCCCCAACAATAGTATGAGAGTGCTCTTTTGTTTCCTGGCCGCCCAGACCTGACAAAATCACACAGAAACTATATTAATTACAACACTGCTTGGCCAATAGCTTAGGCTTCTTATGAATTAACTCTTACATCTTAAATTAACCCATTTCTATTATTCTGTATATCTCCACGAGTCTGTGGCCTGCCGATAAGTTTCTGGTGGCTGGCAGCTCACATCTTTGTCCTTCAGCATGATCTCCTCTACTCCACCTATTCTCTCTCTACATCTCTGTTCAGATTTTCCACCTGGCTGTACTCTGTTAAGCCATTGGCCAAAAGCATTTTTTTTTTATTAACCAGTGGCAATAAAACATATTCACAGCATACCCAGGAGAATGCCACATCAAATAATTAATTTTTGATCACTGCATCTGATAAATGACTGTTTTGAAAACCATTACCATATGTAACTATGCTCCAGTGGTCTTTTCCCTATCCTCTGCTGGGTCCAAATACACCTTCCTGCACTGTGCCATTCTTTGTCTTTCAACACCTGACTGTTACCTTCTGGTTGTGCCTTTGCTCCTCTCACAACCTGTCTTCTAATTGCACTGTGCCAACCCTCATGGTACCCTAACACCCAGATCTTTCCATTTTTCCTCTCCCATCTTTTGCAGTTATAGATTTCGCTTTTATATGTCAGATCCCTCCCCCAAACACACTGCATAACTTTGAAAACGCCAATCCTCTTTTAGAGGTATTTACACCATAAGACTGATTCTAATTTATTTTTATGAAACAAGGTTGACTGGCCCTGAATTTTCTATGTAGCAGAGGCTGTCCTTGAACTCCTGATCATCCTACCATCTTACCTTCACTAAGGACCTCTATGACCATGCCCAAAAGCTCTTACGTATGTATCCACATTGCTTTCATTTCTGGTCTCTTCTTTCTTCCATGGTGTCTTTTAAAAGCTTTATGTTGGCTGTTTTGACAAATAATTTTCTGGCTCTAGAATTCTGAGTTTCACCTATTTTCCCCTCCTGTAACACACAGTTCTAAAGGGCAGAACCATTGCCTGCTACAAAAGGGTCCTCTCACCAGTGCTGAGAGAAGAACTAATTATAAACAATTAGGAGGCAGTCTGTTTATGCTTCCAATAGGAAATCACACAATATTTTTATTGTTTGTATTGCATAGGCATAGCTCAGAAATGTTTGGGGGCTCTTCTGACTTTTATTTTTTGAAACAAAGTCTCATCAGGGCCACTGTAGAGCAGGTGTGATCTTTGAATTCCCAAGCCTCTGTGCTGGGATTACAGGTGTATGCCACTCCCACCTTTTTATCTTTTTCTTCCTTCCATTTAACCTGTGAATTTATAATTTTTGAAACAGCTTTGTGAAGGAGACTCCAGCACAGCAGGGGCTCCTTTTCAGACCCCGGATTAGGCAGAAACCACACCCACACACCTGTGTTCACAGAGAGATCCTTTACTAAGCAGGAGAAAAGTAACCTGTCTGCTTTCTGACTCATGCAGAAAAACAGCAGCAAACGACCTTGCAGGTGTCTGTTAAGAATAGAAAAAGGGGAGATCTGTGTTAGAATGGACTAGGGTGCAGCGGTAAAGGAGATAGAGGATGAGGAAGAAGGGGAAGGGGAAAAGGGAAAGGGGGCAGGGATATTTGTCCCAGAGAGACAAAGGACTGTCTTTGGATAGAGAGGAGACAGATGTGATTCATAGGCTAATGGCAGTTTATAAAGGTAGAGGGGGAAACCCCGTGTTAGGATGAGGCATTTAATCCTAATTGGACATGTTAATTAGGTGAGCCAAAGGGGGCTTCTGATAGCTGGACTTCAGTAGTCGGCCCCAAGACGAAGTGGCCAAATAAGGAATAAACTTTGGTGGCTAGCTTTAGTAATGTAATTCAACAGTTTTTAGCATGGTGGAGAGAATGGGGGAGAAAGGCAGGGCCTGCCAGAGCCATGGTGTCTCTTCATTTTGGTCATTATTTCTTCAAGTATTGGGTTTTTTGTTGGTGGTGGTGGTGGTGGGCTGTTTTTTTTTTTTTTTTTTTTTTTTCTGTTTTGTGTCCTATGGAAACTTCAATTGCATGTATACTTTCACATTTTCCTGGGAATAACTGGTATAATTTTAATTTTCTGTCCTCTCCCTGTGTATGTGCTCACGCATGTGGTGCCTGTACAATCACATAGAAGCCATAGGTGGACCTTCATTGTTTTTCTCAATTGCTTTGTTTGGGTGTTTGGTTTGGGTTTTTGTTTGTTGCTTTTCTTTGTCTTTGAGATAGGCTTCTCTGTGTAGCTCTGGACGTCCTGTAATTCACTCTGTAGACCAGGCTGGCCTTGAACACACAGAGACCTTCCTGCCTCTGCCTCCTGAGTGCTGGGATTAAAGGCGTGGGCCATCACTGCTTGACTTCTTTTATGTCTTATAAAATATGCTTTCATTGTCTTCTTGCACCTAGTAGTTGCTCTTGTAGAAGCTGTTGTCAGTTTGGTTTTAGATTCCTTATTGTTGTTATGGTCTGGTAACATGTATACAGTGTAAATTTGACTACCTTCCTCCTTTTCTTTGTTGTGGTGTGTGTGTGTGTGTGTGTGTGTGTGTACATACTTTCAAATATCAGCCTTTCATTCAGGTCCTGTTTGCCAGGTGTTTTTTTTTTTTTTTTTTTTTTTTTTTTTTTTTTTTTTTTTTTTTTTTTTTTTTTTTTGGCATTGATAATCTGTGGGAACAGTTGGTGTGACTGTGCTCCTCAGCCGTGATATTGTACTGTTCCGAGAGAGCTTCTGCCCTACGGTCGGATCCCCAACTCTGCTGCCTCACATTAGAACTGTCTGTGCAAGTTCTTAAAATCATAAAGAAAGTCCCACCACGTATTGATTAAGTGGGTATGTGCTCAAGTGAGGGTCAGGTACTGAGAAGTTTTTATGTCCCAGTAAGCGCAATAATCCAAACGAAACCAAATCAAACCGAATTAGAAAAGGCCCAGGATTAATGGATATTAACATTCCCTGGTGGCCTTCCAGCCCCCCAGGGATGGAGACAAAGAAGACCAGAGAAACCACACATTTGTTCTCTGGGGGACAGTTTAAATACCCTGTGGGAGTGGTCCAGAGCATCTCTGGGGAGGGGTCATCATTTGGCAGACTTTCTCAGAGGTGGAGTCTGGCTGAGGCAACTCCAGAGGAAGGGGCTTGGGATGGAACTTTCCACCCAAACAATGGGGATGGAGTCTGAACTGAGGCAACTCCCAGGGGAGGGGCCTGGGATGGAACTTTCCACCCAAACATCCCAGACCCTTTGGATATAGGGATGCCAGAGGCTGGGGTGAAGCCTTAACCCAAACTTTCCAGACTCTTTGGGTATAAGGATGTTTGGGGCCTAGGTAACACTTTTAACCAACAAGTACCAGTGGGGATTTCTTGTTTCTTTTGTTCATAGTTTTTTGTTGTTGTTGTTGTTGTTGTTGTTCTTTTAAAGTAGGCAGGTGATTCCAAGGTGTGTGGACTGGGATCTAATTCTCCAGGTATAGTGGGTTTCCTGTTCATCAATGAGCAAATGCCACTGTGTCAAAGAAATCTACACACTGGGCGAGAGGGGGGGCACCTCTTACTCCCCTACCCACTCACCCACACACACTCCCGAACTTCAAGATAATCTGCATTTTCTACCTTTACTAACCCTGGACATAATAACCATCATTAGAAGAAGCTCCTTAGACAGTCTAGGTTGCCGAGAGAATCAGTTCAAAATCTCCAAGCTATACTCTAAACTAAATCGGAAGTGTTAGGGAGGGAGGGACCCAGTATTTTTATATCTTGCAATATGTAGATATTTCCACTATGCAACATGGTTGAGTACCACTGTCCCAGTCATTTGGATAATGAAAGGTGATGACTCAACTCCCTGTGGTCAGATTGACCCCACCTGTTTCTCTTATAGCCCCAGAAGGAAAGAATAGATTTACTGCCTGGCATTGTCTCCTGAGAATACTGTCCTGAAGGTTCTGAGTGGGGCTTGGGAGTTGTAGGGATCCAGAAGTGGCACTGTTTATGCCAAGAAAATGGAGGCCAGCGGGGAAGGAACACGTTAGAGATGTGTCCTGTGTACTTCACCTTCTGAACACTCTGTGTTATGTTCTATCCCAACTGGAACTACCTTCATACATACATACAGACATGCATGTGCACACACGCACACACACACACACACAGACACACACACACACAATTGCTTGCACATAATACTTTATTGTGAGAAGATAACTCAGTGGGGAATGCCCTAGAGTTTTGCCTTGTCTTCATTTCCCTGTTTTCCTTCCTAGGAAACTAAAACTGCAAAGTTCCAACAACCCTGGTACTGCAGTTTCTTGGTTTAAACTACCATTAAAATTGGTGCATACTAAAATCATTCTAAAGTTAATTTAAGTGAAACTTTGTATGTTATAAAAAAGAAGAGGTTTTAGGTTCAATTGAAATTTTCTTCTTGGGGCATTTAAAAGTCATGCAAGATTTTGGACAGTGTGTTATATACAAGTGCACTGCATACTGAGACATCACTCATTCCTGGCTCCTGTTCCATCCCCTGTGATATAAGACATTGTGCCAAAATGTGAGTTGTCTTGCAATCCCTGAAAAGTTTGATGCACATCCTAAAAGTCAGTGAAAAATGCCAAAGGCTTTTAAAAACTGGAAACATAAGGTTCAATCAAACAGTATCAAATGCAGCTGGGTGTTACAGTTTGGTTTCTGTTGCTGTGATAAAACACCATGACCAAAAGCAACTTGGGAAAGAAGGGTTTACTTAATCTTACAGGTTACATTCCATCGTCAAAGGAAGTCAGGGCAGGAACTCTAGAAGGACAGGACTTTGAAGCAGAAATCATGGAGGAATGCTGTTTACATCTTGCTGCTTGCTTCTGCTCGGGAGCCTTCTTATGCAACCTAGAGCCAGCTGCCCAGAGGAGGCACTGCCCCACGGTGATAGAGTCACCTCCTCTATCAATTAGCAATTCAGAAATTTTCCCACAGACATAATCATAGGCCAACTTGATGGAGACAGTTCCCCAACTGAAGTTCCTACTTCTCAGGTGTGTCAAGTTGACAAACAAGATTAGTCATTTCACTGGGGATCAGCTCCCTAAGGGAGGTATCTTAGCAAAAGCATAGTATTACCAACATTTAGTCAAGAACATGGTAAAGAGTTGACAGGAAAGAACATGCTTGCTGATTAATGTTATGGAATAATCTTTTTGTATACTGTGAAGATATGTCTTTGCCAAGGTGCCTTCTGATTGGTTTAATAAAGAACCAAATGGCCAATAGCTAGGCAGGTAGAGGTTAGGTGGGACTTGTGGAAAAAAGATAGGGTGGGGAAGAAGGAGGGTAGAGTCACACAGAGAAAGCAGAAAAATATCATGCTGTGCTGGAAAAAGGTACCAGCATGTGGTAGAGTGTAGATAAGAAGTATGGATTCATTTAAGTTGAGAAAGCTTGTTAGTAACAAACCTAAGCTAAGTGATATGATATAGACAATGAAGGTTGTGTTCATGTATTTAGGAATATTCATGTGTTTACATATACATGTATGTATGCAACAACAATGAAAAAAGAGGCCATAGATTTCAAAGGGAACCAAATGGTCTGGACGAAAAAAGGCAACAATGAAACACTATAATCTGAAAAATAAAATAAAAAAATAAATTAAAAAGAATAGGCAGGAAATATATAGATAGCAATCAGAAAAATTAAGAGTCTCTTAGTTACTTTCTACAGCTGTGATGAGACACCATGACCAAAACAACTTATAAAAGAGAGCATTTAATTGGGGCCTTGTTTATAGTTTCAGAGGGTAAGTTCATGACCATCGTGACAGGAAGTATAGCAGGAAACATGGCAGCAGGCAGGCAGACATGGCCTTGGAGCAGTCATGGGTTTACACCCGATCTGCTAGCATGAGGCTGATAGAGAGAGCTAATGGGGAATGGGATGGGATTTTGAAATTTCAGTGCCCATTCCCCACACAGGCACACCTCCTTCAAAAAACTCACACCTCCTAATCCTTCCCAAACAGTTCCACCAACTGGGGGCTAAGTGTCCCACTACAGGAGCCTATGAAGACCATTCTTATACAAACCATCACATAGAGGAAGTGAGAGTACAGAGATTGCAGAATCTGGGGATCAGTGCAATCATTTAATACATTACAAAAGAAGGCCATAACAAAGGAATAGGAATGAGATGGTAGAAATCAAACAGATGAGATCAATTTAAATGAGCTAATCCATGGGATTCTTTGCTGTCTCTGGTGTATAGGGGATTTAGATGGGGCTAGGGTTTGAGAGTGAGTCTCTAAGAAACCACACACTTATTATTCAATACTGGTATGGTTTAGACTGTATCTAACCTGAAATCCTCTTTCCTATGGTCTAGTCTGATGTGGGGGAATGTCCTTCTGTATATGTGTTGCTTTTATTGGTTGGTGAATAAAGCTGCTTTGGTCAATGACTTCACAGAGTAAAGCCGGACAGGAAATCTGAACAGAGATAGAGTAGGTAGAGTTAAGGAGACCTCATGTAACCACTGAAGGAGAAAGATGCCAGAACATTACCAATAAGCCACAGCCTCATAGTGATACATAGATTAATAGAAATGGGTTAATTTAAGATGTAAGAGGGAGCTAGGAATATGCATAAACCATTTGCCAAACAGTGTTGTAATTAATACAGTTTCTGTGTGATTATTTGGGTATGGGTGGTTGGGAAAGGAAAGCACAGTCTCAGTTTACATAATGGCACTTAATGTGGGGCTCTAACCCACAACCGTGAGATTGAGAGTCTCATGCTCTACCAACTGAGCTAGCTAGGCAAGGAACTGCCTGAAGGCAGAACCTGCCAGTTTGGATCCCTGGTGCTTCTGGAGTTTGGGTGGCAGCTGGAGACTATTTCAGAGAGGTTGCAACACGAAAAGCCCCAACTTTTTCCCAAGATCTGGGGAAAAAAGAAAAGAAAGCCTGGCCAGGTGGGGTTGGAGCCCCACGTACAGTTCTGGAGAGAGCCCCATGTGCATCTCTAGCCTGATCTGGGGACTAAAAAGCCTCAGGCAAATGACTTTTTTGTGAATTCATACCCCAAACATCGGGCACCAAATGTGGGACTCTTAATGTCAGAGTCATGGGTTCAATCCCCACATTGGGTGCCACATGTAGCACAAATAATAAAAACCCAGAGACAGATATTGGAATTCAACCTGATGACCAGAAAAGAAGAGCAGCCAAGCCACTAGAGAGCTCTTACCTCTAAGAAATCCTTAGACTGAAAGAGAGTTAGTTCCTGTCTCATCCTGGTTTATATCCCTCTCTAGGCCTGGGATTAAAGGTATTCCACCACTACCACCTGATTTCTATGGCAAACAAGTGTGGCTACTGGGATTAAAGGTGTGTGTTACCATTGCCTTGTCTGTAAGGGTTGACCAGTGTGGCTGTTTTACTCTCTGATCTTCAGGCAAGCTTTATTTATTAAAATACAAATAAAATATCACTACACTGGTCTCTGTGATACCAGAAAATACTATGCAAGCTGCCAAGGGAGAGAAACAATTATATAATCCTACCCAGCTACAATACCCATGAAGCATCACGACAAACATAGCAGACATTTGAAAGGGGGCAATTAGTGACACTCACGTGTTGGTGATAACTAGCTGGGCTAAGGCCCATTCAACAGGAGAGAAGTAATGTAGTTCTTCAATTTTTAATTTCTACATGTATTCTACCATGCATTCCCAAATATATATTTTATATCCCTATAATATAGGGGAATTTGAGGAAATTTTAATTCATCCCTCATGTATTTGTTATAAATGGAGACTCGCCATGAACTCTATAACATTATCAATAGCAGGATAAAGTTCTCCTAAGACAAGAGAAGAGGGAAGAAATGACTAAAATATTAAAATTTAATGATTTCAAGGACTAAGGTAATAGACAAAATATAGAAAATGGAAGATAATTTGAACAAAGGAAAATTCAGCTTAGAGAATAGAAAAGCAAACAGGAGCATGGTGTCGTCTTCCAATAATAATGGCAGTGATGTTTTTAATAACCTGCTGACAACAGAGTTTGAGAAATTTTAAAATGCCCCTCTACTCCCTTCTCCTCTCACACACTTTGTGCTTTGTGTCTCTTCATACCAGCAGCTGAGCTTATTCCCATCAGGAGTAATTGAATGTAAACATTTCAGCAGATAAGGTTTTCTGGGCGGGGGGGGAGAATGGTATTGTATTGGTTATTTGTCGATATTATCACAAGCATACACATGTATACATACATGCACACACATAGGAAATTCTGATTGTCATCTGCAGTGTTTCATATGACATGTTGTAAAATGATTATTTTATAAACACAAATTAATTAAACATCACACGACTACCATTACTATATAAAAGATATACTACACAGCAAGCCTACAGTCCTGAGATTAGAAAACAAGTTTGGTGCTAATTTAATAATAGTATGCAGTGTCTAAATATCTATTCTCATTTATACCTCAGGCAAAACCACACTCAACCTCTCAATTTCATGTTTGATTAGAAATAAACTGCAAAAAAACATAATTATCTAACTGTTTTCATTAAATTATTACACAAAGCTTTAGTTAGGAATCTATTCCTCTATTATTTTAAAATATTACTGTCAAATACTAATCAGATTGGAGGGGTCTAATACTGTGTCAACTTGTATTTTTTCAGGCCACTTTCTGCGTTCTGACTCCTGCTTCCTGGGCACTGTTTATTTTCTCTTCTTGATGTAATGTGCCGTCCTCTAATTATTTCTGTGCCCAGCCTGTCAGCTTTGTTCGGTTTTCTTTCTCCATTCCCTCAGACTAGTACAAGTCTAGATCACAGAAGCTTTGCTCTCTCGGTATGAAAGGATTCTAGTGTCTCCAAGCAATACTGCAAGCTGACACTGGATTGTAATGAGCCAAGGCCAAAGTGGAAAAAAAAAAAAAAAAGGAAGTGCCAGGCAAAAAGGCCAAACTGTAATAAGTTAACTTATTGAGTAGAAATTTCAAATTTCTACTATGTGGTCTGTCTTATAGTTAGTTGATGATTCGCCACTGTGGTCTTGCTCACAAATTTGTTTTATTTAACATTATGTGTGTGTTTTGCCTGCACCACGTGCAGGCATAAAGCCCTCTGTTAGGTCTCAAGAACCTGCACAACTAGCTGAGGTGCCTATTTAGCATATCAAAGCCGACAGTGGCCCCCAGGGTCTCCCTGTATCCCTCAATCTCTACATGTGACAGCTGGCATAGGAGGTTCCTACCCTAAACTTCTCCAGGCCAGGGGCTAAGCTGCTCTTACCCAACTGCTTTTCTGGATACAATCCAGCTATCTTGGCTACCTGGTCTTTTTGGTCTACTGTTTTGGCCAGTCTCTTGGCCTTTCTTGGTCAGCAGTTTCTCTTCCTTTTCCTTTTCCCCTTCCCCCTCTCCTCACAAAGCCCAGGGTCATGTTCACTCTGGACTCTCCCAGATGTCCCTGACTCTGACTATGTCTCCGTTTACCTACAATAAACTTTCTCCTCCACCATGTCCTTTCCTTTTTACCCTTGAAGGTCAGAAGAGGGCATTGGATTTCCTGGAACTAGAGTTTTAGGCACTTATGAGCTATGATGAAGGTGCTGGGAGCTCGAGAGATGGCTCAGTGGTTGAGAGCACTGATTGCTCTTCCAGAAGTCCTTAGTTCAATTCCCAGCAACCACAATGTCTTACAACCACCTGTAATGAGATCTGGTGCCATTTTCTGGCCTGCAAGGACACATGCAAGCAGAACACTGGCTACATAATAAATAAATAAATCTTAAAAAGAAAAAGAAAAAAAAATAAGGTGCTGGAACTGAGGCCAGGTCCTCAGCAGGAGCTTCCAATCCCAGGGAAGGGGGAGTGTGGGAGAAATTTAAAGTTAAGCCACTGAGAAGGTGATAACACATTTATTTTCCTTGTTCAGAGTTTCCTTTTGTATTATTATATAACACTAAATACTGTAGTATTATTTGCTGACTTCAGCAACTAGGTGTTGGAGAAGTGTCCTCTATGATCCACTGAAGGCAGTGGACATGTCTTCCATGCCTACCCTAACATCCCCACAGCCAGCCCAAGCCTGTGCCCCAACAGCACTTTAGGAATGTAACCTTTAACAAACTCTTCTTGACTCAGAGGAATGCCACATAGCCAGAGACACTGTGCCAGTTTCCTAAGGCTGCGACTGTAAATACACCCGACAGCACCGCCAGGCTCCAGACAACAGAGGAGGAGTTTGTCACAGTTTCAGATGCTACAAAGCAACATCACACTTTGGGAGGACCACACTTTCCCTGTAGACTGTAAGCAAAGGGTTTTCTTGGCATCTTCCTATATTCTGGTGATAAGTGGCAATCCTTAGGACTCCACAGCTTGTGGGTGGCAAAGGGACCACCTCCCACCTTTGCCTTCCTCTTTATGTCACTTCTTCCTGTCTGTCTACATGTCTGTGTGTCTGAGTAGCCATTTTCTCTTAATGTCTTCTGGAGGTCCAGAACTGGTAGACTGAATATATATATTTGTAAGAAGTATGAAATCAATCTATTGTCTCAAATACTATAAAACTTGTGTTTACGGCGAGGAATTCAAATCTTTTGATCTCCTCCACTTTACAAGACTTTTATGCAAATATTTTAACATTTTCCCCACCCAGTCAAACCTTTGTTTACACAAAGGCCCCTGCTGTATTTCAGGAATTTGATGGCCTGGAGCACTGGCCCTCTTCCCGTGGAGCAGTGACCCCTTTCTTCTTCCTCCTTCGTTTCCTGCGCACTAATTCCTTTCAGACTAGCCAGCTGAGTCAGACTATGGGATCTGCTTCCAGCCTATGGGGAAAGACATTGTCACCCCCTGATTTGGAAAACAAACCATGTGCAATTTCTGTGTGCGTGCTCGCTCTTCCCAGCACACCCTCCTGATCAAGAGTAAACTTTGCTTACTCCAGACTGTGAGTGGTGGTCTTTCTTTGTGACCCCCAACCCTATTTCTAACATCTCTGTGAATTTCCTACAATTGCTTATGCTATACACTCAAATTAATAACAATAGCTGTCTCATGCCTACAGGTCGAAAACCTTGTTCTTATTCAGCAGTCCCAATCTTGCATTGAGGACGTGGGACATGGAGGATTCCTGGAGAGCTACGGATTCTCAGTTCACATAGAGAGATGGAAGACGCAGGTTCTGATGTCAGTGAGGGGATCAGTAGCGGCAGCAGCAGGGTAAGTTAATGCTGTGGCAAGAGGGAAGGCCAACGATCCCCCTTTTGCAGTCCCCTGCATTATCTGAAGGGCTACCAGAAGGTGATGCCCCACCCCTCCCATCAGGGGTGGGGCTTCCCGCATCAACTAAGGCATCAACCCCAATGCCCCAGTTAAGGTGTAACGTTTCGGCAAGTTGACCTTAAAACCAACGGTCACACCAACATTGTATCACGGATCGCTCTAATGTGAATCCTCCTGGGTTTTTTGTTGTTGTTGTTGTCGTTGTTTGTTTTTTCGAGACAGGGTTTCTCTGTAGCTTTGGAGCCTATCCTGGAACTAGTTCCTGTAGACCAGACTGACCTCAAATTCACAAAGATCCGCTTGCCTCTGCCTCCCAGTGCTGGGATTAAAGGCGTGTACCAACACCACCTGGTCCATCCTGCCTTTTTTTTAAATGAGATCAAACAAACAACCCACAATAGGTTGTTTTTCATTTTTTCTCCATTTGAAATCACATGCCTAACATGATGTTACCCTGTAGATGTTCAGCTCAGAAAACTTGATTTCTTGGTATCCTGTAGAACGTTCTTATTGGTAGTAATTTGGTTAGAGTGGTCATTGGTAAAAGAACTAAAACAAAGGGTTTTCTGCTTTCATTTGTAAAATCCATATCAAAATATACAAACTCTAGTAATGAAGAAACTTAGAATGTTACTCATACAGTAATTGTATTTTGATGTATTTTTAGAAACACAAAAACTCATATGTGAATATCACTGAAAAAGGAACGTTCAACCTACCAAATATCCAGAAGAAAGCTGAGTGAGTGTCCTGATATTGATTTAAACCAGGACTGCTTTGAAACAAAATTCAGCAACTCATTTTCCACTTGAATAGAGAACAGATGTAAGATTTGAATATTCAATAACCAGTAAGCAGAAAGAAGGTTTTATTTTTCTTTTTGGTTTGTTTTGTTTCAGCTAATTATACTAATTAAAATTAGAACTTCCACCATTAAAATTACCTGCAGCTGTATGGCTCTCACTGCTCAGGTTGTGTACAAAGAAAACACTTCAACAGAGGGTATCAGGAATTGTGAGTGATTGACGCACCCACACAATGCTGTCACTTCAGGAAGCCTGCAGACGGCATAACTAATAAAGTTATTGTGCGCTCTTGAGAGAATAATACCATGTTTGAAGACAGTGTATTAACCCTGTGGTAAAGTATTGATTATACTCCGTCGTAAAGGAAATGAGGGAACAAAGGCAGCGTGTTTTTAATTCTTACTCTAGTCGCTCTTGCTTGTTTCATTCCATTTCAATTTACACCTATCTTGGAGAACACTGAAAGTGTGTCATCCCGCCTCAAAGGCAGTTTAATTTTCCTACACACTTTGGTAACATTCTGATGCTTTAAAGAACAGATGTGTAATCTAACTCAGAGAGTGACAGGCAAAATATCCAACCTCAACCAGCCATGAACTAAATTTGCTGAGATATATATATATATATATATATATATATATATATATATATATATATATATGTGTGTGTGTGTGTGTGTGTGTGTGTGTGTGTGTGTGTGTATACACATATATGTGTGTGTATGTATATGTATATATGTATATGTATGTATGTTTATATGTAAATAAGGGAAAGTGAGACAAGACTGGTTAGAGGAAGGGGAATAGGGAGAGAAGGGAGAGAGAGGAGAGAGAGAGAGAGAGAGAAAGAGAGAGAGAGAGAGAGAGAGAGAGAGAGAGAGAGAGAGAGGATGGAGAGGCAGAGAGAATCGTACCTTTTGGTTGCTACCTTTGAAGATTTCCACGAGCTGGGCAATGACTGTGCCCAAATACTTCTAGAATTCCAAGTAGTAAGTGAGGAGGGTACATGATTCAGTGATGCTCAGCAAGCATTGCCGGGGCCAGGGCTGGAGAGATGGCTCAGCAGCGAAGAGCACTTGCTTGCTCTTGCAAAGAACATGGGGTCAGTTCCCAGCACCCATGGCAGCTCATAACCCCATGTCACTCCAATTCCTACTCCTCCTCTGACCTCCATGGGCTCCTGTATGCTTAGTGCACATGCAAACCCTCAGCAACACACACAAAATAAAATAAAGATTATTTTAAAGATCACTGGGACCAAGAATACACTTGGCGAACGTTAACTCCTAGTCAAAACCAGTGTGCCTTATGTATAAAAGCAAGTTCTCTGAAAGGTACATAGCGTGAGATGAAGGAGAAACAGGAATTAGTTGAAATCTTTTGATTGGAAACAAAAAAATTCGTGAAAATTCCTATCGAGTTTGCAGAGTCTGAAGTTACAATGCACTAGCTGATCTTTTACCACATTATTATAGCAAAATCAGGATGTGTGTGAAAATAAGTAATATTTATATATCAAATGTCACTATATCCATTGCTATATAACAGGTCTACGGAGTATAGCTCACAATATTGTAAAAAAGCAAGTTAGATTTCACATAAACAAAGAAGAATGTATAAAGTTTGAAACCTCTAGGATTTTTAAAAGAATAATATCAGGCAGGATGAAGCACTCCAGTTTTGTGTTGCGGTTGATGGACATTTCATACATCATTTATTAAGCATAAACCAATATTTAAAAATCAGATAAAAACCCTTTTCTTTCTCATGGACATCATTTAAAATCACCCTTGTGTGGTGATCTTGTGTGTGCAAACTCACTCACCTTTGCTGAGCCATTTCTTTTAAGAACAGAGCGCCTATAATTGAATTCCCATCATCCACTCCTTCTCCTTATTTTATTTTTTTATTTTTGCAGATGTATCTGTAAAGACATTTGGCATCTCATCAGTAAAAGCAGCAGCTGGAGAAAGGCCATCCCACGTGCTCTGTCAAGGGAATTGCAAGTTTAGGTGGGGTTTTTAATAGACATCAAGGATTCGCTGACATAACATAGATTGCAGGCTTCCATTCTGTTATTTGTGCCTTTCCTCTCTTAATGGAAATGAAAGTGTTATAAAGCAGAAGAGATAAAGGCTTTGTTGAAAGTACAGTGTTAAAGTATCAACTGAGCAATTCATATATGGTTGGTACTTAGATATCCGATGACACCAATTCAACTTAGTTTCTTTCTCCAATTTTCTAGGAATCTATGTGAAAGCTGGCCAACAATAATAAACCAGTAACATCCTACAGAGGCCACAGAGTGCTTTGCTTGTTTGGTTTGATTGTGTGTGTGTGTGTGTGTGTGTGTGTGTGTGTGTGTGCAAGTTTATGTGTTTGGTGTGTGTTATACAATCATGTGTGCATATATGATTGCATATGTGTGGATACAAACATGAGGAGGGTGTGTGTGTGTGCATGTTGAGGTGCAAAGCAGGTGTGCCTACCACAATATACCACAATTGATCTTTACTTTATGGTGTCAGTGTCTCTCGCTGAATCCAGTACTTGCCAATTCCAGTTCATCTAGCAAGCCCACTAGCTCTGGGGATTCCCAGTCTCTGCCTCCCAAGAACTGGGATTACAAACTGTCTTGCTTGCCCACCTTTTTTTTTTTTTTTTTTTTTTTAACTTGAATCCTGGAGATGCCAACTCTGGTCCTCACACTTGGGCAGCAATTGCTTTATCAACAGAGCCGTCTCCTCAGCTCCAGTATAGATTACTCTTTCCTAGGGCTGTTACTGGTTATGTGCCTTTTTCCATTTTTCCAACGTTAGTAAATTGTTTCTTTCCTAAACTCCCTGTTCACTGGACTTAAAAAAAAAATCCAAACTAGACACACGTTCCCAGAATGTGGGCCTGCAGATTCCCTCCACCTCCTGTCGACAGCTCTTCAGTGTGCCATCCTGCATGCAGCAGGCTCAGAGTCAAACCTCCGTGTAAAGCCAGAGAGGGAACTGTAATAACAGCATCCCTGGTAGGCTTGGTTGAACATACGACAAATGGACATTATAAAGCTGTCAACGTTTGCTGTGTTTGATTCATGCTTAATTAAAAACCACAGCAATAAAGAAATGAAGCAGGCCTCACCTGTCAAATCCTGCATTCATTTTAAAGGAACTTTTTAAATTTTAAAATGACATCATATTTCTTGCAGTAATTTGGGGAAATGGGTTTCATTTTCAGCAGGGCAGATTGAACTCTGCTGTTGATTTCCACTCCCCCTAGAAAGGAAAGTGATGAAAATCTTGCTAATAAAAGAATAAACCTGCAAGGACAAAGAGAATTAGAGAGAAGACAGCAGCAGGTGAGAGATGCGAACAAAATTTTGGAAGACGAAAAGCAGATGGAGGCGTGGTAATCTAATTGGTAGAGCGAGATGAAATTGAGGACCGGCAAAGGAGACTATTAAGAGGTAGCTAGCTGAGTCACCCTTCAGGAGCTTGGGCAGGCTTCCAGTACAGAAATGTGTCTTGGAACCCACGACCCTACAGATTGTTTCTCCCACTCTAGCAGAAGACAGAGAGCCAGAATAGGATGCCAAAACACTGGTTTAAAGCAAGAACTTGCTTAAATGAAAGACTGTGTTGAGCAGTTAAAAGCCCCACCCCACTAAACACCTATTTTTCTACTGTCAGGGTCCACAGTGACTCCAACAAAAAACAAGGTAGGACTCCAACAGGCCACAACTGACAGTTTACCCCGGGCAGACCAAACGGTAATGCCTGTTGTCCCGACCCCTCTTTAGCTTTTGACGTTTGTAGATTACAAACCAGCTATCATGGGCCTTGGTAAATGGCTCAGTGGATTAAATGCTGGCTGCAGAAGTCTGAAGAACACCAGGACCCATGTAAAAAACTAAGTGTGATAGTCTGTGAGTGCTTTTCCAGAGCTTCAAGGTCATGTCAGGAGGATCATAGGGTCTCACTGACCAACAATCTCACCAATCAATTGGCTCCAGGTTTAATGAGAGAACCTGTCCCACAACATAAGAGAAAGAAGCATAACCTTGATCTTTGATCTCCACACAGGCGTGTATAGATAATCACACCTGTGCAGGTCCACACATCTACGCCTCCAAACTAGTCATCTTTTCAAGAGGCAAAAAGATTCTTCACTCACCATTGTTCATGACTCCTTGATTAATAATGCCATGAGAAACTTTTCTGTGCTTTTATAATTTCAGTACACTCTTTGATGTATTTTGGTCCTTAAGTGGATTTGCCATCATTGCAAAGGACTTCCCGAAACTTCAGTTTTTGTTTAGTTTTAATTTTTGAGTGCGAACAAAACAAATACAAAAAGCAGTGTGTACTCACAATGGATTCTAATCAGAGTATTGAAAGAAAAACAAAACTAGAGTGATTAGATGGCCTAATTTCCATACCATGTAAGGGCACAGAAATCAACGAGTGTGATCTTGTCATAAAGACAGAAAAGCATCTTGGGCAAGAATGCCGAGTCAAGGGTGTGTTGGCAAAGGTCTAAGGAAATTCCTAATGGAAGACATTCTCACCGTCAAATTAGGCCACAGTAACTGGAAGTCCACATGCTGACACCACTGAACCTCAAGTCATACCTCATCAATGCAATCAAAATGCATTACCACCCTACAACATGTCAACCTTAAGCCTACAAGATTCTGGAAGAGATGTGATAGAAATTTCTGAAGACACCGAGCAGAATTTTTTTTTTTTTTTTAGAATTAGTAGTGAATTAGATTTAATTAGCTCCCAGGCTGAAAATAAAAGAATTCTACTCGAGAGTTCAGGAAATCAAAAATCCCAAAAGACATTATTGAGAAAATGAAAATACAAGCCACATGATGCCAGAAAATGTGTGGCAATCCTATTTTTGAGAAAACGATAAATCAAGAATATGTATAGAGTGTAATTCAGTGAAAAGTCAACTTATCTAACATGTACAGGGTCCTGGGTTTGATTCCCAAAATTGTAAAAAGAACGTGTGTGTGTGTGTGTGTGTGTGTGTGTGTGTGTGTGTGTTTGTGTGTGTGTGTTTAAAATTTTATGTATAAAAACAAATTTTTATTGAAATGTACAAAATGATAAATCCATGACTTTCTTTGCCAGAAAACCTAATGAAGCAAAATGTAACCCTCTGGAAGGTGGTTTGTCAAAGCTATATATGAATCAGCTAAAAGAGCTTCCAATAGGTGAAAAAGTAATGACTCAGGCAATGACAGCAATGAATTATTGGATTACTTACAGAAATATTTATTCATGAAAATACAGTTTCATGAACCCACCTCTATTAATATCAAACAAATGATAAATAAGCCACAAGGCAAAAGAAATAAAACTTTTCTGTGTAGAATTACAGATTATATATACAAATATTTACTCTCAAAAAAACTACCTTGAGAGCCATGAGGTGGCTGGGCAGATCAAAGGGCTTGCCACCAATGACTGAGTTCCGTCCCCAGGATCCACGTGCGGGGAGACAAGTGAGGGTTGTAAGTTGTCCTCCGCCCCGTGCTCCCACACAATTCCATCCTCTCTGCACACATATACATTAAATAATAAATATGCAATTGAAAAATTAGCCGGCCGGTGGTGGTGTACACCTTTAATAGCAGCATTTGGGAGGCAGAGGCAGGTGGATCTCATTGAGTCAGAGGCCAGCCTGGTCTCCAAAGCAAGTTCCAGGACAGCCAGGACTGTTACAGGACAGCCAGGACTATTACATAGAGAAACACTATCTCAAAACAAACAAACAAAAAGCAACAGCAACAAAATTAAAGAGACTTCTTTGGATTATACTGAAGGAAGATACAAGGACCAGTGACATGTCTTAGCAAGTAAAAGTCATTGCTGTGCAGACGAATGACCGGGCCTGGAGGTTATCCTCACATCCACTTAGAGGTAGCAGAGTGTCCGGGCAAGCCTGCTTGTGCTCTCGTTCTCTCTCTCTCTCTCTCTCTCTCTCTCTCTCTCTCTCTCTCTCTCGCTCGCTCGCTCGCTCGCTCGCTCGCTCGCACGCACGCACGCACGCGCGCACACACACACACACAAAGGCAATAATAATCAACACAAACAGCATATAGAAGGAAATCCCATATCAAATTTCTTTTTTTTTCCCCTAGCTTTTAGGAGCTTTATTTTTCTTCCACGTGTTTTTCCTCTTTGCACAGGTGTCTGCAGATGAGTTCAGGACCACTCAGTAGTGGCTCCAACCCACTCACTGAATGAAGCCATTTAAAAACAAATATCCTGTTGTGTATATAATATGTACCTTACATATTCATACCTATATATATTTTAATTTATCAAATTCTGCTCTTTAAAGTTGCACAGTCTAAGCCGGGCGGTGGTGGCGCACGCCTTTAATCCCAGCACTGGGGAGGCAGAGGCAGGCGGATCTCTGTGAGTTCGAGGCCAACCTGGTCTACAAGAGCTAGTTCCAGGACAGGCACCAAAAACTACAAAGAAACCCTGTCTTGAAAATCAAAAAAACAAAAAACAAAAAACAATAAAGTTGCGCAGTCTAGTGAAAGATACTTTCATCCCTCTGACTTGACTTGAAGATTTTTACCAAGTTAGGGCTGTTTGCTTGCAAATAACCTATTAAATTCATAACAAGCATCATTAATATACTTGTTTTCCTAATATGATCATATCACTGGACCTGGTGTTTTCACAGTAAAGCATCCTCACGGGGAAGATAAAGCCCATACAACTTCTTTAGTTAGAGAGGTAGGTATGGAAACCTTGCTGACACAGGGAGTAAGGCGGGCCGGGTACTTGATACTTGATCTTAGCCAAAAGGCCCAGAACTGATACATTTTAAGAGAAGGGCCCCCATCTAGAAAAGTTCATTAAATATAACATTGCTTGAAGGAAGAAAGGAGATGATAAGGAATTGAGGGAATGATTGAAAAAAATAAAAAAGGAAGAAAGAACAAAAGAAAGGGAGAGAGAAGACAGGAAGGAAAGGAGAGAGACAGGAAGGGAGTAAGGAAGTGAGGGAGAGGAATGGGGAAGGAGGAAGCCACCTACCAGAAGCCGAAGTTTTGACTCTCCAGTATCAATAACTTGAACTTCTGAAATCTCTTGCAGAGAATATGAAATATTTTGTTTTATGATGGAAGAAAAAATATACAAATACTCGGGATATGTATGAGATATGGTCCCAAATGGGAGTTAAATGGACCAGGACAGTAAACAATTACATGACTCACGGAGCAGGGTGGCAGAGCAGTAAGTACCATCCATCAAAAACTTTGAGAACAGTTGATTACCACACAGAATTTAGGACTTGGAGAAGTTAGTGTACATCATCGGCGTCTGCTGTCTGAGATGCGCTAGTAAGAAGAAACCCCACATTGAAGGAAATTCATCTCCAATTTGGCATTCTCTTTCCTGCTATGACAAAGATTGGCTTTCTGTTTGTTTCCCGGTGTATACTTCTCACGGACAGCGAACGTTTTCCTTTCCTCTCTAACTGAAATAACCCCTATTTTGCTTTTTAAAAAGGGTTTCTATTGCCGTGATAAACACCATGACTCAAAAAGACTTGGGGAGGAAAAAGTTTATTTCTGCTTAGAGTTCCGCATCACAGTCCTTCTCTGAGGAAAGTCAGAGCAGAAACTCAAACAGAACCTGGGGACAAGAGCTGGAAAAGAGGCCATGGAGGTATGCAACTTACTAGCTTGTTCCCTGTGTCTTGTTTAACCTGGTTTCTTATACCATCCTGGACCACCATCTGCCAGGATTGCTGCTGCTCCAGAGCTGGGCCCTCTCATGCCAATCATTAATCAAGAAAAGACACTACAGACATTCCCACAGGTAGATCTTACAAAGGCAATTTCTAAATTGAAAGTCCCTCTTCCCATAGATCATAGACACCTCCATGTTGAACCTCTACAGGGTTGCCGCTGGTAAATATTAGGAAATCTCTTGACATTCAAGTCATATTGCATTTCAGATTACTGATGAGGCTTTAGTGATCTGTAATTTCAGTGCCTTCAAAAACAAAAACAAAACCAAAAAACCAGACAGTGTTGCTTGATGGCTCGTCTAGAGAATATGCACTGTGAAAATGTTACATACATACACTTTAACACATTCCTTTGACTTTCAGAAACTTAATAATATGAAGTATGGATGGTAGAAAATCCAATTATTGTGTCTTAATTTTGTTCTTTTAGAATGGCCGTGTATTTTCTGGATTACACAGCACAGCTGTGGAGTAATTGTAAAGACAATGTTTATGTTTTATTTATTTCAGGTTAAAAATTATAATTAAATAATAACCAGTCAAATGAACAATTTGACCATACATGCTAATAAAAGCCTATCATGCCAGGAATTGAGAAATAGGATAGGAGGACCAGTAATTCAAGGCTACCTTCTGATGCAGCAAGTTTGAGGGCAGCCTGGGCTGTAAAACCCTCTTCCTGCAAATAAATAGATAAATAAATAAATACCACCAAAAATTAGTTAATTAATTAAGTGACTAGAAGGGAAACTCAGAACAAAGAGAAAAAATATAGTAGTATATATTAGTTACTGCAGCTTTGGAGGAAACAACTCATGAATTATGGATAATAGTGTGGTCTGCTTCTTCATGCATATGATGAAACAATTAGACCTGTTCCTCTCTCCATATCTATTCAACACAGTTCTTGAAGTTCTGGCTAGAGCAATAAGACAACAAAAGGAGATCAAAAGGATTCAAATTGGAAAGGAAGAAGTCAAATTTTGCTGTTTATAAATGATATAATCGTATACATAAGTGACCCCCCAAAACTCTACTAGGGAACTCCTACAGTGAAAAATATCTTCAGTAATATGGCAGGATACAAGATCAACTCAAAAAAAAATTAGTAGCCTTCCTATATACAAATCATAAAGAAGCTGAGAAAGTAATCCGACAAACATCACCCTTCACAATAGCCACAAAAACCCGAAACATGTTGGGGTAATACTAACCAAAGAAGTGAAAGACCTATTCTACAAGAACTTTAAGTCTTTGAAGAAAGAGATTGAAGAAGATAACAGAAAATGTAAAGATCTCCCATGCTCTTGGATAGGTAGGATCAACATAATAAAAATGGCAATCCTACCAAAGGCAATCTATAGATTCAATGCAATCCCCATCAAAATCTCAACACAGTCCTTCACAGACCTTGAAAGAACAATAATCAACTTTATATAGAAAAACAAAAAATTCAGGATATCAAAACAATCTTGTACAATAAAGGAACTTCCAGAACATCACCATCCCTGACATCAAGCTCCATTATAGAGCTACAATAATAAAAACAGCTTGGTTTTAGCATAAAAACAGACTGGTTGACCAATGAATCAAATCAAAGACCCAGATATTAATCCACACACCTATGAACACCTGATTTTTGACAAAAAACTAAAATTATACAATGGAAAAAACAAAACATCTTCAACAAATGTTGATGGCATAACAGGATGTCAAGATATAGAAGAATGCAAATAAATTCATATCGATCCCTATGCACAAAACTCAACTCCAAATGGATTGAAGACTTCAACATAAATCTGACTATGCTGAACCCTATAGAAGAGAAAGTGGGAAGTAGCCTCCAAAGCATGGGCACAGGAGACCACTTCCTAAATATAACACCAGTAGCACAGACACTGAGAGCAACACTAAATAAATGGAACCTCCTGAAACTGAGAAGCTTCTGTAAAGCAAATGATGCAGTCAATAAGACAAAAATGTAGCCTACTGAATGGGAACAGATCTTCATATCCCACATCAGACAGAGGACTGATCTCCAAATATATAAAAAACTCAAGAAATTAGACATCAAAATTCTAAATAATCCAATTAAAAAATGGGGTACAGAACTAAATAGAGAATTCTCAATAGAGAATCTCAAATGACTGAAAGACACTTAAAGAAATGTTCAACACCTTTAGCCATCAGGGAAATACAAATCAGAGCCACTCTGAGATACCATCTCACACCTCTAAGAATGGCATAATCAAAAACACTGGTGACAGCTTATGCTGGAGAGGATGTGGGGTAAAAGGAACATTCCTCCATTGCTGGTGAGAATGCAAACTTGTACAACCACTCTAAAAATCAGTATGACAATTTCTCAGACTATTGGGAATCAATTTATCTCAAGACCCAGCAATACCACTCTTAGGCATATATTCAAAAGATGCTCAATCATACTACAAGGACATTTGTTCAACTGTGTTCATGGCAGCATTATTTATAATTGCCAGAACCTGGAAACAACCTATATGCTCCTCAACCGAAAAAAGGATAAAGAAAATGTGGCAAATTTATACATTGGAGTACTACTCAGAGGTTAAAAAAAACATGACATCTTGAATTTTGCATGCAAATGAATGGAACTAGAAAAAAAAAACATCCTGAGTCAGGTAACCCAGACCCAGAAAGATGAACATAGTATGTACTCACTCAGAAGTGGATACTAACTGTAAAGCAAAGGCTATTGAGCCTATAGTTCATGATCCTAGAGAAGCTAAGTAACAAGGTGAATCCTAAGAATAACATACATAGATCCAACAGGAAAGGGGAAATAGACAAAATTGCCTGACACAATTGGGATCATGGGGGTGGGGAGAGAAGGGTGGGTCTAAGGTGAAGAGGAGGGGAGGTAAAGGGATAGTTGAGATAGAGGAAGGACAGAGATGAGAGCAAGGAATGAGATATTTTGATTGATGGGGCTAGCAAGAAACGTGGTACTAGAGAAATTCCCAGGAATCCACAAGGATGACACTAGCTAAAATCCTAAGCAATAGAAGAGAGGATGCCCAAACTGGCCTTTCCTTGTAGTTAGATTGGTGAATATATTAAATGTCACCATAGAACCTTCATCCAACAACTGATAGAGACAGAGGCAGAGACCCGCAGTGGAGCACTGGGCTGAGCTCCCAAAGTCCAGTTGAAGAGTGGGAGGAGTGAGAATATGAGCAAAGAGGTCAAGACTGTGATGGGTGCATCCACTGAAACAGTTTACTTGAGCTAATGGGAGCTCACCAACTCCAGCTGGACAGGAAAGGAAACAGCATAGGTCCAAACTAGTCCCGCTAAATGTGGGTGACAGTTTTATGCCTGGGGCAGACTGACGGGCCACGAGCAATGGCACCAGGATTAATCCCTACTGTTTGTACAGGCTTTTTGGTAACCTATTCTCTTTGAATGGATACCTTGCTCATCCTAGATACAGTAGGAAGGGCCTTGGACCTTCCCCAAAGTAATGTGCCTTACCCTCTCTGAGGAGCGGATGGGGTAGGATGGAAGGATAGGTGGAAGGGTTGGGAGGAGGGAAGGGAGTGGGAACCGCGATTGGTATGTAAAATGAAAATAATATAGTTTATTCTTTTAAAAAAGAGAGAAAAGAAATTATATATTAAAAAAAAAAAAAAGAAACCTCATCCCCAGTGACACAGTTTCTCCAACAAGGCCACATCTACTCCAGCAAATCCTCACCTCTTAATCCCTCTCAAGAAGTGTCACTCCCTGCTGACCAACCATTCAAATACCTGCACCTATGGGGGCTACTCTTATTCAAACCATCACAGTAACTATCAAGCAACAATGCCAGTACCTTTCAGGACGATTGTGTAGTAGCTTCACATACAATAGTTATTCTTCATCGATGCTCCCTCCGACTTGATCACTATATCTATCACGGATAAGATCAAGAAATTTATCCAGGTCATATGACTTTTCTTTCTATGTCAGCTTGTACATGATATTCTTCCTTTCTTTATTATTGTTTTTAATGGCTGCAACTCATAAACTGGACAATGCCAAGCTCAAATTACACAGACACATCCTAGGCATTTGTGACAACAAGCCTGGCACATTACAGCAAAGCTTCATGGAGAACAGCTTAACCCGTGCCATGAAGAGCTCAGAAGAGCTGGCTTCACTGGCCGTGGTGACCCCACTTCCACCTTACCAACTGCTCAACTCTTCTGCCGTCTGCAATTGAGGATTCTTCATATCCATCCTTTTGGTATCTCGTGATTACTCTGGGGCATTCTGAGAGAGATTCTTAAGAAGCTGCATCTCTGCGTTGTTGCACATTCATGACCTCTCTTCCCTTCTCTTTGGCCAGAATGTCTCTGCAACTCCAAGTTGTGCCCAGATGTTTGGAGACACTCGATTTGCAGGAGTCGTCCCTGTAATATGTCTGTGGTTTATTTTGAGATGTGTGCTGTGGCTCGGGCTGCTGCTATAAAGCTGTGGGTTGTTCTTTCCTTTTTGCCAGAGTTCTTTATAATCTCAGTAAGATCCTCTCAGCAGGAAATAATGTCCTCTAATGCAGATTTCCCGCCGACGTCCACAAATATTTCTCGGTGGGGTTTTCTGTTTTGGCCATTTCAAAGTACTCATATCACTTTAAAATTCATTTTTTACTTACATTCTTCTGATTTTCACCGACTAGTAATTTTAGCCTTAGATTTTTTTTGTCATGTTCTCTCAAAATCTTAATGCCCTAGACGTCTGAAGTATAAAGCAAAAGTGTTCCTTTTCCTTGAACCTCATTTCAATGTGGAACAACATTAAGTATGAATATTAAGTAAAAGTGAAATTCTTCCTCATGGCTAATGTGGTTAGCTTGGCTTTCAAAATAAGACAGAATACTTCCTGGTAATTTACTTGACACCCTGGCTACAGGTAAAACAATATTCTGGTTCGGGTGTCACTTTCAAATGCATATTTTCCCCCAACCTCTTGACTAGTTCTTTGGTTTAAGTTTTTCAATTCCAGCCTCAATTTCAATAAACTTTATTGGCATGGCAAGGAATGCAAGCATGGCTAGAATCCATAAATTATGTTTGTGACTTTAGGGCACCAAGTGTCACAGAGGTAATGGATTTTTTTCCTTTACATCTTCATTTTCCATTAAGTGAGGGAAAAAATAGAGGACACTGTAGCTCGAGAAAGACAGGAAAGCGGGGAAAATAAAGACTTCTCCATCCTGCTTCTTTCAGAAGGGAGCCAAGGGCAGGAAGCAAATATTTTCTTTCAGAAAATAAAAGAAATAACAATTCAAAATTTTATTGCCAAGGAAAATTCAAATCGTAGATGTTATTGAACTTTTGTGAAGCTTAAAATTCATACATTGCAATCCTTTTATAAAAAGATAAATTTATGCAGTCAAAAATCAATACTTAAAATAGTAAAAGGCAGCCAGACTGTGGTGGCACACACCTTTAATACCAGCACTCAGGGAGGCAGAGGCAGGCAGATCTCTGTGAGCTTGAGGTCAACCTGGTCTACAAAGCAAGTTCCAGGACAGCGAGAGATTCACAGAGAAACTCTGTCTCGAAAAGCAAGAAAACAAACAAAACTAGTAAAAGGCATGCTCCATATATATTAAATTCATTCTATCACAGTTTTGTACAGATAGATGACACATTCTGGCTACACTTATCCCTGTCCCCTATTTTATAGTCCCTCTTAATGAGTTCTCCCTCCTCGCTCCAAGACTTTATCCCTCTTCTGAACTGGATGTTTTAAAGATGGAAAAAATTATAGCCTCGGCATGATGACACATGATGCCTTTAATTCCAGAACTTAGAAGGCTGAAGCAGACAGATCTCTGTGAGCATGAGATAAATGAGTTTCTGGCCAACCAAGAATACATAATGAGGTCCTGTCTCAAAATAAAAAATAAAATACATGTGTCTGTAAGTACATGTAAATATCCATGCAGGCTCTGGCAGAGGACAGAAGTAGATATAAGATCCCCAGGAGCAGGAGTCACAGACAGTCAAGAGGCACCTAATGTGGGTGTTGGGAATCGAATTCAGGTCCTTGAAGAGCGCTCTCAACTACTGAGCCAGCTCTCCTGCCCCTGCTGTATATTTTTCAAGGTTGACAAACATCATAAATTTCAAGTAAGAATTCATTGAGTAACTCGAGCATCTAGCATAGTCTGTACTGTTTTCCCAGCTTTTTTTTTTTGTTGTTGTTGTTGTTGAACAATGGACCATTTATTTATACAAAAAATTCTGTAATATTTTCCATAGTTAGTATAGAAAAGAAACTTGGTCTATACTTTTAGCCTAATAGGTCAAAATGCATTTTAAATTAATTAGAGCTTATAAACTCTAAACCCAGTTATTGGTGACTTTCTTATATGTTGGAAGCCATAAAACACAAGGTTTTTGTTGTTCTTTGTTTTTTGAGATAGGACTCTCTATAGAGCCCAGGTTGGCCCTAAACTCACTATGGAGACCAGGCTGGCTGTGAACTCACAGAGATCCACTTGCCTCTGTCTCTGCCTTCTGAATACTGAATTAAAGCACCACGATGCCAAGCAAAACACAGGACTCTTGTAGAACCACTATATTTGTATCCCAAAGTTACACAATTTCTGTCAATTCCAATTCTCGTAATTTTGATCAACAAAAGAAAAAAGTCATGATGCATTTGCAATTGTACAAAATAATACTATATTCCTGAGAAAAAATTAACTTTTGTTTTTAAGAAGTTGTCTTTTCCTTAATTCCCCTTATTGTATGGGCTGAGTGTTTGGGAACAATATTTGAGACCAGCTTCTGCCTTATTTCAAACCTTTCCCCTTTACTATCTGCCTGTGTCTGATGCCAATCACCACAAGGCAAGTTGCTGTAGTGATGTAATCTCTAGTCTGTATATCTATAACAGGACACTGGGCAAGTCAACATAGGTTATACCAGGAAGCCAGATTTACTCTCAGCAATGCTCTCTAACTGTGGGTTCTTTTGCCTTTATACTACAGACATTTGGAGCTAGATAAATCTGTGCTGAGGTTGGAGACACTTTGTTAATTCCAAAATGTCTGGCAGCATCCCATTTTTTGGCTCAGGGATACCAGAAGGATTCCCAATCTCAATCCCAGTTGTGACATCTAAACATGTTTCCTAGAGGGCAAATTCTTCAGTTGAGAGCTACTACACTAATCATATTTGACAGTTTATCTTGTTAAACATGTGGGCAACTGTAGTGATATTTTGTTTGTAATCTAATAAAATTTTCCTGAAGATCAAAGTGCAGAGCTAAACCACTAGCTAGTCGGGATAATGGTCACACATACCTTTAATCCCAGCATTTGGGAGGCAGAGGCAGTTGGATCTCTGTGAGTTCAAGGCCACCCTGGGCTACTCTTGATTAATCCAGTCTCTAGGAGAAACAGAGCCAGGTGGTTTTGGTTCACACCTTTAATCCCAGTACATGAGAGTCATGTGCCTTTAATCTCAGCACTAAGGAGGTGGAGACAGGAGAGATACAGCTGGGCAGAGAGAGGAATATAAGGTGGTAGGAGACAAGAGCTGAGATGTGTCTGGAGATAGTCTAAGGATTTGTAGAGACAAAATCACGCCTTCAGTCTGAGCATTGGTAGATGTATGAATTCTCTAGTGGCTGGCTGCTCTGCTTTTCTGATCTTCAGAATTAACCCCTATATCTGACTCTGCGTTTTTATTATTAATACCAATTAAAATTCATGCTGCAGGCAACATGCATACATGATGTACATAGACATGGGTGCAGGCAAAGCACTTTTACATACAAAATAATAAGAAAATAAGTTTTAAAATGTGTAGGCACATAGAATCCTGCCCTAGCCCCTGCTATGTAATATCCTCATAGTAATTTTCTTGAAACCAAGCTGTTAAATATTGGTATAAGAAGTATCTCTTAAAGAAAAGCCAAAGGCACACTCATTAGATTGCACAGTAGGGCAGTTCGAACCCTCAAACCTTCCAGGTCCTTTATTCCTTATAAATATTAACTGTGAATTAAGATTATTAAGAGCTGGAAATTTGCTGGGTGGTGGCACATGCCTTTAATCTTAGCACTTGGGATGTAGAATGATCTCTCTGAGTTTGAGTTTAGCCTGGTCTACAGAGTGAGTGCCAGGGTAGGGTCCAAAGCTACACAGAGAATCTCTGCCTAGAAAAAAAAAAGAAGACGAAAAAAAAGAAATGGAAATGGAAATTGATTTAGTTAAAAATATTACACAGTGAAATTGCTTTACAAATTTACTTCTGCCTCTGAAACCCATTAGGAAACTTAATATTAGACATAGGCAGTAACTTATCTTGGTTTCCAAGTAATATGCATTCCCCTTAGTTCACCATAGTCAAGACATAGGAAAATATCTGAATAAGACAGAGGATTTAACATGTCTGAATTTCCCATTATCTCTGAATTCTTGCCAATAGAAAGAGGAATTTCCAAATCTTTCCTTAATCAACTTCATTCTTTAAGAAAATGTCACCCAGATAAGTCAATACACGTTTCTCAAACAACACCAGCTTTAAAAAAGACATATTTATTTTATGTATATGAATGTTTTGCCTCCATGTATCAATGTGCACAATGTGTGTACAATGTCCATGGAGGCCTGAAGAGGGTGTTTATCCCCTGAAACTGTAGTAACAGATGGTTGGGAGGATCCACAGAGATACTAAGAACCAAGTCTAGGTCTTCTGTAAAAGTAGCAAGTGCTCTTAACTTCTGAGATGTCTCTCCAGCTCCTGACACAAAACTACCTTTTAAAAGTCCTTTTCTTTAATACATTAGATTAAGAAACTAAGCATTTACTTGACTTAAACATGTATCTTTGCTGCAATGTAGTACTTCCCAAATGTGATTGAAAATGAAACTATTTTCTCATGGATGCTAATATTTCTAGAAAACACTTTGCTGAATGCTGGTACAATAGTAAGAGTATTTGGGGGCTCAGAAATTGTTGTAATAAACTGCACTGATATCTCCAAGCCTCTGAAATCTTATATGACTAGGATACAAATAAGTTCATCTAGTGCATTATTATATGATCGCCGTAAACAGAAACAAAGTACCTTGTTGTAGATGGAAGTTTTTGACCCGCCTGGTCCCACAGTAGTTCAGTCCCAACAAAACACACAGAGGCTTATATTACTTATAAACTGATTGGCCTATTAACTCTGGCTTATTATCAACTAGCTCTTAACAACTTAAATTAACCCATAATTTCTATCATAAGTCATGTGCCTTACTCAGTGAGATAGTCTCATCTTCCTTCCACTTCATCTGGTTGGTGACTACAGATTGAACCATTTCTCTTCCCAGAATTCTCCTAGTCTGCTTGCGCCCCCTGTATTTTCTTCCTGACTACTGGCCAAACAGCATTTTATTAAACCAATACAAGTGACAAATCTTTAAAGGGTACAAGAGCAAAATCCCATAGCATCATGTACAAAACATGAATGGTTTGTCTTTGTCACCAAGTTGAGTGGATTTAGAATCACCTAGGAGATACACACCTTCTAGGTGTGAAGCTGTTTCTCGAGAGGTTCCCCATCAGTTGATGGGGAAGACTCTGAATGTGGGCACCAACATAGTGGATTGGGTTCTGGCCTGAATAAAAAGGAAGAAGTCAGCTTCATAAGTAGCAACATTCAACTCTCTTTCATCCCCAATTGTGGATACAATGTGACCAGCGGACCTTCAACCATGAGCTGAAAGAAATCTTTCCTCACCTCAACTGCTTTTCCTCAGGCATTTTGTCACAGCAGTGAGAAAAGAAGAGTTACTATAAGTGTTTGTATGTATGTTTGAGTATACTCCTTGAACTAACCTAGAGGAAGCATTGCTCAGAAATCACAGAGAAGATAATTTATATTGCCTTTTAATTTTATTAGCTCTTTCCTAATGTGAAAGGGAGAATGGAATCTGCCTCAATTCATGAAAATTCTTAAAATTATTTGTGAAAATCTCTTGGCTGTAGAAGAAACAAACAAGTATGCTTTTTATATTTCTACTTTAAAGTAATCTTATTCAAAACAGTATTCTTCTTGGTTAGGTTATATACTGAATGAAAGCCATGGTAGTGTCTAAGTATTGTTTTACAATTTTTCCTTTTAATTTTACTGTAGAAAACATGGACTATCTTTGCAATGTGTAAAACAGTTATCTTTCATAATAAAAAATAACAGCTTTATTAAAATAATAAAACATTCAGTTTTTTGAGACAGGGTTTCTCAATGTAGCTTTGGCAGTCCTACAACTTGCTCTGTAGACCAGGGTGACCTTGAACCCACAGAAATATGTCTGCCTCTTCCTCACAAGTTCTAGGGTTAAAGGTATGTGTCACCATTGCCCAGCAACATTCAATTTCTTAATCTCAATGTCTGATGATGCGTTCATGCTCCTAATAGTAGGAGAGCATGTCTACTTAGGTAGTGCTAGACAAAGCACAGGTTTTTTTTTTTTTTTTTTAAATAAAGTAATTACAGACTTTAGAACTCAAAGGAATCTTAAGGATAATCTTCCTTAGACTTCTCCATGAAAAATTAAAGTTTGGATCCTAAGTAGTATGTGTAGGGAGCAGTAAGTCAACAATATGTGTCAACATTTTGTTCTGTCTGACAAAAAATTGGTAAAAGGAGTTCTGATGGTTAGAGAGATGGCTCAGAGCCATCTCCAGTCATGGCTAGAGAGCACTTGCCTTCCTGGCAGAGGACCTGGTTCAATTCCCAGCATGAATATGGTGGATTACAACCACCTGTAACTCCAGTTCCAGGGGATCTGATGCCCTCTTCTGAACTCTGCAGGCACCAGGCACACAGATGGTGAACAGTCTCATACACTTACGCAAAAAACGCTCATAAGTATAAAATAAAAATGAACAAATCTTAAACATAAAGAAGAGGAATGCTGAGGTTCCTTACAATGTTAACTCCATTATTCATTTTTCCAGTTACTTCCATGTACTGTAATCAGAACCAGAGTACTTTCTCTTCTCTCTTCTGATGCGTTTTCAGCAGGGCGGGGGGGGGGAGGGAGCCTTTGCTCAAGGGTGGGCACTTATCTGGTGTGTATGAGGGCCGAGGCTCAATCCCCAGTACTCAAAACAAAGTCAATGGCAAAAATTCAGGTAGTTTTCAGAAAGTCTTAGAGTCCTTACATGACCCTTTCTCTCTTCTGACACATTCTCCCCAATAATGGTCCACTTGGCCTCTCTCACAAAAATGTCTGCTGCCTTTTTGGGATTCTTGAGGTCTTTTCCTCAGTCTTCAGCCATATTTTCTTTATGCCATTGTGTTCATTTTCTATGTTTCCCTCCTTCTCTCACTCTAGTCAACTCCAATTTAGGATTGAAGGTTTATTACAAGTTTCTGGTCTTCTCTGAAGGTTCCACCCACTGCCCCAAGCAGTGTAAAGGTTTTTCTACAAAACTGTCACTCACTAGAACTGCAATTGGATTTCCTGCAGTAGTAGGCCCTACTGGCATGTGAGTCAGCCACCTCTTATTCTTTTTTTTTTTTTTTGAAGCAACTTAACATATAATAGTTCTCTGAGTAGATGGAGGTTGAATGCATAAATTTCCTTACCCACCACTGTGTATGCTTAGAAAATGATATAAAGAAACAATTTTAACTGAAAGGTAAATGACTTAGAGACCGTCTCTTGTCACAGAGATATAAGGTCCATAGAAACATGGCACTTTAGAAGAGTGTTATAAAATTTATAACAGATAGGTAATAGGCCAGCTTGATACATGGACTGGTCTGTATTAGCTAGGAAAGCCCAGTCCAGGAACTGCTGGGGAAGTAAAAGCAGAATACTGGGAAATTCTGGGAAGAGGCTGGAAAGCAGGAGAGAGGGAAAAGTGGGAAATACATGTCAGCAGCCTACTGGTGTTGGGAGCCCCACATCCACAAGTGGTAGCTGCCACCTAAGACAGTTATTCTCCACTGAAAATCAGTCGCTAAATGGCTCCTTCATTATTTTAAGTTAAATACAGTATCTACCATGTTGACATCAGAATGAATTTCACTCCCACATTTCAGTAGCAAAGCCTGACAACCAAGATCCCAAATTGTCCCCATTAGAAGTGAGAGAAACAGATGGAAGAATAACAGAGTGAAGATATTTGTCACCTACCCTCGCTAGCAAATGACAGAAATTAATTGCTTCTGCATCTGTGTTTTCACAGCAGGGTGTGTGTGTCACACTCATGCCTGCAGATTTTTGGCATTTAATCCTTGTCACATGCCATTCTCCTTGTCCCCTTCTCTCACCTTTAACGGGGTAGCATGCTCTTGCAGAGAGGAAATCACTCTTTCACCGTCCCTCAGTGCCTCCACAGAGAGCATTAGATACAGGACGGAAGGAGAGAAGATGCAGGGAAGAATTGTACCATACTGAGTAGGCACTGGGAAGCATGACACAGAGGAAAGGATGTAACTGGATGATGAGCTGAGTGGAGAGATGGGGCTTTACAGATAAGAGATGGAGAAGGGAGGTGAGGATGCTAGGCAACTTGCACAACCCGACTCAGATTCAATTGCATTTTCTGTGGTTGTTGCAGAGTCCTGGAAAGAGCAGTGCTACAGTTCATAATGGAGTAGTTAGGGACACCTTTGACTTTACCCCATTACCAAGTCATTAATCTATTCCTGTGGGCTCTTTGGTAAGCTGATCAGCCACTGTGCTGCTGCTGGACAAAGAGCTCTGTGCTGGGTCTTTTCACTTAACTCAGGTGTCATTTTTCTTTGAGAAATCACATCTTTGAATCAGAGCCACATAATTGCTTCTTAATAAAGAGGTAGGTTGCAATCATTCAGAAGCATTTCAAATGCCATCCCTTGTCCTCATAAAAACATGTGCGTTCATTATGATTTGTAGATTCTGTACCCAGATTTCTTCTTCTCCACAATTTTGGTGAGTATTTAGAGGACCCTGTCAATCACCTTAATTTCTTTCCCTTAGAAAAATTCCGTGATAACTCTCAGGATATGGGTGGAGTAGATAAAAACTTAAAAGGGAGAATCATTCTGTGACTTAATGATGAATAACTTCAGATTGCATTTTAATTAAAGAGCTAACAATAGAGAAATCCTTCTCCTGCATTTTACCACAGCAAGTGGTGAGCCAGACAAATCTAAGACTCAGCTAAAGACCCCTGCTTGCGAGATCCATTGCGAAACCTTGACATCTCAAGACACAACTTTAAAATTCAGTTAGCCCAGGCTGCTCGTGAATTACTCTATAGATAAGGACATCCTTGAAGTTCTGGTCCTCCTGCCTCCACCTCCTCAGGGCTGGGAGTACAGTCTCGTGTTACCACAACCCAGTTTATATGGTGCTGTAACTTGAACCCAGGGCTTCATAAAAGCACCTTGTCACCTGAGCTACATTCCCAGCTTAACGTTCCATCTTTCTCCATAAAGGTTTAAGAAGTAAGAGGATAGAATCATTTGGTTTGTTCTGTGAATGTACAAAAATCATGTATCTGTCCTACTGGGATAGCTGTGCTAACTGACCAAGGAGGCAGCTCTTGAAATAAGTATATCAAAATTCAAATAAAGCAAGAGAAATTTCAAAATAAAATTGTAAATAAGATCAGTGGAAATGCAATCTAAAAACAATACTTATAAGTTGAACCAATTATTGTGACTGCAAAATTAGACTTGAGTTTCCTAGCAGCCAAAGTAAAAAAGGAAACCCAGATGGTTATACAATTATTCACAAAATATAAATATCCACAGTTAAAAAGAAAAGGCATAATCTATTCACCATACATTCTTTTCTTATACTGAGCCCAATTTTACTTTGAGCAAACATGAAGCTAGTCTTGGTTTGGGGAAGTGAAGTCCAATAAAGGACATCGTCCTTTCTGACAATTTTCATATATTACAATATTATAGTGACAGTTATTCCTCCTGGAACATCTATATGCTCTACTTCTTTTTTTTTATTGTCCATCTCCCTCAACTAAAATGTGAAAACTAAGCAATAATTTTTGTCTGCTGTCTGCCTGTTGTATAAGCAGTGACTGAAATAGTAGCTGGAGCCTGTGAGACCCACAGAGACTATCTAAGAAATCAAACATCACAAGACAAGTTGGGACAAGCTGGCAGTGGAGAGGGTTTAGTCAGATGCCCTCAAGTACAGTCTGGGTCCTAGGGTTCCCTGCCCAATCACGATTTGTTTACTAAAGTATTTTCCCATTAAAGGTAATTCTGAGGAAGCCGTGTAGATGTAGCATTTGCTTCTGGCAGCTAGGAGGAAGGGGGAAAGCCCCAAAGCTGAGATCAAAGGTCCTGCAATGTCTTTGTGTTCTGCCTTATTTTACCCAGGATGCCTCGGAGTTGTGACGATAAACCTTCAGTATCTCTCGGTGTACCTAAGTGATGCCCATGGCTGTGTGCCATGCCCAAGGAAAGTATCTCATCAAAGTCATGAAGAACATATGAAGAATTAACAATGTTGAGCTATCAAACAAGCAGCACGTAGAGAAGAAAGAAACGGTAGACGTACACTATCAGGGTTGTTCATGTATGTGCATACATGACTCTGTGTGTGTGTGAGGGGGGGGGAGGGAGAGGGAGAGAGAGAGGGAGAGAGAGAGAGAGAGAGAGAGAGAGAGAGAGAGAGAGAGAGAGAGAGAGAGAGACCTGTACTAGGTGAGTACAGGCACATGCGTGAATATTTATCTGTATGTGTTTTACTCTGAACCTGGAGCTAATCAAATGGCCAGACTGATGGGTCAAAAAGCGACCTGTGTCTATGACCCAAACACTAGGAATATAGACATGATCCACCATTGCCTGTAGCTTTTATACGGGTGCTGGGGATCTGAACTCATGCTATCATGCTTGCACAGCTGGCACTTTACCAACTGAGCTTCTGTTCTGTCAGCCCCAGCGTGCTATTTTAAACCTCTCAGCGGTTGTATGAATTCCACTTTTCTAACCTTGTTTTGCGGTTATCATAAGCATTACCATTTTGCATATAGGATCTACCTATATAGGTCAAGCTGGTTTGAAATTCCTTGAATCACTAATTATCTAGCTTTACTCTTCCTAGTACTGAGATGGCATCAGCTTTTCTATTATTATTAAGTGTTGGGATTTAAGCCATGGGCCTCACACATGTTGGACAAACATTTTACCTCTAAGCCACACATGTTACAAGCATCGATCTCTGTCTTTTTGTTGTTGCTACTGCTTTTCGAGACAGAGTTTCACTCTGTATGTAGGTCTGGCTGTCCTGGAACTCACTATGTAGACCAGGCTGATCTTGAATTCACAGAGATCCACCTGCTTCTGCTTCCCAAGTACTGGGTTTACTACGCCCAACTAAGATCCGTCTTTTAAATAATTTAGAGACAGGCAGCTAAGTTGCCTGAATTGTCCTTGAACTCACTCTATCGCCAAGGCAGGACTGGAACCTGTGATCCTACAGCCTCAGCCTCCTGAGTAATCGAGATGAATTTACCACCTGACGCAAGGTGTAAACTTGATTCCTAAAGAAACGACCTTCCGTATCAATGCCCAGCAAACTTTTAATGACTTTGGGTATAAGGAAGCGGCTAGAATGACAGTGACCTTGTGGAACACTGTGAAGCTCTGCTCTCAGCTCTCAGTAGTTTACAATCCACAGGGGGCAACAGAAGAACAGTTATGGCAGGAAATAGACCAAACATACATGATGATTAGTCTTCGAGCCAACCTAAAAAGGGTTAGCTTCTACTTTATGGGTTCCTCTGAATAAATAATACAACTGTCTTAGAGTTTCTACTGCTGTGATAAAGGCTATCACCAAAAGCAACTTGGAGAAGAAGGAAGGGTTTATTTGACTTAGAGGTCATAGGTCATCACTGAGGGAAGCCAAGGCAGGGATGCAAGGCAGAAACTGAAGAAGTCCTGGAGGAACTCTGCTTACTAGTTTGTTCCTCGTGTCTTGTTCAACCTGACATTTTATACAACACAGGACCACCTACCCGGAGTTGGCACTACCCACAGTGGGTTGAGCCCTCCCACATCAATCATTAATGAAGAAAATGCTGAACAGATTTGGCTATGGGCCAATCTTACGGAGAATTTATCTTTTATTTCTTTTTGTTTATTTGTTTGATTTTTGAGCAGGGCTGATTAAAGGTGTGCACCACTCCCTCCCAGCTGGAGGAATTTTCTTCATTGAGAGTCCCTCTTCCTAAATGACTCTAGCTTGTATCAAGTGACATAAAGCTAAGCAGCACACGGCTATCCAAGATCAGCATATAATAGTTGGCCTGTATAGCAAAAGAGTTGTGCTTTAACCCTAGAAACTGTATTAACTGTGAATACACAGGAAATTGCAACTGTATTCAGTAAAATTGTACAAATTTGCTAACACAGTGTACCTTCATGTAGTAATTCAATTAAATTTTTAAAAATTTGTTCCTGTGCTGAGGTTTGACATCAGGGTCTGATGTATGCTAGGCAGCTGATCTAGCACTGAACCATATCCCTAGACAAGTATATTCTTATGAGTCTAAGTTTGTAATTAGAAACAGTATTAGGTCTACATGTACACAGACCATAGAGCTGGAGAGTGCAGATTTGTGATTTAGCTCCACCACTTAAATAAAATGCTTAACTTATGGGCATGAAGTTTGTTTACAATTTAGAAGCTCAAATGAGGTGGTCCACATGCAAGAGTTTCCTAACGCTATTGTTATAAATCACTACAAACATAGTGGCTTAAAAGTACACAACTTCATCCTTTCCCACCTCTGAAAAGAGCTTAGAGGCAAGGAGGAAATGCTGGACACATCTGGATGACATCAGAAGAAAACCAAGAGGCCCTGCCCTGGAATAAAGTCAGATCATTTCACCAAGAGAGAAGCAAGAATTCCAACCAATCCACCCACTGCTTAAGGCTTTCCCCCATTTCCCTGCATAAGCCTGCAATTTTCTAGGAATCTCACCAGTTTACAGGGAAAGGATACGTAGTGACTCCTTGCGTAATGAAGTGGCTTCTGATTCTCCCTTATCAGATTAGAATTCCATCCAAGGCGTCAACAGAGCCTTCCCACTTATCTCATTCATCAGAAGAGGAGGGTGGGGGGAAATGTTTCTTACCAACCTTTTAGAAGTAGCTTCAGAGCTGCCAAAATTGCACATGCTGTTAATGTTGAACCTCTTAATGGTTACTCTCCTTTGATGACTTGGGTACACTTGGGTACCCTTTCTTCCCCTCCTCTCTTTTGGGAAGCATACTGTTCCTCCCCACCACCACTTGGGAATGTCAGTCTTCTGAGCATTTCTTGTCTAACTCTTAATTTATAGAGTCTGTTCTCTTTCTCCATTATTTGACTCCTGGGGATGGAACTCAGGTCTTCAGGTTTGTCAACAAGTGTTCTTACTCACTGAGCCATCTTACAAGTCCTTCTTCACTGTTTTCCAAGACAAACATGTAGAGTTTTATTTTTTCTACTTAATAGTGCTGTAACATTTGGGTAATGTTTTTTTCTGTTTTTCTTTTTCTTTTTTCCCAGCTAATATAGCTCACAGTACAACATCACAAAGTACGAGTCCAAGGAAAGCAATGTCTTCACTACATTACAAAACTTTGGCAAGTCAATACAGTACTCTAAGGCAGTAAAATAAGACTTTTGTTGTTAGAGTTATATAATACCTTAGTGATACTCTTCATTCTAAAAATATCATGTACGTAGCGCACCCAAATACTGTAGTTTCAGCAGAGAAAGTTATTTTATACAAATTAATATCATTTGAAATTATACAGCTTCTCCTTTTAAAGTGAATTTCTCACCCAAGAGCGTCTAATCCAGAGAAGCAAGGCAACCTTCTGCACGAGGGTGGCTGGGCTCTGTTCTGGGCTGGTCCATAGCCAGGTAGAGTTCCTGTCTGGAAGGCTTTAAGATTCTACTTTAAGGAGACATCAATTTCTTCTAATTGCTTAAAATAATAAATAATAATAATAATAATAATAATAATAATAATAATAATAATAATAATAAAAACCCGTTTAACTGTTCCTATGAATATCGGAGCCCTCTAAAACAGTCATTTCAAGTCACAGCAACCTCAGATGGTTCCTTTGACGTAGCAACCCTGGAGCCTTTGTTTTATTCAAACGTCATAGAGCCTTAGCCCACTTCATTAAAGAAGTTTACCTAAAATAGTTTATCTATGTGCTTGCGTGTTCGTGTGTGTGTGTGTGCGTGTGTGCGTGTGTATACACTTGACACAAGATAGAATCATCAGAGAGGAGGGAACCTCAGTTGAGGAAATGCCTCCATGAGATTCAGCTGTAAAGCACTTTCTATATTAGTGACCAATGTGGGAGGGCACATAGCCTGTGGTGGATGGTGCCATCCCTGGGCTGATGGTCCTGGGTTTATAAGAAAGTGGGCTGAACAAGCTGGGGGAAACAAGCCAGAAAGCAGCACCCTCTCTATTGCTTCTGCATCAGCCTCCAGGATCCTGACCTGTTTGATTTCCTGTCCTGACTTCCTTCGGTGATGGACAGCAACGTGGAAGTGTAAGCCAAGTAGACACCTTCCTCCATAACTTGCATTTTGGTCATGGTGTTTTGTTGCAGCAATAGAAACTATAACTAAGACACATGGTAAAGACCTCAATGGCATCTACAGAGTTCCTTTGCCATGTAAGCTTTCAATATCATCAGGTCATAAATACTATTGGGGGGGGGGGCTGGCTTATTTTTATCTTTATCTTGTATAAAGTTGCTGTATGACAAAACTTTTCCAGGGGAGGTGCGACACACACGTCTACTTACCCTAGATAGGGAGCCCACAGCAGACTCAAGTACAAGTATCACCAAAGTCCAGTTTGGTGAACCAATGAGTTTTATTGGGTTTACTTACAGGAATATGGGTAGGGGTTACTTATAGGAGCAGAAATGACTCCAAGAGAGTTGATTCACTGAAACCTACCCCATCATGGGTGACAGCTCACAAAGCTGGGAACCTGGAGCACACTGCAAACCCTGCAGGAAACTTACTAGGTTGGCAAGTGTCCTTTTCAGTTGCCTCAGTTGTTCGGAGCCCTTCCCAGACAGCGGATTGGTCTCAGTCTTTGCTGCTCTGCTTTCTTTATTGTTTACCTTCACTGGGAAGGCCCCTGTGAATCTGGTCAGTTTCAGGGACTGCCTGAAGCTATTTTGAGTTGTTTACCTTCCTACTTAAGGAGCCTCCTCAACTCTTCTCTAAAGCTTATACAAAGTAGTTCACTAACCATCAGGCATGATGGAGAAACAGAAATAGCAATGCTAGCGTTTGACCAACTCAAGACTCTTGAGTTCCGCCTGTGACTCGCTGTTGAGATTAGTGGACCGAGAGTTTTAATTGTCAAGTTTCCAAGTTGATGATTCCATTATGGTGCCAAGAAAACTGTGTATGATGTTTTGGTAATCTATTGTGCTCCTGGGAGTATTTATCACTTTTCTTTTTAGACAAGGTAACTCTACATAGCTCTGAATGAACTGGAACTTAGCATGTAGACCAGGCTGGCCTCAAACTCACAGCCCTCCACCTGCCAAGTGCTGGGATTAAATGTGTGCACTAAACACCCAGGCTGTGGGTATTTCTTATGACTCTTTTGTGGGTCTACTCAGTTTTAGATAGTTGTGATGCTCTCAATGCATGTTACTTAATGGTAGTAAGAAACATACTATATGTTTATGGTTCTCTCAATAAAGCTTTTCAAGTAATTTCTGAATTCCTCAGTAACAGGAGAATTTATCCCCAAGACAGACATACCACAATAAGAGACCCACTCTGGTCAGTTGTCAAAAGTCAGTATCTTACCAGGAAGCCTGTTCAAGCAAGAAATTCATGCTCCCAAAAGGTAATTTACCCGAAGGCATATATATTATATATCATATTATATGATATTTTATTTTATTATTATATATTCCTGCTTGCCACAAGTATCACCTACTTCAAGGACTTGATAAACATTCAGCACTTTTTCACATGTTTTCCCTCCACCGACGTGACTTAGTGCTTTCTTTTATTCCTTCACAGTTTGAGAACACACGTACTCACACGTAACTGTGGAATATGCGTGTGTGTGCATGTGCCTGTGCGTGTGCACGCACCACAAATACTATTTATCTGTTGCTCGTTTATCTTGCTCTTCCCTCAAGCAGCTTGTTGTCTCTTTTCTATTTATTTTTTTGTCTGTTAATCTCAAATGTAAACCACTAATTCCACCGTATTCCCCATAGGGTAACGAGCACTGTGCTGTGCCTTTAATAAATGCTTGCAAATGACAAAATGAATTCTTTGCCTTGGTTAAAGAGGACTTCTGCATGGAAATGAGCCCCTCTGTTTGTGTGTAGGCTCCAATGGTTCATTTTCCTGTCAGACTCCCCCGTTATGAAGGCGGTGGCAGCATCAGCCGTGTGAAGGGAGGGATTTTTTGTGGGGAACATTTGGAGGCTCAGAAAATCCTCCCGAGCTCTGCAAGCATCACAGTTTGTGTTCAGAATTCTATTTCATTCTGTCTCAAGACCAGAATAGGCAGAGAAGAAAGATGGCAAGATCTGCAGGGTTCCATATGCGAAGTCAACCCCTAGCCCCCTTCAGAAGGAAGTGGGAGGCAGAAAGGAGAGAAATCATTAGAGAATTTCTCAGCTCTGTTCTCATCGGCCTGCAACTTTGCCTAGATGCTCCTGAACCTACAAAATGTATCACTGAATGCATGACGCATTTAATTAGTTTGAATGCTCTCCTTTCTAGTTTTTCTAAAATAACACACAGAACATCTCAGGGCAACACGTGTTTTCAAACAAATGGAATTCAAACCGCGTCTAAGTCCATGCTAATAGCTGGTGTGCCTTAAGCCTCTTTTGAATAATTTATTTTTTTTGTGTGTATGTGGTTGTGCGTGTGTGTCTGTGTATAGGTATGTGACCAGAGTGTGGGAATATGATACCAGAGTATGAAGATACTGATGTAGGTGCAGAGAACTGAACTTGGGTTGCCTTAACCATCTCTTTTCCCCCTCCAGTTAATCTAGAAAAGGATAGTAGGTTTTCAGTGGCAGGGCATGGAAAGTACTCAATAGGATAAAAGAAGAGAACAATGCCTGCGTTTTAATATTCTGAAAAGATAATTCAGCAAATATGGGCTAGGATACTGCATGGCCACCCCCACCAGCCCCAGTTCAATCTTTCATAACATCACTGGACTGTTTTCTGAAAGAGAAGAGGCTGTCTCCAGTGAGACCATGCCAGGTCTGGAATTACTGTCCCTGTCCCATTCCTCCACCTCAATCCAATTCACACTTTTATGATTGGCTTCCTTTTTGACCCAGGCTTGTTAATTATATCCAGCTGTAGGCAAATTGCTCTTCCAAATTGGCAACTCTGAGCTCTCAAGCTGCTTGCATTTTTTTTTCTTTCCCTTGATAAAACCTTTGGAGCATGCATTTTCTTGACTAGTGTTTCTGAAATAATCCCCAGTTATGGATATTTTGAAGAGTTCAAGGGACTCACAGAATAACTCTGGGTTTGAATGCAGTGTGCTGTGCTTCTTCAGCTTGATCCAAAACTGCCTAAGAACATAGACAGATGAGAGCTTCCCCAGGGATGTAAGCAATTGCCATGGCTAGGGCCTTGTTTCCAGACACTCTGGTGTTGGGAGTGAGGCTGTAACGGGCCTGGCCATGGCCATACTGGAGAGAAAAGGTACTTTCCTGTCCAGTCCAAAGCTCTCTGTGGGTAGCAAACACTTTTTTTCCATCAGGAGATTCCTGCTTCATCTAGCACTTTTTAGTTCAGAAATTCCCTCTCTCCTTCTTTCCCTGGGTCTCTGTTGACAGCACAGAAACTGTCTTTCTTTTTTAGGTTTTTTTTTTTTTTTTTTTTTTTTTTTTTGATTTTTCAAGACAGGGTTTCTCTGTGTAACCTTGGAACTCATGCTGTAGACTAGGCTGGCTTCAGTCGCAAAGATCCATCCCCAGTGCTGGGTGAGGTTAAAGGCTCATCAACAACACACAAACCTTTGCAACAACTTTACTGTGAGGAAAACTTACAATGATTTTAGTTTTTCACGTTGCAAAAGGGATAGTAGTGGGGGTGGGGCGTAGAAGCTCATTTTCACCTACCAGCTTAAGAGAACTCTGCTTGATAAATTGACACTGGGGATACCGTTTTAGGACAGAGGAACTGGGGTGATGATTGAGATGCAGAGTCAGAAGAACCTAGTCCCAGTCTCAGCCGTATTACTCGCTATAGAACCTTTGGCAAGTATTTTAATTCTAAATGGAGGCTATTTCTAACTAGGTAGGTGGAATTACTGCTACCTGCCTTGCCCACTTCACATGCTTGGACTGAGATGAATGAGTGCACGTGGAATATGTTTTGTGAATGAAAAAAACCATAACTACCTAGTTCCTAAAACTAGTTGAAAATTTACCTGATTGACTATAAATGCTTGCTGTGTGTATACTCATGATCTGTTCACTGAAGAAATAAAACATTCTGTCTGCTGGGTACAGATTTGCTCAGTGAACAAGAGGACAAAAATAACATTCAGTAAGCAACTAATATAGGCTCACATGTTTATACTTAACATAAATCAACACTGCTACAAAACGATGTATTGCATTTGATTTTTCTGAAAAAACACAATTTATTGATCAGATGTGGCTATTGTCCCAGCACTTGGGTAGCAGGAGGATTGTAGCAAGTTCACATACTCTGGGTTATAGAGATCTTATATATTCAAGGCAATGCTTTTTTTCTTTGTAACCATGGCTTGTCTCAGCTATTGTTGGGGTCCCTGTGAGACATCATTGGACAGAGCAACACCAAAGAAGAGCGATTTATGTTTGCTCTTGGTTTCAGAGGTTTTTGTGTCCCTCATAGTGGGAAAATGCATAGTCTAAAGTATGTGGTGGAGATTCTTTATGCAATAATTTATGGGAATCAGAGAGAGGAGGCAGGAACCAAGGGTGTATATCCACCATTTACAAAGGCCAAACCCCAAGTGACTTAGCCACCTATCTCCGAAAGGCTCTATAGCCTCCAAAATAATGCCCTACAATCTGGGAATCCATTCAGAACATGCTGTGGTTGGGGAAAGTTTCAGATTCAAAACCATAACTCTGGTCTTGAGAGATAACGTGGACTAGATCTTGAATGGCCCCCAAAGTCTTAGCTATAGAAGGCTTGGTATCCAGTCAATGGTGTCACTGGGAGGTGGTAGGAAATTTCAGAGGTAGGAAGGCTTCATGGGAGGAAATCAGGTCCTCGAGTGGAATGGTCAGTTCCTTGGCCACTTCTTACCCATGGCTTCCTGGCTACAAGGAAGTGAGCACCATACTTTACCTTATGATCCCTCACCATTCTCCTGTCTCTCCACAGGCCCAAATGATTGAAGACTGAAGCCTTGAGCCAAAATAAACCTTAAAAAACTTTCTTTAAGTTGTTTATTTGCAGTGTATGGTGGCACTCACTTGTAATTCCAGCACTCAGGAGGCAGAGGCAGGCAGATCTCTTGAGTTTGAGAGTACCAAGACAGCCAGGACTATGAAGGGAAATCATCTCAAAAAACAAATCCAAAAGAAAAGAAAAGAAAAAAAAAGAAAAAGTTGATTACTTAAACTATTTTGTCACAAAGATGGTTAGCACCTTATTCTGCTGTAGGTCCAGGGTCCTGAACTTTGAGAAGTCTCTGTTCCATCCTTTATCAAACAGATGTGCAGCACCCAGTTCCATACTGGCAATCATGAAAAAGGTCATACAATGGAGACACCTGTTGAGTTTTGCTCACTCCTGGGTTCTACAAACATTCCGATCTCCAGTGCTTATTTTCCAATTACACTTAGTAAATTTGACAAAACTGGGTTCTATTGGAAGCATGTTGCCAAATGCAAGTCTTGTGGGATAAAGGTATGTTTCCTTGGTCTTGGTCTTGGTTGGGTCAAATCAGGGTCAGGGTGTTTTTCCCTTGGCTCTTTTTACCCTACAGGTTTAAGTTCACGATTGGAGCTAATAGGTGGCATATCCACAAGAACAAAAGATATTTTGTTGTTCAAATGGTAAGCTACAGCTGTAATCCTAGTACCAGGATTGCTACAGTTGAGGTCCAGAAACAAGCAAAAAGCAGCAGTCCCACCCCACCCCACACCAATCAAGCAAGCTACCCTTCCATCTACTATAGCCAGTCATGTGGCAAAGAACGGCCCAGGGGAAAAAAGTACAACTATAAAAATTAAGTAAGCTAAATTAATTGAATCAATACTATTTTTCCCCTATGGTCCTGGGGTTGGAACCTGGACTTGAATATGTCACGAGACTGGTCTGCCACTGAGCTACTTCCCATGCTCATGCTTTATTGTTCTTGCTGTTGACCATTTTAGTTAGTCTTTGTTGTTTTTTTCTAATGATTTATTTATTTTTATTTTATGTGCATTGGTGATTTGCCTGCATGTATGTCTGTGTGAGGGTGTCAAATTAACTGGAGCTAGATTACAGACAGTTGAGAGCTGCTATGTAGGTGCTGGAAATTGAACCTGGGTCCTCTGGAAGAGTACTCAGCTCGTAACTGTTGAGCCATATCTCCAGTCCCCAGTCTTTGTTTTTTTTTTTTTTTTGTTTTGTTTTGTTTTTTTTTGCCTGTAGACTTTTGTCATCTCATTGCTTTATCGCAATACATTACATAGAACATAAACTTTATTGTATTAGCCCCTTTGAGTGTGTCATTTAGTGCCACTAAACACATCCATGATAATGCCTTGCAGGCTTCCTTAGTAACCCTCTACAGGTTTTTTTTTTTCCTGAAGAAATAAGATAAATATAAAATACAACAAAGGAGATTTTATTTGTGATTCTGTACATTTATGCACACATGCGCGCGTGTGAGTCTGTGGGTTGTCTCTGTGGCACTGTCAGCGTGGTGCCCCTGGAGTTCAGAAGAGGGTGTCAGGCTCCCTGGAGCTGGAGTGTTAGAGGTGTCTGTGAGCCAACTCTGGCTCTCTGGAAGAGCAGTATGGGTTTTTTACCACTGAATAATCTCTGTAGCCACCCCCCCTTCATCTTTTTCTCTCTATGGAAATCCTATAATGTCTTCGGCTACCGTGTGCCAATGTTTGGTCATAAACATTCTTCCCCTGCACAATTTCCTTTTCCATAAAATTCAGCTTTGTGTATTATTAGAGATATCCTACTAAGTCATACGATCGTGACTTGGTTTATATATGGACATTTGTTTATTCTCTTTTCTTTTATGTAAATACCTGAGTACCTAAAACATTTTTCATATTTGAGTTGTGTTAGGACAGCAAGTAGATAAAAGAATATGAACATTTCAGTGATTTTATAAAAATTGGAAATTTCAAAAACAGCCAACTACTAAACTGATGGTGAGCCCCCACTGTGAGCTGTGTGAGCCTAAGGATAAACGGACCACTTTGCTTGCTCAAAATGTTACTGCCTTTCTGTTGGTCTTGTTGAGAAGCCATCTCTGTTGATTTCTTGTAAGAATTTCCTTCTTTCTTTACTTTTTCCTCTTCCCCTATTTTTTTTTTTTTTTTTGGTGTTGTGGGGGCAGTAAATTTCTTCACCGCTAGTCTTGCTATTGCCTGAGCTCACTGAAGCCTAGTATAGTCTGGATACCTCCCTGTGATACTGCCCATCTAAGGGGCTTGGCCCATCTTGAGCACTCCCAAAGCATTATCTGTACTGTTACTCCTCCATCATAGAGAAAATAAAATGAATTCTTTATCTCTTGTTTCAGGGAATGGCTACAATAAGAAGTGTGGTAGGTACTGTCTACCGTCTATCTCTCTGAAGGGTTTTGTTTGCAAACAACTTGCCAAATCATGAGCATCTGTCATCATTCTTGCAAGAATAAAACAGGTGAATTCACATGGACAGAGGAGTTTGCTTTGCTTTTACTGTGGCAAATTACTGCTAATTTTTTAGAAAGTCCTGCTAAATCTTCAGAAGGAAAATAATAGGTTTTGGTTACCTGTGATCTAGAAAAGCTCCTCAGTGTAAGAAATAGGGCCCCAGGGTACACTGTGCTTCAAGTTATAGGTTAATGAGCAAAGGTACAGCCACGTTGTACCCTGAGGGAGGAAGCCTGCACTCTGTTGAACTGAATTGACAAATTAGGCTGGTTACAGGTGCTAATGAGCAATCAAGATTGGAGTTTAATGAAGTTTCTCTCCTCAGCAAATAAAAAAGAAACGTACTTTCTCCTTCTTGAGCTATATGTGCGTATATATGTGCGTATGTACATAGATATGTATGTATCTAGATATATACAGAGATGGCATACAGTTACTTGCATTTATATTTCCTGTTCAAAACCTAGTCATACCAGCATATATGTGTTACAGAACGATGTGGCTTTGTAAATGGCGAGAATGTTATGTTAAATTGAATCTCACTTCATTTTGATTTTAAAAGGCTAAAGATAGATGTCTGAGTGGCTGACAGGTGTCAATCAAGACTATTGTTAGAACTTGCGTATACTGGCATCAAAATTCGAAGTAAAAGTTATGCTTACTCAGTTGTGATCACACTTGCTTATGTCATATTTTGCAGGCTTAAATAAAGTAAACAGCTATACAGCGTTGCTACAGAAGCAAGTCAGGGTGGCATTTTGTGAAACCACATCGAGCTCCTAAGGCAGCAAACGGGCAGCCTTTAAAGATGTTAGCGCAGCATAGGGTTCCTTCAGAGCAACCATGCTGTGATCGCTGTCGGGGCAAAGTCCTTTTATTAAGTACGCATTTCTTAAATCGGTACAAGACAACAAAACAAAACAAACCACGCTCTACTACACCAGGCTATGCAAAGGTAGGGGGGTCAGGAGTTTCTCCAGCAGCAAGCAAAGTCAGTGACATGGCAAGTAAATTCAGATATTCTGTAAATGACAAACCAGAAATGAGAAACGCCAGCTGTTCACACTGGAAACTTACCCAACATTTTATTTTAGTCCAAGTTTTATTTATTATGAGAACAAACGAGAGTAAGTTTCCAGTGGGGGGTAGGGAGTCTTATTCCTTACCACAGCAATAAGGAACAGTGCAATTTCAGTGCAGCTCGGCGTTTTAAAGGTTGCTCCCCTTTCTTCCTATCACCAACCGCTCCGGTGGGACCGCCACCTTGGGAACAGAACCCCAGGACGCCTCTTCTCGGGCGCCTCCTCCGTGCTTCTCCCACTGTCCACCCACACTCCTGTCTCTCAAGAGTCGCATCTAGGGGATTCTGCAGTGAGCTGCGCCGCGTCCCTCTTCCCGGTTCGCAGCCCAGGAGCCGCGCGGCCACCGAGCCCAGGTGGCGAACAAAGACTGCGCGGGGCGCGCGGCCGGGCTGGCGCGCGTCTCCCTGGCAGGAGGCGACGGCGGCGGTAGCGCGCGCCGGAGCCCGCATTCCACCGAAGCGGCCGGAGCCGCGGGGCGAACGTCACCCCCAGGCTCCGCCCCCGTCCCTCCCCGAGCAAAGTAACTCTGGACTACCCTGAGCTGCCTCTACGAGCATGGAGAGCAGTGGCCGCGGCTGGCGGGCGACACTTTCGCCCGCGAGGTAGGGTAGTTTGCCGACGTTGTGCAAGGACGAAAGTGCTGGCGGGTGGCAGCGGCGTCCCCGCGAGCCCCCCACGAGGCCGGGCGGGGCGGCTGGCTGGTGGATTTCGCCCGCGATAACCCCGGAGGCTCTTTGCAAAGCTGCTTGAAACTTCTCCCAAACTCGCCATGGATGTGGCGGCGGCGGCGCTGCCTGCTTTTGTGGCGCTCTGGCTCCTGTCCCTGTGGCCTCTCCTGGGGTCGGTCCAAGGCCAGTTTTCAGCAGGTGAGTGGTCGGGGGTTGGGGGCATCTGGGGTCTGTGGCTGTCCTCAACCTTGGACTCCGAGGGAGGTGGAACTAGCTGATTGCCGGGACTGGGGATTCGGGAGGCGTTTGCTCGGGGTGGGGGGTGCAGGTTGAAGCCAGGTCTGTCCTGGGAGTTTGTGTCAGGCGGGACGAGGTCAGGAGGTGGGCGCCACCCCGCGCAGGTAACTTTTACGTTCGCGACCCATTGTTTCCGAGGCTGGCCGGGCACGCAGACAGTCCCGGGTATGCTGGATGGAGTCTGTGGCGACCTTGCTTTTCTTGGGTGAACCGTAGATATCTTGGGCGTCGGGAAAGCAGTCCTCACAGCCTTAGTTAGGGAAGAGAGAAAGAAAAAGTACTTAGGGCTCGCTCCCGGGACCACGATTCTCTGGCTCGCCGAGCGGGCTGGTGGCTCTCTGCCGCCAGACTGTTCAAAAATTACCCGGGAAGCTTTTGTCAGAATTGTGGGGACGCGTAGGGACTGACATCGGCGCGCTCTGCCAGGTGCTTTTTGTCCCGGGAATAACCTCCTCTGACTATTGTCCAACTACTTCCCTGTGACTCTCGGAGGCTCCTTCCTCCTCCGCCGAGGGTTGAGAGTTGCTCCTGGGTTGATTACAGGGCGCAGCGTGGAGCATGTTGCATGTGTATGTTGGCGGAGCCCGTACGAGGTTTGGAAATGTGACTCTTAGGATAGAATCAAAGCTGTCCTGGGCAGCAAGGGCTGGGCGCCCATTCCCGGAAGGCTTACCCTGCTTATGTATTGAAGCCAGCACAAAGCTGGCTCCACATCTCCCTGAGTCCGCCTGGATGACCCGGGCTGGGAACGTTCTCAGTCCACCAGGGCAACCCGGGTAGAGAGACGCGACGCAGAGTTCCATGGTTATCCCCTTTTGGATCTCACAGAAGACCCTGGACTCCCGGTCTCTCGGACTGGTTGTCTCTGTTCCCATCCAGTTTTGATATCCTTCCTGGAGATCGGGTTCTTTTGTGTGTTCTCTGCCTGCTCTGAAGTTTCACCTGGTGGACGCTGGGGAGCGAGCTCCCAGGTTGATCTTCTGCCTCCCGCTGTGCTTGACAACTTTTCTGGCCCACCGACCCGGCCCCGCGCGTTTGGCGGGCGCATCTGCTACCTGGGTTCCTAGGACAGATGGAAACACAGAGGGACCGAAGGGTGACGGGAAACGAGACTGTCGCGCTTTTGGCTGAACCGACAGGATGCGGAGACCGAACTTACTTTGTATTTGACAGTTTCATTGTTGAGACTGCCCGATTTCCTGGAAATAAACTCACCATGTTGTTTTCCGGAGCAAATCCTTCATTAGCTTTTCTTCTCCCCTCCCCCATTTTCAACTGTATACAAGGAATTATCTCAGAATCTGGTGTTTGAGTGTATCCTCCTCTTAGGCAGAGGCTGTGAAATGGTAGCAGGCAGAGGAGAAACCATGTATCTAGGTGATGTGCAGAGGGCACCAGTTCTATGCAGTGAGCTCCGACGACTTAATTTAATTCTCTCCGGGTTCAGTATTACCGCCTGCGTCTCTGCCATACAATGCTGTTAGTATTGGAACCATGCTTGATGTAACTCATTATATGCAGCAAGTTGGAGGGAGTATTGATTTCTACACAGTGCTTGTCACTGCACGGAGAGCATAGCTTGAGAAGGCATGTAGTTTGCTAATTGAACTTTACCAGTTGCATGATTAAACTCATGTATTCAGGACTGGTGACTAGTGATGTCTTAACAGCCGATGGATATATGCTCAACATTGGAGAAAGTTTTCTCTTTTAAAGTGTTATTTACCTTTTTCATCAACTGTTACTGAGGCTGCCTCATCACAGGGTGCAGATGTGCTTCTGAGAGTTTATTATGAATGCAGCCAGTTCTCACAGAACTGCTAACATCTTCTTGCTATTCAGGATATGCATGTATGCCCACAACCAAAGGTCTTTTATCTCTCAAGTTTAAAGTCAGGTTGTGGACTTATCTGTCTGTCTCCAGAGATTTAAAGTTGGTTTTGTAGGCATTTCTTTTTTTTTTCCTAGTTGTTATAAAGCATTTGGTATTGTAATGTCATTAAACTCTTTGGCATATTTGTAAAAAAAATATTGATTGGAGTTGGAGATGAATTAGAGATCGAAAAGTTTGGAAGTGTTTATTTCTTGCTTTTTTTTCTTCTGATATTCTATTTTAGATGATGAACTTCTAAAGAAATTTAAATAAACATGCATTAGAGATCTAAAAAGCCATATTTTCAAAGTTTTATAGTAGTCCATTCTCTTAAATACGTATTAGGAATCATGATTACCAAGGTCAGGTCGTCACTTTTCAATATTATTGTGTGGCTGTACATGTTGTATGCTTCAAAAACAAGTTGGGGAGGATACTGTAGTTGGGAATTTGAAATGTCATTTACACATCGAATCTCTTTGTGTCTCAATCACACATTAACACTTTCCTAGGGCAACTGGCTCTTTTTTCTGATTGCATTTCAAGTGTAAAGCTGCTGAATGGCAAACATCTTTAAAGCCAGGGTTTATGAATTTCACCCTTTACTCTAGCCTCTGAAAACAACACCTGCATCTGCATTCTATCCAGGAAAACTGAAGTATGGGAGTCCAGAGCGTTATGACAGTCTGTTTCCTGGGCCGTGTTGCTGTTTTTGTAGGTCTCACCATGCAATAAAGCTTTCTGTAGAACTCATGACCGACAAAACCTGTCTTGCTTGGAAACTCAGCTTTCTCATCTATAAAATGGGGATAATAATACGCGTCCTGACCTTTCCACATAGTTTTTATGAGGATCAAGTGAAGTCGTTTATGTGAACCAGCACTGTCAACTGTAAAGCATGGCACAGCTATCTGGGGTGTAATCATCATAAATTAAGGTAGCCTGAGTTCCAGAGTTTCAGCTTTTATGGCTCTTAAACTCTTAGAACTCTCGGTAACTATAGACTGTTCAGCAAGGTGTGTGTGTGTGAGAGAGAGGGGGGGGGGGGAAGAGAGAGGGGGAGAAGGGGGAAGAGGGGGAGGGAGGAAGGGAGAGAGAGAGAGAGAGCGAGGGAGAGGGAGGGAAAGAGGGAGAGGGAGAGACACACACACACACACACACACACACACACACACACACAGAGTTATTCTACTAGTCTCCGTTTCCATTATAAAGATTGATTCAGAGCATGCGTTTGATACTGAGACGGCAGTATCAGAAATTATCTTTGATCATTTTTCAGCTCAGCTATGCAAACCTTTCACAAATTGACGACAGCTTTGCTACTAATATTCCTAGTACGCTAATTGCAGGGAAAATACTTGGACAGTGTTGTGATTTTAAGGTGATTTGCTGAACTGGTTCAGTGTTTCCTCAGTGTGGAGAATTACATGTAACTTTGGATGCAGTCTTACCAATGACCTAGAGAGGGACTATTGTGTCTGCTATGAAGTGAGCCTGGGAACGCTTGCTGCTCAGGATCCTGCCTTGGATCAGGTCCTGGCACATCACCCTGGTCAATCCTTAGGACCTTACAACGAATCAAAACAGACCCACTTGCCTTGCGTCTGGCTTCTTGCTGTCTCTAGTACACAATTAAATTTCTTTTACTCTGTTTATCTCCTGGGCAGATACTTTGGAGCCGGCTCGTGTTTAAGGCTTGCCATTTAGTTCTCTAATTTTGATGGACTGGTATTCTTTGTTGTCTAAATACATTAAAATTCCGAATTCTGCTCCCCAATAATGATATGGATAGTTTCAGGACTGTTTTTCTTGCTCAGTGGTTCCCTTCTATCTGAGTTTCCTAGCTTGTGAGATGTCATTTTGTGTCTGCCTGCCCAGACGGGAAGAGGCAGGTTTGGCTGCTGTTTGGTCGTTGGCATGTGTGTTGCTGACAGCTCTTCTCTTTGTATTCATGAATGTGAATCTGGATAATAAATCAATAAATCAACCCCTCTGCTACTGTGTCCCTCTTTCACTTTGGCCCACACCTCCCTGATAACAACTTAGCTCTTCATCCATAGTCAGCAAACCAGAAGCTTGTCACTTTTGCTAATATCTTTAGGTACTGTGTATGTTCTTAAATGCTAGCTATATGACCGGTCCACTACCCAAAACTAAACCAGTGTTCTCACATACCAGACCCTCTCCTATGTCCAGTATTGATATGTTAGTTCCTATGTGTATAGCCTTAAATTTGCATGACATGATTTCATATGGAGAAAGTGTGTTGGCTACCACTAATGTTCTCCCCAAGATTGTATTTAGACAGAGGTTATACTGAGCATGGATCTGCACTGTTCCCATGTCTTCAACTTATTTTTTCATGGAGGAAAAGACAAAGGATTGTTGAAGGTTGAGAGCAGGAACTATCAAAAGAATTTACAGACAAAATACAGCGGGCACTTGTGTGTGTGTGTCTATGTGAGTGCGTGTAGGTGTGTGTGTTCATGTGCACGTGTACATACATGCGTGACGTCATTTACCTAATTTTCAGAAGAGAGAGAAGCATCTTTTTTTCTGAGTCATTTATTAGAATTGGCCTCTTTGCCTTTGTCCAAACAGATTCATTTCTTATTCTGAGAGTGCAAACATTTCCCTCTGTGTATTCCTCTCAGACATTCCCCTTTGATCATCTGTGTCTGGTCTGTGTTCCTCTATCAAATGGGGTTTCTCTGCCTAAAAAGGTTGTAATTGCTTTTGAACATGACTTGTTTTTTTTTCAGCAGAATCCATGCTGTTGATCATAGTTACTGAGAAATTGTACAAACCATATCAAGTCACCTTATATCTTAAAATTGTATTTGATTACAAAGCTGATGAATAATACATCTATCAGGCTGCTCTTTATTTCAAAAACAAGCCTGCATATCCATGAAATAATTTTTTTTAATGTCACAGAACGTTTGCTTCTTGTGGTTATCCATTCCTGAATGAGAGACTTCATAGTCCCTTTTGTAAGAGGGGGTGGAAAATTTGAATACCAGGTTGCCTAGCACTCTAGATAAGTGGATAATTTATATCCAACTGTGCCTTGGAAAACTTTTTGGAAGTTGCCACATTTGGGTGCTTATAGCATGAAGCCCAAGGCAGAAACTTGGCTAACTTCAGACCCCACTCAGTACAGACGTGACACACACGATTGATGGAAATTTCCTAAAGAATCAAAGTGGCTCATAAGACATATTAATAAATTAATTTCTCAAGGCAGAGTTTCTCTGTGTAACAGCTCTGTCTGTCCTGGAACTCGCTTTGTAGACTAGACTGGCCTCTAGCTCATGGAGATCCGCCTGCCTCTGCCTCCCAAGAGCAGGAATTAAAAGTGTGTGCCACCGATGCCCAGTCATAAGACTCATTTTAGGTAGTCAGTTTATGAGATGTGTGTCTCTATTCATCTTGAATTCTTTTCAGATTTCTTTTTTTCTTTCTTCTTTTCCTCCTCCCTTCCTTTCTTCTTTTCTTCTTCCTTCCTTCCTTCCTTCCTTCCTTCCTTCCTTCCTTCCTTCCTTCCTTCCTTCCTTTTCTTTTCTTTTTTGATTGGGGTTAATGTCTTGGTTAGTCCCCTTAAGGAAGCATAGTTTCCCTCTCATAAAAACTTAACTGTGTGTTCTGTTTCAGGTTGTTGAGGTTCTGGGAAAACACTGGGTTGGGAATGCAGGGACTGTATTGATCCTGCTGTGGAATACTGCCATTTCTCCACTTAACCCTGGTGTAAAGTATTTTTTTTCAGCATTCTGCTATCTATTGATAATCCAGAAAAACATATTAAAGGCTTATTTTGTCATTTACAGTTATTTTAGGTGCAAAGTAAGTGGGCTTAAGTGAAATACTTCATGCTTTCACTTACGTGACTGTGGAGCCCAGTGAATGAAAAAGCCATGAGCTGGGTGATGCTGGCTGAGCCTTCTACCGGCATCATGGGGTAGGGGAGCCAAAGGGAAGCCTCTGTCGGAATGAAGCCAAAGGGGAGTGTTCTAGGGAATTATAGTTTTCAGTTATTTAGTTGGGAGAGCTGAAAACTTTAAGTATGTCTATCTTGATGATAGTGTGAACTTCAGTGCCAAAGACTTATACTAGGAAGACACTGAGGAAAAGAGGTGATGGGGTCGAAAGTGCCTACTTACATTCTTAGAAAGACTACTGAAAGTCTATTAGTATTTCTTTTCTTTTTTTATTTTGTAGAGGAGAAACTGAATTTATACTAAGTGAACTATTTGTTCTAGTTCACCTTCCTGTTCCATTAATATATTACGTACTTAGTAAGTACGTAATGAAACTTCCAGATTGGCCTCTGTGTATTCACCTTTCCCAGTGCCTCCTGCTCCTGAATTAGCTGTCCAGGCTGGAACTCTGGACCTTGTTCTAGACAGTTCCTGGACTGGCCATAGAAATTCTCCTAATTATAGTTGGGCAGTGTGTTGGTCTAGCAACTGCCTAAGTGGGAGAAGTGAGAGCCTGGTCCCAGTTCCTCCGTGTCATTTGGTAGCAAGGGCAAGAACAGGAAAGAGGCCCTTCTCTGGCCTTGGCGTCATGGTTGATTGCTTTCTGGTCCTTGTGTTCCTCTACTGCAAGGTATCCTAGCATTTGTGTGGTCTGTGAAGCATCAGCATTAGCTTGGCTTGGGACCTTGTGGTGGTCTCTGGTCAGACCCAGCCCTACACATATTGGATTGGAATCTATATTTTAATCAGGTGATTTGCTTGACCATTTTAGTTTTTGGAAACATTGTATTAGAACAAACAAAGCTGAGCTTGAGAAAAGATTGTCACATGCACATCATTGTAGAATTGTAAGAGTTGTGATTAAGGATTAAATTATGACATAAAATAGATATCTCTGGGTTTATGATTATTTTTATAGATTTTGAAAAAGATTTATTATTTTTATCTTATGTATATGAGTGTTTTGTTTGCATGTATGTCTGTGTGCCACGTGCTAGGTTGGTGCCTATGGAAGTCAGAGGACAACATCACATCTTCTGGAATTGGAGTTATGTATGGATGTGAGCTGTCGTTGGGTGCTAGGAATCTTGAACTCAGGTCCTTTGTAAAAACAATTGCTCTAAATCACAGGGCCACCTGTCTAACCCCAGATTTATAATTATTATTTATATTTCTTGATAATAATTTAGCATCCCTCACACATCAAAAATAAATAAGATTACATGAGTTTTTTTTATATTTAATGAACACTCAGGCTTGAGAAGAATTTTTTTCACAAGAAGACAAATATAAAGCTAAGTTTTGGGTATTGATGTTACTTGAAAAAGAATATTATAGGTACGGATACTGTCTAAGGAACCAAAAATACTATGCATAAACTACCTTTGCTTGATTTAATGTTGGTAAGGGAAATAATATTCCCTCTGACATTAGTACCAATTGTCTCTCACTTTATAACTCTCTTTCTTCCAAGATATCTGTAAAAGGGAGCATGTTTGTAGGTCAGTCAGATTTAATGAATGGGAGTTAGTAGGTAGAATACATTAAATTTCACAGGGATTGTTTTTCCAGTTTTTTTTTCTGTTTATATTTAAGCACAGAGATTGTCCTCTTTCTCAAGAGGAAAAATTATGATTTAAAAGACAGTGTACACTGTTCGTGTCAAAACACCGTTTTCCGTGCATTTTATAGCTTGCTTTAGCATTCTTTTAGAAAATGAATTTCCCAAAAGACCTAATTGCCTCTTTATTAATGAGTCTGTAAGTGTTCTTTGCTATCCATTTACTGTTCTAAATGTGTCTACTTTTGCTAGCAGTTTCCACAGTGAAGTCTCTGATGAAATCACAACTGCTATGTTTGTTTTTGCTATTTACTAGTGATTGGGAAAAATACTGGCACAATGACATGGTTATAACGGCGAGGAATGAAAGGCAAGAAGTATAAATGGGTGTTAACCTCTGCTCGTTGATAATACCGTGATCGTAGAAGCTTGAGTTTGGGGATGGTAGATAGCAAGATTCTCTGTGCTTTTGATATTTGAAATAAGAATCAACTTAGCCTACAGTGTCTGAACTGTGAGAAACAAAGCTGTTGGGCTTAATAAGTTGCAGATTGATAAATTCCGAATCGACTTAATACTTTGGGTTTACGAGGGAGATCTAATTAGAGACAAGTATCAGGCAGGCATGGAAAACCTCAGAGTTTTTCCACACCCCTTCAAGAACTTTGGAATTTAAATGTTCTCATCAATCATTTCTCTTTTTTTTCCCTTAATTTTATTCCAAGTTTACTAGGCCTACTTCCCCCCCCCCACCCCCCGCTTTTAAGCTAGACTTAGGTGCATTTATTCTCCTATCCACTGAAAAAGGAAGATTTTCCCAAACAATTACAAAAACAGTAGGAGCTGCCATTTGCTGAGGGCCTATGACCTAGTAAAATCTAGGATCAGTGTGTTACATTTTTTAAAATCTCCGCAATCTCCTTTTGTTTCCATTCTACACACAGGCTTAGAGAGGGAAGGCAGTCACTTGTCTCCAGAGATCCTGTGAGGAACTGGTTGAGACAGGACTGGTTACTGAGTGAATGCACATACATGCGCACACATGGAGTGATTGCACATTTTCCTTTCAGATTAGCAGAAAATGCAACAAACTGGAGAGGCCGCTACAGTGTCACTTGCAATGGAATGAAATTAGATTTGAACAATTGAAGGAAGGAATCAAAAACCGTGTGTGTGTGTGTGTGTATGTGTGTTGTCTGTCTTTCTGTGTGTGTGTCTAAAATCTTTCTGGTAGGAACCAAGGGGTGGGGAATTATGGGGGAGACATTGGGGTTAAATGTCACATGGGGGCGCTGAGTGAGGTAAGGCTTGGGAAGTTCGGGGCGACTGAGGCTTGGCTGCTAAGGTAGAGTGGAGGACTAGAGTTTGTGAGGGAGTTTGTGTCCTCCCAGGTTTCTGTTCATTACAGAGCAGGTGTTTGCACTCAGGGCAGACTTCCTCTTTTATTTCCCCTTGAGTCATACTTTAAAAGCAGGAATGTGTTATTCTCACTATTTTATCCTCTCTGTACTGAATGAATCCAGCACCAAGCTAATGACTTGTTCATCTGATACAACTTGCTCAGAGAGGTCTATCCCAGAAGAACTTCAGCTTTCGGTCAGTATCTGAAGCTGGATGTGGTGGTTCATGCTTTTAATCCCAGCAGAGGTAGGTAGGTCTGGGAGACCCGGGCCAGCCTGGTCTACATAGTGTTAGTCAGGGCTATATAAGACCTTGGCTTACAAAAGGAACAGAACCCAAACTGATTTAGTACTTGAGTCATGTTTGTTATAACACACATAGCATTCTGCTTATTGATAATTTTTTTCCTTTATTTGTTATATATACAGTGTTCTGTCTACATGTATGCCTTCAGGCCAGAAGAGGGTGCCAGATCTCATTACAGATGGTTGTGAGCCACCATGTGCGTGCTTGGAATTGAACTCAGGACCCCTGGAAGAGCAGCCAGCGCTCTTAACCACTGAGCCATCTCTCCAGCCCTTATTGATAATTTATATAAATAAAAAACATTCTATAACCATTTTTTTTTAAATTAGTGCTTTCAAAATATAAACCTGTTTTACCCACTGGGTTTTGATAACAAGTATCTAGTGATCCAAAGTGTCAATAATGTGTGTGAATGAAAGGGACGGTCAGGTAGCTACTTGCTTTTCAGGTATGCTGGTAGGACCTATTTATGCATATATGCATATGTATAACAGAACCAACAAGAGTACGAATGTGTGGTCTAAGCTTTGGTAAATGAATACAATTGGTACAGTGAAACCAATCTATCGCTGTCGCTCTCTTACTCTCTGGACCCTAATATTGAAAACTGTGATGTGCAGGTGCATTTGCATGATTTTGCTCTACTCATTTCTGCTACTCATGATGCATATCTGTAGAACACAGAAATTAGGAAGAGATGCTAAACATTTGAAGTATCGGGTAATGAATAAAATGAAGAGAAGTAGCAGCCGGGGGTGCAGTTACTTTTAGTCTAGTACAGTGGTTCTTAACCTATGGGTCGCGACCCCTTTGGGGTTTGCATATGAAACATCCACATTACAATTCACAAAAGTAGCAAAATTGCAGTTAGGAGGTCGCAATGAAATAATTTTATGGTTGCAGGTCACCACAACCTGGAGAACTGTATTAAAGGATGGCAGTATTTGGAACGTTGAGAACCACTGTGCTAGTGAAAGAGTTACCCAGTATCTTAGTTTTATTTCTGGTTGTGGTAAAACAGGACGACAAAAACAGCTCACAATTCCAGATTGCTGTTCACCATTGCTGGGGAGGTCAAAATTTCAAGAACCTAGGTTAGAGAGTCACATCATAGTCATGGTCATGAGCTATGAATTAATACAAAAATGCTAAGTGCTCAACTCCCTTCCTTTGCTATCACACAATCTAGCATCCCTTGCCTAAGGAATGGTGCCACCTACAGTGGTCAGGTCTTCCTTTCTAAGTTATTGTAATCAAGATAATCCCACAGACATGCCTGCAGGCCAGCCTCATCTAGGCAATCCCTCACTGAGATTCTTAAAGTCTTTTTCATTTGACATTTGTTTCTATTTGGGGGGGAAGGGTGTTTTGCCTGCATGTGTGTCTGTGTACTTTGTGCGCGAAGTGCCCTCAGAGGTCCCTTGAAACTGGACGGTTGGAAGTTGCCATGTGGTTGTTAGGAATTGATCTTGGAGCCTCTGGAAGAGCAGCCAATGTGCTTAACTGCTGAGCCATCCTTTATTGAGATTCTATTAGGTGATTCTGAGTTGTGTCAATTCAACTGAAAGTTAACTATCACACCCAGCCCTGCTTTAATAAATGTTGGTACTAGTCTTTTAAGCTCTGGGATGACTAAGGACCAAGACTTCAGCTTAGGCAAAGATACTTCCATCATCCGTAATGGATGCCCTTGGCCTAGGCATCTGGCTCAGCATATAGAAGTAAAGAGAGCAATCAAACTAGAGGTGTATTGATTTCACCCTGTCTCTCCCTGCCACTGGAGCTTATTTTAATATACCTTTGTTTGCCGATATGGAGAACTCCGTCAGTGATCATGTTTTCTCTTGTGTATTTTTCTTTCTCTATGATTTTGTTTCTCTGTTTATGTCAGCGTAAGTTGTGTTAACCGAGTCCGAGTTGATGAAGTTTGTCATAATCTGGCTGGATGGTGGCAGATGGCTCATATTTACCTCTTTACCTAAGTTCATATTTACATACTTAGGAACAAATATGTTTGAAAAAGGACTGGCAGAGACCTGAGTCACGGGAACAAAAGGCTTTGGAGATTGGGTCCAGAGCACTGGACTTGCAGCAGGATGGAAACCATAACTGTCTGAGCATTGCTCTCAACCCTTTTCTCTTTAATCCTGCATTTCCTCACAGTACTGTGGGCATATTCCAGTGAAGAATGATTTTAATGTCTTCTCTTGTTACTCAGCCAGACACCTTTAAAGATAAAATGAGTAATGTATGTGAAAATTCTCCTATAATTGTAAACTCACATAAAATGCAAATTCTGTTAGGGATGTAAACTTTGGTGATAAATAAATTATTGTTGAAGGCATCGGAAGTGTGTATGCGGAAGAATGGAAATGAGAATCATAGATGCTTTATATATATTCATGTCTGAGTTATACCGTGCCTATGTAAATGCTGGGAGAAATAAGAGTTTATGTGGTCCCTGTGAACAATGGGTGATTCTGTTGTCATGTATCATCCAGTGTAGCCCCTCCCTCCATTTCAATTCTGCAGATACACAAAAATGCTACCAAATACCATTGGCATGTTTTCTCACTGTACCATAAATACCGTTTAAGGTAGTCCTTTCTATTGAACATGGATAAGCATACGTTGTAAGGACTGGGACCATGCTTAGCGTGCGATATGTATAGTTTTTCCTTTTGAGAGTTATGAAGAGATAGAACATCCTCTTTCTGGAGCTGAGGCTGTGGCTCATTTAGTAGAGTACCTGCCTAGCCTACACAGAGCTCATCCTCAGCACCTCGTAAAACAGGGTGTAGTGACTCGCTGGTGTAGTTCCAGTGCTGGGGGTGGTGGTGGCAATAGGAGTCTCAGGAGTTTATGGTCATCCTTGAACACATAGCAAGCTGGAGGCCAGTCTGGTCTACACGGAGCCCTGTCTCAAAAACAAAGCAAAAATAAAAATAAAAATAATCAAACAAATAAATAAAAGCAACTACATAATCAAAACGGAGCCTTTTCCATCCAAGCTGGCTTTTCTGTTTTTTTAGCTTCTGGCCATGATTTTGACGATACCTTTTAAATTCTATTCCTCATATCTTTAGTGTTTGCTATGTGTCAATGCCAGGGCAAGTACTGAGGATGCTGGGAAGCAAAGCCCTGTCCTGGAGCTTGGGGAGCAGGTATTTGACCTAGAGGAGGTCTATTTCTATAGAGCTTTGCACCTAATGATTCACAGTGCGGCCGGAGGCTATTTTGTAACTGACCACACCTTCATGATTTGGCAGATCTTAGAGATCAGGCTGTCTCTCACAGTTTGCTGATCTGCTTCAGAACTTGCCTAGGATAATTCTAGTGTATTAGAGTCTCCTGTCCTTGAGACTACTCTTCCCCGCCTCCCCCCCACCGCCCCCCACGAAAAGCAAAATGCTGCAGAAGAACTGTGCAAAAATGGCCATCATGATAGTAAAGTTCCACTGAGCGGAATTTCCCCAAAGTTGAGTAACCTGAAGTGTAAACAGACTCCTAGGAGGAGAGAATATTGCTGTTTTCCTAGATTCTGACAGGTGCTGGCTCTCCTGCCTGAGGCAGGAGTGGGAAGAATCTTCAGCAGGAAGGGTCTTCAACATAGGCCTCCACTGTATAGTACAGAATCATACATTTATATCCTAAACGTTCTTAGGCAGAGTTCCTGGTTGTTGGTTGGATTTATATCTCTGTGACCTATGGCTTTGTTACCGGGTCTCCAGGGTGCCTGGAGGCTTTCTCTGCTCTTTCTCCCATTCCTCGTATCTAGGAATGAAGGTAGGCTGAGGACATCCACTCCCTAACTCCCCAGCCAGCACCCGTAACCCAGAAACAGAACACATTCCCTCTGGTACTTTGGTCGTCCTTTATGACAGGACATTGATAGTCATATTTAAACACATCCATTGTTTTTAATGGGAAACAGAGAACGTGGAATTTCTTCAGTGAGGCCGATGTAATCTGCTACCTGTGAATTTAGGAGAAAAGCAGTTTTAGAAATGAATAAATATTTTCTAAGCACACTTCAAACTTCCAGATTACATAGACATAAGCATTAAAAACAGAAGCAAAGAAAGCAAAGACTTTTAAACCGAGTCACTAATACTTTGTGCCCATTTCATATTTAGTCAAAACACAGCCACATGCTGGTGTCCGTTCTGTGTATTTGGTAATGGAGAGGCTCACGTCACTGGGCTGGACTGTGTATGGTCAAAGATGGGCTCTGACATTTTCTTGATCTCTCCTTCCATCGCTTGCCTTTAGTTTTCTCATTTGCGTAGCAGGGCAATGGAGGTATCTGCTCCAGATATGTGTTTTGAGGAACACTGAGCTTAAGTACTTAAAAGAGTACCTGGAACACTGAGTTTAAGTACTTAGAAGAGTGTGTGGCCCATTAATAGCATCTATTCACTTTAATTGTCCTCATCACTACTGGACTAAGTTAACTTAAGTTTGCTGGGTCACTAATCCCTTGCTGTTCTTTTTCAAAACCCTCTGGCTGCAGTTTTTTTGTTTGTTTGTTTGTTTGCTTGCTTATTTGTGTTTTTTTTTTCACTTTTAAATAAGCCCAGCAGAGAAGATAATGGGAGTAACCTGAACTAAGCCATGGAACGCTTCGTGGTGATAGACAGATATAAGAGACAGTGTGGCAAGGAGCGTACAATTCAGTGTTTTTGAAAACAAATTTCTGCGGCTGAGATTCTTTAACAATGAACAAGGAGTCGGTGGTGATGTGTATGTGTGGGCATCTTTGTGGCACACATGTGTGGATAGGTACTTGTGGAGCTTCAGAAGAGTGTGTTGGATCCCCTGGAGCTGAAATTGTAGGCAGTTGCGGGTTCTCTGGAAGAGGGTGAATCTTTGGGTCAGGAAAATAAACCAACACATTTAAAAGTCAAAATCCAAAACAACAGCAAAAGTCATGGTGCGGGCGTTAGGAGGGGTCCATGAGAAGCATTAGTTTCAGGGCACTTCCTATGGTCTTGGAAGATGCATTCACAATTTCTTGAGCAGGCCGGATGCTGTGGGAAGTTTGAGACAAACAATACATGACTTAACCCCTGGAGACCTAAACTGAGTTACAGCGTGTTAACTTGGTGCTGGGAATAAGCTGTACGTGGGAATTGTCTAGGACATTCTCTTCTGCCTCAATCACTCTCTGTCCCAGTGAGACGTGTGTCTGGTGGACGAACAGCAGGCAGGCTGAGAAATCAGGGTAAAAGATGAGAGACAGGACCATCTGAGCTTTCTTCAACTTCCAGAATGAACAAGGTGTGCGGCTGTTTCCCCCGTTTGCACTCAGCCTCCGTGCTAACCAAATGCATACTGCTGACATTTAGAATATGCATTTGCCCGTGGGTTCTTACAGCTAGGATTTTAGTTTGGAAGGTTGTGCGGAGATTTAAGCTTGCTTAGTACACAAAATAATGAGGTGGTTTCAAACGCATTCAAACTCCCAAAGTTTTTTAGGCCACCTCCTGCTGTCTGAAGCCGTTTTTTCAGTGCCAGTCCAGGGTGGCAGGGTCTGATAAAATTCCTGACTATTGTTAGCGCCTGTGCAGTGGGAGTCCTCTGAGAACATCTCCATGGATTTGAGCTCTGCTCAGGTTCAGGTTTTTGGAGTTCAGTCTTAACGTTTTCTCAGTATTGCTTCCAACTGCAACCTGCTTTACTTTGCCTGTGTGGTGCTTGTGAAAGCCTGCTCTTTCCCTACCTAAAAGACTTCTTAACCTCTCTGCGGGAGAAGCCCTTTGCAGCACAGCTTTGAATCCCACTGAACTCACGCACTTATGGGATTTAACTGACCAGATCGGGACTACTTTGTGTCTTGACTGGTTGGGCCTAGTAATTACAGATGTGGATTCATAAAGCCCTTCCAGCTAAAAGTTGGTTTGTCTATTTTTACCTTTTAAGTTCTTCCAAGTTTCTTTACTTGTTGACTTCCTGGCATCCCGTTTTACCAGCTTCATAGGCGAAATAAAAATAATCATTAAGAAAACTCTTAACAAAACAGCAGCAACAATAGCAAACCCAAACTCTTGTTTGCGGTACACCTAATTTTGAGCTTTAAAAAAAAGTAAAATGGCTCCAAAGTCACAACTCAGTGACTCTTTAGAAAGCAAAGTCTTCTCTGTCGCAGACTCAGTACTACCAGAAGGATGCTGAGTCCGAAAGTGCCAGAAATGGGAAATTGACTACAAGACGTGAACCTCCCTGGTTCAGACTCTCTGGAAATCCACCACCAAAAATGGTGAGAGATGAGATTAGGTCGTTTGCTGTTGGGTGCTTCAAAATGGGGAGTGTCCTTTCCTCCCTAGTCTCATGAGGAATGCAGAGGCAGTTGAAGCCTTGAGGGCTGTGGGCTACTCCTAAGGTAGGAGGTCGGAGCAAGAGAGCATTTCATTGCATTTGACCCCCTTCCCTTCTACTCATTGAGGTAACTGCCCTCAGCAGATTCTTCACAGTTTGGAGGCTAATTACAACTCTTCTGTCCACCCCTAACCCTCATTCACAACTATGCCACAGATGTCCCCAGTTGCTATCACTCTCTAGAATAGCAAGAGATTTTGTAAAGTGTCCCTGGTGATTTTCAGTGAAGTTAAGAAAAGGTGAAGGGGGCCGATAAGCCAGTATCTAAAACCTTGAAAGTTAGGTTTCCTTTGAGGTGGAGAATCTTGTCAACTCATCTGTGGTTATGAATCATAGCCACACCAAGCATTTTCTTTTTCCTTTTCTAATGGAGCAATGTCACAACGGTTATATCTTTCCTACACATTGTGACAATAGACTTGAGCTTACAACCGCATGCCAACCTGAATATTCTCTTTAGCTTGTTAAAACAAGTGACACAGAAATGGGCGGTGGTGGCACACGCCTTTAATCCCAGCACTCGGGAGGCAGAGGCAGGCGGATCTCTGTGAGTTCGAGACCAGCCTGGTCTACAAGACCTAGTTCCAGGACAGGCTCCAAAGCTACAGAGAAACCCTGTCTCAGAAAACAAAAGCAAAACAAAACAAGACAAAACAAAAGAAAAAAGTGATACCATGCTAGATTATTAATAGTTCTTTGTTTTGAACACTTTGTTGGGGCAGGAATCATTGATTTGTGCATGGTTATGATTGATGTGAACTCTATTAGGAGAGGCTGGGGAGTGAGTGGTCTCTTCCCTCAGCAAAATGTAGAAGGCTGAACTCCTCTCATTCCTTTCATGTCAGCCTGGTTCAAATCAAATATTAAATACGTGGTGGCCCTTGCATGGCAGGCCTTGTGTGCAGCATAGAGGAAAAAGATGAAAAAAGAAATGAACCAAGTCTCTGTGCTGATTGTAGACTATCAGAGCATCTAGAGGTAAGTTCAGAGTGGAGAGTCCAGTCTTGTTGGTCCAAGCCGTTAGGAACATCTACTTTCAACTTTAGTCTTATGGTTTTCTATTTGACCCTTTTCACAGAGAATGATGTGATTGTCTATGGTCACACATAGTTTATGATGTTTTAAGCTCGCCTTCCTTAAGGGCTAGTGATTCAAAGCTCGCTACCACACTTAAAAGGGCAGGTTTTAAAAAAAGTCTTTGGGATTATGTGAATATTTTGCACTAAACACCATTTTAAAAAACAGAATGTTGCACAGCAACAGATAGTCTAAGAAAACAAACCTCTTTGCAGTGGTTCTCAACCTGTGGGTCATGATCCCTTTGGGGGTTGAGTGGCCCTTTCCCAGGGGTCACACATCAGATATCCTGCATATCAGATATTAACATCACAATTCATAACATTAGCAAAGTTATAGTTAGAAAGTAGCAACAAACACAGTTTTATGGTTGGGGGTCACCACAACATGAGGACCTGTATTAGAGTCACAGCATCAGGAAAGTTGAGAACCACTGCTCTAGTGATGTGGGAAGTCCTTAGGTATATGTGTTGCTTTTATTGGTTAATGAATGAAAAAACTGCCTTGGCCTGTGATAGGGCAGAGTAGAGCTAGGCGGAGGCAAGGGGTGGGGAACTAAACTGAATGCTGGGAGAAAGAAGGCAGAGTTGGGAGAAGCCTTGTAGCTCCCAGCCAGAGACAGATGCAAGGGAACCTTGCCGGTAAGCCGCAGCCATATGGTGATACACAGATTAATAGAAATGGGTTAACCAAAGATATAAGAGCTCACTAGTGATACACTTAGGTGACTGGCAAAGCAGGAATTTAATTAATATAGTTTCTGAGTGATTATTTTGTGGTCTCAGCAGCTGGGAACAAACAAATGGCCTCTGCCTACACTCTAGGCGGAGATGGCCCAGTTGTAAAGGTGCTGGGGGCCCGATCCTGATTATTGGTGGAAGGTGAGAATTGACGCCAATACACATGAATACACACACACACACACACACACACACACACGAGAGAGAGAGAGAGAGAGAGAGAGAGAGAGAGAGAGAGAATATATAAACATATAAATGCAAAAACCCTCAGAAGTTATACTCTTAAAATTATTATACTAAACATTTTTTTGTGGCCCATGAAGGTATCCTATGTTATTCTGAAATTTTTGTAATAATGAACATGTAATAATACTGCACATTGTTATATTACTTGATCTTTAAAGAATATACCATGAAAGTGATAACAGCTACGAAGTCTGTATTTTAAAATGCAACTTAAAAGCATAGGTTTCCAAATTTTATATATATATATATATATATATATATATATATATATATATTTTGTATATGCTGGTTTGCCTGCATGGATGTGTGTACACCGTCTGTGTCCCTAGTTCTGCCAGAGGCCAGAAGTGGGCATTGCATCTGGAACTGGAGTTACAGACAGTTATGGCCACTGTGGGCAATCAAACTTTGGTTCTCGGCAAGAGCAGCCAAAGCTCTTAAGTGCTGAACTGTCTCTCCAGCCCCTTCTTTCTTACCTCAAGGCTGTATTTGAGCTTTACTTTGATCATTTTCTGTTACAATTTTCCATAGACTTTTTCTTCCCCTTCCCTTTCTTCCATCTCCTTATGTAGCCCACACTGTTTTAGAACTCACATCTGTTTGAAATCTCCAGCAGGGTGGGTGTCATTCTAGACCCCGCCCTCAGCACGCCAAGCAGCTGGAGCTGCCCTCTTAGACCCAATGGCTCCTCCCTCAGGGACACCCAGGACCAGACCTGCAGGTTATTTAAGAGCGGCCCCTCCCCAGCCTGCCACGTAGTATTCTTTTGTGGGTTTCTTTTCTTCTCCTGGGCCACCCAGGAATGCTTTGCTCGGATTAAACCTGGATTTATTAATTCTTAATTCTGCTCAGTTTGATTGGCTGCATCGGTGGGTCGGCAGAGAGGCTTAATACTGGGGTACAGAAACCTTTCCATACCCTCTTGCCTCAGTCCCCCGAGGACTGGGATCTTACAGGTGTTCTACACCTTACCTAGTTTTTCTACTGAATCAGTCTTTTCAAAATTCTGTTATTAGCTAAAGTTAGGTGATTATTTGAGCCTTAAAATTTATGAACCTCTACTGATACAGCCGTAAAATGTTATTGTAACACACATTCTTATGATTCTTTCTGCAAGATGAAAATATTTTCCATGTCCTTCCAAGATATCCTATAGGATTAATGTCACAGTAATTGCAAACACATGCTTCTCACAAGTTGAGCTCTGCCTAACACTTTGTACTTTAGTCTGCATTAGATAATATTTCTTAAATCAGGTGTAGTGGCTCACACCTTTAATCCCAGCACTTGGGAGGCAGAGGCAGGTAAATGTCTGTGAGGAATGTCGAGGCTAGCCTGGCCTACACAGTGAGTTCCAGGATAGCCAGGGCTACGTAGTAAGGCCCTAGCTTGAAACAACAACGTCTGATATTCCTTATATATTATTTTCTTCCTTTGGGAAGGAATGGTGCTTGTGATAAGTTAAGTGTAGCAGTACAAACCGTTTTTGATTGACTGATGGTTCTTTTTTTAGAGGAAAGGGGGGATTTTATCATGGTGCGAACTGGATCCAAATTGGGTAGAAGCCAAACTTTGGGTATTGATCTTTTCCTGAGCTAGGGTATGTGGTGCCTACATCCACAATAATGGATGCCTCTAAACTGCAGCCCCACTGAACCCTTGGAATTTGAGGGCCATCACCACAGTGTGTGAGTTGCTACACCAAGATTCTCTGACTTAGGTGTGTCACATACATCTTTTTTCTTAGGATATTTTACATTTACAGTAGGCTTTTTGAAGTAAAACTACAACATTAAGCTGAAGAACTCCTGACTATTAACTAAGTGGTTTTCAAGTGATTGATTTTGTTTTTTTTGTTTTGTTTTCCTTTGGCAGACTGAGCTTTTCTATGTATAATGTCTCTAGGATTTATTTATCTTTCCTCACTAGTTTTTTTTTTTTTTTTTTTAAATCTTTACTTTTCCTCCTTTATGTATAATTTCCAGAATCGGGGAACATTCTATTGTACAAATCGATGTGGTTCCTGAGGGTCCTGTCCCTGTCTCTGGAGTGTGCTGGTTTATGCGATCCAGGGGATCAAGCTCCGGGGCCTTCTGCCTTGTTAGGCAAACAGCATACCAACTGTGCTGCACCCCCACCTCTAAAGTTTACAACTTTAAACTTGATTTCATAACAGATATTTTCTAACTTTTAACTCTTCCTTGTACTTCTCGGCCTTTGAGAAAGCAAAGTAGGAGAAGAAACAGGTATTACCCAACATTAATGTAAGTGAGGCACTCACTTACCTGGGAACTTTGATCTTACTTACTGTGACTGTAGGAAAGAGACCTTTGTTAATATAAACTCCCAGGGATGTATTGTTAAAAATTAATTTCTGCTGTATAGCCTGACATCAATCAACCGTGTTCTCCATCTTTCGTCTTTATACTTAACACTATAACAATTGAATGATATCTAGAATAATGGTGGCCGAATTAGCATAATTGCAGATGTACTTGTTATTGGTCAGGCTCACAAGCTACTCCCAAGGCCCACAACCTTCTCCTTCTCAATTAATCTCATAATAACATTAACCAGAGTGACCCATTTTAGGTCAGATGATTTTGACAGGCAACTTCTAACTTTTTGTATCTCAACATTTGGTTTAGCCAGTAGGGCCTGATAAACACCTGTAATTTAGTTCTCACTGTTTAGCTACACCATGGCACGGACAGTGTCAGGCTTGACATGCGGATGTCACCTCAGTATATGAGCCAGGCATTCAGGCTGCTGGAATATGTATCACTGGCTTGCTATTTTCTGTCTAGGCTGTCATTCTCAGAGCAAGCATTGCATCCTTTTTTAATGCTTTGGGTCTATTAGCGTAAACTTATTTTTTTTTTTAAATAACAGATATTTTTATGTTTTTTTTGAGTCTAGCACTAGTCTCGTACTTTATGACTCCCAGTTCAGGAGGTTCAAATTGTATGTAAACTACTCTGTTTTGTCAGTGCTGGACTCAATTTCGTAAGGAAATCACTGGGAAAAAAATATCTAAAATATAATCTAACTTGTAAAGGGATAAAAATAACCCCTTGTGGAGGAAGGGGGGATAGGTATTGCTTCATGAAACTTGAATTGAGGGGAATTTTCTCTTGTGTGTTTGTGTACTGGGCATGGGCAACAGCATGGAATGAAGAGTTAGTTAACTGTGGCTAAGGCATGGCACTCTTCCACCCAATGCTAACTAAAATCCCAGGAGGTAATTGGTGGGAGGAGCCATAGTTGTCCAAGGTTGTCTGAACCACTTCCTTATGGTTTATCAGTGAGCCATAAAAAGCAAAGAGCTTTTGCTCAATTTGGCACCCGATTCTTGGGTTTGGAAATACTTTAACTAATAGTTATTATGGCTTTCTCGAATAAAACCAGATCGTCAGTTATTATTTGAAGACCCCCAAGATCAAGTCAGTGCAATAATAATGCCTCATCTTTGTATATCTATGAATAAAATGCCTAGCCTCAAATCATGTGACTGCTGCGGAATATGCATTTTCAGCCTTAGAAGGCTTATAGAAATGTAAGGTATTCTCATTGCAAAGACTGCCTCTTGGCGCTTCATATACTAATTGATTACCAGCTTTAACCAGGGAAAGTAGTTTAAGTGTCTACAAATACTTCCAGGTCTACAAATTTACAAATCAATGCTTTTGGTAGTGGGGATAACTCTAGTAAAGAGCCTTATGTTGTCTCTTATTTCTTGTCTGTGACAGGATATAGGGAATAAGGAAGCTGTGGTTTTTATTTATGTTTACCTATTCTTTTTTGGTGCTCCATTTGACAAAAAAAGATGTACTCTGGATATACCTGCAAGAGCTTGTTATTCACATTTGCCTTCAAATAAACCTGTATCTTAATTCTAAAACAAAACTAAGAAAGACATAAAGAAAAAAATAACAAAGGAGCAAAAAAACAGGCCGAAGACTACTACTAGTAAGCAAGGTCTGTCTCTCTGTCTGTGATCTGTCTTCTGTTTGCCCTGTTCAGGCTCAGAAAACCTATCATCACTTTTTATGATAATAAAATATTTCAAATATTAAAAGAAAAGAAAACAACTTACTGCCTACTTATTTCTATCCAGGCATCTAGCTAAACATTTTGATAGAATATGCATTTTTTTTGTATTTATTTTATGTCCTAACTCAAGGATATGGCAAGTCTATTTGCACTTGGAATGCCAGTATGGCATCACTTCATAACTCAGAATGCATCTTGAAGGCCGAGAGCTCTGTACATTATCAGACGGAGCCATTTCTCAACATTGGGATGACAGAGCAGCGCTGATGCCTGTTTCCCCGGCAGCCGTGCAGGCGGCTCTTGCTAAGAGTGAAGGAGGGTGTTGGGATTCCAGCGGGGCAGGGAAGGGCTCCTGGCCAACTGTTGTTTATTGAACTGAGTAAGTGTTTCTTCGGTGGTGGGTTGAAGGGAGCTGGTTAGTGTAAGTGGGCCATAAAAGCCAGTATGCTTCCAAGTCCTGAAGTTTCGCTTTATAGATAGATCTCTTTCTATGCAGAGTCCCATGCTCTTCAAGGAGGGGGCCCGAAGGCCCTGTGGTCCTCTAGGGCTTTGGAAGGCCCACCTGTTTGAAACTACACACTGATCATAGTTTGGAAGCCAGAATACTTAGGCTGGAAGCTTGGATTTGTCCTTTTAACATGTTGATGAGAGGAGCGTGTTAAACATAGAGGGTGATTTCCAGCTTTGGTGGATTTATTTAGTTCCCACAGTCATGAACCGTTCTACTTTTTTTTTTTAAACTACAGATAGATACAGTATACTGATCGCAGATCTTTCATGCCTGTACACAAGAAGCATTCTGAGGAGGATATATACTAATAACATGTTTTATAAAGTGTACTGTTTAGAAAAAATGCTTCAACGTATAAAAGCCATCTTCATTTATAGTTTTCTGTGATTCAGATTTTTAATTTGATTCCCAGTCACCCCACTTATCTTCCTTCTGAGGAGACTTTGCTGTATCTGTGTTAGCTGATTGCTGTGGCAGCAGGGAAAGAGAAAAGGATCTCTAACCTTTGAGGTTGATGATAGGCCGATAAACTCGATCTCAATGAAGAGAACAGTGCTTGTACTATATGGATTTATTAGTATTAAGAGGAAAAACGTAAACGTGATTGGATAAATAAGAGGGACATAAAAATGACCAGTCAAAACAGGAAGGCCAAGGTTTTAAATTTTTGGACTCATTTTGATGTCTGGTTGAAATGTGAATTTTGTCTTTGTTCATGTCAAACTAAGATATGGATGTCAAGTATTTAGTATGATTTTTATTTCCATTTAAATTTAGGTAAAATTCCTATTTTTTCCACTGGACTTAGGCAGGTAAAATTAAGTTAAATATACTTTAAAAAGATGGTACGCTTTCATGTTATTTATTCCCTAAACACTGCCATGATCAATAAAATTAGCATTTTGCTATGGCTTGTATGCACATTAAAAACAAAACGAAGAAAAAAAAACCTTTGAAGTTAAGCTTTAACTGTCTGTGGAGTAGAATCCGGTCATCTCTAACTTTGACAATGAAGGTGCCACAATGTCATCAATAATTAACCATATACTATTGTGTATGTGGGAGGGCTGTGGCATAGAACTACCTTGTTATTGCTTTTGAGGTGTTATCTCTCTGAGTTTATAACTAACCTTGTGTTTGTCCCTGTAGGAGTGGAAATCTTGCTGTCTTTCCTCATTCTTCATGAAGGACACAGCTTCTCCCCTTACTACTTTATTTAATCAAATCTTTAAGTGACACAGAGTCTTTAAAATGAAGACCTGGAGCCCCAAGAAAACTGCCCGTTTTATGCTTAGGTTTGGTGAGAAACGGAGAGTTGTGTAGAGGTGTGACTGGACAGCAAGGACTGCTTGATGGGAAATGGACTAAACTCCGCAAGATCTGCTTCTGTTTAGAAGCTTCCTGTGTCTGTCTGTCTGACTCTCTTTCCATTTATGTGCTCCACTCATGTGCTTGCATGCATGCGTGCATGCCATCTGTCTGTCGGTCTGTCTGTCTGTCTGTCTGTCTGTCTGTCTGTCCGTGTGTGTGTGTGTGTGTGTGTGTGTGTGTGAATGTGTGTGTGTCTTTATCTGCATGCCCAGAGACAAGAGGAGGCTTGCAGGTGTCCTGTTCTAGCCTTCTTCAACTTACTCCTTTGAGACAGGAAATCTGACTGAAGCTGGAACTGGGCTGGCAGCCAACGCGTCCTAATGCTCTTTAGGTCTGCTTTCCACAGCTCTGGGATTACAGGTCTGTGGACATGCAGGGCTTTTGAGGTGCATGATGGGCTTCAAACCTGTTTCTTCATGTTTGTGCAGCAAGCTCTGTTACCACGGAACCATCTCCACAGCCCCAAGATTCTTCCTGGTACTTCTGAGTGGCCATCCTTTCACCGGGGACAGGGAAGGACCCACTCTGGAAGAAGGCTTTTGTGATATTGTTGTGGCTGGGATGGCTCCACACTGCCACACTCAGCAGCCTGAGAAGTTTCCTGAATCATTCTGGACTCAAGACTCGGCAAACCCAGGTGTTAGGACATTGGGCAGGAAAAGCAGTTCAGTCATAGCTAGTATGAGGTGGAGTTTGGATTTATTAACGATATTTTAGAAGTTGGTTTTATGGACAAAGGGGAAGAATCAGAAATACCCAAGGGTGGGCATGGCCTTCTCAAGGGAGGATCCAGCCACATATACTATTTGGTTAGCTCTCTGGGTACATCTCAAAAGGCTGCTTACAGAGAAACCCTGTCTCAAAAAAAATTGCTAAGACTTTTTTTCCCTTTTTTTATTGAATGGCGATGACTTGGGTAGGATTACAATCTGTTAAGGCAAACACAGAAGACACTGGAACTCTGCAGTCCTGGATTGAGTACTGTGAGCATGGCTTCCGGGGAAATTCCTAGAAAGTGGATGTTTTCCATTGAAAAGGGGAAGGAGCCGGAAGCAGCCACTATAGTGCTGAAACTCTCACCCGGCACAGTCTTAAAAGAAACTGTAGGTGGGAGGTTCTTTTCCCAGTTGCTTGTAATTTTTTCTATCTTCTATTCTGCCTTAATAGACAAGTTAGACCAGAGAGTTTATGGTCAGCTGCTACCCAGGCTCACTTTTGGATTCAGGGAGAATCCAAAGAGTTATTTCTAGGCCTTGTGGCTTGATGCTTTGGAGACCAAGAGTTCTGTTCCATCAGGCTGATTTGAGGAAGGGAGAAGTGTTTGCTGTGGTTTGTTTAGGAGAGGATGGATAAGAAACAGAGGGCAGGAGAAAAAGAGAGGTCCTGGTCCTGATGCTGTGGCTTGGGCTTTGTAGTGTGCCTGGTTTAGGATGCTCAGCATGGCTCTGTCCTGTGGAGAAACATTTTCTTACACACTGTGCAACGTTTTACTGATTACAGAGCTACCCAGGCTCACTGAGCCTTCATTGGTGACTGTGATGCCAGGCACCCTCAATAAGCTTTGATGAGATTTTATCAAGGATACTTTTAGTCTTCTGTGTTTATAACAAACTGCATTATAAAACCAGCATACGGTAGTTCCAAAAGCCATATTGGAAAGCGTTTCATGAGATCACCCCTGGTTCATTATTATCTGTGCGACTCTTAATGCTTTTTATAAATCTAGAGGCGGTGTGAGTTGGCTCATACGTTTGTTTAGGAAACAGTATACTTTCTGGGATTGTGGTAACTTGAAAGACTGCCTCTACTGCTGTTGGTAACCAAACTGCAAAAAGTTATGTAATATCAAGATTCTGGTCTCTATGGACTCTCTAGGACAAACAAGGAAAGATCACCTAGAGATCTTAAGTCCAAATTATAAGTTATAATGAAGTAGTTCATTTGCCTTAATATTTTATAATACAAATTGTCATTCAAGGAATATGTATTACATGACAATTGTACACATGGCTTTTATTTTTTAGGATAGGATCTCTATGTAGCCTTAGGGTCTCTATGTAGCCTTGGCTGTTCTGGTACTCACTCCGTAGACCAGGCTGGCCTTGAACTCACAGAGTCACCTCCTCTGACTCTGGAGCTGTGGAGTTAAGAACATAGGCGACCAAACCCAGCTCACATAGCGTTTTGACACAAACCTTAGGGATAGAAAATTTGTGATAAACGTTAGGTGATGTCTGTGACACCATTTTCTGCAGTAAATGTTTGCTGTTCCCTGTTGTTGAGTAGGGTTTGCCTCTACCCTCTTTACTATCTAACCAACTCCTCCATCTCAAGATTTAGGAAATTGAATTTTTCCTACAGTTACTCTGCTGGAAAGCCTCTCCTGAGGTTGCAGAGGACAGTGTTCCCTAGTCTGTAAATACACACTGAGTCCTTTCACTGAGAGAGCCACGCTCTAGGGACTGTGGACTTTCTCATTTCATCATGAACTTGAATTTCCTTAAAGATTAGGTGACTCCGAGAGGATGTTAAAAACAAGGCTGCATTTTATTTTCCCGTTTTCTTCTACATCATCTTATTTAGGCAGCGTGGTTGAACATTTTTTGTCTTCCAAGAGAACTTTCATTTCTTTTGCAGTTGTAAGTATGTTTATAAATATATGTGCACGCGTTAAGAACACTGTCATTACATTTAGCTACTTTCCATCCAAACTGCTTCATTCCTACTTAGTTACCTTTCTGTAAGGGTTCTCTGTCCTTGGAATTTAGCTTCCTATAGTGATACACTGTATGGCTTTGAAGCTCTTCTCGGCTAATGTCTCTAAATGACAGAGATGTGTTTGCTTTTTTCTTTTTTTCTGGTTTTTCGAGACAGGGTTTCTCTGCAGCTTTCTTAGAGCCTGTCCTGGAACTAGCTCTTGCAGACCAGGCTGGCCTCTTACTCAGAGATCCGCCAGCCTCTACCTCCCGAGTGCTGGTATTAATGGCGTGCGCCACCACCACCCGGCTCAGAGATGTGTTTGCTTACACACAGCACCCTCCCCTCTACAGTGAACTGATGTGCCACAGAATGCCCAGAGCAGAAGGAAGCAAAAAGTCCTGTTTTCTTAAAGGATTCTCGCCTCAGAAATGGGCTCATTCTAGATGACTGAGAACTAAGGATTTTATTTTATTTTTTTATTTTAAATGACAAGAATGCTTACCCCTTGGCTGTTTAGGGCACGTTGGAAGAGCAGGAGCTCACTGGTTACTTCCCTCCATGTACTCGGAAGGCATGGTGTTTTAACGTGGATTGTAATCTGTGGCAGGGCACACTTTAATTCCCTTTCACACTCCTAAATCAAGTTTCAGGCTTTTTCCGGAAAAGGGGAAAAAAATCACGGGCAAGTTTTAAAACGCTTTTGGATTGCGAGGCCGCATGGTGCCACTTCGATTGGAGGCTTGTAATATTTTATTTTCTTTCCCAAAGAGTCCAGATAAATCCTGTAAACATTTTTTCTCATTTTGTTGTTTCTGTTGTGCCATTGTGTTTGGCTCTAACCTTTCGCCCCTGGGAAACAAAAGTGTTTTTTAACTTCTGTGCTCCTGCTGGGTCCTGCAGCTGCCAGGCAGGACTTTCAAAGTTGATCCTTTTGTAGGCACTGTAATTCTGACAGATCGGAGAAGTCTTCCCGAGTCTTATCTCAAGTGTGGTATATTAATTTTAGAGGATGCCTTTTAAAGGGAACTCTTTGCCGGAACTTACAAGACTCCAGCTTTTAAAAATAAAATCCAGTTTAATTCATTCATATTCTTAAATGTGGTTAATGTGAACTTCAGTGCAGAGTTTAGTCCTATAAACTGAAGCAAGTCTGTCAACTGTCAGGGCCTAGTAGCTTCTTTTTATTAATTTAACATTAATTAAAGTAACAAGGGGAGTCAGTTGTTGTGGCAGAGCATAGGTTATAAAGCTTGTAGGTCCTTGTCTAAGGAGTGGTGACTTTACCTTAGAGGTTACCTGATGGCATTGAAGATTTATAAGTCGAGGGGTTGATAGGATCAGAAGACAATTAGGAAATTATGTTCAACTCCTCTTTGGAAAAGGGGCCAGTAGGGAATCTGTTTTGGGGGGTGCTGCCTTGCTTCAAGTGCCTTTGACACTTAGGTTGATAGTACTGAGTGGCCTTGGCTTTAGTTTTCTGCATGTGAGATGTTTTTCTTCCCTTGACTTTGTTGGTATTCACCATCCCATTCTCTGCCTACCATGCTTGTGGCACAGAACCTTTGCCAGAATTATGAAGGGTGCTTGGGAGGCAGAGGTGGGCTGAAATATTTGCTTGGGGTTTTAGAGTTGAACCACTCCTGCTTTGAGGCCTTATGTCAGGGCACAACATGGTGGAAATGGATGGTGGGAGAAAGCTGCTCACTCACGCCATCCAGGAAGCACAGAGAGACTGTCCAGAGGGCTCCTGGAACAAGGTCTACCCTCCAATGGGACATTTCAATGATTTGCTTCTTCAGTCAGTGAGGCCCCACTACCTAAGAGTCCATGAACTCATGAATGGAGTAACTGATAAGTCTGGTCTCTCATGATCTGATTGTCTCTCAATAGAACTGGCAGCTGAGGGGCAAGTCTCCTGTTTGTGGACCCTTAGGGGGACCTTTTTAGTCACACCGTAACACTGGCTAGTAAGATACTGTTGGCAGTGCTTAGTAAGATGACATTTAAGGCTGGACATTGGAACACACACTTTTAATCCCAGCACTCTGGAGGCAAAGGCAGGCAGATCTCTTGAACAGGAAGCTAGCCTGGTCTACAGAGCAAATTCCAGGACAGCCAAGGCTACACAGAGAAATTCTATCTTGCCCTGACCCCTAAGATGTTTAAGTATTTGTAATAACATGATAAATTGAACAATGGTGCTAGGTCTAAGAGACAAAGGATTCATGTGGAAGGAGATTGATAGAATTTGCTTACTAAGTATTTCCCACACGGACAGCTAAAGCTACATAGGGACTAGTCCAGCCACCAGGGTAGATTTCCTAAGCAGACAGAGCATCCTGTGAAGGGCTTAGAACGACATCAGCAGTTCTTCTTCATATCTTTGAAGGTGGTACCCATGGGGGTGGCACTTTGCCGAGCGTAGGTTATGAAGCTCATAGGTTCTTGTCTAAGGAGTGGTGTCTTTACCTTAGAGGCCACCTGATGGCATTGAAGATGTTTAAGTTGAGGGGTTGATAGGATCAGAAGACAACAATTAGGAAATTATGTTCAATTCCTCTTTGGAAAAGGGGCCAGTAGTGAATCTGTTTTGTGGGTGCTGCCTTGCTTCAAGTGCCTTTGAGACTTAGGTTGATAGTACTGAGTGGCCTTGACTCTAGTTTTCTTCCCTTGTCTTTGTTGGTATTCACCATCCCATTCTCCATCTGCCATGCTTGTGGCACAGTATCTCTGCCAGGATTACAAAGGGTGCTTGGGAAAAAAAAACGCGGAAAAGGTCATAGATTAACGTAGGCCTAATATTTATTTTGGTTGGTAGATTTTGGGGTTCTTATGAATGCTAGAGACTGCTTCAATTAATCTCATGTTCTCACTGTGATTTTCTGCTTGGGACTGACTGCAGGTGAAATAATTGGGAAATTATTGGTGTGGCGTCAACTGCACACCGACTGCCAAGCGTGGACACAGGGGAGCCGGGCTGCCTTTGTCTGCTTCCTCATAAACATTCTTTCCGCATTCTTTATCTGCACATAATCTTGAGACACAAAAAGCTTCTGTGTCCCACTGGGAATGTGAGAAAAATCAAACCTCTCCATTGGCTTGCTTCTGGTTGGGCACCATTAATATTTGTATATTAGCCACCCAGGTACTGAGTTGAGATAAACACTATCGGCAAGATGTCTCCTCCATTTTCTCCTGAGATACCGCTATTCTAGTGCAAAAAAACCTTAAAGAAAGATTATGCCACTTTCCAGCTTGGATGTAATGATTTGTGAAGGCTTTTTTTGTGTGAGATTTCATGGTGTTCAGCCTAATGGTTAGCCTTTAAACAGGACCGTCCATGTGGCAGGCAGTTTACAAATATATAAAACCACATTTCATCATCATCATAATCTATGTGTGCATAAAACACATTTCATCATCATCATAATCATACAGGTGTTACTTTTATAGACCAGTTTGTGCCCATGGTTTCATCCACTGAGGGCCCAATCCTCAGTATGTCTGTTTCTAGAAACATCACTGTCACTTAAGGGAGGACTTAAGGATGGATGGACTCTAGTGTATTATTGTAACTACTGCCTCATTAGAGGAGAACCCAGAGCGGAGTGGTGGTGCGCACACTTTTCATCCCAGCCCAGCACTCGGGAGGCAGAGGCAAGCAGGCCTCTGTGAGTTCTAGGCCAGTCTGCTCTACAGAGCTTGTTCCAGGACAGCTAGGACTGTTACACAGAGATAGACACCGGTCTGAGAGAGAGAGGGAGAGGGATAGAGAGAGAGAGGAAGAAAAGAGAGAGGGGGGGGGAATGGGAGTGCATAGGGAGGTTAAAAAGCAGGTGAGGAAAAGAGATGTCTGTCTAAATACTAAGGTGAGGATTTAGGAGAAACCAGATCTTGTGGCACCCTGGTTTTGGATTTTCGGGCTCTAGAACTTCAAAAAAAATTAAAAAATGTTAACCCTCCCAATGAGCCCCCAAGGACTCATGTATATTTTATGCCATGGAGTTAAATAGATCGAGAAATTGAAAATCGGGTTCCCCAGTTGAGGGATGGCAGAACCAGGAATCAGACTAGGCAGTGGGCGAGCAGAAGGGAGGTTGCTCGCTATCTTTCTATTTGGTTGCCCCTGAAAATGGAGCTGCCTGATAGCTGTGCATAGTGCCCCTGGCATTTCCCGCCTCCTGTGCTTCTGGTGAACTCTCTCCGTGGCTGTTCCATCTGAGGTGTACCCTGCAGAAGGGATCTGTCTGCAGAATCCTCTCCTCGTGTCATGCTTGGCAATTTGCTCTGGCTCAAGCAATTTCGTGGTTCCGAATGAGCAGGGTCAGCAAACACTGCTGAATTTTTTCTTGTCATGGATTAACTTTTCAAATAATAGCAAACCCGCCTTCCTGTTTTCCTCCAGCAGTGGCCTCATTCCTGCTAAAGGCTGCTATGTTGTGCTCCCCAACTGCCGTCTTTTGGAGAAATTAGTTTTATATGAATTTGGGAAGAAGGACATGAAAGCAATGAAAATTTTATTAGTATTTGAAGTAAAGTAAACTTAATAGTTAAGATTGTTCTAACCATGAAGTTGAAACTTCTTTTGACTATTTACAAATATACTTTATACGTGAGTTTTAAAATAGTTTTCTAAAATCAGACAATATTTTTGGAACTTATGCTTCAGGAAACCTAAAAAAATAACATAATTATACAAGTGTAATACAGTGACCAGTGAGGGTAGGATAGTCCCTGAAAATGCAGAAAGAGAAATGTCCTATGTCAATGTCTACATTGAGATTGCCCTGGGAAATAATTGGGCTTATTTCTGAGCTTATTAAAACACTTCCTACAAACTTGATGTCATGCCTGTTGTCTGGGTAAGAAAATAAAATTAGTTACAATTTTGTGATCTCCTTTCTTGAGGCTCCTTTTGTTATTTACTTATCACGTGTGTGTGTGTAGGGGGGTGGGTGTGTGGGGGTGTAATGTGTAGTGTGGTATGTAGGGTGTTTGTGGTGTGATACATAGGGTGTCTGGTTTGTTTGTCAGAGGGAGCTGTGCCACAGGGCACTCAAAGAGGTCAGAGAACAACTTTCGGCAGTTGGTTCTTCTCGTCCATGTGCCAGGACCTGAACGAGAGCCTTAGGATCTTAGAACGAGGATTTTCGCTCAGGAACTGTCACTTTTGATGCCCCTCTTCATGATGCTATGAGATGAAGATAATTTTCTGGACTGTGTTATATCCATTTTGTAATGTTTAACTGGGCAGAGACTAGAGCAAGGGTGAAAAGAATAAAAATACATTTTATTGATGCTGTTATTTGACACTGCATGTTTAAGAGTTAAGTTTTTAACTTCCCATTACTTTAATCATTTGTACCATTGTGAAGTAGAATATATATATATCCTGTTAAATGAGAACCACTACCAGACCAGATACCAGCACATTCCCTATTCTGTAGGCAGGACTCTTTCTGGGAGCAGAAGACACCAATGAATGCTTGCTTTGGCCTTTACTTTTAAGCTGAAACTCTTAAAAATGAACGCTGGCTTTGCAGTGGCTTAAGGCATTTTTTTTCCCTATCATGGAACCACTTTGTATTTCTGTGTGTACTTTTAGTAGAAAATATTTCTGGCCGATAAATACATGCAAAAAATGTTTGATATCATTAGCCATCAGGGAAGTGCAAATCAAGTATACACTGGGATTCTCTCTAAACCCAGTCAGGTTAGAAACTATCAACAAAGCAAAAATCAGCAAATACTGATGTGTGGAGGTTACTAAAAAAATTAAAATAAAATATAAGTGTTATGTGACTTGACTGGATTACTTCCAAGTACATAAAGTAAAAGAATCAAATGAGCTATGTACTCTGGAGATTTGCAATATACGGTCCTATTTATTATTACACAGTTTGTGATAGCTGAGCTATACCTTCAATCTAGGTACCCATCAGTGGATGAATGCATAGAGTATCTCAGTTTACAACCATTGGTGGAACACAGAGCATCCCATGTGAGCCTGAAAATATAATGAGGCTCACTGCTTTCGGTAAAATATGATAAATCTGTATTTCGTTTTCAAAATGACACCTTTGTCTTTAAAATTTACATTTTTTTAAATGTTCAAAGGTTGGTTGTTGTGGAATAATCTTTTCGTACACTGTAGCTAGGCAGGAAGAGGTTAGGCGGGACTTCCTGGTGAGAGAGAGGAAGAGGAGATGAAGCTATGCCAGGGAGGGATGTCAGAGGACACAGAGGAAGCAGAAGGTGCTTGATGTAAAAAGCCACGAAGCAAAACATAGATTAATATAAATGGTTTAATTTAAGATATAAGAGCTAGTGGGATAAGCATAAGCTATAGGCTGAGCTTTTGGAATGAATACTAAGTCTCTGTGTTGTTTGTGAGCTGGCCGCCCCCCAAAAAAGTACGACTACAACTCATTTATGTTTTATGACATTGACGTAGTTGGTAATTGAGAGAATATTTTCAAAGCTCCAGGCTTATGAGTTTTGAAAAGAGTGTCCATGAGCTGTTACTAATTGCTTTAAAAAGTGTGTTCTTTTGCATGATTGTATAATGTAGAAGTAGAGGAATGTGAATTATGGTGTTAAAGGTTCTTTAACCTTGCAATATATGTCTCCCCCACCCCCCCATGCTTATTTTTCCCTACCAAGGACTTTCTGTTTTCATGTAAAGTTTCCTATGTAAGTAAGCTTGTTCTAATTTTAAACCATTTCATTTGTCAGTGAAAGCTGAAGGAGAGTAAATATTGGATTTTTAAAATCATAGCTGATTTTTTTCCCTCAGAATTTGCTTTCAGATTTTTCAAGAATTAAATGTCATTTAAATTTATAGAAAAAGCTTCAATTCCATTACACTAAATGATTTTTGTTTTGAGCCACTTCGCATACAACACCCACTTCTCCAAGTGCCAAATACAAGTACCTATTGGCAAAAGTTACTATAAATACGGGGGATTTGCTCAGAACATCTGAATGAGTGATTTTAGCTGTAATTATCCAGGATATTCAACATGAACGGTGAGGTGGAGCCTCTGTTTAGAGGATGATTCCCCGCTTTTGTTTCTGTTATCAATGACACATTCTGCTGGATGGCAGCAGAGGCAACTGCGGCTTGTGAATGCCTGGTATTTATCCCGCATTGGGACAGACAGCAGTGCCCAGTTGTTGCCCTTGGAGAACAGCCCTCATTGTGTACAGCCTTTGAAGGACATTCAATTACAGTGTCCCGCCTTCCCGCATCTACAGGGTGGGTAGCGAGACCGCAGTAGGGAAGTCTGCAACTGACCCAAGTGCTCTTAAGCTGTGACCAGCTATAAGAGTTCTAGCCTCCTCTCTGGGTCTGCGGCATTGGAAAACTGCTTAGTCTCCCTTTCAAGGGTATTTTTGCATTACTATCTGTCCGCCACTGCTAATCTTTTCTTTCGTGATGTGCTTCCAGCAGGAGACCCACTCTTTCTTTTCATGATTGTTTTCTTTGCATATCCTTCTCTACCCCCTTTTGGTGGTGAATGTTATCTCCAGTCTTACCATTCTAAGAATTGTACCATACCATAGTCATCCACAACGTTGTCTTTTGCTCTTCAGTATCCCTCACAGTGACAACTGTGGCCCAAAGGCTTCCCAGCTTTTGTTTCTTTCTCTTTGTTTTGTTTCATGTTACAAGGTACATGAATTTTCTATGTTTCTTCTCTATGCCTGGGACCTTGCCTTTGTAACAATAGTGATTGTTAGATAAGTATTACCTCTCTCTCTCTCTCTCTCTCCTCTCTCTCTCTCTCTCTCTCTCTCTCTGTGTGTGTGTGTGTGTGTGTGTGTGTGTGTACACCCTTCCTTCTTCATCCTTTCTTTATTTTAGAAAGGGTTTTGCTATGTAGCCCTGGCTGGCCCTAAATTCCAGATCCCCCTGCCCCAGTGTCCTGTGTGCTGGGTTGATACATGTCTACTATCATATTGGGCCATGTATGCATATTCGATGGATTGTGTGTTCTCTAAAGCATTTTAATAAGAACATTTATAACTTTATGAAGTTTTGGATGTTGGGAAAGTTTTCCAATTGCAGGTTGGAAATTGATGATGTAGGCATGCATAAGGCTTGATAGCTCGATGGCAGCTTACTTCCTTAGCCACTGATGATAAATGTGTACTGGGCGATGTTAGAAACAATTGGTCTAAACTCACGATGTCATTACTTAGGTAATTTTTAAAAATGTGATTATCACTTGATTGTAACAAAAGCCAAAGGTTAACACTTTTATAGAGTGCTAGGTATTTCTGATAATTTTTATAATCATGTAGTTGAACTGTAATTATATAGCTTGAGTCTTATTTGTGGGTTGCATCAAAATTTGATGTAATTTCCACTCATTATATGTAGATTATTCTTTTCACTGGGGGTTCAGAGACCCCTATCTAATGCTTCTGGTCCTGTGAACATCCTGTTGGGATTGTGTATGGTTAAAGAGGAAACTTCACTTTTATGAGATTTGTATGTATTTTGAAGCAAATTTAAATGACAGTACTTTTAGTTATAAGTTTGATTTGTATTTTCTGAAAGGAAGAGAACTATTGAGTTTAAAAATTTGAATTGACTTGAACAAACCATGGCAATTAAATTTCTTTTTTGCGTCGCTTAAAATTATGTATTTATTTGTGTGTGTGTGTGTGTGTGCGCGCATGCATGAGCACGCACGTGACATACACACATTATCAGGTGAGTGGGAGTGCCCACAGAGCCCAGAGGCTTGTGAGTCTCCGGAGCTGGAGTTATAGGGAATTGTGAGCTACTCAATATAGATGAAAGAGCTGAACTTAGGTCCTTTGCGAGAGCAGTATAAGGTCTTAACTGTTCCCACTCCAGAATCATCCTTAAATTAATTGCTTTTTTTTCAAGACAGGGTTTCTCTGCAGCTTTTTTTTTTTTTTTTTTTTTTTTTTTTTTTTTTTTTTTTTTTAGAGCCTGTCCTGGAACTAGCTCTTGTAGACCAGGCTGGCCTCGAACTCACAGAGATCCGCCTGCCTCTGCCTCCCGAGTGCTGGGATTAAAGGCGTGCGCCACCACCGCCCGGCTATAAATTTTTAAGATTCATTTATTTGATCTGAAAGGATATTCTGTCTGCATGAACTACGTATGCCATGAATCTGCCTTGTGCCTTCTTAGCCAGAAGAGGGTTTCAGATCTGTTGAAACTGGAGTTATGGAAGGTATGGGCTACCATGTGGGTGCTGGGAAAAGAACCAGGGTTTTCTGCAAGAGTAGTAGGTTTATAACCACTGAACCATCTCTCCAGCCCCTAAATTTATTTTCAAATATATGATGTAATTTTTTTCTGTTCTGTTTTTACTTTTCAGCAGCATATTTTGGGATTTTATTAGCAGTTTTTGAAATAAAACATTAAAGAATGTACACGGAATTGATTTATGTTTTAAATGTTTACTTTATTGTGGATTGGTCAGGGAATAATTTTCTGCTTAGCTTGTTTCTGACTCTAGGCATTACATCCATGTGTATTACACTTGAGAAAGGACCCAACAACATGGAAGGTAGAGTCACAGGCACTCAGATTAGTGTGTTGAGGATGATATTATATGGTTTGACGTAAAAGGCTCACATGTAGGACTGGTTCAAGTCCATAGTTGACTTTATTTGGGAGTGGAACTCACCTGTGATCCCAGTCTCAGGAAGTCCAGGCAAGAGGATTACTGCAAGTGTAAATACCAGCCGGAATTATTTAGTGAGACCCTGTTTCTCCCTTCCCCTGCCTTAACAAATTCATGTGAAAACTTTGCCAGGATTCCAAACAGTGTTTGCAAAAACTTATAGAGAGTGCTGTAACTCTGACCGGGTTCAGAAGAACAGTTAGTGCACAGGCAGCCCTGCGATTAGTGAGAAAACTGAAGTTAGCTAAAATATGCCTGATCTTTAGACCTGCTTGCGGCTGCACACAATTTAGGGTGAAAGGTGAGGAGTAAGCCTGTCAACACCACATGACAGAAAACATCCTCCCCTCTCTTCGTTTTGCTCCATGAACGTGACAGCTGTACCAGTCAGTGTGCATCCAGGATGGATCATCTATGATGGTGAAGGACACTTCGCTTGGTCGTTAGGACATGTTTCTGAGGCATCAAAGGATGTGCAGCAGGACCACAAAGAGGAGAAAATAGACTGCAAAGGAAATGACTGACCCTGGAAATTATTAGGACATCCTGGGCAGGATGTCATTACCAAATCTCGTTCCATTATTTGTATAAAATGATAAAATCTATACACACCAGAGGACAATGGCTGACGGAGGGAAAGGGAATTGGCCTGTGGACATGTTGTGTTCTCCTAGCTTGTTACTTTTCATTTGACGTTCAGTTTAATTATAGTACAGGTTTAAACCAGTTGTGTGTGCAAGGTCTGCCTAATGATAGGGTACACAGATCATATCTGGGACTAGCTCTTCCTAACAAAGTTAGCCATGATCTTTGCAAGGTGACAGCGACTGCAGAGCCTCATGGGTGATAATAACTGGGACACCTGGGACTATTGTCAGTGCACAAATTATTTGTTACTATTTTTTTTTCTGTTCCTCTGCTTATCTTCATAAAGTTACTCGGGCTTTGAAGGAGTCAGGCTCAGCATTATTATAGTCAAACTGCAGATTCGGAATCCCAGGGAAAAGGCGCTGAGTGACTAATTAAACTTGATAATTTCTGGATTAGTTTTTTAAATTTTAAACGAGAAACACACTGCTTTTTTTCTGTTGAGAAACCTCTTGTGAAAATGAGTGGGGAAAAAAAGTATGAAAAAAAGAAGAAAGCAAAACCCCGTCTTCCAGGAAGTGAAGTCAGAATTAGGTTTTTGAATATTTTCATGAAAGCTATATTCTTTTTTTTTCTTTTTAAAAACACTAGTAGAGGCAATATGTAAATGAGTCAGGATGAAAAGTTTCCTAGGAAAAATCTGCACATAGTTTTATAATGTAGTGCAGTGTTCTGTGTTCATGGTTGGGCTGGTGGCAGCACTAAGGTATTAAGAGCCCACACTTGGATACTTAATAGACAGTCACATTAGCAGAATGTTATTTGTATCGGGAGTCCTGTATCTAAGGAAGTTACCCTTTCTTGGCTCAGCAAAGGAAGGGGAGTGCTGTGGGGTGTTGATGTGTCAAGCGCTTTGTGAGCAGGATACCACCTGGTTCCTCCTTGCTCTGACTTCACTTGTTGTTGTCTGGGATAATGACGACTGCTCATTGGCCTGATGCCTTCTCTTGTAGGAGACAGATGCTATCTGATCCCTCTTGTTAGAAGAATTCCCAGAATAGGCCATCCAGCCTAGAACAATTGGTGTCTTGTTGATGGCAACGGTAGAAGAGGAATTCTGTTTCCTTGCGCCTCACTTTCTGTTCATGTCTGCCCTGGGATAGCCAGGACATGGACACTGACTGACTAGTTGTGGGGTCCTTGGTTGGTATTGAAGAGGCACTCTCTTTTGTTTATCACCATGTTGCAACACCCCAAACTCTATGAATATTTACATTCCCAGGAGAGCATATTATCTCTATTGAGCCTACCTTCTATCCTGTGCTTCTGCTTGTCTTTTTCTTTTCTTTTTTTTTTACATTTTAGTTTTCTTTACTCCAGTTAGCTCACAAATAAAAATATTACACAACTAGTCACTCACTTGTCCTGTCCAAAATTCTGTGTAATTAGCGGGGCCGTTCTGAAGCAGTGGAGCTTTTCTTAAGCTTTTACACCTTCACTAACAATTAGGTTTTGATTTATTTATCCAACACAAAAAACGAACAAAAAGTAAGATGAGTTGAAACATGGGGGGAGAAACGTAGCTTTCTAGTTTCCTTAATGACCTGTGTCCTTTTACTTACATTCTATTTTAAACTCAAAGATAAACACCGACAGTTGCTTCCTCTTGCAGATCCTAGCTTGTAAATGGACATGTGCATTAGAGTGAGTATAGTAGACAATTTAGAAAGGAGACCAAAAAAGGGGTCATGCTACATGATGAGGAAGAATAGAATACAGACAAATGCTTGATCGTTTTGTTTCTTTGTTCATTTCCTTGTGTCAGGGTCTCACCCTTTGGTCTAGTCCAGGTTGCCGTGAACTCCAGGCAACCCTCATTCCTCAGAGTGATGGGATTCCAACCGGGAGCCAACACGTTACATTCTTTCACCAACTCCAACTAAGCTGGTCTTTTCCCTAGTCCTTTCCACCTTACTCCCTTCTCTTCATTTCACAACACATGTCATCACAGTCTAGATTTTATTGCTTCTGTTTCAGGGCACCAAACAGTCAACTAAACTAAGCTAAAGTGTCTAAACACAAGCACCAAATGCATTCTAGTGCGGTACGTAAGATCAGAAAATGCAGGCAGAGATGAACCGCTAGAGTATAATCTCAGGGCCCCCAGTGAAGGTGGCATTATAGCCGTGCATGTTTTCCTGATATTCCCTGTCTGCAGAGAGCTAGAGGTTGTTTCTCAAGCTCAGTAAATACTTAGGTCCCATTAGAGCCCAGGAGTCAGTTTTCTTTGAACTACTTGGGGCAGGTGCTTAAGACAGACAGCCTCAAACTCCTTGCATATGACATTAATTCTAGCTTGTGCCTGAAAGTCCTTGTAAGAACAATTTATACATTTTGTTTTGAGGCAGTACACTGGCTTAGAATGGGAAAAAAATAACAGCAGCTAGATGATCCATTTAGAGCCCCCATTGATGTAGCTAATAAGTCCTTATTGTGGGCTTAATTTTATAGAGATTCTATGTTATACATACATATATATGTATATATAGAGAATGATACAAACCATAATATACGTTTATTTTAAGCCTGCCAATCTTAGAGAGTCATGACGATTCTTGGTAGAAGCTGAAGGACTAGCTCTGTTAATCAATTAATAGTAATACAATGTGAAACAAATGAATAAATAGAATCCAATCAAAGCACCAGCAACACAAGAAATAATTATTGTTTTGTCAGGTCAAGAAAGAGGTAGGGAGGCTGAGAACTGGGAGAGGAAGGCATATGGAAGCTATCTGGGGGGGGGGGGCAGATCCCTGCAATTCACTGTTGCAGATGCTGCACACACATCACAGGTGAATCATGGGGTACTGACCCCTCCTGAGCAAGTCTATTCCATTCATGCTATGCCAGCCTGTTGTCTTCTGCTTTAACTTAGGTAGTTAGTTGCTGGCTGTAAGTTTCTAGCATTATAAAGAAATTAAAATGCAAAGCGTTTAGTATACAGAACTGCAAAACTTAAAAAAAATATTGCTTACATTTATTGGTTTAAATGACATTATGTCTGTATATGTGCACATTAGTACAGATCTCTGCAAAGCCCGGAAGAGGGCTTTGGATTTCCCTGAAGGTGGAGTTTATTGTTGTAAGCTCCCTGATACAGATGTTGTGAACGAGTCCTCTGTAGGAATGGTACAAACTCCTAATCATTAAGTCATCTTTCCAGTCTCCAAAACTGCACTTTTTTTTTTGTTGTTGTTTGTCTAAATACTGGCAGATTTAAGTGTCTGAGCTTGAGTGATTTCTATGTGCTTCAATTTGACAGAAGGACAAAAATACGGACGGTGCGAAATGATGAAAATGTGTCTATTAAAATTAATTAAGATAAAAGGTGTTGCTTGCTTTAAAAAAATAATTTGTTTTTTCCTGCTTCAAAATTGCATGGAAAGTTTAAGGCCAGGTGACTCTGCCTTACAGCTTCTTGCTGGAGCCCTCCTTCCTGGAAAGTAGAGGACTGCCTGTTCATGGTAGGACGTGATCTAGCGCAGCCCGTTGGTCTGGGTGTGACCAAGAGGCCACCTGGGAGAAGAGAGAGTAGTGATGGATCCTAAGAGATGTATTAGAGAACATTGAAGAATTTCTCATGACTCGAGTACATTTTCGGCTGTGTACAGTGTGATACACAAAGACTGAGAGCTGACCAGGTTACTCCTTTCCCCACAAACCCTTTCCCTCCCAGCCCATTTTCCCAAGGCCCTCCTCTGCCCTAATCCTCACTGTGGGCTCTGAACAGGATGGAATTTGGATGTGGATTGGAACGGAGCAAATGTAGGAACATTATCATTGTTTACTTTGTAGAAAAGAGCTGTGAGGCCAGATTCCCTCCTAGTCAGGAGACTGGCTAAGATTGCTGCTTTTTTCTTTTCTTACTTCTTAAGTTGCAACATCATAATCATTTCAGAAAGAACCATTTATCAATCATCTATCTATCTATCTATCTATCTATCTATCTATCATCTACCTACCTACCTACCTACCTACCTATTTATTTATTTATTTATTTATTTATTTATTTATTTATTTATTTATTTTCCTTCCGGTGACATCTAAGTAGTTGTAATAGCTTTGTGTATGTGTTTTGTTGACATTGAAGAGGTAAAGTCCTTGCCCTAACCTGGGTCATTGAATGCATATACACGTGAATGCAAGACCAGAAGTCTTGAGATCTTAGAATACTTGCTAGATGCTGAGATCCTCTCTCCCAGTCCCTTCCCCCTTTTTAATTTTTTTTATATTTTTAATTACTACTACTACTACTACTACTACTACTACTACTACTACTACTACTACTACAGATTTTTACCTTCTCCCCTCCTCCCATTTCCCTCTCCTTCCCCTCATTCCCCCTCCTCCTCCCTCTCCAGTCCAAAGAGCAGTCAGGGTTCCCTGCCCTGTGGGAAGTCCAAGGTCCTCTCCCCTCCATCCCGGTCTAGGAAGTTGAGGATCCAAACTCATTAGGTTCCCACACAGCCAGTATATGGAGTAGAATCATAACCCAGTGCCTTTGTGAGTGAGGTAACCCAGACCCAAAAAAGATGAATATGGTATGTACTCTCTCATTAGTGGATTCTAGCCATAAATAAAGGACATTGAGCCTATAATTCATGATCCTAGAAGCTAAATAGGAAGGTGTACCTCCAAAAAAAAAAAAACGTAGTTATCCTCCTGGATATTGGAAGTATACAAGATTTCCAGGAATAAACTGAGAGCTTGGGGGTGAGGGTGGGATGGGGATAAGGGGAGATGGGGAGAGAGAAGCCAGTCCCCCTTTTGAAGTCAGAACAATAGCAGGCACACACTAGTCTACTCAATGTTTGCTGAGGTTTTAACACCCTCCACTCCCTCCATAAATCCACCCCTCTGACTCACCAGGAATGTCTGCCTTACTTTGCACTCTCCAGGGATGAATAGGAACCCTGCTGAAGGGGGCCGGAGGTGGAAGAACACAGGTGGCTAAGGGCAGGCTGATAGGAAGCCAAGCTCACCTGTTAAGGAAAAGACACTATAGGGAGTTGCTGCTGGTATTTGCGCCCTGGCGATTTAAATCCGAGAAGTGCCTTGCCTTACAGGAGAGGGCTTTCTTAATTTGCCTGAGGATTTCAAAATGACAAGTGTCTATTTTTTTTCAGGCTAGGCTGTGGCATTCCTTGGCTAAGCTGAAGAGAAAAGCTGCCGTGAAATCGGCCTGCTAAGTGGCCAGCAAGGCAAGCTTGCCTTTCCCCGTGCTCACAGACAGGACAGCCCATTCATGGAGATCCTTGCTCCTTGAGTGTCACCCTTCTAAACCTCCACGTGGCTGGAATCCACCCCTTTGCTTTTTAGCACTGTCTGTCATGCCTTTGTCAGGATTAGCTGGTTGGGGCAGGTGGGGGTCAGAGGGTACCCAGCACCCATGCATTGAGTGAAAGGACCAGCCCGTCATTGGAGTCGTTCTTGATGGGATCCACTGAAGGTGTTTGTGTGTGCAGTAGTAGTACAGGGAGGAGAGATGTGGATAGGAAGGAGGAAGCCGGGGACCATAAGTCAAGTCATGGTGATTGTTAGCCGTCTTTAATCTTTGTGCTACTTACTTTGGACTGACTCTAGGTATCAAAATAGTGTCTCTCAAGGTCTCATGAATTCATTCACTTCCAATTAGGTAGGAATGCTGTGCCCGCTATTTCATCAGGTCCTCACTGGTATCTGCATGGGTGAGATACTGATTAAATTGCCAGCAGGATACAGTTCCTTCCCTTGGCCCCCGCATATGGTGGCAATGTTGACAGTGATGATATGATGAGCAGCTAATTTGCTCTCAAGGGTCTCAGGTTGAACAGTGCCCTTCTCGCAGACATGAGAAAGAAGGTGGCCTTTAGTATAAACTACGTTTCATTTTTAGCGTAAACTGCATTCATTGAGAATAACTTAATGGAAGGAAATTTGTAGCTAGATTGTATATCTCAATATTTTTTCTGTCAAAATACACATCACAAAGATCAGCTGGCTGTTACGCAACTTCTTATTGTTAATATTTTCAGAAGCAGTAGATAAGTGTCCTGTTTTCTTTACTGCTTTTAAATAATATTAGTGATAAATAGTGGTTGTTCTTCCAAGGTCCGTGTGTAGACTTTTATTTCTAGGCTACGGAAAACTATATTGTAACTTTGTGCCAACTGTTGAACGTACTTGGAAATATTCCCATCCCCTTCTTGTGTGTGCGCCTGTTGTGTGTGTGTGTGCGCGCGCGCGCGCGCGCGCGCCCGCGCGCGCACACACACATGCTGAGAATTTAAACTGAAAACCTCTGCTATATAGGCAGGTGTTTTTGAACTATATCCCATCCCTTAAATTAAAATTAAGAACATCTTAAAAATTGCTTACAAGATTGTTATATTTACAACAGTTACAGCTCTGTCTTGTCTCTTCCCCCAACCCCTCCTGTGCCCTCCCACTTCCAAGTTCATGATTTCTTCTTAATTATTGTTGCACAAATGGAGACAGGTAGACAGACATTTATAAATGCAGCTTTTTGAGTCCATTTAGTGCTGTTAATACATGTGTTTTTTTAGGATTAATTTCTTGGATTTGGATAATCCATCAGTGGGCTTATTCCTGGAGAAGACTGGCATTAATTGCCTGTAGCTTTTGTCATCTAAGGGTGAGGCCTTGTTAATATTAACCAACTCGGTTGACTTATTGACTAGTGTTACTGTTATGCAGGTCTCGTTTAAGTGACCATATTTTTGAATGTTCATGGATTCAGGTTCTTTTTCATATATAGAGGATACTATCTCATAGCCGACTTCTTGGTCTTCCAGCTCTTAAAATCTTTCTGCCTCCTCTTTGATGTTCACTGAGCTTGAGGAGTAGGGTTTGTGACGTAGACGGATGTATTGACTGGGGTTGGACACTCCTTAATCAGTTTCTTTCTGATTTTTTTTTTTTTTTTTTTTTTTTTTTTTTACCAGTTGTAGCTACTGGTGGGTTTAAGGACAAGTACTTAGAGTGCTGTTAGAAACCGTACTCGTTTAGGAAAGTGGCCAAAGAAGGTTTTTCTGTAGGGTTTATGATCTAAGAAGTCATGGGTAGTTGGCTGTATTTACTCTAGTAGGCTCAATTCCCTCCTATTATGTGGTTTTTAAATCCAATAAGACACCTGTCGGTTGTTTTCCAGACATAAGTGTCATTGTTGGGGGATACCTTGCCATGCCCATTATTGTTGTCCAGACTGGCTTTGAACTCATTCTGTAGTCTAGGCAGGAATTGAATTTAAAGACCCCTGCCACAGCCTCCTGAGTAGCTGGCATATAGGCCTATACCCCCATTTCCACTTTCTTCTTAGCTACAATATATCTGCTAATTCCTAAGTTTTACTGTGTAGATTTTCTTAAATCCAACTTGTTCCGTTCCGGAAATCAAGTTTCTTACTTTATTTGCTGTACATTTGTTAACTTCTTGTAAATTTTACTCAAGGTAGTTTCACACTAACTTGAGTAAATATTTTCGCCCTTGACTCTTTTTGGTTGCCTTGACCCTTGACTTAATAAAATTTGAAAATCACATTTTAACATTTTATTATCTCTTTATTAAGTCCTTGGTAAAATTTATGCAACTATCCTTAGTTTATTTATTGGTGTTAACAATGTGTTAATTTTTTAAAATCGGAGGATTATTATTTTTCAGTTATGAAACTTGTTTTTTGACAGTGTCAGTCTCTGCCACACACACACACACACACACACACACACACACACACACTGCATTTTGGTTCCTCTCTCCTCACGCACTCTTATCCAGCTCCTACGACATCTGTCCCCATTCGAAATCTCTTTCTCAGATTTGTGTCTTTGTTTTGGTTTGTAATCACTGGGTTTTCTAGGGCTGCATGAGTGACCATGGGTCATTATCCAGTGGAATCCAGTGGGCTCCCCAATGAGTACACATTTGAAGATAGTGACCCTCTTTTCCCTGAATTCATCAGTTGTCAGTAGTTCATCAGGGAAAGGTAAGGCTCCAGAAGGCTCTTCCCCATCCATGACTGGCGATTTACCGTCTTGTGTAGGTGCAGTGTAGGCAACCGCAGATGTGAGTTCACGACTGTCCCAGTTGTGTTATGGCCAAAAGATGGCATTTCTCCTTATCTTCAAGATCTCCCATTCTTTCTCGCCCTTCTTCCCTGATAATCCTGGAGGGATTGATATAAATGTCCTGTTAAGGCCTGAAAACTCAACTCTCCCATATTCTCAGCACTTTGAGCAACCCAACGTTTCTGCATTCGTTGCCAGTCATTGCGTAGCATAATTTCTCGGATTGAGGCTGAGTGTAGCAGTTGTCTGCGACTAAAAACAAAAATGCTCTCAGAGTAGTTGGCTGTTTGGCTTTACAATTGTAATAGATTCCCTCTCTGGCCAGTGGCCTTCGGAGCCACGGATTTTTACTGGATTTATAGTAATGAATCTGAATTCCCTTCTGCAGTGGGGCCCTCTCGTTTCATTAAAATGGTGTTGGTCATCCCCATAGTAGCTGTGTCATTATAACAACACTGGGAACAATTTCCCAGCAGGTTGGTTCTGTAGTTTGTAGTGTTGACATCTAGGTAAGCTTCCTGGTTGGTGCCTTTTCTCCCTTGGAAAGCTGCACAGCACCTTCCCACTTTATACAGCCTGGTCCATAGAGAAGAGGCTTTCAGTTCAGTTCTGTTTTGATTTCTCTGCATCTTGCAACTATCATACATGGTGTCAGTAGTTGAAGCTTCTTTTCTTCTGGTGTGCAACTAAGAGGGATGGTGATAACCTGTATAATTTTGGGGCCTTGAGGGCCTTTTTCTGATCAACTGCTCATCGAGAAGCATCTCATACTTGTCAGTGAGATTCTTCCTTCCTTCCGTCCGTCCTCCTTCCCTCCCCCTTTCTTTTTCTCTCTCTCTTTCTGTCTCTCTCCCCCTCTCTTCTTCCCTTCTTTCCTTGCTCCTCCCTCTTCCCCTCCCCCTCTTTCTTTCTTTTTTTTTTTTTTTTGTTTTTTGAGACAGGGTTTCTCAGTAGCCATGGAGCCAATCCTGGAACTAGCTCTGTAGATCAGGCTGGCCACAAACTCACAGAGATCCACTTGCCTCTGCTTCCCGAGTGCTAGGATTCAAGGCATGCACCACCACCGCCCAGACAGTGAGATTCATGTAACTCATGGTTTCTAGAGAAGCGTTATAAAGCCAAACAAAACACCTTGTTCCTGAGTTTTATTTTATTAACACATATTGAGCTGATGAAATTGTAGGTTTTTGTATGGTTTAATCGTAAACTCATCATTTTTGATTCCTCACCTCCTTATCTTGATTAACAAAATCAATTTGGAAGGCACACATACTTATTGAAATTTCCCAACCACTAGACCTTAGTATAACATATTCTAAGCTCTCTAGTAATTAAATATAAGCCTAGAACTTAAATAAGTATGATACGTGAAAACTGTGAGCACAATTTGCTGAATTAAACCAAAGTGAAATGACGTTTACTTAGTCATTGATGAAACTAAATTATTTTGAACATTACCAAACTGAGAAAGGGCAATAGTTCAATCCTCCATGTCTTCTCACCCCTGCTTCCTGGAAAACAAGGATCACAAAACAGGCAGCAGCCAGCGGGCAAAACGACACCAAACCATATTAAAAGTGAAGTAAAACAAAATGTGCGTGTTTTATATACTTACTGGACTAATCTGACAACATTGCAATGATATTATGAGTCTCCAGTTATTATTTATGTATATTCCTGCCATCCCTTCTTGCTTACCTGATAGGTAACACTGCTTATATGTGTTTGTACTCATTGACCTAGGTTATGATGCCTAGGATATTTCAAAATATTTGTGACCAAGATACTGAGATTTTTTTGTTGTTTTCTTTGATAATTAACTGCCAAATTAAATTATATACATTCAAACAATGTGAGGGTTTTCTAAATATGTATATTCCACAACAATGATCAAAATCAAATTATTGAAACAGCGGTCATTAGCATGGTGTATTTATGTGTGTTTTTCCAGTTGTTTTTAAATAAATTATGATTATATGGTTCTAATATTAACTGGGTAGTTCTTGGCATGAAGGGAGGAGATACTGATGAGCCCAATGATGTGTGTGAGTGCATGTGTGTGTATGTGTGTGTGTGTGTGTGTTTAGCTCCCAGGTACCGAATTAGAACTGTACCATTAATGTCCTCTGTGAAAATTACACAGAATGAAGCAATGCCTAAAGTATAATAGAAAATTTGTCTTAGCTAACTAGCATTTTCTATGTATTATAAAAATGTCTTAGCTCCTCTAAGCTAGTGTTGGTTTAACAGACTAGGTGGGCTGTTGGTGGAAGGTGTTCATATCCGCATTCGATACTGTACACGGAAACTCTACCCTGAACATTCGGTTGGAACATCACTGCAAGCCCTCTCTTTTATTAGCAAGTGCCATCTGTTTCTGCTCGAGAATTAAAAATACTGTTTTCATCTGTGAAATGATGGCTCTCGAATACATATCCCCGCCCAGCCTTTTCTGTATGCCTCAGATGTGTTTAAGACTTTACCCAAATGGGGACACTTCGGAGGACCTTAATAGTCTGTTTAAATGTGGCTGTGCCATTGGCTCTCAAGTATGCTTCTTACCATTCCTACAGTTCTAGCTACCCAGGCCAGAAACTTGAGATCTGACTCTGATTCTTTGATGCTTCCTTATACTACAATCTTACACTGACTTTTGAAATTCTCATCCCTGTACTGCCCATATATCCTGCTGCTGCTGTTGGGAACATGAGTGTCATCCCTGGGACATGTGGGCCCTCCTCTCGTCTGTCTTGGTTGGACAAATAAGCTTTTGTTTTTCGAGGTAAGGTTTCTTTGTGTGGCCCTGGCTGCCCTGGAACTTGCTCTGTAGACCAGGCCTGCTTCAAACTCACAGATGTCTGCTTGCCTCTGCCTTTCAATGCTGAGATTAAAGGCGTGCGGCACCATCGCCTGCCCCAAATAAACTTTTCTATCCCGTCCATCTTTCATTGTCGTCTCAAAGTATTTTTGTCTAATGAAAACCTCATCGTGTGAATCTGCTCTTAAATGATTAGGGTGTCTCTGGAGTATAGCTTCTTGTCTTCAAAGTTTTTTGTTTGTTTTTTTTTTTATAAATATGCTAGTATTCCTTTAAATATGTTATCTTGCGTATTCACCTCAACAACCAAGTGAAGAAGTAAAATTGCCAACATCTAGAACAAAGAGAAGAAATGCTTGGTCCGAATGTGAGACTCCAAGAGCGAACGCTGCACCATTTCTTAGCTCTCCATATGGACAGTCTGTGAAATTCAAAGCAAACAGAGGGACTTGGACCCGTTTTAGATCATTATGTAACTGTGGCGTGCAATTCCAGCTGCTGTAAAGATGATTGCTTTAAATTTCATAGTGAGAAATTAATGCTCAAAGGCACTGGCTTGTGACCTGTGTAAGCATTAATGTGTCTTAAGCTGTTTGTTCCATTGAGTAGGGGCTTTGGTTGAGACATCCAATATTTTTAGATGCATTTGCAGCATTTATACATGATTGTCTCGTTTTACCAGGTCTCACAAGGTCTTTCCTTGACCTTGGGCCATTGACAGTTGGGGGCATACATTTGCCTCAGAGAAAAGTATAATGCTTCTCACCCTTGCTGAGATGTTGTTTCCCATTTGTCTTCTGCCCGAGGCACTTGTGAATTTCATTCTTGCAGAAGTTAAAAAAAAAAAAAAAACTTAACAAATGTTGATAGATAAAGCCATTGGAAACTTTTGGTCTTAAAGTTTGATTTGAACAACGGAATATACAATACAGATGTATACCACAGCCTGATTTGCCATTCTTGTTTTTTGACATTGAATTCGTATTCCATTTTAAGTGTGTATATATATATATATATATATATATATATATATATATATATATATATTTGGGGTCATTGCTCTTCTTCAAAGGGCAAATGGATTGCAAATAACAGTTTTTCCATTGAAAAATGCTGTCTTTTACAGTTTTTTTTGAATGACTTCAGGCATGTCTATTTCTAATGCCTCTTTAAGAATTTCTTACTCTTGATGACAACCATGCCTCCTTGAAACATTTGGCTTCTCCCAAAACATGGCTTTAATTTTTTTAAGCATTCTGTTCTTTCTTTGACTTAAGAAACCAAACTATGTAATTTAATATGGTTAAGTGATGCCTATAAAAACCTGGCAATTACTTTAAATAGAACTTAATTACTATTCATTATAACCTCAGATTTAGGCCAGTGATTATTGATTGATGATCTATATCCCTGTGAGGTTAAATGGACAGGAATTGTGTGCCGGAAAACTCCAAAGTTAGAACATTTTAAAAAAGTATTGCATTTTGTTTTTATGTTATTTTATCTTGAATTCCTCTTTTCTTCTTTGCACTTCAGACAACAATGTTCCTCTAGAGTGAAAACCATAGGGCTGTAGGAAGGTGTACTTGGGTTTTTTGGTTTTGTTTTTTTTTAAAGACCATGTTAGTTTCACAAGATAAGCTCTGAATGCTGATGAGCAAGATTCTTTATACTAACATCTTGGGAACACTTGTTGAGATATTGTAAGGTCAGAAAAACCATAAGAACTTTAACATATAGAATTTTCAAAGTCTCCAAAGAAATCTTTGAATGATTGCTAGCAGTGAATGATTCTATGAACATAGAAAGTCCCGTTGTAGATGATGCCATGTTGGATTCTGTGGTACTGACAAGGAGTTTGGGAAATCACCACTTAGTATCATAGTAGTATGGACTGACTTGGAAAAGTACCGCTGGGTGTCGAATTGGATGTTGGAGATGTTTGATGAACAGCACAATATTTGCATGATCTTATATCCTCATTATAGTAATTACAAGCATTTAAATGGAGAAAGTGGGCTAAATCCCTACAGAGGAACAGACAAGACATCATGTGTTAGTGTTGTCTTAGGTGTTTGTCGAGGCCGGAGAATGACTCCAAGTGTGAAGGCCTTCAGATTAGGTTCTGTAGTCATTTGGCAAGAAATTCATGACTTGACTCTCATTCATCAAGAAGCTGCAGATAAACCCTGGGAGAGGGGTAGTCTAAATCATACTCCATCTCTAGTTTTCAGAATGTCAAGTGTAAGAAAGAAATAGATACGATTACATGGAAGGGAAATCTTGGGGGTGGGGCACCCTGGACAAAGAGCTACAGGCTACTAATGAATGCTAAGAACAGGAAAATTACACTTCCCTAGAATGAGTCCACACCCCAAATTTGTTATCCAGTATAGAATGGTCAGTCCTAAGAGTGTATGTGTGTGTGTGTGTGTGTGTGTGTGTGTGTGTATGTATGTATATATATATATATATATATATATATATATATGTCACACTAAATAGACTCAGTAGTTTGTACTCATATAGTTATATATTTATGTATGTATGTATGTATGTATGTATGTATATATATATATATGTGTGTGTGTTTGCGTGTGTGTGTGTGTGTGTGTGTGTAACAAAAACAATTAAAGCAAAAGAGGCCATGATAGGATAGGGAATGAGGAGGAGGGATATGGGAGAGGTTGAAGGGAGGAGAGAGAAGGGGAAACCATGTAATTGTAGTTTAAATAAAAAAAGGAAAAAAAAAAGAAAGACATAGACTAGGAGTCAACTGTGTGAGCTGCCACTGATGCTGTTTGAATCTGGATCCAGTCTTACAGTAGAAGATGCTCTTCACAAAGACATTATTGTGTCAGTTGAATATAAACTATGAGTTATATGAGCTGAAGCCTCTGGGATTTTTTTCCCCTCTATGGGAACAAATATTATTTTAGGGTTTTACATGTGGCACTTTTATCTTGACATTAAAATCCTCTGCTGTAGTTTACATTGTTGTTATGGATAACAAAGAAGTATAGCTGTGTACCAGTAAAATTTCATTTTAAGTCGAGTGGCAAGCCAGATTGCCCAGTTTGTCAAATCCTGGGCTGCATAATCAGGAAAATTAATGTTCAATTTTTCCTTTTTAATAATAGTATTGTTTTTTAAGAGAATATTATTGTCATCTAGAAATAAAAATCATTGAGTTGTTGGAAGGCAAAAGATATGTCATATCATTATCAAGTTGTTTACAAAATATAAATATGTGGAATAGATGTTGAAAAATGTGATTAGATATGGAAAACTGGCAAATTTTGGTAAAGGTCATAAAGTAGTCCTTTGGTTTGTCTTATTCTTGGAGTTTTTTTAAAATATAAGTTAAATTATTTCTAAATAAACAAATTAAGGGAGTTCCCCAAACTTAAAAACAAGCCATATCTAGCAAGTCAATGCTCTCACGCCCACTCTGTGCCTGGCTGCCTTGTGCCATCTGCGATAGGCTGAGCAGCGTGAATAAACAGAGGCTGCAGAACCAGGCTTTGGGAGGCTGTGCCGATGAAAGGCGGAATTCATGAGGGGAAATAAACCCCAGAAAGAAACAGAGCAGAGTTAGGAGGAAGGCTCTGCCGCATTGCCAAATTTCTTGTATCTTTATGTGCTCTTGGGAGAAGCAGTTTGAGGGAGCTTTTGCTTTGCCTGTTCTTGCTGTCCTTGGTCCTCCTGCTTTCGTTTTGTCTGTGATTACATTTTCTTTTTCCTGTTCCCTGCCTTCCTTTTACCTTCCTCTCATAACCTGCTCACTGCTGATACATTCTTATTAAGTATTGACTCAGTCAAAATCTGTGCCAAGAAGCAATGTGACTGTGTGAGAATCCTATGAAACCCCACTTAAGACTGCAGTGTGCAAGTGTCCATTGTGATCCTCAAATGCACGATGTACCTCCTGGATTCAGGCTTTGGTTAAACATAGGAAGAAATATGCTTACCAGTGATGCCATTAACCTGGTCTGTTCCACAGCCAAACCACTTTGCTCTTATTGATTATGCTGCTTTTATTATCGTTGATGTTGTTATTATTATTATTATTATATTGTTTTCTGAAACAAGATTTCTCTCTGTAGCCCCGGCTGTCCTGGAACTCACTCTGTAGCCAGGGTGGCCTTGAACTCACAGAGGTCGGCATTTCTCTGCCTCCTGTTTGTTCAGATCAAACGCGAGCCACCACTGCCCAGATTGCCTTGTTCTTTTTGTGAACTTGCTTTATGCACATTTATCAAATGCTCTGCTGCCTCCTTTAGTTTGCATTTGTTTTCCCTTTGAACTTCTACTTGATGTTGTAATCCGGTTTTCTCAGCAACCCCACTTGCACCCTGGTGAGCTGCTTTCTGTCAGCACTGCTTCAACAGGTTTGTCTCAACCCTTTCTGTTTACCTTCTAGAATCCCCTTTCCCACTCATTTTACTTTTTCCTATTCATCTTTTACTTGGTTTGTGTGTCAGGATGCTTTAAGATTTCAAATGTCCCGTGTTGTTGATTTTCACTGCAAGCACAGAAATACCTTATAGCACTCTAAACAGAAAAGATAGCTCCCTGCAAAATACCTTTGTCGTGTTTACGATAGAGACTGGCAACACGGTGCATGTATGCATCAGTTCTCTGACTATTTCTAGTGTTGACCTTGACAGTCAGTCCTACAAATATTAAGTTTATTCAAAACTAAGAGAACATTGTTCCATAAAACTAACTTTTAAAGGCTATCTTTCAATATTTATTAAAGGCATTATCATAGATTTTAAGAATGTTGTAAGCTTTTATAGGATTTTAATCTAGCTCTTGATGTAGTGTCTATTTAGAACTGTTCTTTCTTCTTGTTTTTTGATGGTAACCCATTCCCATTATTAAGAGATAATAATTCACTCCAGTTAAAATAAGTGCAAATGAATAATTGGGCTTTTTTAAAAAATAGCATCATCAGGACTTTTAAACCGTTCTTTTAAAAAAATAGAGATGTATTGTTCCTTATTCTAGATAATGCCTTATTGATCTAGTAAAGAGCTGCATGTTAGGAATTTAAAAATAAAAATTTATATTGATTTTCTTGCTTTGGAGTGCTTCTTCTGAGATATTAAAGAAGCCTACCTCTAGTACTGGCTGCACAGCTCTCTTATTTGAACTTGGTCTTTCTGGACGAGAGAAGAGCCCTAGTAAGGCAGTTCTCTGAGACCTCAAGGAAAGGCCGGCAGGCTATTATGAATCATTTTGTCAATTTACCTCAGCTTTATTTAACATGTCACTTTTCTTAAAATACCTTCTTAGAGGTTAACAGAATGATGTCACAGCAAAAGTCGAACCTCACACCAACTTATTACTTCACAATCAAAACCTAAAGACGTTAAGAACTTGAGAACTCAAGGAACCTTTCAAACACTCTGACAAACTCATCTGTCCATCTGTCTGTCCACAAATCCACTTATCCAGTCTGTCTATCTATTCAACTTTGGTAGTGCAGGTGGAAATAGGAACATTTACATTTGCTGCAGCCTTGGATATAGAAAAGTTGCTAGGATCTGCATGCCGGAGAATGAAGCACTCATCAATATAGTCTTGCTGGTGGTGCCATTATGGCTTACGACAGCCCTGTGCCAACACAAGACTACCAGAGTAATCTGTAAGAGCAGGGGCTACTATACACAAATCCGTTCTCTCTGGTGCTCAGAGCATGCAAGTTTCTGCTGCCTTAGGAACTTTGTCTGCAAGTAACTGGAAGGAGATGCTGCCATATTCACTGTCAACAGTCATGTCCAAGAATAGGGTTGATTGTGGCTGGCGGGGATGGGGGACAGTGTGCCCGCAAGACTAATGCTGTACGTTTCCTTAAAATAGGCAGCTGATACTCAAGGAAATGCAACTTGACTATTTTAGTGGATCTCATACCAGGCCTATTTTTATAAAAACTAAACAAACAAAAACCCAAAATAACCTTATAAGTTATTTAATAAAAGATAGTTTGCTATAGTTAGGAATAGGAAGGTTCCCTATAAGTTATTTAAGAAAAGATAGTTTGCTATACTTAGGAATAGAAATGTTAAATGTATTTTTGTTTATTGTGAAGTATTATATTATGAATTGAAACAAAGCAAGCTTGCTCACAGTGGTCACCAACGTTTTAAATCTTATTTCTGGAGGTCTGAGTAGGTGGATTTCTCTGAGCTCAGCAGGCTGTTTGGAGGTCTTTTGCAGGCTCTGTGGAACAGTCGACCACTTACTATTTGGACCATCGAGAGCAGCAGTTCTCAACCTGTGGGTTTCTCTTTCATGGAGGTCACGGAAGTCCTCAGGAAAATACACATATTTACATTATGATTTATCTTGTGACTTTTCAAAGTTGGAAAACTAACAGTTATGAAGTGGCAAGGAAAAGAATTTTATGACTGGGGGTCAGCGCAACATGAGGAACTGTATTGAAGTCTTGTAGCATTAGGAAGGCTGAGAATCACTGCTCTAGAGGTCATAAGCCTTCCTTGGCACGTGGCCTTTCATCTTTACAGCCAGCAAAATGAAGATAAGTCCTTCCCGCACCACCATCTCTCACAATTTCCCTTTTTCTTCTTCCCTCTTTCACGTTGAAGACATGTTTGATTCTACGGGGTTTGCATTGCATGACTGAAGCTAATCTCCTTGATCAAAGAAATCTGATTGGCAACATTAATTTTACATGTAAACTAAGGTGCTCGTGGTACCAGAAATAACACAGAGCCTGCAGAATCAGCGAACATATTTCTATAGATCTTTTGTAATCTGAATACTCACGGTAAAATTAAAATTGTACCGGAAGCAGTAAACGCTGATTCATTTGTTGGTACAGATATAGACTTTGACTGTTTTCTCACTCTTGGGCCTTGTGCCCACGTGCCTGTGTGTGAACATCTCCTTAAAGTTCCCCTAGAATGTTCATTCACTGAAGTAATGCAGTATTGTAAGAGATGTTCAGGGTTTGTAGTGAACATCCAGGTTGAAATGTTAAGTCCTCTGGGAGATAGTAGTGTGTAGTGTGGAGCTGTGGGCTGCGTTCTGCGGGCAGGCCTGCTTTTCATCCTGCCCGGATCCCACACAGCTAGCTTTACCCCCGAAATAACAACACACAAACTGTATTCATTTAAACACTGCCTGACCCATTAGTTCCAGCCTCTTACTTACATCTTGATTAACCCATATCTAATAATCTGTGTAGCACCACAAAGTAGTGCCTTACTGGGAAGATTCTAGCGTACGTCCATCTTGGGCTGGAGCTTCATCGCCTCTGTCTCCCTGAGGAGAGGCACCCCAGTCTGACTAACTTCCCAGCATTCTGTCTACTCCACCCACCTAAGGGCCGGCCTATCAAATGAGCCAGGCAGTTTCTTTATTAACCAATAAAATCAACTCAAACAGAAGACCCTCCCACATCAGTAGTGGGCCATGAGAAGTTGAATGGATCAGGCATATTCCCCTGGCTCACGTCTACGACTCTGTACACTAGGTAACTTTCTGTTTCTTTGCAAGTGACTCAATGCAGTCTTTTAGTTTGAAAAAAATAAATGAAGTTGGGTTTGGAGGGATGGTTGAGCAGTTAAGATTATTGGTTGCTCTTCTAGAAGACCCAGTTTCAGTTCCCAGCTCCTACAAGGCAATTGTCTGTAACTCCAGTTCCAGGGGATCTGACACCCTCACAAAGATAGACATACATGCAGGCAAACACCAATCAATTCTCATAAAATAAAAACCAATAAATTATGAAAAATATACTAAGGAAAGTACTGATTTATAGTAATCATGCCTTTTTTTTTTTTCAAGATTTGATATTGACCTGATTTTATTTATCTGTATGGGGACATTTTCACGTTATTTTTCTATAAATGTGAAAAGTACATTTTTCTTGGTATTTGGTAAATACCATGCTTTAAACATATTCGAATTATGGAATTTCTTTGCAAAATACCTTATGTTAAAATCAGATCTATTGAGCCATTTTGGGGTGAGAAGGTGTTTAATGTGCACATTGTATTTCATGGGCTTGAGCACATTTTGTAACTTTTCAAAGGAACAGAGAAATTAAAGTGCCAAGTGTTAGGGGAAGGAAAATTGAGAGAAGGGAACCTAGGCATGTGTACCTGTCTGAAGGTGAGTGTCCAATAAAGGATGCTGGACTGCTGTTCTGCAGTCATGGGATTACTTGTGGTCTTTGTAGCCACTCTCTTAAAACACCTCTCTGCTCATGAGGCTGTAAGAGAGGAACTACATTGAACAGTAAAACAAACAAGAACACAGAGAAAAGGAGTTTCGTTCGAAGCAAATTAGATTACAAGAAGATAAATATTGTCCAGCGGTGCTGGTCCATTTGGGAGGCAAAGGCAGGTGGGATGGATCTCTGTGAATTCAAACCCAGCCTGGTTTATTGAGTGAGTTCCAAGACAGCCAGGGCTACACAGAAAAACCTTGTCTTAAAATACAGAAAAGAAGAAGAGGAGGACACAAAAAGGAAGAGGAAGAAGAAGAAAAGAGGAAAAGGAAGAATAATAAGAAGAAAAATATGCTATTCGAAATGTCCAGTTACTATTTGACAGGCATTTAAAGTGGGCAGGTCCTCAACAAATGTCTGATGGCCTAATCAGCAAATTGCCTGCTCTGCATGCATGAAGATCTGAGTTCTGATTCTCCAGAACCCACTTAATAAACCAAGACCTGGTGGTGTATGCCTGGGAATCAGCACTGCGGGTCTAGGGATGGGACTGGAGAATGAAGGATCCCATCAGCTCATTGCCTAGCCAGCCTACACAGGTTTATGTGTGAGAAGTTTATTGGAATTTGTTTTGTGTTGGGGAGATGGTTCTGTAGCTAAAAGTACCCACTGTCAGAACTCCCTTGCAAACTATCCTCTGATATTCCTATGTGCACAACAGGGTATGTGTGGAGGGGGAGGGATTGAGAGAGACTGATGTGCATTTAGAGTGTGAGCTCCTGTCTCAAAAAACAAAGGTGAAGACCAGTTGAGAAAAGACCCCAAATATATCTCTACCGTGCATAGACATGTGCATCCTCCCACATCTACACTACCAAGTACATATGCCATATCCCCCATACTCCAATAAAATACAAATAAAACGAATACCCATTGAACGTATATTGATAATTAGCTAAAAGCTGTAGATTTATGCCACGCTGCAGTACTGAAATTTTATCTGAGTGATTATGTAGTATGCGCTTTTATGGAGCAATGTAAACGTACAAGCCTGCTAATATTTCTAGATGTTTTGATCCCTGAGTTAGTTGGCTTGTCATGATGACACAATCCTTAGTATTAGAAAAGAAACGTGTCCTCTCCATCATCAACTAAGGCTCCTCAGATCTTATGAGAACTTGAGTGTCCACTAATTGCTGGGCATTATGCTAAATGCTGGGTGTCAGGTACAGCTAAGTGTAGTTGAATTTGGCAATGACCTCATGGAGCTTTTAAGTCCAAGAGGATGGTACATATTAATTAGCTTCACAACACTAGGACTGTGTGTTCCCTGAAAGACAAGCACACAAGGCTTCATGCATATGGAAAACTTTACTGGAGGTTGAGCTGGGATGTGAGGGATGCAGGGACATTTCTGAAAAGAAGGAGGGTGAGGGAAGAGGTGAAGAGGACACCCTGTTCTACTGTGAAGGAACGGGGTGTACAAACCTTTGTGTCTGGAAGGGGCTGGGACTTACAGGCTGTAGAACTGGATGGAATGATTGACTTGGAGAAGGAGAGGAAAGTGAAGCCAATGCTTTGCAGTGATAGCAGTCATTAAAGGCTTGCACCTAAGTGACTGCGGTGAGAACATTCTGACTCCAAAGATCATCTCGGGAATGCAAGTGGGAAAGAGTGGTCATGGGAAGGGAAGATGAGGCCTCTTCAACAGTCCAGTTGAGGGGAGAAGACAGACAGAGGGGTTGGATTTCCTAAGAGTTTAAAGGAAAAAAATCACCAGATTTGGTGATGGATTGCATTTGCGGATGACCTTGGAAGTACAGATTGAAAATAGGAGTATCGATTTAAAGCATAGATGGGGATACGTCTAAGCCTTTAGGGCGGAAAAATAAGAGATCGATCAGGTGTCTGGATGCAGAAGACTAAGGGACAAAGGACATATCTGAATTTGAGAACTTTAATTAAACAATCGCATTAGCCTTTAATTTGTGGTGTTAACGCTATTGAAAGATCCCGACATTTAATTGCTAACAAGAAGACTAAGATTGATTCTGCCAGGAAATCTAGTGGCCAGAGTAAGTGGAAGACGCCAGTCTGTATACATCAGTTATGGGTACAGAATATGAAATGTTGGGAGTGATTATTTTGCCTTTAACTTAATGGAAACAACATAAGTCGTGAGGGCTGGAAATATGCAATTTTTAATGGCTGATATAGAATTGTTGGTGACCTTAGTTGGGACGAGACTTCCATGGCATTAGCCTTTGCAGTGACATTTCAATTGTATTTTAATAAATAAAGCATGACGGAAGACCTGAGAGTAAAACAGTCCCTCCGGTCAGCCTTACACACCAGATTATGGTAACACACACTTTATCTCAGTCATCATAATGACACCTTTAATCCCAGTAGCCACAAATTGCCATAAAAATCGGGTGGTGCGTGCCTTTAATCCCAGTGGTGTACACCTTTAATCCCAGATAGGAATATAAAACGGGGGTGGAGGGAGACAGCTCTCAGACAGAGTATCATTCTGAGATTTCAGGAGGCAGGATCGCCATGTTAGATTGAGGTCAAGGAAAGAGCCAGTGACTGGCTGTTTTGCTTTTTGAACCTTCAGGCTGAACCCCAATTTCTGACCTATTAATCCCGCATCAAACCTTCACATGTTCTTGTGCTGGTGTACTTCTGAGAGTGGATTTTTAAGCCTACGGGACTTGGTCACTTGCTGTTGTATAAAATTCTCATCTATATTCACTACAGTCAGCATTTATTTAATTTCATTGTAATATTAATCTTTCTCAGAATCAAACTGAGTGATAATAGGAAAGTAGATTTTGCCATTGTTAACTGCCCCATCCCTTATTGTTCTCTTGCCTAAAACACAATAGCAAAAGTCTCCTGTGTTTGTAGTTAGTGTTTAGCATTAGCTGATTCTTAAACCTTAGTGCTATTATCGTAAGGTACTTTGCATTTGAATGTTATTTTCTTAAATTATACTTAAGTTTTGTGTATATTAAGTGCCCTTTCTTAAAGAAAATACTGTGTGTGTTGCCTTAAGCATCCCAGGCCTTTTCTGTTCTTCCATATTAATTACGTACTCGATCTGTTTTTTTGGAATGAGCTGCATTCTTCTTCCTTGAGAATCTTAGGCTTTTCATCCACAGTTAAAATGATGTATTTTGAAATGCCTGACCGTTCCTACTATTAGGTATGGATTATTAGGACTCTTTCTGGTTGTTTTGACATTTCTATGCCTGACGCACATTCAGGGATCACTGTTAGCATGGGGCTGCTAGGAGACCCCAATGCATTATTCACAGAAGGTGCACCAGCTGCAGTTGCCATACCCTCCTATTAAATTGTGTGTTGGTGCTTTTATCTTAACCACTTCTGTCATTCTGGTGCCTTAGTTAAGTCTCAGGTCCTTTCTTTGCTGTGCATTTTCTGACCCACAAGTTAATAGATAAGATATTGTATGTGCAGAGTGCTTGCCATCTTCACAGAGTACTCTTATTTGCAAATGGTGCATTGGCAAAGTCTGGGCAGCAGGCATCCTGGAAACAGATGTGGTCACAGAAACTGACAGCACTTTCCTTAAAAAACCATTTAGTACCTTTTCCCTGTTAGTCTAAGTAGCAGTGGTCAGAACTCACTACTGGGTCCGGCACCTAGTCACACAGGGCCCTGATTTCCTCTGTGGGAAGTAGAGGATAGTCATCTTCCTTCCTTCCTTCCTTCCTTCCTTCCTTCCTTCCTTCCTTCCTTCCTTCCTTCCTTCCTTCCTTCTTTCCTTCCTTCCTTCCTTCCTTCTTTCCCTCCCTCCCTCCCTCCCTCCCTCCCTCCCTCCCTTCTTTCCTCCTTCCGTCTTTCCTTTCTTCCTTTCTTTCCCACCCTTCCTTCCTCTCTTCCACCCTTCCTGCCTGCCATATTACTTTCGCCTATATTAAATAAATAAATACTGTGCCATCACAGGCTGCAAGCATGATGGCACAGGTGTTGCTTGTGCCAGAGCCACTGAGCAGGCCAGATGTGTACAGCATCTGTTAGAGTGTTTCTTGTTTTTGTTTTTATCAACAAAAACTAAAAGCTTCCAAAGGGTTTCTTGTGATATATGTAATAATAATTTTAAAAATTACTAATGTATTACTGCTTATTTAGGGCCATATCATCAGCACAGAAGATGTCAGAGATGTGCTTTGGTGGCTTGACTCAAATTAAAGTTTTGCTTTCTTTAATCCCACTACTGCAGATCACACAGATGGATGTTTTGAGATATTAACGCACTTTTTCTTTCTTCCAAGTCCTGTGGATTTTAAGGATTTGTTTTGCTTTCTATGCCAGTATTTATCAAGTTTCTGATCTCACATTGTTTTCCTCTGTCTGGAAGTTAGATTGTCCCTGAGGCTTTAGAGTCGAACTTTTAAAGTGATTTCCCACTTGAGACAACTGTTTGTTCATGTGAGAACATATGAAGCTTATGTGTTTATTGTAATCTGACCCATTGTTGCCAAAAGATACTTGATTCCCAGACATTGTTTAGTTTATCTCTGGGTTTGTCATAAAATTTATAGGTGGGCTTATTGGTTTAAAAGTAAAATTCCATTTTCGTAGAGAAGGCCAAATTATTTTGTATGCGACGTAAAACCCGAATACAAATAGTTCTGTTTAATTACTTTTAAGATTAATAGCTGCCTTAATGTTGTTGCTATGTAAAAGGGTGCAGTACGGAAAGTGTAAAGTTGTCGCTATAAATCCTCTTAATGATAGGATATCAGTAGTGTAAAGTGTTGGAAAGATTGTATTCCATGGTAGTGCATAGGCATAGTATGTGTAACGCAGCAAGAGTGACGTATAGTAATGGAAAAACATCTGCCACGTGGGGCTGCATGAGCAAGACCTCTGGGGAGCGTGTGTGGAGCTTTGACTACATGAAGCATTAATGTGCAATCTGTGGATAAACTGAGCCCTTAGTACACTGAAAAAATGCATGTTCATTAGAGACAGTCTACATACGTCAGCAGGGAGCCAAGCTCAAAACTGATTATTAACCTTCGGTGTGACCCAATGGAGGCTGCCGGGCAGTCGGAACACAGGTTAACACATGTGGGTGTGTGAGGGAGCAATTAAGGTGAGAGGTTTGGAAGAACAGGCGCTGGCCTCTTGCTGTCCTGAATGACTCTTACTGCTTCTGAAGCCTTGCTGTATCACTTTGCCTACATGTTATGCACTGCCCGCCTTTGCCTCACATTCATAGGGACAATTATGGAGAATGGTATGCTTTTACCATTCTTTAGACCTCCCTTGACATACAATGTACCTTAGTTACTTAGTTAGGTTGTATTGTAATAATTGCTAAGACAAGGGAGACAAACATATTTAATGTGGAAATTAAAATTTACCTGTCCTTTCTCCCCAACAGCGTTTGATTCTCTTTTCTCTTTCTACTGTCACGTTTCTCATTCCTCTTCCTTTTCAAACATTCTCATCTTTTTATGATGTCTTTTTCCAATTACTCCATTCTCTCTAGATCTGTACTGTCTAGATGTTAGCGCCTCATCCCAAGAGCCTTTTTTAGGATTATTAAAATGTGACTACTTCCGAGGTTATACCTGCACTAAACAGAAGTCTCACAGGAGATAGGATAGAAGGGATGAATGACAACTCCCTTTTTTATTATATTGTTTACATATTACCTGACAATATTTGTGGTATATTTTGCTATACAAGATACTGTTAAAGATGTCATTGTGTGTCCCTCCCATCAACAGGGTCTTTCTGTGTAACTCTGGGTGTTCTGGAAATCACTATATAGATCAGACTGAGAGTGAACTCAGGCATTTGCCTACTTCTGCCTTCTGAATGCTGGGATTAAAGGTGTGTGCCTTTAAAAGGGTGGACCTCTATGCTCAGCTCAAGGTACCACTAAACTTAATATCTGTGCTTTGCTTTCTTTTCTTTCTTTCTAGAATGCAGCACTAGAACATATAAAGTTACTATAGACATGGAATTAATTATATTTTGCTGAAGAATGGAGTGGAGCTTTGCATTTTTTCATATATATATATATATATATATATATATATATATATATATATATATCAAACACACACACACTTTTTTCCCCTTGCCAACCTTCCTTCCTCTTAGGACACATTCCTGATTGTTGTGCTATTACCTCTCAGAAAATACTGTCATGGTGACCTAGCTTTAGAACACTAAAAACTTTCCTAAATTTATATGTAAAAAGAATGTTAGATGTAATGTTATTCAGTATATCAAGCAAGTATGTACTGATTCAAGCTCCCAGGTAGTTGCAATTGAAGAAGCTGGGCACAGCAGAGTACATGCTCCTCCTCTTTCCAGCTGAAGCCCCCAGCCTCCTCTAGCTCTGGCAGCCTTTCTGCCCCCTTGTCCTCAAATTCCCTGAGTCTTGAGGGATGCCGTATGATAGACGGCTGAGTGCTGAACTTTCTAGTCCCTTGCTCTCCGTCTTCACCAGCTGAGGGGTTTCTGCGTTCACTGCCAGCTGTTACGAGAAGTTTTCTTGACAAGCGACGAGAGAGGCACACTTCTGTGTTTCAGAACTGTTGTTGGCAGTTGTAATAGGTTTCATAAAAATTTGTTATCTGTACGGAACAACTACTTCAGTGTAGTTTCTGCCTGAGGGGACTTGTTAGACAAATGTATTTAAGTGTGATTTTCGTGCCTTTTCATAGCTTTTACTAGGTTCTTTATATCACCGTGATACTCCAACATCTGATGAATTGTGATTTCTCATTAAGACATCTGATTTCACATATAAAAAAATAACAAAAGGCAGAAATCATTTTATAGGGTGGATACACAAATCTATTTATGGTACTTGTGTATAAATATTCATTTTTTTCCCTACCAACTCTGGACAATGCAGCAGTCTTTGTGCTGAAGAGAAACATTTTGATTCAATTGGTCCATTATCAGCAGTGAAAACATGATGAGTGTCGGTGATCTTTAAACAGTTTCTTTCAAGCTGTGTTTTTCTTGACATTTTCTCTTAAGGAGAGCTGCAAGATGTATTATGTCTAAATTCATCATCTGCACGCTCATTGCTTGTATCTGCCCACTGTTGCAAGATGGCTTACTTTTCTAACCTTCAGACTAAGTGTGCACGTGCACAAACTGTGATCTTGGCTGTTCGTAGAGAAAGCAGGAAATGAGCACTTGACAATTCTTAACATTCCTTTCCAAAGTCCAGTGTTTTCAGTTGGGAATCGCATTAATAAGTTCCCCTCCTTCATTTTTATCACAGGGCAGTTGAGACTCTTGTTCAATTGTATGGAATCCTAAAGCCACTTGAATGGTCCTCATAATTTGATGGAAAAGAGACACCCAAATGTACGTGTTATTATTTTTAACGAACACTTCTTTTGTATAGAAAAAAGTCATTTTCATGGTCTATAATCAGTGTGTCATTTAAAAATTAATTATAAACAATTATTTTCTTTAATATAATATTCTGAGAAGTAAAAAAGAAAAGAAATACATTAAAAATTAAAGGACTGTATTGGTTGACTGATAGATAGGTGGTATACATTTTTTTTTTTTTTGAGACAGTGTTTCTCTGTGTAATAGTCCTGGCTCCTGGAATTCCCCTTGTAGAGCAGGCTGGCCTTGAACTCACAGAGATCTGCCTGTTTCTGCCTCCCAAGTGCTGGGACTAAAGGCGTGTGTCACCACAGCCGCCTGTCCATTACTGATTTTTGCATTACTTTTCTTTTTGCTGTGACAAAATGCCTGACATAAAGACCTGGGGTAGAAGGATTTATGTCAGCTCCTGGCTTTGGCGATGTCAGTCCTAGTCTTTGTCTCTGTGACGTCAGTCTGAAATGAGGCAGATAACCATGGCATTGAAAACATGTGAAGGAGGAAGCTGCTCATCCCATATTAGATAGGAAGTACAGTGGAGAAGCAACAGAAAAGGGCCAAGCTACTTCCACCAAAGACATGCCCCCCCCCCATTGACCTACTGACATTCCTATTTCCAGTTGCCCCAGCGATCTACCTTTTATTTCTCACTAACACCATCATATTATGGCTTCATCACAGGATGAAACCATATTTTAGGTCAGAGCGTCCAAAATCTAGTTGTCTATGTAGATGTCCTCCCAGATACGCCCAGACTTATGCTCCACTAGTCTCCTAGGTGGGTCTCCATCTAATTAGGTGGACAGTCAAGGTTAGCCATCCTAAGTTTATGTGATGTGGAAATCCATTAGCTGGTGATAACCTCTGTCATTGGTAGAGCCACTATCTAGCACAAAGGGGTCCTGGGTCTGGTCCCCAACAAAAATAATGGTGCCAACAAAAGGCATCTCAACAAGTTTTATTGATTGAAGATAGCAAGTAGATTTTTGGTAACGTCTCCAGCTTTACAGTCTCAGTTTTGCATCAGTGTGGTAGTATCTTAGCAGAAACAAGGGAGGGGAGACTAATCTGGGCTAGTACTTCTGGGATTTCAGCCTCTGGTGGTAGGTGAGGTCGATGGAGGAGCTCAGTGTGTAGGGGATTCTGTATCCCCAGTTAGCTGCTCACATGGGGCAGAAAGTGGAGCCAGAGGACGGGCTGTTAACTTCAAGGGTCTTAATTACTATATACTCCAGCTAGGTCCCGCCTCCTAAAGATTCTATTGCCTCGTAAAAATGATGCTTCCGGCTGGGGACCACTTGTAGCGCCCTTTAAAGACAGTGTCGACCTAACCAAAACACCGTCGAGGTAAGGCGGGGTCAGTCTTTGCGCCTTTGCACTTGTTCCAGTGACACCATTTGTGGCTGTGGCTCTCATGGTAGAAGGGCTTCAAAGGTGACATCTCAAAGTCAGCAGATGCACCCGGGAGGACCTGATGAGACATGACGGGGAGCATTGATGGTTCTGGTTTTTCGTCCTCCTTTTTCTGACGTGAATGAACCTGATGCGACAGGACAAGGAGGATTGGTGGTTATGGTTTTCCTTCCTTTCCTTCTTTTGATACACTTTGATAAGTTTTGGTACTTTGCCCCAACTTTTAAAGGAATCAGCTGCATTAATTAGCGATAGCTTAATTATTAGGAGACGTTTTCATTCACTGGATATTACAACTTTGAAAGAACAGGGAGACTAAGATTCACTCACATCCTTGGTTTTCCACGGGAGAATATTGCCAAAGATGCCAACACTTGCCATTGTCTTCTGGAGTTTTAGGCTGTAGCACACATATCCTAATTATTCTACTTTTGAAGCTGTGAGAAAGACAATTTTGTGCTTACAATTTTAGCATAATTATATGTATTTATAAAATCTTTGGTCTTTAATAATTGTTAAGGTTTTGTTTTAAAAAGATATTATTTTTACTTTCTGAGTGTATTTTTCCTGCATGTATGTATGTAAACCATGTATTGACTTGTGCCTACAAGAGGTTAAAATGCTTACACATTCAACATATGGCAGATAAATCTATACTAAGAAATTTTAAATATGGTCTCAAAAAAGTATAGCTATCTGAATATTTACTCCCCCAAAATGGGAGCCACATTTAAATAGCTGAGAAAAGAACCCCTGCTGTGTGAAGCACGCATTCCGTGCTCTTACCATGTGCATACACACAGAATACTGTCTACAGAGGAAAAAGGCATGTTTCACCAGGTGGTAGTGGCACGCAGCTCTGATTGCAAGACTTGGCAGAGAAAAGTGGCTCTCTGTGAGTTCAAAGCCAGCCAGATCTACAGAGTAAGTTTCTGGACAGCCAGGGCAGTTACACCACAGAGACGTCCTCAGACAAACAAACAAACAAACAAACAAACAAAATCCCAAACAACAACAACAACAACAAAAAAACCCAAAATTAGTTGGGGCAGGGGATGTGTTTCCTTGATTGCAGTTCTCATTTCACAATTTGTACACATACCCAATCATCACTTTGACTTCCACCATCTTTCTTGGTCATTTATACATTAGTAATGTTAGAAGAAGGAAATAAGCCCAAATCAAAGAGTGTTTTAAAATGTAATCTTTCCAGGGATGCTATAGGAGAAAACCACTATTCCCTCTTGGAGAGTACAGCGATGTACTCACAGCCTTTGGAAGTGTGTTCTCCTTCCAAGATTGAACACACCGCAGAAATCGATGCAGAAGCAGAACAACCTACTTTTAGAGTGATCTGCCAATGTGAATGAGCTCAGCGGCAAGTGCCCGGACTCCAGAATTTGATTGGGATTCTAGGAGCACCGCTTCTTTAGGGGTGAAATCTCCAGCTTTTGCTTTCAATCCATTATATGAGGTAGAACATGGTTATTGTCTCCCAGAACTGTTATGTGATTGAAATGTGATAATGAACACCAAGCACTTAGAACCACGCCAGATGTAAAGCTAAGTCCTCCTTATTCATTGGTGGCCATCCACTCAGGGCCCATTTACAGGTATGATAGATCATGGGGACATATGTGACCTTTGACAAGGTCATTCACTTTCTCTTGTCTGAAGTAATAATCAGTGCAAGGATGGCTAACTCAAAGAATGTAACTGCTGGTGCCATTTGTTTGAGACAGTGAAGATTGAAAAGAGACTTGCCTCTGAAGATGATTCTCAATAAACAATACCCAGGTCCCCAACTTCACGGCCTGATTCACTTCACCAAGGAATTGTCAGTGCTGTAATGTCTTTCCCCCATTTATGAAAACATTGTAAAAGAGACAGAAGCAGGCAATTGTTCCCAGTGTGCTTATCATAATCAGTCCAGGAAAAAGAGATGGCAGAGTTTAACTTGCAAAACTCAAGATCCAGCACTGAGCTGCAGTGACCGAGAACAAGAAGAGGAGAAGGAGGCTGGCAGGCCTCTGTGAGTTTGAAGCCAGCTTGGTTTTCATAGAGAGCTCCAGGCCAGCAGGGGTCTACATAATGAGACCCCACCACAACACATTATACATACATGCATACATGCAGACAGACATACATACATATGTGCACATATCAAAGCAGACATAACCCCCAGCTTCACAATCAATCCAAAGAGACAGAGCCCACAGGAGCTTGCATATGAGACTAACCATATATGTTACATACCATGGAACATGGAGAAGAAAAAACGACACCCCCCCCCCCCAAAAGACAGAAGTATTTCCGGATTCAAAAGTGTTTGTCAGACATCAAATCTAATTGTCTCCCCTGAGCTTTTGCCATGAAGTAAGAGCAGTCTTATATTTGAAGTAACTGAATAACAAACAGTCTCCTATGTGAGTAAAAATGCAAGTACAACAAAAGCCCTGGCATTATGGAGTCCGTGAGGGATGCAGGATCAAATAAAATAACCCAGACCACAGACACAGAGACTATACCATTAAATGCTGGGATCCCATGCATTTATGAATACAATACTTAGCCAAAGTACCCTGGTTCTCAATTTTCAGTATTTTGAACTTTTGGCAACCAATGGAGCGTTTGCCTTATCAGGCAGCCGTTTAAGCAAACATCAAGTTAAAGTTTTACCTGTATCTGTCACAGGCAGGACAAGTGTCCTTCACTTTCTCTATGTCTATGTACAAGGAGAGATCATATTTTTACATCTTATGTGTATTTCCCCTTTTAAAAGTAAGCTTAAGTTTAAAAAAAAAACAAACAAAACAAAAACCAAACGTTGTTTTCCAAAGACATTTATATTTTCCTTGCTTAAAGACTTCTGTTTTAGTAACAAATCCCAGCCCACCCTTGTAATCCAAATCCTATTTGGTCCTGCGGTGAAGTCAAATATGGGATCCTGACATCAATTTGTTGCCATGGAAATAATTGAGATGTCAATGTTTCTGCATTATGACTGTACCACAGGAGCAGATGGGCTGACAAGGGGAAAAGTCTTTGCAAATCTCTCTCTAATAATTAGCTAAAGTGTGAGGTACTGTTCTAAATGTACATTATCATAAAAACATGAGTAATATCTATCTAAACACCACAGAATACAAGCAATTTGAGCGAGATAATATCCAGGAGGAAAATAATTTCAGATTATACAGGAAGACTCACCATATTTCTTTATTCCTTTTGCTGAGCGTATCACTTTGGGGGCTGCAGAAAAACATACAACCAAGTTGAGAGTAAATCATATTTAACCAAACAAACTTTGTGCCACACAGAAAGCTAGACGACCATGTGGGATGAGTAAATGATGAAAACAGCCTTTTGGCTGCTGTCCAGTTTCCTGTGAGGAACACTTGCGTTAGCTGGGCTACTATACAATTAATGACTTGCAAGACATTTTGCTCCAAAATTCTTTGCCAGATCCTGTACTTGTCTCCTTCCCCCAAATCTGCCCCCAGAAAATGACACACCTAACCACAAAGATCCAATTATTTCCTGGATCCCCACCCTCGGTGACCATGTCTCCTAGACTGTGCTACATTGTGCCGTTTTAGTATCCATTAAGAGCGTTCACAGGAATTAGTTTACTTAGATTAAAATATGTTTGGCGAGCTGATAGCTATGTCGATGTTTGCATGAATGCACACGGATTCCCAAATCATGAGCTCTAATGCTGTCATTTGCCTGGTTTTCATGAGGTACTCTCCTTGGAGCCTCTTACTCCACCACCCACAGCGAGCCCTTTTTATCCAAACATGAAAACGTTGTTTTTCCCCATTGTGGGCTAATTACACCATCTGTTTAGCCACAGTACTATTAGTGTTAACTCCTTAACCCTCCCACATGCGCTGCCCCCAAACACCTCATACTGTCAAGAGTACAAGTCATAAACAAAGCGAGGAAATTAGTCTCTCGGTTTGCATTCTCAGCCTTCTACATGGGATCTGTATTACGGTCTGTACAGACACTTGGATCTTCAGACATCTCTTCATCAATCTTTATCCTAACGGTGCCGATTTACAACACGAGCAATAACCATGGTGAGGAAATCAGTCTCTCTCTACAAAGGCTAAAGGCTAAGGAATAGGCAACTGTTTGAGAAAGGATAAAGCCAGGAAAGAGAGACGACCAGCCAAGAGTCAACCACCTGGCAGGCCTTGCTTCTTCCTGGAAGTAGGCCAACCCATTTTGTCTTCACTAGAAAATCGACTTAATAAAAAGCTACACATCTCTTCCCGGACCATAGGTATTTAAAAGTAGGTTGTGCTGCTGCGGAGTCAATTTTGGGGGCATTCAATATTGGAAGGTGAGAACATCTGCAAAGGCAGAGAGCATCTCTCCAGGTGGGACTAGTGGTGCCCTACCGCGCCATCCCTGTGTTCAAGGTCAGAGAAGCAGAGAATCAGCATGACGCTAGGAAGGAAATGAGTGTACTTAATGATAGGAATTTATAATGAGATTTCATTTGAGCAAATATACCAGTTTTGGATTTGCTTAATTTTTTTATCCTGTGCAGCATAATAGCATGGCAATAAAAACTTGCTAATTTAGATGAGTTGTAGGCAACACCTGTCTGCATTAATTGAAAGTCTGAATCACAGAACAGTCTTATAGAAATTAAGTTTTATTATTTTTCTGATACATATAATTAGCCTATCAATTAGAAACTGGAAAAATTAAGTCTCTTGAGTTACTCACTTATAATAGTTTGTCATATATCAGCACCCCTTTCTTCCTGTTTATGCTATGAATTCATTTTTAAATAGTTTAATGTTTTCTACCCAGAGATCAGCTCATTGCAAACGATTTTCATGTATAGTGCTATGTTTAATCTCTGCAAAACCCATTGTGTTTCAGACTAGGCAATTTGGCGTGAAAGGTGAATAACTAAGTTCATTTCCTTTGAAAAACGAAGGGGGGGGGGGGAGGGCTGCCATTATCCTGCCTTGAACCCCCCTATCTTTTGAATTTTTAAACTGTCACTGTAGACGTTTCTGCTTTTTGAGATATCTCCAACATTTGGTTATAGCAGTGTCTGGTGATGCTACTGTAACAGACTCCCATAGACTCCCATAGACTCCCATAGACTCCCATAGACTCCCATAGACTCCCATAGACTCCCATAGACTACCATAGACTACCATAGACACTGTTTATTCAGACGTGTGGAGACTATGAGGTCCAGTGTCAAGGAGGCAGCAGACAGGTGTGTGTAAGGACCTGGTCTAGGTCACAGGCAACATCTGGTTGTGTCTTCACATAATTGAAGGCTGAGTGACTTTTACTGACTTCCCTGTATCAGGATGATAACCCCTTCATTAAGACGCTGCTTTCATGATTTAATCACGCCCCCAAAGGTGCCCACAACTAAATATTATATGGGATTAGCTTTCAAGGTATGCTTTTTGTGGGACTATAACCATTTAAAATGTCTCTGTGGCATGAGTGAGAGTACCTTCCTTTTCCTTCCTCCCCTTTCCTTCCTTCCGTCTTTCATTCAGATTTATATTTACAAAATAGAAATTGTGTTCATGGAAGATTTTATGTATGCTATTTATTTGTTCTAAGCATTCTTTTGCTGGGTAGCGCAGGCTATAAACCTGTATGTAGTTTAACCTGGCATTGAGCCAGTGTTTCTACCTCAGCATGTGAATAGAGAGTTACACTAAGCTACCAAGATGTCTGACCATGCGTGCTAAACTTTTGGGTGCTTGTTGAAGATATTTCATCAAGTTGGTAATTTACACTAATTGAATTGAAGCATTTCAGAATGGAAAAAGATAAAGTATTGATTCTATTTTAATGAAAATATTGTCATTAAGAATGTTTATCAATAATCAATCTTGAAATAATCATGCTAATCGATTAGGAGTGCTTTAAAATTCAGTAGTTCCCGGTGTCGTTTTCTGAGCTTGACTTTATTATTAAGAATTCTGAGGGTTTAAATAAATGAACTGACATTGGCTGCTTTGAGCAGACAGGAAAAATCATTGTAAGGGAATTGTGTGCCTTTGTGGCGAATGAGAAAACACACGAGGTTTCAGGGCTGTCTAGAATCATCGAGAGTCAGGAGTTTGAGCATCTCCAGACAGCTCGCATTCTGACCTTGCTGAGTGTGTCTCAGAGACCTCACACACTGGTCACTTTGCTCCTTTCCCATCCTTCCTGTCCTCCCCCTTCCCCTTCTGCAGTCATTGTATTAGCTTTTCCGCTACTGAGATACAACGTGATGGCCGAAAGCCACTTAAAGGAAGCTTGCTTTGGTTTATGGTTACAGAGGGATTGAGTTCATCATGGCTGGGAAACGTAACCTGGTGGCAGGACCAAGCAGATGGCTTGACCACGCCCATAAACAGGAAATAGAAAGAGAGAATGGGCAGTGGATTGAGTCCATAAACCCTAGGGGCAGATCCACCAGGAACATTCTTTCTCCAGCAAGGTTTCGTTTCCTGAAGGTTCCATAACCTCTCCAAACAGAACCACTAACTGAAGGTCAAGTGTTTAAATACAAGAGTCCCAGGGAAGCTGTTCTCATTCAAGCTACCATACCCGTTGTCTCTCCTCATACCTCTTTTCTCTCCCCCAGCTTCCCCTTCTTTTTTTCCTCACCAGCCTTCCAGTCCATGACTGCCATTTGTTGATGATCGTTGTTCCATTAAGAGTGACAAAAAAAGGAATTTTCTTATTATATTTTATCTGTTTATTATCTACAATTATTTTAAGTGGCGGAAGGCTGCCCTTTCTGTCAGGGCTATTTGATTACTTTGAACTATTCCTTATAAAGGCCAAGTGGGGCAGTCACTTTGTTAATCAGTTCTAGCAGGCTAAGCTGCTGCCCTAGCCCGTATTTTGTTTTTCGGAGTTTTTCCAGGTGATTCTTAAATGCAGACAGAACAGAGGAGCATAAACCTAGAGCTTGGATGCGCCTCCACTCCTGAGATTTTTATTGCTTATTATAAAAGCAAACGCATAAGACAGATTAGCCATGCGATAGAGTCTTTTTCAAAACTTTATCACGGGTGTATAAATTTCATTCAAAGTAATTTCGGTAGCAGTGTTTAGGGAGTTGGTTGCTTGTGTTTGTTCATCTACCAGCTAAAGTAAATGAAGCCTAGAAGAAATACTCCAAGGGCAACCCACAAAGAACAATGCAAAAACTAATATTGATCTAGGGTTTGTTCTTTTTCCAGCTTGCACAGCCATTAGCTCATTTGACCCTTATGACCCCTCACAGAGTAGAGACTGTAATTCCTCATGTGACAGAGAAAGACTAGATTTACTTAAGTTTGTGGCGCTGGTCAAGGCTGAGGCTGAGGCTGGCAGTGAGGGGACACTGAGAACTTGCACACAATTCTCTACTTTCCCCAGAGGAGCTGGGTACATTGTGGGCACATTGTACTTGTCTAATTCCTCCTTGTGTAGATTTTTCCTATTTCTGTCCTGAGGTAAAGGAATGGGATGATCAAGACGTGTGTGTGTGCGTGTGCGTGTGTATGTGTGTGTTTGTGTGTGTGTGTCTGTGGAAGACAAATGAGGGCACCAGATGCCCTGAAGCTGAAGTTACAGGTAATTAATTGTATCCATCCTGATGTGGGTGCTGGGAATGGCACTGTACGAATAACAATGCCTTTTATAACCCTCGAGCCGTCTCTTCAGTCCCTGGAATGGCCAACCTAATCCTCAGATTCTCCCACAAGGAAATGGACATTTGTACGTTTCTATCGAGGAGCTGTATGTTGGCTTTCGCGTAGACCATTATGACTAACGTTTCCCATGGCTGTGTTGGACAGAGCTCTGTTTATTTCCATTTGTGATACCATTTAATCATCCAGTCTGCTGGCTAATTATCCTAGGCTGTTTTTACATCTGAGGATACAGGTCGAGGGAAATAGATGCTCACTGTGACAAGGTGACCTTTGCATGCCATGCTGAATAAGCAGAGGGAGCGTTGATAGGAATTAGCAATAATTTAAACAGTAGCCTTCTCTTGGACCCGATTGAAAGCTGTTCTCCAGCTGAAGCCGGAGATTCCATGTGGCAGTGAAGAGCATGAAATGTTAGTGATGATGGCCCAATTAGCGCTGAGTGTCAAAATTTGGTCACATCTCTGTCTTCTGCTCTTCTTGCTTCCGTCACTCCCTAGTGATAGACAGGGAAGGAATGCGTTGTTTAGTTACTAGTAATGGTCAGTGCAGAATTTTTCAATAGGTGTTGCTCATTATTTGGAAATGAGTACTCAGGAAGAGAACCTGCTGGATACCTCTGATTCTTCTGTGGTTTTGCCTCATTATTATCATAGAATTTGAAGTTAAGAAAAGTAAACTTGGATTATTCTCTCCAATGGTTTTTTTTTCTCTCTCCAGTGACTTGAGCTTTGATTTTAAAGGTCCACATTTTTAACTTATGAGGTTTTTCAATTTTAAAATTTATAAAGATAATACACTGCATTCCTTGGTAATGGAGATAGCAGTGAGCAACAAACTAATTCAGAAAAAGGATCCAACCAGGAGGCGGTGGCACACTTCTTTAATCCCAGCACTGGGGAGGCAGAGGTAGGTGGATCCCTCTGAGTTTGAGATCAGCCTAGTCTACAGAGCTAGTTCTAGGACAGCTAGCGCTGTTACACAGAGAAACCCTGTCTTGAAAAATCAGAAAAAAAAATCCAACAGCTCATAAGTTTGGTGTGGTTGCACATACCACATCTTTCATTCCAACAATTGGGAGGAAGAGGCAGGAGGATTTCTGTGAGTTCCATGTCATCCAGGAATACATAGAGAGACACTGTCTCAAAACAAAACAAAACACACACACACACACACACACACACACACAACCAAAACCAAACCAAAAACATTTCAAATACTTTGAAACAAGTCCTCATTGTGTGATCTAAATTGGTTTCCAACTCTGTGCTCACGATTCCACTCTGTCATGTGTGTATTGTGAAGTGAAAGAAGGCAGTGCTGGATGGGTGGCCATGTTTCCTTAAGAGGATGGGTAGTTTATTTATAACATTTTATCCATAAAATTCATATTATTTACTATGTGTTGATGTGTGTATGCATGCGTGCTTGCATACGTGTGTGTGTGTGTGTGTGTGTGTGTGTGTCTGTGTGTACGTCAGGGGACAAATTGCAGGAGTCGTTTTTCTCTTTCAACCATGTAGCTTTCAGAGATCAAACTCCAGCTGTCAGGGTTGGCACTGAGCACTTTCCCACCTCAGCATCTTGTGGGTCCTGATACTGGTACCCAGTGCTCTGTGCACTTTCCCACCTCAGCATCTTGTGGGTCCTGATACTGGTACCCAGTGCTCTGTGCACTTTCACAGTAGGTTCAGAGCCACCGCGTGCTCTTTCCTCACGCAGTCCATTGAGGACATTTTCTGCTCTCATCATTAGATGTCATCACAGGGTTTGCATTTGGTCCTTGAAGTGTGCAGGAAAGCCTGGAATTATGTCTTATATTTAATAATCCCAGCACTTGGGAACCTGAGGCAGGGGAATCTAGAGCCAGCCTGGGCTACCTAATAAGACCTTATTTCAACAACAGCAACAAAGACATATTTGATTTTTTTCAGGGAAATATGGCAAAAGTTTTTTAAAATCATGATTTGATGGCGATAAATATGTTTTAATCTACTTTACTTTAGAGGCTCTCTGGTATTATAAACTGAGTATTCATTTTTTTATCTTAAAATTCTTTTTTTATTTTTTTAAAAAATTTATTTACTTTTATTGTATGTGCATTGGTGTTTTGCTTGCAAGTATGTCTATGTGAGGGTGTCAGATCTTGGAGTTATAGACAGTTATGAGCTGCTGTGGGTGCTGGGAATTGAACCCAGGTTCTTTGGAAGAGCAGCCAGTGCTCTTAACTGCTGAGCCACCTCTCCAGCCCTGATCTTATAATTCTTAAGAACTCTGGATGCCTTTTATATCTGTGGGTTATATCTATTAATCTTTACTGCATAAAAAATTAAAACCAAAATGGAAAACTTATTAAATATTTACGATAAATAAGCAGAAGTCAATGGTGGTTCTTTGCTTGTGACACGTGGGATCAAGCCCTGGAGCCTGATAGTCAAGTTCTCTACCACACGCATATGCTGACAGATACAGAACGTGTTTGAAAAAATCTGCTTTCCTGTTCTAAACCAACGTCACTGAAAATGCTTCCTTAAAAACAACAAAACATTCAAATCCGATACCTAGTTTCTTAAAGGCTAGTTTTTTTCTTTTTTTAATGTGTATTTTTGGCTGAAGATAATATATAGATATGCATTCCCACAGAGACATACAATCAGGATGACTTTAATAAACTGACTAAAAAATTGTAGATGCCTCTCTTTGATCCCATACCAGAGCTCTAGGCTCAAATCTCATAAGAGTTTGAGTAAGATGTATACAATTTCATCAGTGAATACATCAGTGAACTCTCTTTCGTTAATATGCTGGTGTTTTTCTCACTTTGGGTGGATCTTGTATAGGTGTGTCATTTGTTATTAGTCAGTTGAAAAATCTTGTTTTGTCCTCTTTTTGTTCCTCTAAATGGGTACACAGTTCATTAGGAACCAGGTAGGTACGTTTATAGAAATTTGAAAGCTTAGAAAGCCATTAAGCAATGAACAATGGCTAGAAGGTTTCAAGATAACTATTTTTCATTTGAAGCCCAATTTTGATCACCAGCAACAAATGTGGGTTATTTTCCATCCTATGACAGGTGCAGTCATTCCATCATCCAGAAAATTATGGTCGGGACCACTTTGGAATACAGTCTGTCTTCAGTGATTCACTCAGAGAACACTGTGTTTTATGAAAACAGTGGTTACTTACTTTTACCAGTTCTTTTCTTGGAGATCACCACCCATCTGCGGTGATGTGACTGAGAAATTGCCCCCATAGCGCAAGTATTTGGACACTCTGGCTGTGTTAGGGAAGGTTATGGAGCCTTTCAGAGGTGCAATCTTGCTGGAGGAGGTACCTCAGTGGCGGTGGGCCTTGTAAATTTATCTCCTCGCTCCACTTCCAGTTCACATTTTCCTCTTGGAACCTGCAGTTGAAGACCTGGTAACTCAGCTTCCTGCTCTGGCTGCCTACTGCCATTATGGACTCTCCTCTGTAACTGTAAGCCTAAATAAACTCTTCCTTTTAGTAATTGCCTTGGCCATGGAGTAGTATAATAGTAGCTAATGCTCCATCTTATCTGCTACAGAAGAAGGAATTCTTCATGCAGAGTCTCCGTCATGACACAGGATATCCAGATACCACAGTCGCGGCTTGTGATTTTACAAAACTGAGTATTACGGGTTTGTCAAAGACATTCTGAAATGACACATGCATTTTATTGGCTGTGATTGCATGTCATTGAAAAGCAAAAATGATTGCCTGTTTAACCGGGTGTCCATTTTGATTCATGTGCCTGGGGTCGGCAGTTGGATCCACTAACACAGCACCAGCAACTGGGAAGAAAGACGGGGTTGAAATATCGTTCCAAGGTAGTTGTGACTTCACAGAACTTCCAGAACCGTTCTTAGGTGGCACACTTTGCATCTATTTTTTTTTTTTTTAAGAGAGCTAGTTGTCATGAACGCAGGAAAAAAAAAATTGCACTATATATTTCTAAAAGTCAAATTTCATCCTTGCATTCAAATAAATGGTTTTGTTAATTGGCTCATTAACAGCTTGGAAAAATTAAACTGCTATTACAGAGAAGAGGATAATTTGTTTTTAATTTTCAAATAAATTAAGTACAATAACACTTCACAGTACATTTCTTAAGAGTGATCATGCTCTTCATTAGTAGGATGCATGAGTCCTCACCCGGTTTAGCGGTGACATACTTCACATACATCCTCATGGAAAAGACGGCTTGAGAAAGTGATTTACTTCTCCCCGTGAGAGCAGAAACCATTACTTCTGCTTATAGAGTTCTTGGTCTGATTTTTACAAGGCCAAGGTTGAGTTCCATGCATTAAATGTATGGGCAGAAGTAATTTATGTGTGAGTGGACTTGAACTCTGCAATTACTGAGTTTCCAAGGGGCCTACTCTATATCCAAGTATAAAATATCCCATCCTGTGGTTTGTAGTTAATTAAAAATGCACTTAACAGGAAACAAGCTAGTTATTTCTATTTGGTATTTATGCCCTCCCACTCTCCCCATTTTTATCTAGGCTTTCTTTCTTATGGGGGTGAGGGGGAGAAGCAATGCTAAAACATATGGCTGACCCTTGGGAAAAAGGCCCTTGCAAGTGACAAGTATGCAAACTGTGTTCAAGACCTGCAGCACATTGAGACAAGTTCTGTAGATTGGTGTCACCAAGGATGACTAGACGGAAATTCTTATAAAGTAGTACATGGAACGTAGGCATGAATCATCTTTCTTTAAGCATTATAAATTTTTATAAGTTGCTACAGACAAAGTATTTCGGGGGTGGCAGTAAAAGATCCCGATTTTCAAAGTACTATTGGAGAACAGGATCTTGTGAAGTGTCTTTTGCATGCATGTGTGTGGATCCGTTAATGTTAAAATCACCGAGGACAGACATTTCAACATTTTATAAAGCCGACTTCTTCACGAGGGGCAGAGACCTAACATGATGTGATCACCGCTACTCAGACAACGCCAAGCATTTTATTAGGAGACTCCCTTTAAATGCTAGTCTTATCTAATGTTTTATCTGCACTTCATTAGTGATTCAACTTTGACTTATAAATTGTAATCATAATTTCTTGCCCCATCTCAAATTCCAACGCAGAATCTTTGAATCTCGAGGGCAATAAGTGGGCGTCAGAAAGAGCTGTGTGCATGAATTGTGTATTTTCAATAGTCATGCCATGTAGTGACTGAAATGGACCGTGCTCTGGTGTGCCAAGGATTGAGCTTATGAGCAAGAGATGATCTTTCTAGTTGAACAGCCCTGTTTCTCTCTTCTCTCTCTCTCTCTCTCTCTCTCTCTCTCTCTCTCTCTCTCTCTCTCTCTCTCTCTCTCTCTCTCTCTCTCTCTCTGTGTGTGTGTGTGTGTGTGTGTGTGTGTGCGCGCACATGTACATACAAAGGCCAGCGAAGTCTCTGTAGATCAGGTGGCTCACTGGAATTATATGTACTCAAGATGCCTTTGTAATTACACACAGCCGTCATTGATCACATTCACAGAACTTCAGAGTCAAGATTGTAAAAAGCAATAACTCACCCTGAAGTCTAGCAAAATGGATGAAGTTTCAATAACAGTGATTGTATAGCATCCCTGGGATGTGGACGTGAAGGTGCTAGGTTCCTGAAGCTGAAACGCACAATGGGTCATTTCAGTGACTGGTGACCCTTCAGGCTGTATGTCTCAACATTACTTTTGGGCTTGATGCAATATCAAGTAAGATGTTTATCTAAATCATGGGTTCCTTGCTTTCATTTGTGTGGAACTAATAGGTCTGATCCAAACGTACCTCTTCCTTTTATGCTGTAGATGTTTTCTATCATGGAGGAGTCTGATGTTGAGTGTGCATGGTGGAGAATGGCCAAGAGTTTTTTTTTTTTGACTGCTTTAAGCATGCATAATATGTTAATCCTGGTTGAAATCCTCTACTAATTAGCTCTTGGGTCTTTGGATCAGTTATATAAGATTTCCCAACCTGACTTTCTTAATGTTGTAAATTAGAGATAAAGATAGTAGCTGACTCCTTGGTTGTTTGTGAACGTTTAATGAGATATTCTGTGCAAAGTGCTTAGTGTGGTGCCGGTCATATAGCAGGCACTAAATGCATAGAAGCTATTACTTCCGCTTAAAGCAACTTAATAAACACTACAGTTTTTAGCACCCTCAGACCCCCAGTAAGCTTAAGATAATACCTTCCCCCTATTTCTCAGGTGAGTTAGAAACCCTGGCTTTCCTGCAAGGCTCTGCACCACCAATCCAGAAGACCCCCATGCTTCCTCTGAGCTGGGGCAGTCTTTCTTGGGGGTAATGACGTCAGGAGAGGGGGTGCTATCATTTTCTTTGCGGTGAGATAAATTTTGAGATAAATTTAAACAAAAAGTGGGCTGGTCTCTTAAAGGCTATTGGCTGAAGGAGGAAAATGTGGTCCCACAGCAAATATTTTTTAACTTGTCATTATGGGCAAAAAGCACTTGAACTGAAATACTTCTTGTGCCTAATAAGGTTACATTTTATACTGACAAATAGGCGATTATTTAAATAGGCATACTGTACAATACAGTTTGTTTATTGTGTAATTATGTATGTAAATATGTACACACACACACACATACACACACACACACACCACTCTCCAGACAAGTGAGGTGCGCATGGTGGTGCACTCCTTTAAGGGAGACAGAGGCGGGCAGATCTGGTGAGTTTAGAGCCAGCCTGGTCTACACAGCAAGTTAGAGGCCAGCCAGGGTTACACAGTGAGACCCTGTCTCATAAAATGAAGCAAACAAGGAAGAGGACGAGTATTACTTAGGCTTTTCCCTTGTCACCTCTAGATACTCTAAAGGGTAAGAATCTCCACCATACTGAAGTTAGTAGAACAGCCCCTGTCCAAACACTGTTCTGAGTGTTTTCTGTACCGTTTTCCTCAGCTTTATTTGCGAGCCGGAGTAGGTATTAAAGATGAAGTGTTCTGGTGGGAGCAGGAGCCCAGGGCGCTTGAAGCATTGCTAATTTCCAACCTTGTAATTTAGTTAAATTGAAACATAACTGCATTTAGATGAATGGGCTGCTAGTTTTCCTTCGCAAAGCAAACATGCCAACCTTTCATTACCTCTCGTCTGTGCTTCGGCTTCTGTGCTGTTTGGGTCGGCTTGCTTACACCAGTTGACAAGAAACACTCCTGCCGACACTCTAGTTTGAAAAAAAAAGTGAAGGATGCTTTCTGTAATGGACTGTATCGTATCGTTTTATTTTCTGAAGGGAGAAGGGGAGGTCCCAGGCAGTTTGGTGCTGCTGTGGAAAGTGTTCCATTCTTGGCTCATGCTTTTCCAGACCTGGGAGTGAGTAAGCGACACAGTCGGTCCGATTACAAATACAGTTTATCTTCATTTGGGATCCATGACTTCTATTAAATTTAATTACTTCCCCTGTGGCTTCTATTAAATTTAATTAATTTTCCCTGCAGCTGGCGTGGCCGAGGTGCTGCTGCTAAATGAAGGTGCTTGCTAATTGAGGGAGTTTTCCTGAAAGGCTTTACTCTTCCTCCTGTTTTTTGGAAGTCCCTTATCCAGCTTGACACCTCACAAAGGAGTGAGGCGTTGCCGGTTGTGAAGTCCTCACTGTTCTGTGGAGAACTCTGGGCTCTTTAGGGAAGGATTGCTATGCCTTTTGGTGGAGGCCAGGGTAGGATACTCAGGGAAGAAACCTGGCCCAGTCTTAACCTGGGCAAGATGGAACCTGTGTACTTGCGGAGGCGCCTGGCAGCTGGATCAAGCTAATTATCGCTCAGTTCCAGAAGCCCAGAGAAGAAATTGCTGATCCAATGAAACAATCACCATTTCAAAGACTTCTTCACAATTAGAAAGTGTTATTGGTGATGGAGATGATTTTACTTGGACGGTAATTCCATGATGATAAGAGAAATAACTGTATTTGTACTTAAAAACAAAAATTTCAGAGCCCTATTAAAAATTTCAAAACATGGTTGCTATATACCCATTGTCATTACTGTGGATCTAAAAGGTGAGGCAATACCTGGGAGAAAAATCATACATGCATTTAATCTGCTTCTATTCAGACAGTTTTTATTCCCAAGATTTCTATAACAAGAAGAGACTGTTACTTTTGGACATCAGTATATACTAGAAATTATGTATGCATTGTATGTATATGCATATATAAATGTCCATATCACCCATAATGTATGCAATTATAAAAACATTTTTATATCGTATATAAATGCATAGTATGTATTTATTAGTTAACTTTGCAGCCCAGTGACATTTTAAAAATATAAACAAAGAGCTGGGTCTCAAGGTCATGTTTTCCACTCAATAATTTCATCTGTTGTTCCGGGCAGCAGTATGTGAGTTATCCTCCTTGTGTGTATGTATAGCATATGATCTTTGAGGAACATCTGTTCTTCTTTGAGAGAACAATAGATACTCACATGGAAATAAGCCCTTTAAAACTTTGTTTCTTTTGTTTTCCAGGATCTCAGTTTCTGTTTCTTCTGTTTCTTATCCCCCTCAGCATACTTCAGAAAATTTGAACCTAGCTCAAACTAGAAGGTCATTGTCTCATTATTTTGCTTAGTTTTGTGTTCTTGGTGTTTCCTAAGGCTGTCTCTTTGTATGAATCTCTTTCCATGATGCTGTTTTGAATTCTGAAGTGATCAGTACTATGGTTAAACCCATTTGTTACTTTTTGTTTGTTTCTATTTATATAAGACAAGGTTTCACTGCCTTGCCTTGGCGGTTCTGGAACTTGCTCTGTAGACGGGGTTGACCTCAAACTCAGAGACCTGCCTGCCTCTGCCTCCAGAGTGCTGGGATTAAATACATAAATCACCACTGCCTAGCCCATTTGTTACTATTAATTTATATCTCTAGTTATCTTCTAAGCCTGTTGAAGGAAAACCAGAGCTTCACTGCAGGGACAATTTAAATAAGAGATCTCAGTGTGCAATTGGACTCCGATTAATATGGTTGGATAAGGGGAGATTTCTATAAACAAATAGCCCACTTCTGTGGGATTGTTAAGAGAATACATCAGGTTTTGGGGAAAACAGATCTAATTGGATTGTTGAAGAAGGTAGGCCAGCATGGTCTGTTGTCATCTGGGAACTAAGAGAAACTGAGGAACTCCATCAGAGGTCAGGCGATGGATTCACCTGAGTTGGTGAGAGGGCTTAGTTTATTATTTGTCTAAAATTAGCCTATGCAGGTGGCCAAAATTTGGTGTCAGTTGAGAACAGGGCTTAGTGCAGAGATCGAAAGTTTGGTGAGAGCATCTCACTGAGCCCTGGGGCCATTTTCCTGCCCTGTTTTCCAGCCATAAAGTGGCCTTCCTACTGCCATGACCCTTTAATACAGTTCCTCATGTTGTGGTGACCCCCAACCATAACATTTTTGTTGCTACTTCATAACTGTAATTTTGCTACTGTTAAGATTCGTAATATAGATATCTATGTTTTCCAATAATTTTAGGTGGTCACCCCTGTGAAAGGGCCAGTCAAGTCCTATGGGGTCACGAGCCACAGGTTGACAACCAGTGCTCTACAGTGTTCACTTCTGCAGACAGAAGACTTTTCTCCGTCTCACCCAGTCCCACTGGGCTGTTTTCTCTCCATCCATTGGGTCCTGCTTGCAGTTCTCGCAGCCACTCATGAAATAACGGAACTGAGGCTTAATATTAGTTACAATTGCTTGATCAATCTCTTAGGCCTCTTACTGGCTATCTCTAACTCTAAATTAACCCATTTCTAATAGTTTATTTTACCACGAGACTCATGGCTTGCTGGTAATGTTTGCACCTCTCTGGCAACTACAAGGTGTCCCTTGATTCTGCCCTTCCCCCCTCCTCTTTCTCTGTTTTGATTTCTCATTTACCTTTACTCTGCTATACCATTGGCTGAAACAGCTTCATTCATCAACCAATAAAAGCAGCACTTAGGGATAGAAGGCCCTCCCACATCACATTTCCCTACATCCTTCTCTGACAGCCACTACTCAGATGTCGGTACAGAAACCAGGCTATCTTCATTTCTCCCTTTGTTGTATGTTCTTTACTTTAAGCCTTGCATTCTGTTGAATCTATTTGCACATATTTTCAAAAAAAATTATTTCCCCCATCCCACCATTTTAGTATATGCCACCTAGAGAGCTATGATATTTGTTCCTTGCTCTACTTACTGTCTTAAATCCTTTCTCCAGAGAGCTTTTATCTTTGGATTGCAAGCATGTTAATCTTAATATTCTTTCTTTTTTTCTTTTGTGCCTTCTTCCTTTAATCCCTCTCCTGTGTGCGCTCTTCCAATCCACTCATTTCCCTACCTCCCCTCTCAGATATCTCTATGCCTCCCTTCTCTGGGTCCTGGGTAGATGGGACGACACAGGCTTTTTTGTTCCTGCAAACTGGCGATTGTTAATGATTTAGACTCATCTTATTTAAAGGTGGTGACCACGAAATGACCTAAGAATCATAAGGAGACCATCTTCTCTTGTGATGACCCAAATGTGTTTCTCTGCCATTGTCTTAGTTCTTTTCTGTGGCAGAAAAAAAAATGCCTGGATCAAAGGAGGTTTTCTTGACCAATAATCCAGATTTATGGAAACTTCAAGCAACATAATATGGCAGGCATTGGGAGTGTGCCGTCCCCCAACTTAATTTGACAGAGAAGTGGAAGTAGTAGGTACAGAACAGGCCACACTTCTCGGGCTTATTCCTGCATTCTGATAACACTGTTCCAGGAACTAATCTGATTCCAGAGAACTACATTAATTTTCCCTGATAAGGTTGTCCCCATGAGTTCCTCTTAAGGACCTATCATTTCAAGACCAAGAACAAAGAAAACTAACATTAAAGTCTGTGAAGCTTCTGCAGGCCACACGTTTAGGTCACCATCGGCACAGTTTACAGGAGATTGGTTGTTTCATTTGGGATATTTTGTTTTGTTTGTGAAGTTTATCTTGTCTTATTATGTTATGATGTTGTTAACAATTTAGTGTGAAGTTATCATTGGTTGCCAGCTTGACACATCTGACAAGGAGAACCTCAGTTGAGGAATTGTCTCCATTAGATTGGCCTGTGGATAGGTTTGTGGGGCATTTTAATTGCATATTGATGAGACCAGCCCAATGTTGGGTTATACCAGCCCTGGACAGGTGGGTTTGGGTTATATAAGGGTAGGTGAATGTGAGCCTGGAAATTAGCCAGCAAGTGGCATTTCTTTATGGTTCCTACCTCAAACTTCGCAAACAAACTCTTTCCTTTCCAGGGTGGTTTTGGTCATGTTGTTTATCACAAATTAGAAGACTTAGAGATTTTTATTTTTATAGCTTTCTTCCTTATCCTTTGTTTTAATTTTTATTTCTTAATATATATTTTTATTTTATGTGCATTGGTGTTTTGCCAGTGTGCATATCTGTGTGAGGGTGTCAGATTCCCTGGAACTGGAATTATGAATAGTTGTGAGCTGCCATGTGGGTGCTGGGAATTGAACTTGGGTCCTCTGGAAGAGCAGCCAGTGCTCTTAATCACTGTGCCATCTCTCTAGCCCCAGTGATTTTTATTTTAAAGACTGCAGCAAAAAACTGCAGACATGATGGTGTTCTAAGGAACAGACACATTCAGTAACTCTTACCAAGGCTATCAGAATATGAGTTCTCTTACAGCAGAGCTTGGTTTTGATTCTCAGTCATTGAAGTTGCCAATTATTATTTAAGTGATGTCATATTAATATATTCTATAGACTGTATTGTAGTCCAGAAGATACAAGCCAATCAGTGAACAAATTAAACCTTTCTCTTAATCCTTACACACACCCGAATCTGCTCATGAGACACTTGACTGCCCGTATAATTTTTAATTTTTTTTTTCAAAATTTTTATTTGTTTGTGTCAGATGTGAACTGACAGCATACTGTTATTCTCTCATGACTACATGGGAGAAATGAGGAAGTCAATTAGATTGTTGAAGGGAGGAGAATGGATCCTAAGATAGGCGCAATCAGTTGTGCTTTGTACCCCATGGTGGCTGGTTTGCTGCATAGGAGGGGCTTAAGTTCCCTAGTGGTTATAGGTTTGAAAACAGGGATTAAGATCAGGGTTCTTTTTGATAATGCATATGGAGCATCCTCAGCGCACATGCTCAGGAATGCCATTTACTCAGGTGACTTTGTGAGTCAGAGGAATTAAGTGGGGTACTGAACCATTGTATCCCCAGTTGAATTCGTCCCCACTAATATTGAAAGAAAGGAGAGACGGTAGATAGGGATGAATAAGGAGGGGCTACAAGGCAATATAGAATAAAAAAGGAGATAAACAGCGCACAGAAGAATGAAAGATTTGATATAGTCATATTTGCCAGAAATGTCCACTTACCTAACTTATTTTTGGTTTCCAAACTATCTTGTGCATATCTACGGCATCCATGTTGAGTGTGTTCTAAGGCATTCTGAGGATGTTTCTGCCCACTGAAGTTTGTCCTCACCAGTCTGGCCTGACATTACCCAAACATGGATTTTGTATCTGAGATCTGACTTTGGCCATTCCTTGGTGAGTACAGGCCTGTGTCTGTACGAGGTCTCTGAAGGTTTAGGTGTGGGACACAGTTGTAGTCTCGCAGTTGCCGAGGGCTGTGGTTTCTTTGCAACAACTTTTCAAGCTGCTCTCTTCTGATGGTCATCATTTTCTTGAGGGCCACAGGACTCATGCTTCCCTCCCTACTTCTTTTGGTAAATAGTGCATCAAGCTGGATGCTTAGCTTTTATATGTGCCACCCGCCATTCCTTGTAGATATATACTTAAATTTTTTATTTAGGGATTACTTCTTAGGAGACAGTAAGTGAATTTGTCTGTCCCTCCCCACCTCCGACCCTTCTTAAACTGTCCATATAATACATTTTCATGGAACAAACAGCTGCAGGATTTTCTGTCTTGTGTAGATTGACCTTTTCCTTAGGTCATCTAGAGGACAAGAATATATGGTTTTAAGGTAAGTGATGGAAGACTGGCATTTGATTGAGGAACTCTGAGCTTGAGTTATGCTCCCTCTGATTCAAAACACAAATGCTTTTTGTCAGTTGGCTTCATTGTCTAAGGTTTTGTTGTTTCTCATTAATAAAAGCACATTTCAGGACACCTAGGCCAGGCTGGCCTGCCTTTTTTTTTGTTTACTTTCGTCTAGTGCTATGTTCTTCCCACATTGCTTAAAGTTTTCATTTTGCTTTTTTCCTGTTGTTTGAGAGAGCTCTACTTTAAGACTAATTTGGGTGATTAAGTCTCTTTAAAAACAAAACAAAACAAAAAACAAAACTCAAATGCTTTTTGACAGGTTTAATTGGGTGCCCCCAAATTCATACTTTTGTCAAGATTTGAATAAGCTGTTTACAGAAAAGGTAATATAAATTTTCAAACAGATGAAAAGTGCTTATTTTTTTTTTTCTCACAAGAAAAAAAAAGCACACAATGAAATTGCAGAGAGATGCCATTTTCTCCTTTGTGATTGACTTGGCCGTTATCCAGAAATTCTGGAATACTTTGTTAGTAAAGGTGTGGGAAACAGTCTAACATTTTGTCATTTGTGTGAGGGCCAGTGCTTGCTGAGTATGGACGGTACTTTGGCAACATCCCTCAAATATAGACAGCTATATCTACTAACACCTCCTCCCCAAGGAATGTATCTGACATCATCACACTATTATTTTTAATAGCAAATGATTAAAAATCAACTTAATATTTTATCAGTATAAAACTATTTAAATCAGTCAGAATACGTTCATATATATATAGTCTATGTAATTCTCATATAGAAAGGTCTGTATTACATATTTTATTAAAGATCTTGGGAACAGGTCTTTGGTAGATTACAAAGTGAGTTACAACCTTTTAAACAGGAGATAAGAAATGTATTTCTTTGCTTATATGCATGTATACATTAAGAAATTTAGGAAGGACACCTAAGATTGATAGCAGCATATATTTATAAAAAGGGAGATTACTACTACACTGCTTTGAATTTTATTTACAATTTTGAAAACATGTATCTCAAAGATTTGACTTCAGCCAAGCTGTAACAAATACCACTAATTCTAGCACTTGGGAAGTGGAGTCTGAAGAAGGATCAGGGTTGACAGTCATTCTTAGCCTTCTCAGTGAGTTGGAGCCAATCCTGGGCTGTAGGAGATCTTGTCTCAATATTAATTATAAAAACAAGTATTAAACTTAAATATTATGTGGTGGTATGGTTAATTAGTCTGGTATCTTAACACCCATGCAAAATAAAAATGGGATTCTAATTGGTACAAAGAGCTAGCTAGAGTTGGGAGATGGCTCAGTGGCACTTGCTGTATAATCGTGAGGTCTGGAGTTTGAATACTCTTACCCACATAACAAGCTATGAATCCTGTGTTCATTGCAACCCCAACTCTGAGCTGGGCGGAGACCAAAGCATCACTGGGGCTTGCTGGCTCTCAGCCTACTCCAGAAAAAGGGAGTCCCAGATTCAGGAAGAGATTCCCAAAGGAATAGGTAAGTTTAGTCCCATAGAAGAGGACACCTAACAGCCTCTGGTTTTGGCATGTCCACACAGGCACACACACCCCCCACCAGCATTGTTGCATACATTTGATGCACAGTTAATAAAAACTCAGAGACAGGAATTGGGGTTCAACCTGAAGATCCGAAAAGCAAAATAGCTAACCACTGGCTCTTACCTTGACCTCAGTCCAAAATGGCGATCCTGCCTCCAGGAATCTCAGTATGACTTTGAAATTTAATCTCTGACCCTAAACAAAGCAATAGATAGACCAGTATACCCTGAATTCATTTTGCTGGGTTTTGTGTGAGTTGGATTTTAAATCAGGATCAAAAATGAGAATTTAAAAACATACTTGGCAGAGTTTACATGTGAATGAAGCATCTTCCAGACCAAATATTTTCTATACTTTGAGTTCTCTGATAATATTTGGAAGTCTACAGCTGTCTTTAAACTGCATTTCAGTTTTCAGTGAACTGGTTCTCAAATTGTTGAGATTAATTAGGGAAGGCATGCAATCAGTTTGCAGGTCCTCGACCTTGTCATTTGTGAGGTTTACTTTTTGGCATGTGACCCCTAATTCTCCTGTGATTGAATTAACCCCACATATGGAGAGTGACTGTTTCAGATCACATCTATATGAATAGCTCTGTATTCCATCCATCCACCCACCAACCCATCCATTTATTCAAAATAGGCAGGTGTTTACTGGCATCCAGACTCAGCCCTTGGCTCTGAAGATCCAGTGGTGAGCTAGACGAAATTACTGCCTGTGTTACATTATATTTGTAGACATTCAGGTATCTCCTGCTTTTTCTATTCATAAACATGCCCCATTTTCATTGCTCAGTAGAAGGGGAAGGGAGAAATGAGTGACTTTTTGGACCATAGTTCCTTGTTTAAATACATTATTCTCTGGGAAAAGTTTGATCGTTTGTTAACATTTTAAGACATTTCTCCTTATTTTTAAAGATCAGTCCCTTGATCCCTGCAAAGTACTTTGTAAGCACATTAAAGTATGTGTCTGGTATTAGAAATGAAGCCTTGTGTAATGGAAAAATACTGGGTTTGGAGTTCTAGTTGGAATACTGATTCATCGCTACTTAATGAGTACATCTTATTAATAATAATGGAGGTTGTTTTTCTCTTAAATCCAGTTTTAGTGGCCAAGCCAAAAACCTCCCCCCCAAAACCAAACAAACAAAACAAACAAAAACAAACCAGCCTTCCACAGTCTGTAGAGTTCGAGTTACAGGTTGTGTGCTTAGAGCCCTGGGAGCTCTGAATATGCTAATCACCATTTGGAGATTGATTGAGCGGTAACTGAATGGACAGAGCTCATGTGGTGGTCCTTGTGTTTGGCAACACGTTCAAGTTTCAGCCCTGAAGGCTGAAGTCCTTCACAGTCTAACTGGCACCTGGGGCGCCCCAGCTAGCGCTTCATATGCCTTTGTAAGGTGATCCCACACTGCATTTGAGGTGGATAACAGCCCTTTGATTTGATCCCTAAATCAAAGGAGGTGAGATGAAGGCAGGTGAAGAGAGCTAGAAGTAGTTAGTTGGACAGAAGTCTAGAGATGAATGCCGCCTGGCTCCCTCTTCTCCATTCCCTGCCTGTGGCAAGCAGCCAGCTGTTTCCTTAATTCAAACTTCTGTGTGCCCTGGCAGTGATAAAGCACATTCTTCTTAGAGAAATCCCTGCTGGCAATTTCATTTCAAAGAAGAAACTTGGAGTTAAAGAATTACTATGGTTTTCGAGTGTTACTGCGTGCATAGGAGTCCAAAAGGAAGTGTCTGGGAAGCCCGGGATTGGCTTCCATTCAAAAGTGACCTGTTAAAGTTTCACTTGTGAGCAGGGATGGAAAGGCCTAGGGACAGCGGCCTGGGAGTATGGCTGTCATTCACACAGGACTGTCATTCCAAGACTGTGACATAGGGGTTTGATTGTGAGAGCCACCCTGAACAATACAATCTGTTGCAACCTTGGATGCCTAAGAATAGTCCCACCTTCTGGTCAGCATAGTGGGCTGTGCATTTTAATGTCCATTTAATTGCTGTTTGAAACCATTTGCTGCACTGTAGCCATGGATACTGATTCTCTTCCTCCCCAGGGGCCACCACCCTTCTCAGCTTGCAGTTCCTTCCATATCACTACATCTGACAAGACCACCTCAAATTTTTCTATTTTCTCTTTCTGTCTTACACTGCCTTGACTACGACTGAAGTGTTGGCTGATACTCTAGCGCCTTCAGGTTCTGAAATATATTTTTGTTTTTATTCACTGTGGTAACAAGACTTACTAGAGTAAATCAATATTTTTTTTTAAAGCATGTAATAAGAAATTGCTAATTGACACCCATATTGGTGTCAAGCCAGATGGCAAGATCTTATTCATCTTACATGTCTGAAACTTGCATGGAAGAGCCACATGTGCCCCCCATCCCATGTCTTTATTCCAGAACATTGTAACCAGCATTCTGCATGCTTCTTGTCTGAGTTAGGTTAACCATTTTGGATAACTCATGAGTAGAACCATGCCAGTCCTGGAACGACAGACACTGAGTGGGTTGCCAGTCCATCTTCTTCCTGTTATAGATCTGGAAAAGTTGCCTTGTCTTCTGCCTCTGCCTCCTATAAAGTGTGAGGCTAAAATCAAATAACGAGAGAACGCAGGTGAAGTTCTCGGTGGATCATTACATGTAGAAAACCCAGTCCTGTCCTTTGCTTTCATTATTCTGCTGCCAGTGTGCCTTTTCATGAGGTACCAGAAATAATCTCCTTTGACAAAATTAGTGTCAGCGTATACTCAAAGCTCGCAGAAAACTTTTTGTTTCGGGAAAGTAGCTTTTTATTCTATTTCCAAAGTAAGTGAAAATGCTAAACGTTATGTTTAGAAACCTCTAATAGTTCTCTTCCACACAAAAATCCCAGTTTTTCCTCAGTTTCTGCAGGTTGGAGCTAGAGAACAGATGCCTTCAGTTGGAGCATCATGCGGTTTCAGCTGTTAGTGTCATGTACTTCGCTGTTTGTTCTTCCTGCAGTTTCAATATAGACATTTTAAAATATACCTTAAGATAATGGTATTAAAATTTAATTCAAGGTCTACCAGTACTGTGGGAGCTAGTCTGGAAATTTACCATTATTTAAAATCATATTTTAAAAAAATTCTGGAAACAGCCAAAGAATAGTATGCAAACAGTTTTTTTGATAGTCCAAGAGGGTGTGTTTTTTTTTAATATCATTTGCCATTTTAGTTATGACCTCCCCAAACTAAGAGGCACAATCCTGATGTGTAGTGTGTGTGTGTGTGTGTGTGAGAGAGAGAGAGACAGAGAGAGAGAGAGAGAGACAGAGAGAGAGAGAGAGAGAGAGAGAGAGAGAGAGAGAGAGAGATATTGCCCCCCCCAGCCTCCTTATTGTATGTACCCAGTTTGCTGGTTGAGGCTTAGCCAGTTAGTTGCCTCAAACTGTTTACTCCTACTGTGAGTTTACTTGAGAGCTTACTTTTTATTAGAACATTTCTGATAACCAGAGAACACACAACTTGCTTTTATTGGTATTTCTGACCTCCAGTTTTTCTGAAGTTTATTTAGCTTCTTGCTGGGGCCTAGAGGGTTGAGCTGCTCCACCTACAGTGTGCTTGCTCTCTTTTCTCATGTTCATCAAGTCCGTGACTCGTTCCCTAAGAGTAGCCTCTAAGGGTTCCTGTAGTAGGAAGCTGCGGGCAGGCCTGCTTTTTGTCTTGCCAGGCTCCCGCACGGCTAGCTTAAAACCCGAAATAACAACACACAAACTGTATTCATTTAAACACTGCCTGGCCCATTAGTTTCAGCCTCTTATTAGCTAATTCTCACATCTTGCTTTAACCCATATTTAATAATGTGTGTAGCACCACGAGGTGGTGTTTTACCGGGAAAGATTCAGCATGTCTGACCTGGTGGCTGGCTCCATGGCATCTGTCTCACTGAGGAGAGGCATGACATCTGCCTGAAGCATCTTGCCTCACTTCCAGCATTCTGTTCTGTCTACTCCACCTACCTATGTTCTGACCTATCAGGCCAAGCAGTTTCTTTATTAATTAACCAATGAAATCATCAGATAGATAGAAGACACACCTACATCAGGTGCCTTTCCCATTTCTCTTTTAGGTTAATGGACAGGGATCTGCTCTAAAATCTCCAATAGGGAGAAAGTTATCCCTCCCCCACTTCTCAGGTGGCTTAAGACTGGTCTCTGCCCAGCTTTTTTCTGGACACTGTTGTAAAATCTTAGATCTAAGCTACTGAGTTTGTTGAGATTAACTTTACATCACAGTAAAGGTTGTTCACTTAAAGAAAATATCAATTAGAAAACAAATCCATACTGTTACTGATAGGGGAGCCATGTTCCTCCAGCTAAGCTATTTCATCTTGAAACAATAGAAACAACTAGTTGAATCGCACATATGTGTGACACACAGCTGTCCACACTGTAAGGGTACAGCTTGCAAGGCAAGCTTTTGAACATCCATGTTGTCAAATTGTGGTATACAACAGAAGCAGTTATTTTCTTGATCTTTGTCATTAACATAGACGATTGAAGAGGCTTCCACAGGAGGCCTTAAATTACCTTCCTATGGTGAAATCTTTGTCTCTTCAGTTTCTGTTGGAATGAGCACAGCATGAGTGAGGTTACTAAATAGTCCTTTAACTCCAACTTAGGTGCTTCTAAAGCATGTGAGTTTCATTCATTGAGTTCTGTAAACACCAGGTGAGCTCTTGAAGTATGTAGACAGTTCTAGTTCTGAGTCCTGTAGCAAGTCAATGGGTGGAGATGTCAGGATGCCCAGCATTTTGCTCAAATCTGTCTAGCTTTATAGTTTGTGTGTTCTCTGCTGTCTTCATTCAAATGACAAAAAGCTGAAAGCAAGATTCAGAGGTACTTAGTTATACACTATTATCAGTTGTTTGGAAACCAAGTAAAAAGCCTTATTTAAGGAAGTCCCATTTACTGGGATTGTCTAATCATGGCTGGATGGCTCAGGAGAAAAAGCCACAAGCATATAATTGTGCTCAGAGACCATGAATTTTAGTTTAGCACACCCACTGTCCTTCCCATTTAGCACATGGATTTTCAAGAAGCATGATACTGTTTTTGCTTCACTTTCCCTGGGCCATTTTTTGGCCAGTTAGTCACCCAGAAGGATAATTTTAGCTCTTTACTTACAGGTCTTCCCTGTTAAGGGATCCAGAGAGTTATCAGGTTAGGTAATCAGGCTAGGTGATCATTAGGACCAAGTGTTAACCTAAGGGGTCTCCAGTTTGAAATGTGGGCTAAATTTCATATCAAACTGTTTAAAATAGAACCACCTTGCTGTCTTCATATGTCCAGTAGGATACGCTTCTGTGATGTCTCTGCTCACCTAAACTAATTTTTGGTATCTTTTCAAAATGATCTCAAAATTATACATATCTTTAAGAACAGAAAACACGATGGAAAAGAGTAACTAAAGAATAAAGGTTAGAAATCTTTAAACAAACAGACTAAAGTGTGGTTACAAATCAGAAAAAGAATGTATCAGGATTAAAGAAAAAAAGTGAACTGTGTTAAATATTCTATTAGAGTTGATAATAAAAGTATAAAGTCAAATTGCGTAGATTGAGTTGGGTGGGAGTTTGTGTGTGTGTTCATGCTTGTACTTGTGAACACAATGTGCCTGTGTAGCAGAAGCCACAGGAATGCACACTCACAGACTTCATGCCCCTTATCAGACAGACAGTCGGAGTTTTTGACATGTTCAGCACCATGTATTAACAGCCTACCTTCCGTAGTTTCATATTGAGATCCAAACTGAGGCATAGACAGAGCAGAATTATCACCTCAATGGTTTGTAATGGATCTGGGCTGCTGTAGAACTTTATATTAAGCATGTAAAATCGTTGTGTCCCATGGGGACATAACTGCAAGTCACCGGTGCTTAGCCATTGGTCCCTTAGAATGCTTTCAGTCACATCAGTGTATTTTCAAGTGTGACAAAGTAGTAATTTATAGATTAACTTTATGCCAGTGTTTAAGTTAAACGAAATAAAATCCTATTTAAAAATATCTAGGGGTTCGTATAATCATAAATTATCACAATCTACCTATTTTGTGAGTTAAGAGATGTGTTTAAAAATTTTCTTTCTTGAGCATTTGCTACCAAAGTCCTCTTGGATACTAGCTATGAAGGTTATGAACTGTGGTACTTTATTGCAATTTAACGACCTGTTTCTGATATTTAAGGTATCATGTTTCAACTAGTTTTACTTTTCTGCCTTTTTCTTTCTCTTTTCTTTGCTTTATTCCCACCCTTACTGTATTAACAGTTGGATAATATAGAATACCTCTTCCTGTATTTTTTGAAATAACATTTTTAGATGCATTGTTAGTTTTCTGTGGTAGTTCTGCCACCACCTTAGGCCAACAATTAATCATTTTTGTTTTTGTCTTGGTTATACATTTTGAAACAGCTTTATGGTTTGGCAGCTGTGACTGGAAGTTTGTCTTGTGGTGGACCATCATGTGTTCTGTTCACATTATGTGAAGTTTTAGGAGCATGCCCCTTCATTAAGTAAGCAAGAAACAACAGTTAGATTTAATGGGACGCTAAAATAGATGACGTTACGTAAACGTATCTTGAGTGTTTTTAATTCCTCATGAGATTTGCTCTACCTCGAATAACTTTGCATCTCAATTGGTTTACAGCACTTGCGATGTATGAGAAATCTTGAAGCATATGTTGGAAAGGTGATGTCATTTTTAACCCCTCAGAGGTGACCACTTGTTGAGCTGGAAAGAGTGGAGTCAGATAGATGGCTTATTCATCAAATATTTTTCTGACTGTTCACAGAGATATTTTTGTATTCTCTTTCAAAATGTTTTAGCAATCCAAGAACTGCTTTGTGCTTTAAAGTCTACAGATTTATATGAACGTGATCAAGAACTCAAGAAAACAGCCAGAACATAATGCATAATAATTACTTTGTATGTCACATGTTCAGTTGATGTTTATCTAATTATTTATTTGTGATTGGGAGAAAAGAATATGTGCCTCTTCTTTCTTGGGGCCACTAGACATTCACATCTCTAGTTCTCAGCTTAGGTGTATATGGTGCTAGTTCACAGTCTGGTACATGCTTGGTTTCTGAGTCACTATTTACTGAACTAATGTTTCCTCTTTCCCTGATGGAAACTTTCTTGTCTTTTTGTAATGACACACATAGGTTTATGTTCCAAACTCAGAGAAAAGTTACCTCTTATTTTTTTGTGTGTGTTTGTGTGTGTTTATTTTATTTTCCAGCCAGCAGAGTTAATTATTGGGGCGTATACATACGTGTTTTATGAACTTTTGAGGTTGTATCATTATCTTTTCTGACATTGTTTTAGAGTTTTTCTTGCTCTGAAGAGACACCATGACCTTGGCGATTCTTATAAAGGAAAACATTTAATTGGACTTGGCTTATAATTCAGAGGTTTAGTCCATTGTCATCATGGCAGGAAGCATAGTGGCATGCAGACGGACATAGTGACAGAAGTATTTTATTTCCTTATAATATATGGCCCTATATTATAAGTTTAGGGCTCCATGCCTCCGGTGGTGCCACACACCTTTGATCCCAGCACCAAGGGGACAGAGGCAGGCAGATCTCTGTTAGCTTGAGGCCATCCTGGTCTACAAGAGCTAGTTCCAGGACAGCCAAAGCTAAACAAAGAAACCCTGTCTCGAAAAACAAAACAAAACAAAATTAGGGCTTCTTCTCTATTTTCTAAGTTATTGTTGCTGTTTTAGTTATTAGGACAGGAGTAAGGAGTGTGATTTTTGACGTTTTTGAGGAAACCCACACATTTTTTATATTGGCGACTATCTTAAATGCATTATGTATACTGGGCCACATTTTTATCCAGTGGGCTCCTGTTTGTGCCAGCCTTGTTATCAGGGAGTCAGGACAAGGTTTCTGTATAGCCAGCTTTGGAAAGGTGATTCCACCGGTAGATTTCATGATCACGGAACTCCGGGAATTCATAGTTAGAAGATACTGCCTAACTACCTTTCACTAGCCCTTATTTTACAGATGAAGAAATGCCTCTTACTGTTGGGTCACAGTTTCCTGGTAGTAAAGGCTGGACTTAGGGGCCGAGTTTGCTTTGAAAATATAATTTAATCAGCCAATAGAAATTATAGAGTTAGACAACTGAATGAAATTCATCTCTGTGTCCTGCTAGTTAGTATGTGAGTCAGTTAACTTCTTAGTAATCTGGAAGTCAAATCGCATTGTGAAGTCTAATAACTAATGTTAAGTATGCGGTGCAAAAACCATCTCAAATAATAGCCATTTTATTCATAAATGCTTAAAGATTGCTCCCAATTTCTTCTCCTATACTTGCAATTTGTGTGGTTAGGTTGTCTGGAATGACTTAACCACATATCTCTGCACTGACGTCTCTCTTTCAGTCGTTCTGTTTCTCTGTAGTGAGATGTCCCTCAGACAGTCTCAGTTACCTTTCCAGGTATTCCTGCTGTTGCTTGTGCAATGTAGACTGCACAGATACTTCACTGGCTGTGTTTATCATCATATGCTTAGAACAGTGTCTGTACTTAATAGACAATTACCGAACAAACTAGATCGTAGCATACTTAAAATAATGGTAGGCTTACAACTTGAGTAGTACTAAAGATGAGCATCTTGAGATTGCTGTAATTGTTTTCCCTGGTTCCAGCAGACAATGCTCAGTGATGGGATAATCTTGTTGTGCACTTCGAGTGGCTAATACTTCAGTTGAAGAGCAGGTTTTGTCTTCTCGGAGGAAACGAGCCCACTGAGTCCTTAGGAAGATTTGTCAGCCCACAGTGTGTGTGGATTCCTCTATGCTTTCCAATTTCAGTGTCTACGGGAAGGGAAGTGCCAACGACTTTGTATTGTATTATCTTGCCAGCTGCCGGTTGCTGTTTGTGCCAACTGTGGGAAGGCTGGGTGGAAGGATGAACTCAGAAGACCCTGATTCTGCTGTCATAGTCATCTAGGAGTTAATAAAAGCTTCCTTATACTTTGAAGAGCAAAAATTAATTAAGAGACTCATTAAATCTATTTAATGAATTTATAAATGTATTAATTAAGTCATAAAAATGTGATAACCTTGTTCATATTTTCATTGTCTTCCCCCTTGAGGATGTACTCATCTCCCCAAGATGGAACACAGATAATACTGCTCTCTAATACCTTGACGTAGCTTCAGATTCCGGGCAATGGCCACCAGTGTGGTTACTGGGAGGAGTGTTCTCTAGGCATGACTGTCCCTGTGTAGCATTTCTTGTACTCAGAAGAACGTGGTGGCTCTGATGCCAGAGTGCCTGGGTAGAAATCCCATCATTACTAGCTGTGTGACTTTGGATTAATTCAATTCCCTAGATGTCGTTATGCTTCTTTGTGAAGCTTAATTGTATGTATGCGCAGAAAGCACTCAGGAGCACAGGATGAGTTGCCACATGTGTTAGGATTATTGCTATGGTGATTAGTATTTTATTTTTGGTAGTGCTGGTGATCGCACCCCGGGTCTGATTTATGAGCATGTGCTCTGCCACTGAGCTGTAGTTTCAGCTCCTCTTGCTATTAACGTTTATCATCCAGTGCTAGCCAATGGCCTTAACCATGCCTACTCAATTGGACTGCTGGTTACAATGTATGCAAGGGAACTGCAGTAAAGGAAGATTGCAATCTTTCAAGTTTTTGGTCTTTTTTTTGTTTGTTTCCAGTTTATTTATTTTTTATTAAAAATTGCCATCTCCTCCCCTCCTCCTCCCCCTTCCCTCCCCTCCCCTCCACCCATACCCCCACTCCCTCCCTCTCCAGGCCAAAGAGCCATCAGGGTTCTCTACACTATGTTGAGTCCAAGGTCCTCCCAACTCCCTCCAGGTCCAGGAAGGTGAGCAACCAAACTGACAAGGCTCACACAGAGCCCGTCCATGTCGTAGAGACCAAGCCCATCGCCATTGTCCTTGGCTCCTCGGTCAGCCTCCACCATCAGCCACTTTCAGAGAGTCCGATTTGGTCGCAAGGACAACGGCAATGAATGTGAACGCTACAGCATGGACGGGCTCACTGTGAGCCTTAACCTTCACCTGGCGATGGATGGAGATAGAGACAGAGCCCCACATTGGAGCACTGGACTGAGCTCCCAAAGTTCTGATGAGGAGCAGAAGGAGAGAGATCATGAGAAAGAAAGTCAGAACCATGAGGGATGCGTTCACCCACTGAGACGGCAGGACAGAACTAATGGGAGACCACCAAGTCCACTTGGAATGGGACTGATGGAACATGCGACCAAATCGGACTCTCTGAAACTTTTCGGTCTTTTATGTTTTGGAAGACGAACTTGCACCTCATCAGTTTCAATGTCTATCTGGTAGAGTGTTCCCTTGTAGAGGGGTTGGAATTAATGAATGCTCTGGTCAAAGCTCTGGCTTCTTGGTTGTATTTCAGTTTATTAGAAAAGAAACCGGTTTCCTTTACATCTTACAGTAAGAACACTAGGCATTTAATTCCAGGTAAGAGGGAGAGGCCGACTTTACTATGTGAAGTGATCCTCTGCATGAGTGAATGCCTTTCCTTCCTTCCCACCTATTCCTCTCAGACTCGGATCCATAGATAACAAGATAAAGCGACATAATGCACAGGGGAACTTTGAACTACAACCCTGTCTGGCAGTGTTAGATTTTCTTCCAAGATAACTTTGAAGATGTGATGAGCACCAAGGATATTAGCACTTATAGCTCATCATTCTCTGAGCAAAAAAGGGGAAAAAAAGGAAAGAAAAGAAACATTTGTAGAAGCTGGATGTGATATGAGGGTCATTGGGAGTTAGAAGATCTTAGAAGGATTAAGCTTCATTTGAATTTTTCAGTTAAGAAATCATTAAACTCCGCTGTTGGGTGCCAAGAAGAATAAAGAGATGGATAAGGCCCAGATGCTTCTTTCAAAGGGATTGTCAAGATTGAGTGAAATGCTCAAAAAATCATTTTAATAGAAATAAGAACAGAGATACCAGGAGAAAAGCAAAACCTTTGGAGACGTAACTCAGACTCTTAGTTAGGGACCTCAACAGGAGCTCTTTTTTTAAAAAAATGTTTTCTCACTCCTCCCAGTTCTTTCCCCTCCTTCCCTCTCCCCAAGATCCACTCCCTTCTTCTCTGCTCTGCACAGGAAAGTACAGACCTCCTAGTGACATCAGCAGCGCACAGCAAACCAGATAGAGTATGGCCAGGCACAAGCTCTCGCATCAAGACTGGGTGAGGCAACCCAGGAGGAGGAAAGGGGTCTCCTCACTGTCACTGTGAGGAGCCCCACAAAAACACCTAGCTTAACAGGAACTTGCATGTGAATCTGGCCTTAAACCAAAGTAGAATTGCTAAATAATGTCATACATTGGAGGCCTGGTCAGAGGTACTTGCATGTCCTTGGAAAAGAGACTAGCATGTACCAGGACTAAGGACGAAGTTATAGTTTGTTTCCCTAAGACTGTTAGTCCCAAGAGATAATACATGTGGAGAAACTTTTTTTTTGTAGTGAGACTAGTTTTGGAAATAATCCATATTGTATTTGCTCCCGGAAGATGCAAGTATTTTCTAAGCATTAGATACTTCAGGAGTCTGAGAAATCTCCTTGTATAAAAATGTACATACTGATAGTTATGTAAGCTTGTTTAATTCTAAAATCTTTTTTAGTAAAATACAAATTATCTCTGGGAGACCTGAGGCCTGTTCATTTTTCTTTCTTTTTTCTTCCTTTTTCTTTTGAAGGGAAATGGAGGACTAGTGGATCTGGGGGAGGGGAAGGTGTTGTGGGGGGAGGGGAAAGGTGTTGTGGGGGCAGGGACAGGAGTGGAGGGAGGGAAAGCTGCAGTCAGTATGTAATGCATGAGACAAAAAGAAAAATATGAAAATTAAAATTTTTGTATAGAAAACACAAAAGATACTATAAATCAGGTTTTGAGCTGTCTGTTGGAAAATGTCTTATAAAGGGAAACTTGAAATAAAGTTTCTGACCCTCTGAAACAGAATGAAGACTCCATTATGTATTAAGTTTTCTGTTGTGTGTGAGCCACAACCTGCTTTGTAGTATACCTGGGCTGATCACAGCCACTGTGCACTGGGATGGATTGATGCCTGAGATGATGTCGTGAGGCCCTATGAATAATCCTTTTCTGAGCGGAGTGTGGTGGTTCTCCGCAGAAAGGGTTGAAGGAGAAGAATCCTGCAGGGTCTTTCACATCGGAACTTTGATGTGTAATCTGGCTCTCTACCTGCAGGGATGTGACTGTCATGAACCAATGCTCCCCACACACTGTATTCTCAAAAACAAAATTCTAGAAACTTCAGTGTTATATTTGCTATAAGGTCAATCACTTTATGAAATGTCGAGCTGTCTTATTTTGGGTTGGTAACAGTCCTAGTGAGGAGCTAAGTCCACAAGTTGTTTTTTCTACTGTGATACAGTGTTACAATACCACTTGTCAGGTACCACATACATAATATCAGAAGGAAAGTCAGAAATTCTTTCCACTTTTAATCAGAGAAGTTGGTTGTGGCTTTTTCTCTTTTTCCAGCAAGTTAGATTTATTTGATTTTACATATTCAGAGAAGACTTGAGCCAATCTGGCTTTTGAGAAGAGGGTTTACTGGGAGAGAGCACCAGAGTTGTTCTGAGATGACTGTATGTTGTCTTGGTTTTGAATCATGTAGATTAGGGAGCAGAGTGGACCAATGGTGAATGTTTTACTCCCAACACTGGGCACCATTACCACCGGACCAGGATGCTATGCATATTGTGGTAGCTTCTTCCTCTCCATTTTAGGGCTTCTAAACAGAAGAAATATTGTAGTTGTATTATTTTTAAAGAAGAAACATCTGTGAAATGTTAGAAAAAATTTTAAATACTTTGGAGGAAAAATGCATTCTCCCATGATATAGCACAAAGGACTAACATTTTAGTTAAGGGTCTTCTGATTACAAGCAAAAACCCACCTGCTTGGAGGAAGAAAGAGAACATATTAAAATGACACATGGAAGTCTGATAGAGTCCCAAGACTGAGTAACAAATTAGTAAGAAATTGTGGGGAGCCAGAGGGTGTGTCTGCCCTATGGGACAGTTGTAGCTAGTACACACACACACACACACACACACACACACACACACACACACACACCTGCCCCCGCTCCCGCTTCATGTTACTTCATCTTGCTTCATTTTTTATTAGTTGGGAAAAGGCAAATGTCCCACCCACCCCCTTTGAAAAATAAACCAGATGTAGACGCATTTTATTTTATGTTTATGAATGTTTTGCCTGTATGCATGCCTGGTGCTGCAGGGTGTTAAAAGAGGGCTTTGGATCCTCTGGAACTGGAATTATGGATGATTGTGATCTGCCGAATGGATGCTTGGAATTGAAACTTGGGTCTTCTACAAGAGCATCAAGTGTGTTCAACTACTGAGCTATTTCTCCAGCCCTAGATACTTCCTTTTAGAATGGTTAAAGGGAAGCAAAAATGAATTTCCACATGACCATGTTCATGTGCGTGCCTATAAGAAATACATTACCTCCATAGTTTTAGTAACTGGCTACCATTTTGGAAAAGAAAAATTAGTTTACCACCCTTTCACTAGCACGCATAAAATTTCTGTCACCACAAAGGTGTGGTAGGCTGGGGGATTCTGAGTGGAGCTCCCTGGGCTCCTGTGGGTGAGCCATCTGATGCCTCTTAACAGTGTGTTTTCTTAGTGCAGTAGGCAGAGAGTCATGGATCACAAACTACTAGTTTATAAGAATAAGGTGTTCTTCGTCTTACCCAAAGTGGGTAACAAAAACTATACTTTGTCAAACCAGAAGGATTTTAAGAACAGAATTTTAGCTTCTCAAGCTTACTCCAGAACTGAAATAGCTATTACTTGATGACATTGATTTCTCTCTTCCTCCCTCTCTCCCTCCCTCCTTCCTTCCCTCCCTTCCTTCCTCCCTTCCTCCCCCGTTAGTGTCATGTGTCAGCTCTAAGGCCCCCCCCCCCACACACACACACCTTTTGGAGCTTTTTTTCCAAACTTCTTAACCTGGAAATTATATCTTGTAAGTTTTCTTTCACATCGTGAGATTTTATCCCCCCTAAAACTTTATTTATTTATTTTTATAATTTTTGAGACATTGTTTTTGATAGTTTTCTTTACCCGTTAGCATACTAAAAGTCTAGTCAATCATTATTTTAAAATGATACTCCTATCAAATTTGATGAATCAACGGATTCTTTATGAAGTGGACAATGTAGTATTAACCAAATAGGAAAAATCATTAAAATATATCTTCCCACAAGGCAGGCAAAGCCATCTGTGTGGTTTACCTGGGCATCGAAATTCTCTTACAGATGTGCCAGTTGAATTGGACTAATTTGCCCAAAGATAAGGATGCATAGAGTAGCTATCTCGTTTATGTCATTATTTGCTGATAATTTCTAGTTAAGAAGCAGGCCACAAGAGGCATCGTGCCCCTGTTACATTCTGCACTGTAAATGTCCCAGGGTTTGACTGTCCTGCATTTCTGTTGGTCAAGTATTCGATGGGCTAGTCCTTGTGCCGTCCTTCCCTTGTGTTCTTCTTGACTGAAAACAGTAGATGGGAAAGTACTTTCTGCTGTTCTATCAGGCTGACTTTCGATTGTAAGTGTCTCAGACCTGCTCTGTTATTTTTTGCTTTGCTTTGCTGCTCCCTGGGAACTCCAGGCTCTCTGAGGGCAGCAGAACTTGTGCACGTTCCACTTGTCTAATGGAGGGTTTGGGGGGTTAATCAGGTGATATAGAAATGAAAGATTTATGGTTTGCAAAGGAAAGATAAACATGTGATTAGTCACTGTGCCATGCTAACTAAGCTTTTGCACTGCACACTGACTGAAGGATTCCATACCTAACTCTGCCAACATCTTTAGTTTCCACAACAGGAGAGGGTTGATAGTGGGCAATGTGGATGCTCAGTTTGAGTTTTCATTATTGTCTTTTTCTTTTTAATGAAGGACAACAGATACTCTTCTCATCATTTTTGCAGACATTGGGAATTCAATCTGAGAAAGGGTTGAAGACTTAAATTTCCCCCAAACACTTTTTGTCCTTGAAATCCCAGCTGTAGGTGCAGTGGACCCATACCAAGGCCACCATGCTCTGTCTCCTTCTTCTATCATTTGAAAGCATAATTCCTGCTTTTATTCTCCATCCTCCACTTGATCTTAATTTGATCTAATAGATTCACTCTTCAGACCAAGTCCCAATGTTTTAGATAATGGCTCCTACTCAGTTATTTTTTCTCAGAGTTCTTTGAGCAGCTTGGAATAGGATCATGAAACCAACAGCCCTGGTGCTCCAGCTTCCAGATCACCTGGGACCACTGGATGCTTACTGGCCGACATTTGCATATTCCTCTATTACTTTCATACTGTCTCCATGATTTTCAGCACAGGACGAGGACAGAGCTCTTAAGTGATTGACAGAGTGTGTTGGAGGTATGCTGTGGTTTGGTAGTAATGATAAAATGCCTTGCAAACTGAGGTGGGAGAATATAGTGTAGAATTGCTTTGGAATAGGCTTAAAGTCAGGCACGGGTAAAGAGAATGTTGGAAGGGAGAAGGTCATTTCACTAGTTACTCCATTAAACACACCGTGTTCATGCCTCAGAACTTTGTAGAGATGTGATTGGTTCAAAGCAGTTCCATCTCACTACTTGGTTTTATAGGTATTTTGGAATTGAAGGGATGGTTGAGGACATGGCCATAGTAGACATGACTTGTCTTACATGGCGTATGACACAAACAAGTTTTTTAATGAGGACTGTGGTCTCTTGTTCAAACCGCGTTTTTTCAAAGAAACATTTTTATTGAAACTATTTGAAATTTTGGGTAGAGGGCATTTGAATTGACTATCATTATGTTAAAAATCACATCCATAACTTCATAATAAACAAAAGTCATGCACGCTAGATTGGGTAAAGATATACTTTATTCTTTGTTAAGATACAGCATCTTAAAGAATGTTGGCATCCATTTTTTTCTTTTCAAACGTCTTAATTGAGGCTGCGTGATGGTGGCACAAACCTTTAATCCCAGCACTCAGGAAGCAGAGGCAGGCAGATCTCTGTGAATTTGAGGTCAACCTGGTCTACAGAGTGAGTTCCAGGACAGCTGGGGCACGCAGAAATTCTGTCTCAAGAAAAAAAAAATAGTCGTATTTGAAAACCAGGCAAATCTCCTTGTGCCGTGACGTTTTACATTTCTGTGTTTCCTTCCATCTTCGGGCATAAGGAGGAAGAATGCGGCATCTTCCAACAACAGTGAGGTGTGAGAGAACATATGAACAAGGAATGCTAAGACTCTGTCTGGAGGTTGGAAGTGGAAGTGAATATGTTGCTGTCCTCTTTTCTAACACAGTTGTATTCACTGTTTTTCTCTCCCTGACAAGCAGCTACTTAAAGGAGTAGGATTTATTTTCTCGGATCACAGTTCGAGGATGAAGTCCATCATTGCAGGAAAGGCATGCCGGCTGGTGGGAGTGGATTGGGCGGATGTGGAGGAGCTTGATTGGACCAGGAAACACGGGACAGGGTATGAACTTAAAGCCCACACACCAGAGATTTACATCCTCTAGCATGGGTCCACTTCCTGAAGTCTCCACAGTGTTTGAAACTACTACTACCTAATGGGGACCAAATGTTAAAACATGCATGTCTGTAAGGGGACACTTTAGGTCTAAATGATGACATCATGTAGATGGGACTCACTGAGGAGTCCTGTTGACGGTTCTTCGGGAAACATAGGTCCCTCTTATAATTTCACTATAGTATTATTAGGGGTGAGAAATGCAAAGAAGGGCAATGGAACAACCAGTTACTGTTATGATCAAAGAAGGTTCCTTGTAATTAAGCAAATTAAGATGGAAGGCTGAATTTATTGTCTAATTGTTAAGTGTTTGTTCATGAAGTCACATAGTTTGTAATAGTGATTGGCTCAGAAATAAACTCTGGTGATATATCAGCAAATTAGTTTTCTTATACTGAAATGATGTTCACCTGCTAATATTATTAAATGGCTCCCTTGCTTTCCATTAGAACATTATTGTGTTTTGAATTTTATTACTAACCCTGACATTTTTTCTGTGTGTAAACACTGCACAAACTTCTCTTTGGAGCTGTTGATATTAATAGAATCTCCTTGAATAAGGATGTTTCAAGAACTTCATAATCCACAAGGAATTTTTTTAATTATATTTGACTTTCTCATCCACCTGTGTATGACCTTTATAATGGTTCATTTTATCCTTGCATTTTTAACTCCCATACTATCTAACCTCATATGTATATACCAGGTATCTTTAATCATGCACACTTGGTAATGTGAACATTTTCCTAAGAAGAAAAATTGAGTACTTTGTAAAAGTGGTAAATGTGAATCTTAAATAAATTCAACTTTGTTCTATATATCAACATGCATGTATCTATAGTGCAAGACTGAAATTTTTACATATATATGCACGCATTTTTGTTTTATACTATGTGTATATAAATAAATATGTATCATAAGTACATCTTAGTCAATATCTATTGAATGATGTGAACATTTTCATTTAACTTTTTAAAAAGTTCTTTTTTCAGAAGGCATGGCATCTTTAACTGAGGGTAAGAGACTTCATGCAAGGAATTAGAAAATTATAGCCGGGCGGTAGTGGCGCACACCTTTAATCCCAGCACTCGGGAGGCAGAGGCAGGCGTATCTCTGAGTTCGAGGCCAGCCTGGTCTACAAGAGCTAGTTCCAGGACAGGGAAACCCTGTCTTGAAAAACCAAAAAAAAAAAAAAAAAAAAAAAAAACTATAAAGAAGCTCATTATGCCATTAGTCCAAAGAGCAAAATTGCTAAAGAATTCTGTGCTAATGTTTTAATCTGTGTACAGGAGTGCGTGCTTGTTCATGCAAGGTTTTGTATATTCATACAGCCTATTCTTTTACTAATTCTGAAGGACACCATATTGAATAGGTAATGAATATGTACGCTCCTTTAGATGAAAAGTATATACTTACACTTCAATAGTTTTACTGTGTTTTTCTCAGCATCTTGCAGTGATGAGATATCTATGCTGTTGTAATGTAGATATTGTTTTAAACCATGATTTGTTCAGCCCTTCAATACTAGCTTTTCCCAGACTATTGCAAATGTTAATTAGATCTTACCTTTATTCTTGTAGCCCTTTAGAATCTAAACTTTACCTCACTCTAGTGAGTCTTAGAAATATAACTCTAATTATTGCTGTAACCTTTATATCCAGAGAAACTTGTAGGCAGAGATTGCTCATTCATTTCCTGGCCATCTAGACCTGAATAATCACACAGAAACTTTGTTAATTACAACACTGCTGGTCCTGCTCAGTTCAGTCCCAAAGAAACACACAGAGATCTACTTTATTTATAAACTGGTTTGTCTATTAGCTCAGGCTTCTTCTTTTTTTTTCTTTTCTTTTTTTTATATTTAAAAATTTCCATCTCCTTCCCTCCTCCTCCCCCTCCCTCCACTCCTCCTCCCCCTTCCCGCCCCTCCTTCTCCCCCTTCCCTCCCCTTCCCTCCACCCATACCTCCCCTCCCTCCCTCTCAAGGCCAAGGAGCCATCAGGGTTCCCCACTCTATGCTAAGTCCAAGGTCCTCCCAACTCCCCCCAGGTCCAGGAAGGTGATCGACCAAGCTGAGAAGGTTCCCACAGAGCCCGTCCATGCAGAAGAATCAGAGCCCAGAGCCATTGTCCTTTGCTTCTCAGTCAGCCCCCGCTGTTGGCCACATTCAGAGAGACGGGTTTGGTCGCATGATCCATCAGTCCCATTCCAACTGGAGTTGGTGATCTCCCTTTAGTTCTGTCCCACCGTCTCCATGAGTGAACGCACCCCTCACGTTCCTGACTTTCTCCCTCATGTTCTCGCTCCTTCTGCTCCTCATCAGGACCTTGGGAGCTCATTCCAGTGCTCCAATGTGGGGCTCAGTCACCTTCCCCATCTGTCGCCAGCTGGAGGTTCCCTCACGGTCCTGACTTTCTTTCTCATGTTCTCCCTCCTTCTGCTCCTCATCAGGACCTTGGGAGCTCAGTTCGGTGCTCCAATGTGGGGCTCTGTCATTTTCTTCATCTATCGTCAGGTGGAGGTTCTATGGTGATATGCAAGAAATTCATCAGTATGGCTATAGGAACTGGCCTTTTCAGGCTCCCTCTCCTCAGCTGCCCAAGAAACTAACTGGGGGGGGGGTCTCCCTGGAAACCTGGGAACCCCTCTAGGGTCAAGTCTCTTGACAACCCTCAGGTAGCTCCTTAAATTAAGATATATGCTTCCCTGCTCCCATATCCACCCTTCCTATATCCCAAGCATCCCATTCCTCCGAGCTCCCCCCATTCTCCCCTTTACATTTTTCTCTCCCTATCTTCCCTTGGCCCAGTCTCGCCCAACCCTCAAGTTTCCAATTTAGGACATTGAGCCTATAAATTTGGGATCCTCGAGAAGATAATAAGAAGGTGAATTCCCAAAAAAGATATAGTAATCCTCATGGATATTGGAAGTAGACACAATCGCCAGGCAAAATTAGCTCAGGCTTCTTATTAGCTAACTCTTGCATCTTAAATTAAACCATAATTCTTGTCTGTGTTATTAACATGGCTTGGTACCTTTTATCAGTGTGGCATTCTCATCTTGTTTCCTCTGTATCTGGGTGATGATTGCATACTGAACCTTTCCTCTTCACAGAATTCTCCTATTTTGGTCGCCCTGCCTTTACTTCCTGCCTGGATACTGTACAAACAGCATTTTATTAAACCAATACAAGTGACAAATCTTTCCAGGGTACAAGACCATTGTCCTACAGATACTCAGCCTAACATGCATGAGCATTGGTTGTTACTCAGCTGTATTTTTTCTTTGGTTTTTGTGTTAACACCTGACCCCTTTCCAATTTAGTACTGTCTTCAAAATTTTAGTCATCTTGACTTCAGTGTCTGGTAGTCTGCACTCTTCCTTTACGGTATTACATTTTCAGTGAAATCTTTTTGAATACTTACTTAAGTATAATACCTATCAGTCACATATCCTGTTGCTAACTGTGCACATGGTATGCATATATATATACATATATATATATACATGCACATATATATATTTCTCATACTGTAATTTTTTTACCCATATATTTTAGCCTCGTTGATGTCAAGCCATAATGAATACTGCAGTAGAATTTAAATATTTTATTAAACTGAAATACTTGCTGTCATCTTGATGCAGTAAATTTGAATGTAACTTGCAAAATATTACCAGTCCCAAATATCTAATTCCAACCCTTGCAAATTTAACACAACCTACCTTTAAAATATCATATCTGTACGAATTAAATTTTCACCATATATTTGAATGACTAGTTAGACATAAAGGCTTGTCAAATGGTACAAGCATGTGCTGGTTTGTGTAGGTTACTGTGACTGAGTGAATGAACAAGGCATGTCTTTCTTTTACTGGGCCCTGGGGGTTAAGGAACCTGAGGTTACTGCAGGCTCAGAGTTGGCTTCTTTCCTTTTGTTTTTTAAGAGGCTCCTCCACCACCTGGGGTGCTACTGCTTTTCCCCCTAGTCCAGTGGTTCTCAATGTCATGATCCTTTAATACAGTTCTTAATGTTGTGATGACCCCCAATCACAAAAGTTATTTTTATTGCTACTTTATAACTGTAATTTGATACTGTTATGAATCCTATGTAAATATCAGTGTTTTCTGAAGGTCTCAGGTGACCCCTATCAAAAGATCCTTTGGCCCAAATGGGGTGGGGGGTCACCACATCTCTATTGAGAACCACTACATTAGTCTGCCCTCTAGAAGAGGGGACTTGACGATTAGACATTATCAAGAGCCACCTCCACCTAGGACTTTGAGGGAAGAAGTTTGGTCATGCGCTGTGGGTGTTCTTCCATGCTGTACATTTCTTGTGGCACTTTCCACTTTTAAAGAAGAGCACAGTTCTTTTGTGTTTATTAAAATAAAAACTAACAGTTCCACATGGAAAGTGTTAATTTTCTTTAATTGGGACAATCGTCTTGTGACCCTAGCCATGGAGTACAAGCCATGTTTTTAAAGGAAGCCTGCTCTGGATTTTCCACAGTGTAAAAATCAACAGAATTAGAGCAAAATCTCTTGTCGCTTTTTTTCTTTTTTCTTTTTTTTTTTTTTTTTTTTTTTTGGTTTTTCAAGACAGGGTTTCTCTGCAGCTTTAGAGCCTGTCCTGGAGCTAGCTCTTGTAGACCAGGCTGGTCTTGAACTCACAGAGATCCGCCTGCCTCTGCCTCCCGAGTGCTGGGATTAAAGGCGTGCGTCACCACCGGCACACCTTTGTTGCTTTTAATTTCACAAATTTAATTTGTCCCTGCAGAAGTCAGGTTGTCACTAAGGAAGCTTGGAAGGTGATACTCAGAATAGCTAGTGCTGTCTATCTCTGTTTCCTATCAGACTGGGAAACCTTGAGTCCTGTGAGCAGAAAACATAAATGAGAAAAATGAGAAAAGTGTCCCTGTTTAAAGAAAACAAGGAAACACACACACACACACACACACACACACACACACACACACACGTCACCAAAACCAAACCAACAAAACCAAAATAAAAACAAGCAGAAAATATGCACACACAACATCTAAACAACAACAGAACAAGCAACTACCATTTTCAGAATTCCTTGATTGAATGAAACTCTCCTAGATCATATGCCTGAATTATATGCATACAAATAGTTCCTGTCATATCCCCATTGTGCTGTTATCAGCACCCTGGATATTCTTTGTAATCAGACAGCTCAGCCACCTATGTGATCTACCATCTTGGGTTTTAATGTTCTGAGCAATAAGTTGAGGAGATATATAGTATTCTTGTTTTAAGTGAAGTTAATATTTACCTTATTATATTCAAAGAATTTCTAACATTTCATGATACCCAAAAGATGGAAATTTATTTCTGGATAGTAAATTAGGTAGTATCAAGAATTAACTTTTTTAAACAAATGGTTGTAAGTATTAAATGAAAGAACCACCTGCAGTGCTAGGCCCATGATATGGGATTTAACAAAACCACTTAGGATACTGTCTTTCTTTTAACAAATTTAATCTTTCTGTGAAGTGTTTGCTTTCTCATTTCAGCATCCAGTGAAAGCTTAGAAATGGTGTTATTACTTTAGCACACTGGATAGGGCAGCAAAAGAACTAATCTGCTTTAGTCGATGAGGGTTTTAATATTAAGTGGTAAAGCAATTCCTCTTCTCTCTGGTTTCCATTCATCTTTAGAAAATATTAGATGAATGACATATGATATCTTTTATCTTTAAATTTTTTTTTGCTCTAAGGAAATTCCATTTGTGCATACAAGTAAAAAGTTATGAAAATTAAATTGGATGACAGAGGCAAGCCGGACAATAAACACTACGGGGAACGAGGCCCTGGAGTGCCGTCTCCCATCAATCATTCACCATGAGTCTGGAAAGTCAATCGACCTTAGAAGGTCCCGGATATGAGGACCTGGAAACAGAGAGCTGGCTCACGCAAAATCTACACTTTGTGTCTAGTTCTGAAACTGAACTAGAAGAGATGGAGGGCATGTGGACAGTTTCTGTCTCCTTTAAAATCTGCACTTTGTGCCTACTTCTGAAACTGAATTCTAAGAGGTGGAGAAAATGTGGAGATTTTCTGTGAGCCTGCAACATAATATAACATCATATAGGGGTTGGGGAGCTCTAGGCAGACTTTATTCTCTTTTGTCTTTTTTAATAAGCTGAATGGCTCCTACTTTCACTTTTTTCCTCAGTTTTGTTCATGAGACAGCAGAAGCCCAGCCTTTGTGGTCTGTTTTTCTTTTAGTGACTTATTAACCTTTATTAATCATTTCTTTTGAATCAGGATCACTAGGTCAAGACACAAAGAGAAACATGAAGTTAACATGAGTCTGAGTGAGGAAAAGTTAAGAGAAATGGGCCATTTGGCATTTTGTTGTTGTTGTTGTTGTTGTTGATTCAAAGTGACCTTCCTAACCTGGGTTGTGGTTTTGGTTAGAACCTAGTGCATGCATCGTGCTAAATAAAGCCTGTTCTGCTTCTGAAAGCACTGGGAGTCAGCCACGAAGGAGGGAGGAGTTTGGGGAGATCTGATTTCTCAAATTGCCTTGGCATTCCACAGGAAGAGTGGGGTCATTGATTCCCAAGCCACTCTGGAGAAACACCAGGGCAATCACAGAGACCTTGCCCTTTCTTAAGTTGAGGATGGTGGGAAACACTGAAGCAGATGCACAGAGGCCACCTGTCCCGGGACTGTAGAGGACATTCCTAGGGACTGTAGAGGACATTCCTATGCAGGGTGGAGGATTATGTCCAGGGAATCTTGAGAATCTTTGAAGCTCTTCACATGTTCAGTTCCTTTAAATCAGTGAACTGATATGGAGTGCTGAATTTTATTGGAGTGGCCTTTGTAGAGGAAGGGGATGAGCAGATATATTTCTGTGCTGTCCCTCTCAGTCCTCTCTGCAGAAGGATGCTTGACAGACACTGTTGATGTTTTATCTATCTTTGTACGTTTGCTTTGAACTCTGTCAGATGTCATGCCTGAGTGTTATTGTCTTGTCCTGCTTCAGCAATATGCTGGTGTTTTAAATACAGTTTCATCTTAAATTGCTGTAAAAGCAAGTAATAATTGCTTTTTACTACGGAGCAAATACATGGGTTGTAGATGTTCAAATAAACTGGATTAAAAATATTTATTACACAAAGAGATGCTAAGTAAAAGAGACACATATCCTTGCTCTTCGGACAATTCTTTGCTTGGAAATGACTTCTCTCAAGGACTGCTCGAATTCCTAGCGCACGCATGGAGAGTAGACAGCTGAGTCTCAGCTGCTAAGACCAGTCCTAGCCTCCCTCCCCCTTGCCAAAGACTAAGCAGGGAGGAGGGAGTACAGGGTAACTAGTGCCAACAACTTACTTCCAACACATGTGCTTGAGAAGTCAGGGAAGTTCCCAGGCCAAAAAGAAGCCATTCTTCACCCAGGGGAAGTGGTAAGAGCATGGAATTCACCTTTCCAAAAGGAACTCTGGAAATTAGCCCGCTTTGTGCAAAAATACATCTTTCTTCAGAGACCTTCCCCACACTTGCTTGAAGGCCGGTGGTGTCTGCTGTTGAGTCTGCAGTTCTGGCTTGCTAACTGCAGTTGGCTTTCCCCCCAGCTTCATTTCTGCTTCAGGTGCTTATTTTGAGCCATTGGAGAAGAGTTTGGAAATGTTGCCTTTGCTTGCAGTTGGACCCTGGCATGGTGCCTTACTACCAAAATGACCTTCAACAAGTTGGGTTGTTTTTGTCTTAGTTTCTTTTTTTTCCCCCACGCACGCCACAAGAGGGCACAGGGACTCGGGACAGACGGCTGAAAGCCGGGAATCGAACTTGGGATCTCTGGACTTGCAAGCGCCGCGCTTAGCCGCTGAGCCACCGCTCAGCGCTTGTCTTAGTTTCTTAATGAGGAAAATAGGAATATATTAGACAATACACCTTGTGTGCATATGTGTTCAAGTATGCATCTGTTTGTCATGACCAGAGGACCTCTAGTGTTCTTGCTCAGCCACCTTGTCTTTTTGAAGCAGGGTCTCTCATCAGCCTGGAACAAACCCACAAATGCTCTTGTCTCTCTTGCTCAGTGCTGTAATCACAAACATATACTTTGCTGTTTTTATACGAGTCCTGGGGTTTGAACTCGGGTCCTCATGCTTGCACTGCACAGCAGGTTACTGATTGAGTGATCTCCCGAACCTGAACCCTGCTTTTTAGTATGAAAAATTAATTCGTTACTTCATATAAACTCTTACAACAGCATCCAAAATGCAACAGCACCTTTGTGTAGTCACTGACTCGGTATCATCCTTTGCCTGCTGTTGCTGCTGGTACTGTTTGCATCTGGGCTGCAGAAGTGACCTTTTTTCTGGAACCTTCTACCCCTCCACCACTGCTCTTAGGGTGTCTTGAGAATGTCCTCTAGAAGAGGCAGGCGGCTGCCCTGCAATGCCCACCACCTTCTTTGCAGAGAAGTAACTAAACGTCCAAGGCCCTAATGGAAATGAGCATGAAAGAAGAATGGAGGAGCTAATTTGCAATCCACTAACTGCTGCTAATAGGAAGTGCACTAATAAATAGCACATGTTATGTTCTGCCATCGCTCATACTGCTTAGGAATTCTTACGGTTTCGAGTAATTATGCACAGAAAGGAGAAAATAGCCTTATTTAGTGATTATGAATTTGTGCTTAGAAGTTCCAATAACATCGGCTGCGAAATTATTGTATTTATTTAGGTCATTAACGGAATGGTTGGCAAATGCGTATTTCTAAAGCAGTGGATTTCCTAAATATCAGCTGCAAACAGCAAGGATATATGATATGGACAAGGCTCAAAGGAAATTCAAGGCTGAATATTAGCACTTAATCTCTCTGCCTGGTGGGACTATATGTGTGCTTTGAAATGAAAAGACCCCTCTTGCTCATTTAGTGCTTCCTATATGTGTGAAATATTTTGGGTCTTTTAAAAATAGCTGTTGGCTTTACACTTCATTTGTATTCTGACCAAATATTTTCATTAATCTCCTTTGAGATCCGCAGAGACTTTCTGTGCTTTGTTTATGAATTCTAATGCATTTAAAGATTGTAATTATAAAATGACATTCCAAGTGGCATATATTGTCATTCGCGGTTGCTTATATTTGCTTGAAGCTGCCAATAGGTGGAGAGGAGAGTTGACCATAGAGCTGAGTTAAAGTGTTCTCAATCAGGGAACCAAACATTAAGAATCTCTTGTCTCAAAGAAAGATAATTATGGATTGTTTGTGTTTTACAATTTTTTCTTTTTTTGATTATTGTGCAAAGTAATGGGTTTTATTATGATGTCATGTATATGTGATACACACATGTGTGTGTGTCTTTGTACTTTGTTAATATTTCCTCCCCCTTTCATCAATCCCATCTATCCACAGTTTGTTTTTCCTTACCAATATTAGAGGAATTTTATTTTCAGAAAATTGAAGTAAACTGCATATTCACTAAACAAATATATCATCTAAATAAAAGTCTGTTTTTTCCTACAGAAGCAAAGAGATTGCATTTTGGGTCTTTAAGTATTTTATACATATTTATGGAGTACAGTGTGATAATATGAATATAACCTTTAATAATCAGATTAGGACATCCAGCATTTTCTTTTCCTTAAATACTTTTTGGTGTGTGTGTGTGCGCGCGTGCGCGTGCGCGCGCACACATACACACACACACACACACTGGCCATCTTGTAACTCTCTTGATTTTCTTTTCTTTTGGAAAATAAAATACATAATAAGTTGCTGTGAATGCTGGTAGAGCACACTGGTGTTCACTTCTCTCTGAGTTTGGGTCCCTGTTATCTGACTTCCTTCCATCCCCTCTCTTCTGGTCACAAATGATCTGTTTTCTACATGCTATTTTCACAAAATCAGCTTTGGCATGTGAATGAAAACCTGCAGAATTTGTTTTTTATATTCCTGGCTCTTTCCATTTTGTGTACTGTCTTTCTATTACATCCATGTTCCTGCAAATGATGAAATTTGAGTCCTTTTATGGCTAAATCACAAGACATGACTCATTGAAATCTGACACCTGCTGGTAACATTGAAACTTGGACAACATGTGCTTTGCTCGAGACCCTGCGTCCTTGTTGGGCTTTCCCCTGTAACTCTTACCTGCCTGTCTTTGGAGGCGGTGTTGTGGTTGACATTTTAAATCTTTGCCTGGAAAGGAAGTTTTGCTATTGAAGGCCGGGGCTCAGCCCAGTGAATGATTGGACAGGAAGTCAGTTTGCCTACCCCCAGTTACTCAGCCTGCTATTCCCTTCCCCTGTGACTTCTGCACCTGTGTTTTATAGGACTGTAAAGTTTTATTTATTGATTTCCACAATCCTTACCTCACCTTTGTGGGTAGAAAGAACAGACCTGAGTCAGATTCAGTAGTCTTTCTTAGAGCCTCTAGAATAGGGCTGCATTTTGTCAAAGCTGCCACACTGGGGTTTAGGACCACTTGACAACTTCTCAAATTTTAAAGACTTTCAGTGTTTGTTAGAAACATAATCCTGTTATGATCAATATCTCCAGCAAAAACAATCCTTTCATCTGATTCTTAAGACGGTACCTGCAAAACAAGCCAGTACCTTTGGGTTACTGAAAAGGGAGAAGGTGATTGGCCAACTACAGTCAATTGGTCGGTACTTATTGTTGGGGTACAGTTCATTGTGGATTTGACTACAGCAACAAGTGGATTACAAATCTTATATATTTCCTTCTAGATGTGGTGGGCTACCATGGTTTGGTGGTAAAACCTATTGAATATGAATCTCAGTTTGCCAGGAGTCAGAGGCAGGCAGATCTCTGAGTTCAAGGCCAGCTTGGTCTACAAAGTGAGTCCTATGACAACCAGTACTATACAGAAAGACCTGTGTAGTCAAAACAAAAAACAAACAAAAGAGAATTACAGGGCATCTTACTTGCCTTCCATGCACCTGCAGGAAGTTCTTTAAGTTACACAACTTCATGCAATTTATGGTTATCATGAGCGGACCATTAGTACTTTGGTATTTAGAGTGAATGACTCAAAGTTTACTAGATTTTCTATCTAGGACCTATCTCGGGAGTCTCCATCCCTTTTGGACCCTGCAAGCTTGTCATCTTTAGCTCTACTATGTCTCCTTCACACACAAAGTCTCTTCGTTCTGTTGCCTCCGGGTCTTTGTCACTGGTTTTCTGTAGTCCAGCAAACCTTCTTCTGATGAATAGTAAATACATTTCGCTAAACTGAAACACATTTCTTGGAATATCAGCTAATTTCTTGTTTGATATGATTTTCATGCTTTATTCTTTTGTGTTTCATTTCTATCAGGATGAACAACCCAGCAGAGCACCCAGACTAAAGAATAAAATTGATCAGGCTTTGAGAGGGGCATAAGAGGAAGGGTTGGGGTAGGATTTGACACTCAGTGGTGTTTTCTGAAGCCCTCAATATGTTGCACATGTGAATTCTCTAGTAGAATTTATTTTAATTGAAATTCTACTTCTGGGAGCATATAGTCTACTAGCATCAGGTTCTTAGTGAATGCTACGAGGAAGTGATCCAGATAGCCACAGTCATGACCCAAACATTTCGTGGAGATGTGTGTGAATCCATGAGGATGAACCAGCAACAGAAACACAGTCGGTGCCTAACTTCATTTTACCCTCATCCTGTCTTCATTCTGGGTCTACCTTTAGATAAGACATCTAGTGACAAAACAGTCACAGAGTAGATGTCTTATGCTGTTAGGTATCAGAATGTCTGGAAGGTAGATTTCAAACGGTTTTGGTTTAGATACTTTAGGTTCTGGCTGATGTGACAATGCTGTTGTATTCACCCCTACCAGTTTTCCATACACACAAAATATTACCTCTCATCAACAGTTTTTCTCTGTTTATTTTCAATATTCTAAATAGCTTCCAGATATGATTGGCAGCTCAAGACGGATGCTTTTGTGCTATTGGTTCCTGTGCTACTTGTCTTTGTTTTTGCAAGCTTGAAGATCTCTTATTATAACTCTTATTTGTCTTTAATTTTTCTCATCTGTTGGTCATACAATCACTACTTCCTGTGTGGTTTCTAACATCTGTATTGTCTTCACCAGTTGCTAGTGCCGAGTGCATTTCTCTCCCCAACCTGTGACTTACCTTTTTGTAATACCTCATTTTTTAATGAGCCCAGAGTTTGAGGACATCTTCACAAGCAAGTTTGCTGTCGTTGTCTTTCAAGTTTGAAGGTGGTACTATCGTCTTTGGGTGCCATTGAAATTTGTATTTTAATTTAGGGAGTTGATAGCTCCAACCTTTATTGGTAGAATGTAGAACAGAATACATGGGAATATTTATGTAGGGTATACTTATGGGGGTAAAATTGTTGGATTCGAGGGATATAAAACACAAAGTGGTAGTTATTCTTGTGTTGTTTCCTCAATCTCTGATCAGCCCTTTTGCAAACGACATGTACATACCCCTTATTTTTGCCATAGGTTTTCCTCATATGGGTAGTAAAGATCAGATTTATTTTGAAAATTTGTTGAGACATAAATTAAGGTAGTTTTATAAACAGCATTACACATCAGGATGTTCTTGAAAGTAACACGCTGAAATAATATATACTCTTACTTGCTTTATTATTTGAAATTCTGAAATGAGCTCTTGCATTGGGTGAGAAGTGAGACATGAAAGCCATCACGCTGCACAGGGATGCCAGACTTCAAATGCCACCTCCACACTGTCTCTGCCTTTCATCTATTATTCAAATCTTATTTCCTAGCTTCTCCCCTTATATTGGAAATTAAACAACACCAACAACCCTATTTCTAGATCCCATCCAGAAGAAAGGTGTTTGCTTGTTATCAGGAAACCTCTCAATTTGATCAATTTTAGAACCAGTTGTAATGCTTTGCAACAATTGTTGGAGAGAAAATTGATTAAATGGGTTATATTGTATCAGCCAGTCATCAATTAGGTGAGATGATATTTCAAGAATTGTTAAAAATTCTCTTGCTCCTGTTCTTGTAGGGCCTGCTAGTGACTACCACACAAGATAGTCAACATCTTTCTATTACTCATTCTTCATTTCACAGATAATTTTCCCGCACCAACAGCTTCTCTTCCCCCATCTTCCTATCATGTGAAATTCTATTTATTGAAGTTTTTCCTTATATGTGTAGTAAATATTAGATTTTTTTCTTAAGTTTGTTGAGACATAATTTAAGGTCACTTAAAAGACATAATTACATGTCCTTATGTCAAGGCAGAGTCAAGTGTTTAGTTTTAATGTCTTAGGAAGTCTGCTAGGGAATTGCCAGTGGTGATGTCTGTTTCTGATCTTCATGGAGTTTATCATCACTCATAAAAGCCTCAAAAGGAAGGGGATAACTGTAAACTCATACTTTCTTTCCTCCTTTGCCAGATTATTAGTTATTTTACACTGTGAATTTCCCATGTACTTTGAACAATCACAGGAATGTCAGCCGATGTTTTCCTAACCCAAATTCTAACTTCCCGATAGCTTCAGTCTGCAGTCTACTCAGATTCTAACTGTTATAGGGTATATGGAGAGTTTTCAAATAATGACTATAGAATTCCTACGTACTTGGTGAAAGTAGAGATGGGAAACTCAAGGCTCATTGCCTTTTCAGAGGTATGGAAACTAGAAAAAGGAAGACTCAGACATACCAGAATGTTGGAGAAGCTTAATTTAACACAAACTTTCCTTATTCTGTTAAGTTGAAATGGCCTCTCACTTCCAATGACACGCAAGTGTCTCTCTGTAGCTGCGTTCTGCAACTTGGAAAAATTTTATTTTATGTTTCAGTGCCATAAAATATTAACCATAACCATATAACCATAACAAAATTGTTGAAGGAGCGGTGGGCTGCGTCCCGCCACCCAGCTCCCGTATGGCTAGCTTTACACCCAAAATAACAACACATAGATTGTATTCATTTAAACACTGCCTGGCTCATAAGTTTCAGCCTCTTATTTTGCTAATTCTCACATCTTGATTAACCCATTTCTAATAATCTGTGTAGCACCACGAGGTGGTGGCTTACTGGGAAGGATCTTAGCCTATCTCCGTCTCAGAGAGGAGAGGCATGGTGACTGCCTGAGGCGTCTGCCTGACTCTGCTTTCTTTCTCCCACAATTCTGTTCTGTCTACTCCGCCTACCTAATTTTCTGTCCTATTAAAGGGCCAAGGCAGTATCTTTATTAACTAATAAAAGTAACACATAGACAGATGACCCTCCTCCATCACAAAATATTAACTCATTTCTGAAAGTGAAGGCATAAATCACAAACAATCCCACACCAGTTTGGAGTTATGATTAATAGAATGGTTATTTATTAAAAGGGGAAAAAACTTACAGATCACCGTCCCAGCCAACAGCCCTCTGCGCAATCAGGAAGGGAGCCTAGCCACTGGAAGCAGAGCCGGAAGCCAGAGGGCGAGCGGAGGGAAGTGGCCACATTTTTAAAAAGAGAGACCACGCCCAATGGGCTGGTATCTAAGCGGCTATTGGCTGAAGGAGCAGAAGGAGCTCCCGCAACACCTCCCCCTTTTGTTTAAGTAAGAGAGTTCTAAACCTACTATGAAATTATATACAATAAGCACAAATATCCTATTCCAACTAGCTTAAGTCTTGTATAATAAATAAGTCTTGTATAATAAAGTCATGAGAGGAAAGTAACTACATTTATATAGTCTTCAACCCCATCGAAGATCTGAGAAGGAAAATAATGTTACCTGAATAATTAGGAAATGCATTCAAACAACTTCTAAAACATGCAACAAATCACAGAGACAACTAGCTACCTGGACAATCACCCAAAGTCACGTTTGCAGCGTTGAAGCAACCAACTTTGGCTAAGGCCTAACGTAACTGACATACCATTTTCAAAGGCAAGAAACTTTTCAGAACTATCTTACCCTGTCTTGGCAGGATATGACAGTCCTGTTTTATCCATTTATGGATACTCTGTACCTGTCAGTGGTTGAGGTATGGGCATTTCTTTGCCCAAAGGCCAGTTCTGCCAAGAAGAAAGGCTCCACGTGGAGTGTCTTTGGTGCTCAACATTCTCTCGGGAATAGATCGGTTTTGCCAGGAGCAATTGTGTCTCACTACCAAATTATTTGTCTACCATGGAACTCTGAGTTAAATTAAAGGCCATTTTCTACAGCTCTTTGAAGAGGTTGAAGATTATCTATCTATTCTGAGTATAATCTCTATTTATCTAACGAACCTGATTAGTCTAATTATAAATGACAAACATAGATGACTATTGATCTATATAATTCTCAATACCTATCTAACTTAAAGACTAAGACAATAAACAACTGTGCGATAAATGAGGACAATATGACCTCCAAATATAAACAATGTACAAATATACAATGCAATATGGTAAATATATATCAATACATAAACATGTTTTAAACAGAGGTAGAAACATGCATGCATACAATAGTCAATATAATTTAACTTTGTATCAATATACAACAATCGATACCAATATTTGTCTAAAAACAGTAACTCACAATTACAAATCTATTATCCCATCATCCAATTATCCCTCCTTTTTTTTTCAAAAAGATCCCTGAGCTTATAAAATTCCTCCCCCAACCTCCAAACCCTCAACCATATACTAATTATAATCAACCCTTAAATAATATCCCTAAACCCAAGGACAAACTTTACAGGGAGAGGGGACGTCATCCTCTAGAATTACTTCCAGCTGTCATGGGGGCGACGTCTTTCTGGGGGATCCTGTTAAAGTAAAATGATGGTTAAATTCCAAGATCAATATCTTTTAAAATTGCAAATAGTCTCTGAGTATTTTGTGTAGGTCTGGCCAGAATGTTGTACAAGATGTGCACCATTTCAGATAACCAAGTTGGAACTGTCTTGTGCAGCTGGTACCCAAAACAGGTCTTGTAGTCTTGCAGTAGCGCTATCAGTATCATGACTTCATATCAACCAGGTGGAGTTGTTGTTATATGTATATGTATTTCTGATACTGATTAAGGTATTGTGATTGTGTAGTTCATTTAAAAATGTAATGTATAATTAAGAAATATAGGTTGTTAATGGATAATCATCGATAATAGTAAAGTTATTGTCATGTAAGTTAGATTTTCTAGATATATAGAGATATATTTAAGTTAAAGAGGCATTCTTCATGTCTTTCAAAGACTACAGAATATCACATTTAAATGTTTTAATAGCTTAGGACTTTTCATGACAATGAGACACGTCTGCTCCTGGCAGCACCAATCTACTTCAAGAAGATGATGGGCATCGAAGAGGATCCTTATGGAGTTTGATAGCAGTTTGTGCAAGAAACTGCTCTTGCCTGGACTGTTGCAAAACCTGTACACAAAAAACCCACAGAGAGAGGACTGCTGAGCTTGCCTAAATGTGAGATGATCTTTCGGGGTTCCTGATTCAAGAAAGAGTCTGCGAGACATTCTGAAGAACACAGCAGATAGTGACTGAACTGCCTTCGAAATTTCCTGGTGCATATAAATGTCTGCTGGATACTTATGGGCCTGTAGGCCGAAGATGGATGCCCCAGCGGTACAAAAGAACTTTGGGTGACTGTCCAGGTAGCAAGATGTCTCTGTGATTTCTAGAGTTTGGAAGTTGATTATTTATTGTTTACTTAGGTAGTAATATATATTTCTGGAGTCTTTGATGGAGTTGAAGAATGGATAGATAGTTATAGTTTTCCATTGTTATGATAAAAGATAAAATAGATATAAATATTGTAACTGTAATTCTTGCTTTATAACTGTTTTGTTATATGTAATTTTACTATGTTAAAGTGAAAGACTTCTTGTTTAAACAGAAAAAGGGGAAATGATGGAGGCGGGTCTTCTGTCAATCTGTTGATTTCATTGATTAATTAATAAAGAAAACTGCTTGGCCTAATAGGTTAGAACATAGATACGTGGAGTAGACAGAACAGGAAAAAGGAAGTGAGGTAGATGGCTCAGACAATTGCCCCGCCTTGCCTCTCTGAGCAGACCACTGTGCCTCTCCTCAGGGAGACAGATGCGATGAAGCTCCAGCCCAAGATGGACGTATGCTAGAAACTAAACGGTAAGGCACCGCTTCGTGGTGCTACACAGATTATTAGATATGGGTTAATCAAGATGTGAGTAAGAGGCTGAAAATAATGGGCCAGGCAGTGTTTAAAAGAATACAGTTTCCGTGTAATTATTTTGGGGCATAAGCTAGCCGGCAGCCAGGAGCAGGGCAAGGGGAAAAGCAGGCCTGCCCAAAGCCCTCATTACATGAAAGAGTATTAAGGAGGAAGTTATTGTGACCCAGGCTTCGTATGTGTGTGTCTCTTGTTTGCTCTGGGCCTGGTAGAAAGCCAGCCTGGCTTTACTGGAGAGTGAACTGATGGATCTAATAGCATCAGCTGATGTATTGGCTGAACTGATTGTGATAGGCAGTCCAGGTTCACAGGAGACACTGCCTCAAAAAAATAAGGCCAGGAGTGAGATCAGGACCGGGGACATCCTCCTGCGCCTCCACATATGCTGGGTATGAGTACCTCCCACACAGGTGTGCATAGACCTGTGTGTTTTCGTGTGTGTTTGTCCATATATGTATGTGTGTATCTCTATACACATATATGTTTGGAGATGTATGTATGTGTCAACACTCACATACATACAGACACAAAAAACGCAAAAGAATTTATTTAAAGAACTGCGAAAAACTCAAATTTTCGATTTATAGCTTGTTCATAAATCAAGTTTAAGATATTTGACAGTAAAAGGGTTCCATCTTCATGAAAGTAGAGAACAATCCTTTACTTTCTTTTGAGATGCATATTAATTGCCTAAACTACTTTCAGATCTTATTGTTATTTTCTAAAGTGTATTTTAAAGTCTTAAGTGAATTGCTAATCTTAAAAATGTGATGGGGCATATTTTAGATGAGTTCTCCAGTCTGATCTAAAATCTGAGATTCTAAACAGGCCCTTCCCTCTCTGCTGGAAGTCTCGGTCATGGAATTTTGTTTCCCGTGGCTTCAGCCTATCATGGTATTTGCTTCATCATGAAAGATGATCCATCACCTAAGCTTGAGTGGGGTGGGAGCAACTGCAGAAATAAGCCAGACCATGTCATGTATGGGTGAAGTGAAGCCCACCAGTAATTCACCGTGACAAACAAAGCAAAGAAAGTCTTAGGTTTGAGCTTGGGTGGCTTCCAGTTTTGCCATAATGTAAACATGGCTTCAGTTGGGAATTTTATTTTTCACTACATTTATTCTCAATTATGTTGTTCAGTGGTTTCCTTAAAATTGCGTATCTAGCGCTAAGTGCCAAGGATGGGTTTTTTGCTGGGATAGTTAAAAGGTAAAAGATAGGAAAAGAAATTTGGGTGCACATTTTCACTCAAGTTCTTCGCAGAAAAAAAAACATTTCTCATCACAGTTAGTGTGACAGCAGAAGGAAATATCACTGTACAAAATTGCTGTTATTTACCAAAATGTTTTTATGTTAGTTTTTAAGGATCTCAAAGTCTGTGAGATTCTACTGCTAGATAAAGAACTACAAACTAGTGACTGCTGAGAAGGAGAATTAGCCCCTCCTGGGGATGAACGCACTGATTGGGCTATCTAATACCAAGTGGTCAGCCCTGAAGCTATATACTCCCAACTCAGCAGGTTGCATTTTACGTATTTGTGCTTATATGTATATATGTAAGAATAGTAAAGAAAAAGGGACTAACAGTTTGAGAGTGGGAGGCGTGGCAGGGGTTGGTGGGAGAGGGCATGGGAGGGCCTGGAGAGAGGAAAGGGAAGGGGGAGGCTATCTAATTATATTTTAATAAAAATGTAAAAAAAAATAATTGAAAACCAGCATTGCTTGTTTGTGTATGGGAGAGTTGAAATAAGAAGCTTGCAAGCTAACAAGGCAAAGTTACCTTACAAAATTTTTACCTTAACTAACCCTGCTTAAATACAACTATTTGTTGAAATTCTTAACCAGACAGTTCTGATTGCTGTGACCACAGTACCAGATAAGAGGCAACCTAAGAAGAGAAGTGTTCGTTTCAACTTCATTGCAGGGGATGGCATTACATCATGGAAGTAGGGTGTTGCAGTAGGGGTATGGGATGGTTGGTCATATTGTATTTGTAGCCAGAAAACAGAGAGGCAAATGCCTATTTTTTTGTGCTTTCTTTTTTATTCAAGCTCTGATCCTATTTCACAGCATGGTGTGGCCCACTTTTAGGGTGGGTTTTCCTACCTCAGTTAACATAGAAATTCCTTCACAGACTTCCTCAAAGGTGTCTTCTAGGTGGTTCTGTGTCTTGCATGTTGGCAGTATTAATCATCATATCCAGTAAGGATTGTTGACAGAGGTTCTGTCCTGCCCAGTCACGTTCTGTCCCAAAGAAACACACAGAGGCCTACATTAATTATAAACTGATTGGCTTATTAGCTCAGGTTTTCTTATTAATTAACTCTTACATCTTATATTAACCCATAATTCTTGTCTATGTTAGCCATGTGGCTTGGTACCTTTAACAGTGAGGCATTTTCATCTTGTTTCCTCTGCATCTGGGTGACAGCTGCAGACTGAGCCTTTTCTCTTCCCAGAATTCTCTTATTCTGGTCGCACTACTTATATTTCTTGCCTGGTTGCCCCACCCATACTTCCTGCCTGGCTACTGGCCAATTAACATTTTATTAATGGAATATAAGTGACAAATCTTTACAGTGTACAAGACCATTGTCCCATAGCAAAGGATGCTTTCCTTTTTGTGGCATCAAAAAGAACTTTCACATTTGTGACTTTTTTCCTCTGGAGAATATCTGGCACTTCCTGGACAATATCATGGATGGAGTGGGGCTGGGCGCTTTCTGGTATGGTCAGCTTGCAGTGCTTGGCTTCACAGCCTTTCCTTGGTGTTTTCCCTTCCTTCCTTCCTTCCTTCCTTCCTTCCTTCCTTCCTTCCTTCCTTCCTTCCTTCCTTCCTTCTTCCCTCCCTCTCTCCCTCCCTCCCTCCCTCCCTCCCTTCCTCCCTCCCTCCCTCCTTCCCTCTCTTTCTTTCTTATTTTTGCTTAAATATTTATTTATTTTTATTTTATGTGTATGGATGATTGGCTGTATGTATGTACACTATGTGCATGTATGGTGCCCAAGGAAGCCAGAAGATTGGGGATACAGGAAGCTGTGAGACACCATGTGGGTACTGAGAACTGAACCCAAGTACCAGGTCTGTGCTTTATACTGCTCCAGCTCCTCTTTGGTACATCTTGGTCTGTTACTATGAGTGATTATTATTTTTTTATTATGAGATATGTTTTATGAATGTATTCCTCCTCGTTATTTTGAGGAAGAATTTTATATTGTCTAGGCTGACCTCAAACTTAATGCATCGCAAAGACTGGTATTAACTCCTGGAACCTCCTGCCTCTATCCCTCAAATGCTGTGATTAGTGGCTTGCACTACCACATTTTAATAAGACTCTTCATCTCTGCAGTGATATCTAATACTATGGAATCCTCCGTTAGCTTCATTGTGAGGTTACAAGAAGTCACACATAGACGTAGGCTACCCATCTATCCATTTTCTGCATGTCCACATGACTATGCAAGGTCATGCTGTACAATTTCCTCTATATTACAAAGGGGCTAAACCTTTAGGGTACCGAGTCTCATATTTCTCTTTCTCTTAGTACTCTAAATGTTTGACTTAGGACAGATGGATTGGTTTCACATTCCATCTCTAGTTGAGTTTCCTGCTGCTACTCCTCTTGATTTAAGTAAAAATTATTTTTTTTTATGCTTTTAAGAAGGCCAAGCTCTAGCAGTAATTTTAAGAATATTGCAGATGAGAGAGGTCTAAGCCATGGGCTGGTGAACGGCCTATGGGCCATATCCAAACTTCCATCTACTTTCGGACATGTGCTATTCCAGTGCAGCCATGCCATTTGTTAGTCCTTTTTCTCCATTGGGCTGCCTGCTTGCTGCAGTTAAAGGAAATGTGTAATTGCAATAGAAATTAAATGGAACCTGACGTGTTTCCTAACTGGCTTTGCATAGATAGATTTGGTCACTGCTGATTTAAGGGTGCAGTTCCTGTTTGAAAACATGTATGATGCGTGTTCAGGGAAAAGCTGGTTGTATAGAAACCTCTCTGTCATCTTTCTGGCTAATTAATTTGCAAGATGGTTCTTTTCATTTAAGATTTAGCTGTTAATTATCTGTGTAGGGTCAAAACCGCATAGCCCATGTATAAACTGAAAAATGGCCCAGGGTTGTAGACAGGGTATACTTTATAGAAAATTATTAAGTGTAAGTAGCTTTATTTGTGAGAATTTTGACTAATCCTCACACCATTTCATGATAGTTATTATTGAGTTGATATTACTTGGGAACAATTTGAAATTGAGAAAATTAAAATAACAAAGCTATGCATATACTTATCCACACTCCATGTTGTGTCTAGATGCATACTCTCTTTGATCACCAAAGTGTATGCCAGGTCCTTAAAACTGCTTAAGTCTAATTAATTGAGGTGTATGTTATTTGAATATTACTTCATTGAAGAGAAGGAGGGGTGTGTAATGGAGCTTCTTGCTCCATTCCGGTTAATTTGGTCTTATTGAAGTATGGTTATGCAGTCAAAGTATAAAATTTTCTTTGGATCCTAGACAATTTAAATAAGAAGCCTTGCCATCTACGTAATATTGGATTATATATATTAATCATGTACTTTCAGTTAGAGCTGGGACTCCAGGAAGAAAGAATTTGATAATCAATGAGTGTGTTTGAAATGAGTTCTTTTCTCATCAATAAGAATTACTCCTCCTTATTCATAAACGATACTTCCGAATTCAAAGGAAGCATGTTAGGGGTTCCTTTTTCCTTAGCAAGTAGGTAGACTCAGATAATATTTTCACATACTAATTAATTGCAAGCAGCCTGAAGGGATTTTCCCCAAGTCGGGATCCATTATCTTCTTTAAAACTCTCATTCATAATTTCTAAGTTTTGTTTCCCCACTAAGGTCCTGACTGGCACTAAATTAGAATGACTTATTATGTTTCATTCATCTTTTCCTAATGGCATTAATTATTTATGTGCACTTGAATTGTGTGTGTGTGTGTGTGTGTGTGTGTGTGTGTGTATGTGTAGTGTGCGCATTTTAATTCTCAGATATGAAATGAAGAAAAAGCGTTGCTGTCTTTAGGGCTGACAAAAACACACACTACCTGGGCATTGATCGTGTTCGTCAATTCTCATTTTCTACTTCCAATATTCCCAGATGTGCGCCGTTAACAGGAAACAAAAATCTATGAAGATATTCCAGCATTTTTCAGAGGAACATTATCTGAAAGCCATTTGTCTATTTTTTTTTCCAATAAGATGTTTTTCTGGGAATAAAGATTTCCTCCTATCAACCTGAACAGCAGTCAAGAGTAGCAAGTTTTTTTTTTTCTTCTTTAGAATTATTTTGGTGGGGTATACTGGCTTCTTTGGGCATTTTGATTTCATAACTGTGATTTTATGTTGTGTTTTCTTCAGATTTAATTTTTTTGGTTTTTTTTGGGGGGGGGGTGTTGAGACAGGGTTTCTCTGTGGCTTTAGGGCCTGTCCTGGAACTAGCTCTTGTAGATCAGGCTGACCTCAAACTCACAGAGATCCGGTTGCCTCTGCCTCCCGAGTGCTAGGCGTGTGCCACCACTGCCTGGCCAGTTTAATTTTTTGTTATTTTAATTGTGTGTCTTTATGTGAGTATATTCATATGAGCATAGCTGCCTGTGGAAGCCTTAGACTTTGGATCCCAGTGCAGTTGGAGTTATAGGCATCTAGGGGTGCCCTGACCTTGGTGGATTCTTTGCCATTGCAGTAGATGCTCTTAATCACTGAACCATTTCTCTAGACCCTTTTATTGGAATTTCTAATTAGCACAATAATAGGAACTATTCAAATCTTTTTTAATTTAATACTGTCTGTGGTCTAAGTTTCTATTATGTATCACTTTTTCTTTTGTCCCAGTATAAAGAAACATCATTTGAAGTGGTATACCAACTAGGTTTATGTTATTGCTTAGTTCACAACTGGCGAAGATTGACTTTTTTCACTTTCCTGAGAATCATCTTACAATTGTACTAAATATGCTGTATTTTCCAACACAGTCTATGATTTCCCATATGCTCTTTTAAAGAAGTATAGTTGCCCCACATTCTTTAAGCTAATGAGAAAGTTTTCTATGTCCATAGCTAAATAGAGCTCGTGCTGTCGAAACAGTCAGAACCATGAGAGGCAATTCTGTTTGTTTCCTGCATTTAGACTCTGTAAAGAAATGACAAATTGGTCAGTGCCCTGGAAGGCAGAATGGGGAAGATTCTGCTACATTGGCTTTTCAAAGCCCACTTTTCACAGTTTATGTGGAACAAGCTGTCTAGGCCTTCCATAATGACTTTATATATTTTTTCCCCTGGCTTAGACTTGTTTAAGGTTGCTAGATCCTGAGTATTTTTGAAAAGCTAGGCTTTGTGACTGAGGATGTAGTTTAGTCTCGTACTTGCTTAGCAAACGTTATTCCCAAGGTTGTATCCTCCAGGTCACAGACACTGGGTGTGTTAACTTGGGTCTGTAATCCCTGAATAGAGGGCAAAAAGGCAAGAGGATTCAGAGTTCAAGGTCATCCTTACCTACATAGTGAGTTTAAGATCAGTCTGGGCTACACAAGACCTTATTTCAAAACACCAGCAAAACCAGAATCAAACAAACAAACAACCACCAGCAGCAACAACAGAATCAATTCAAATAAGAAAACAATGACAAAAAATTTACACAAAGAATTCTGACTTTAGTTAGTATTTGAGTTTTGAAAAGTGATTTTTTTTACATTTATTTATTTGCGCGCGCGTGCGCGCTCGTGTGTGTGTGTGTGTGTGTGTGTGTGTGTCTGTGTGTCTGTGTGTACATGGATATATGCAGTGCAAAAATTTGGGTAGTTGATTTTGTCCTCTTATAGAGCTTGCTGAATTAAAGTCAGGCCATCAGGCTTGGCAGCAAGCACCCTCACATTCTAAGCCTCACGACAGTTTTAGTCTAACTCATTTTTCTCATCCATTTCAAGCGTCTCCATTCCCTGTTCTCTCATGCACATGCCATGATCTTTAATAAATGTTTGAGAGTCATTCCAGGCAGAACCCATGAGGCTCCATGCCTGCCAGAGGGACTATCAGCAATCATAGGTTGTTGGGGACAGGGTGTCACTTCAGTGGTCTAATCACAAGTTGTCCTTGTCCTACTGAAGAACAGTTCTTCTGACCTGCGTACAGAGTCCCTTATGTGGCTTACAGCGAGGTGAATAGACACTTGTGATGATGAAGCCACCCTTACCTGAGTGATCAGAGGAGAGGAATCCGCATCTGAGATGTGCTTCAGGAGTAGTTCTCCTCTGGGGTTAAGCACCGTCATCCCCTCTGCTCGGAGGTGACTTGCAGCTCCCCCTGTTGCCTTGTCACTAGGAGCTGACAGAATAACTGGAAACTGAAGGTGCCACCTCTTTCACAGTTTTTCAACAACAGAATGTTGTCGTTCATTACCAGCTCAAGTTTTAACTTGCTGTTCCTTCCAGCAGCTGAGTGAAACTTAAGACTTATTAGGTGTATTTTTTGTGTATGAGTTAGAACTGTGGACAAAAAATATGGCTCTTATTCCAAAAGGAGTGAGCTAATTTGGAGACACATACTTTGGCTCAGGAACATGAGCTGAATGTCATGCTCTGGTGTAGAAGTGATCGCATGAGCTTTTTATGGTCATAGAGCAAAGGACAGCCATGAATCAATGCATGTCCATTGATCACTACAAAGCAGGAATGCTCAGACTCCCCTGCCTCTGCCTTCCAAGTGCTGTGATTAAAGGCATGTGCCACTATTGCTCAGAAACCAAGACTTTTTAAGACAAACACTCAGAAAATTCTTAGGGTAGAATGGAATAGAGGAGCATAGGAAAAGGAGAGTATATTCCCAAGAAGTAGGGTTGAACTTTTTTTGTTGTAGGAGGTTGCTTGGTCATTCAGGCTGTTCAGCAGCTCAGACCCAAAGTAAGCACACAGAAACTGTATTACTTAAATCACGTCTTGGCCAATCACTTAAGTGTATTGTTAGCTAGCTCTTACATCTATTTTTAACCCATTTCCAGTATTTTATATTTTACCATGAGGTTTGTGGCTTACTGCAAGATTCTAGCGTCTGTCTCTGGCCCGGCTACATGGCTTCTCTCTGACTCTGCTTCCTTTCTCCCAGCATTCAGTTTAGTTTTCCCCGCCTACCTAAGTTGTACCCTATCAGGCTAAGCCAGTTTCTTTATTAACCAATTGTATTCAAAGCATACAGAAGGAATCCCTCATCACTTCTTGAGAGAGCTACTGGCATTTTTTTTCTTGGTGCATCCTTCTTTCCTTAAGTGTAACTTAGTCAACCTGATTTAGCGAGTATAGTCAATTCCTTTGGCGTCTTTAAAATTTTGATCATCTTGTTATCACATATATTATTCTCTTTCATTAGAGTTATTATTATTGAATTCTATTTCTTGTCCTCTTCACTTCATCTTCACTTCACTGGCCTTAATCTTGAGACAGAAACTCACATTACAAAACCAAATGTGAAAATGTGCTAGCGCAGGTTTATAAATATGCTTTCCATGTAATAAATAGGTCTGTGGTACCTCTCGGATTAGAACTTATTGTAAAATAGAATTTGAAGATTATTTTCAAGGAGTTTTCTTATCATTCAAGTCAAGCTGATTAGTTAATGATTTCAAGATCCCTTTGACACATTTCTGGTACAGCTGGGATAAGTAATGTCAACCCACTTTTTCCGTATAGCTGTTCCCCCTGTTACTGTTAATCTGAACACTGAAGTCTAAAATTAACCATGTCTATGAGGGGCAGCAATTACAGCCATTCGTCTTCCAAATGAGTCAATGTGATTTCCACTGATAGTTTAAATTCACAGTGGGAGCCCAGACTTACATAAAGGGCAGTGGGGTCTTCTCAGGCCTACACTGCAAAGCAGTAAGTCTTTTGGGGCTGTGATAGTGAATTCTATCTGTGAGGAAAACTTTTCCCCTTGGGATGTAAAGATGCATGTCCTAGCAACCTCCTTTTGAAGGTTTTAAATGAATTAAATTAATTCAAAGTGAAGCTAATTTTAAATGAAAAGTATGCCATCCTTCACGGGTACCTGTGTAACAAAGGTCACTTTTAGCATGTTCAAAAGGCAATGTTCGGTGTTCCAGCTCTTGGGCTGTGGGTTATAGTGGAGGATTACTGTAGTCAGAGGAAAGATGCGAGGAACCCAGTGTACTCTGGTTTTGAGAAAGGTTTGGGGGTTGTGGAGTTCTCTGTCTTTTACAGTTTTGTTTTTGATGCAGTTGCTCTCTGTCATTGCTGGAGACGGTGTCTTTCAGTCACAGCAAAGTGACGAACATTTGATTAGGAGAGTGGGGCAAATTCAATGGTCTGAGCTTTACCACCTGTTAGCTGTTACTGCCAGCCTTAGAATTCCCCAAGTTTCTCCACAGAGATCTCCATGGAAACTAAGCAAATAAGCCACTTGAAAGGAGGCATGGTATTGGTTTTTCTCATTAAAGCCACTGCTAGATTTTCATTAGTCGTAATCCATTTTCTTTCAAGATTAGACATACCGGCTACTTATTTTCCCGACTTGAGTAAACCCTCTACGTTGACTTGTGTACCCTTTGTAGATGAGCTGAGAAGCAAAGGTAATCATTTTCCCCCTGCTATATAGTCATATCTGAAAGTAAAGCCAGGGAGGCAGAAAGATGACCGGTGTGAAAGGGGAAAGGCCACTCGCTCTGTAAAACTCAGGCCATTGAGCAAAATGGAAGGCTGAGCGTGGCTACAGACTAAAATGACCCAGTTTTTATTTCAGTTTCCCCCACTTTAAAATTGTAAACTGTGATTTAAAATAAATAAATAATGTACAGAATAGCCTACCCCAGACCTCCAGGACTATTTAGACCTCAGTAAACTTGTGTGTTTGATTTGCTGTAATAGACAGCATAGACATCTTTTTTTTTTTTTTTTTTTTGGTTTTTCGAGACAGGGTTTCTCTGCAGCTTTTAGAGCCTGTCCTGGAGCTAGCTCTTATAGACCAGGCTGGTCTCGAACTCACAGAGATCCGCCTGCCTCTGCCTCCCGAGTGCTGGGATTAAAGGCGTGCGCCACCACCGCCGGGCCATAGACATCTTTTAAATCACGGATTGTTAGGGCTTAAATCCACACTTCACTCTTTTGACCTTGCGCTGCAAAGAAAGTTTTCACACTCCCTGCCCCGTTTGCAATAAAGCTGTCAACATTGTTTAGATTGTAGTTTTATAAATTGAAGTAAAGACTCATTATATATAACTTTTGTGTGTGTGTTTTTGTGTGTGTGTCTTTTCTTCTCTCCTCCCCTCCCCTCCCCTCCCCTCCCCTCCCCTCCCCTCCCCTCCCCTCCCCTCCCCTCCTTTTCTTGACAGGGTTTCTCTGTGTAGCTTTGGAGCCTGTCTTGGAACACGGTCTGTAGACCAGGCTGGCCTCAAACTCACGGAGACGAGCCTCCTCTGCCTTCTGAGTGCTTGGACTAAAGGTGTTTATTATATTACCAGGCCCAGCATATGTGTGTGTGTGTGTGTGTGTGTGTATTCATGTATGTGTTTATACATATATATTACTTTTAACAGGTATATGTATTATTTTTAAAAGGTATATATAAATATATGATTAGTTTTAAAATCACATATCATATATATATATATATATATATATATATATATATATATATAAATGAAAGCTTCAAAGCGTAAGCTTTTCTTTGGGGCTCAGCCCAGTAGAATGTACTGAGGTTTCTATTGGTATTGAATTTTTAATAAGAGTAGTGGCCAACAGAATATCACTAACAATTAAGTTCATGCGTGTCATGGTAATTACATGTTTCACCCTTAGCATTTGCTTTTTCAGGTGTTTTCATCACGTGGAGAAGATGTGTGTAGAATATAATAATATAATATTATTATAATATATATTATAATATATATAATATATATAATATATAAGAATATAATAATATAATAGAATATAATAATGTTCCTCCCTTCCTTTTCTAGGTGGCTGTACTTTTGATGATGGGCCAGGAGCCTGTGACTACCACCAGGATTTATATGATGACTTTGAATGGGTCCATGTCAGTGCGCAGGAACCCCATTACCTGCCCCCCGAAATGCCTCAAGGTGAGCTGCATTCTCCTAACTCAGTGTCCAGGGAATAGTTTTAGAATAAACAGTATTTTCTTACTTTATATCTAATTTATTATTATTGGCACTTCAAATCAAATTTATTATTATTATTGATCTTTTTGGTAACATCTAAAAATCTTTAAATACTCTTTACCTCTGAACGTTAACAAGGTTCTATATCGTCTCCTCTATTTTTCAAGAATTCTTATTACATCTTTCTTTTCACTTTGGAAAAACATCTGTAACTTTGTAAACATTGTTTCCCCCCCCTTAATAAGAAGTCAAAATCACTAAAACTGGGAAAAAAATCACAGAACAAACAAAATTTATAGGAAAAAGATAATGAAGTTTAATTATTTGGAATATCTTCGATTATATTTCACTGCGGTCCAGGTAGACTGTAGGCAAGCATGCAATAGCCTACGACCAGGAGAGAAATTGTCTCCTTCACCTCCAAAATATGAGTATGTCACTGGCTCTGTAGAGAGACACCCTGGAGAAAAAACTACCAAGTGGAGATGTTTTCTAAATAGATTCTGTACCAACATGGCAGAGGCCTGTTCCTTACTCACCTAGAACTTGTTTTAGGGATTGGTATTTGATTTTTGTGGTAGTATATTTCCTGATTGTTTAGGTTGTATCATATCAATATGTATCTTCCAGTTAATAATTATGGGACTAGTATTTCTTTCAGTTCTACGTTTTAATTCTAAATTGTGTATTTAACAGTAATTTGATTAATTATAAAATCAGAAAGCAGCATGAAATTTGAAGCATAGTACCTAAGTGAACAAGTGATCTTTAGAAAGAAACAAATAATTATATATAGAATATGTATGTATAAAAGATCACATTATTGCATTATGCTATGAATCACTTAATTGATACATTGATTTTTCTACTAATAATTTCTTTTGGACTATAATTTTAGTATTTTATTATAATTATATAAAGATATCTTAAATTGATTGTTTTTTCTACCAATTCAGAATGTCCTCCATAATTGACAGTGAATTTTAGACATCACCATTTTAAGTGCAAAATATCAATTCTGGTTACTGATTAAAAATCTTGCTAGTTCATATGATTCATAAAAACAAAGGAAAAACTATTGATGATTATCAGCAGACTATGATAAATAGTCAAAGCAAATAAAATAAAACCCAGCACATGGATCTCTAAATGAGGATTGTAAATAAATGCAATGCGTATATTCTTTGGAAATGTTTTGTATAGTTCTATTCTGTGATGAGGGCCTGGATTAGGTCCGCATTTCATTTTGAACTGTAGCTTTCCCTGGCTGAGTAAGCAAATGGTTATTTTGTGGTTAGACTAAGGCATAATCTTCTTTGTGGAGGAATACACTGATGGGCAGTCTTTCGTGGACAACCTTGGCTTCTTCAGCTTGACCCTGACACTTTGGCAGACTCCCTGCATCCTGCGTGTTGGTTTGCATTCTTCTTTCAAAGGCGCATGAATTATTATTCTGGCTCATTTTAATTACAGAAGCCACTGGACGTTTTCACTTGAATTTTCTCAGTGGTATATTTAGACTTAATATTTCATGTATATTAAAAAGGTGGGCCGGAATGCACACATTTTGACTGTTTATCATCAGAGAATAATCAGAAAGACGTTGATTTATGGAAATGTTGCCATTACTAATTGCTGTTGCTGGTGGGTAATGAGTACTGGAGAGAATGTTCAGATGACCTTGTAGGCTCACCTTTCACACAATTACTTAATCGCCGGTTACAGTAAAGGATGCTATGCACTGAAAATGAAAGTGTTTGAAATTCAGCCATATCCTCCAATTAATAGCACATTAAATAATTAATCATGCAAAGGAGGGAAAAGGTCACGGATACTTTTCTCTTCAGAACGTAACCACGTGTAGTCTGAGGAGGAGAGAGAGAAGGGCTTGTGTTGTGTGTTGCTTTTTTATTTCTTTTCTATGCATGTGAGTGTACGTGTGGGTTCACATGCCCTTGTGTATTTGTGTTTGTGGGGGGAGGACGATCCTAGGTGCTATTCCTCAGGAGTGCTCCACCTTGGTTTGGAGACATTGCCTCCAATTCACTTGGACCTTGCAGAGCTGGCTTATCTGACTGGCCAACCTGGAGCCTTCTGTCTCACGCTCTCTCCTTTGCCTTAGAAATTTTAAGAGCCTCATTCTTGTTTAGTATGGTATCTTAACCTTTGGGGAGAGAGATAGAAGTAAGGTCTCACACTTGAATGGCAGGCACATTCCTGACTGAAGGATCTACCTAGTCCTATTCAGTTCTTTTTCCAATGTGGTCCTCCCCCCCCATTTTCCTTCTGATATTCTTTTAAAGAGCCAACTAAGCATTAATCTGTCCATATATTGGCAAAGTGGACATAATTAGACTTACTAAATTTTAAGGTCTCGTTTTGGTGAGTTGGCTCACCTGTTAAAAGCACTTGTTCTTTTAGAGGACAGGAATTTGATCCCTAGCACCCACAGGCAGTTTGCAATTGTCTGTAACTCTAGTTCTAGGCAATCTGATGTCTTCTTCTGACCTCCATGAGCAACAGGCATGTACATGTGACATACACACACATATGTGTGCAAAACATTCATATGCATAAAATAAAATAAATAAATCTATTTAAAAATTTTAAATGACCCATTATTTCTTTTTGCACACAGATATGTAGGCTTGCTTAAGACTTCATTTACTGAAAATACATAAACAGAAACAAAAGACACAGCCAAGGCAACCATCTGTGCCCTGTGTCTGAGGAAGTCTGTCTGTGTGAGACAGACATGGTATTGAACCTTCTGAGGTGCATGGACATTGTTAATTATTGACTTTTTAAATTGGCCTTCAGAGGGTAACAAAAAAGGTGACTCAACAGTTTGAAATAACAAGGTAAAAATAAAGAAAATAAGGCATTAACTTCTCGCGAGAAATATGCTACTTTTAGTGACCGCTTGCCATGCTCCAGAGCAGTTCTTAGCTTGTTAGATGACAATAATAATGACAAAAAGGACTATTGGATGTTTGAAAATAGCGTGCAGAATAATGAACGCTTCATAAATGTGCCCTGTAGCCAAAAGTCACATGAAAATAGGAAAAGCTACTCATCAGTGTAAAGCTAAGTCTAGCTGTAATGAGAAGCCGCGGCACCCCTGTGACACCAGGTGTAGCTGACAAGAATACAGAGTAAGGGAAAGCCTCTTAGGCTACTGTGGACGGTCAATCTGCATAGCCACTTTGTACAGCCTAATGGCCAGCTAATCCATTCTTGGATATGAGCCCAGAAGAACTGAGTACATGTGTTCATTCAAGGAATGTACGGCTGTATATAGTACCAGTGTTCTTAATCATTCCAAGATGAAGACAACCTGAATTCTTGCAAGTAGTACAATGTATCAAAGTGTGGGAGTGTGTTCGCGTGATGAAATCACACCATGTGTGTTCGCGTGATGAAATCACACCACAATGTGAGAGAATCGACTCGTGCTGTGCATAGCAATATTGATGAATTTAACAAGCATCATCAGAAAATGAACTCAGACCCAAGAGTAGATACTGTATTTTGCCTCTTTAAATTTAAAAATAGGTCAGCTGATTGACGAGTTAGAAGTCTGTGTGGTAGTGCTTGCATTGGGAGAGGCTTGAAAGGAGACAGCCGGATGCTGGATACCCTGGGTAGTTATCTATCTGGGTGGCACTTGAGCTGCTCTCTGTTAGGAAATTACTGAGCTCCCGGTGGTAAGTTGTTTTCTGTTTGTATCTTACGAATTAGTGCAGAGTGACAAGTAAGTAAGACCCATTTTCAGAAGAATGCTGTTGAGAAGCTGGAATAATAATTATAATGTTGTAGGTTAGCAAAAGAGATACTCCAGGAGACCTCAGATAGTAACCACTTTTGCCACCCTTGATCGCAGCCTGTATTCATCTTTGGGCTTATGTATGTTTGAAGTTTTTTGGGTTTTTTTGTTTTGTTTTGTTTTGTTATTTTTTGTTTTGGGTCCAGTTATCCATTCACCAAGTTCTTGGCTATTTGTTTACTATATGTATGTGTCATCGTCCAAAGGGTGAGGAGCTTCCTGGTTGTCTTGGAACTCCTCTTCGGTCCTCATAATTCAACAGTCTCTCACTAGGTCAAAATGCTTGTTGTGGAAACATGAGGACCCAGGTCCCTGGTACCTACATAAAAAGTTGGGCATGGCTTTATGTGACTGTAACCCCAGAATTGGCGATGGAGACAGGCAAATCAGGGGAAGTTTCAGTCCTACTAACCCAGCAGATACAGTGAGCTTCAGGGTTAGTGGGAAGCCCTATCTATAGCATTGAGAGTGACAGGAGAAAACACTGGGTATCTCTCTATGACTTCTGCTCAGGTGCACCCATCCTCAGCCCTCCCCATACACCCCAACACCACTGCGCACCATGCAAACACACAACGCAAGTAAATAAAGATTTTTTTTCATTATTTCAGAAAGCTTTTCCCTCTTCTTAAAGAAAGCAACTGAGTGACAGTTTTTGTTTCTTAAACATTGTCATGACTAATTCTAATGTGATGAAAAGATTGTAATTATTCAGTAAACTTTTGTACTTATAAGTGATATCATCTATGTGGAATATGTTTAAATACTGTTCATTAGTTAGTACAGAAAGAGAATCACCACTTTCTTTTCCTTATTTGCCAGGCTAATTGCAGTGTTCCACATGGCAACCTGTTACATTAATACAGAAGAGAAACCCTAGAGCGTGTGAACAACGGACAGAAGTAGAAATTGTTCTTTGATCTTAGGCACATTTATGTCTGCTATCTTGACTGTCAAGGTTTCTTTGTGCTTATGACCACATGAAACAAACGTATTTGTCCATTTGACTATCTGTTCTGGTGTAGACCGGAGAGTGAGGGATGTGATTGACATATAAATATATTTCACTTTTCCTCACTGAAATTGTAACGGCTTTTTCCTTTGAACATGTTTCTCTGAAATGATTAATTACACTTTACTTAGGGTCCCTAGAGTATCCATTTGACAGTGTTTCAAATTATGACTACATTAGATTCCACCTTCAGCTTGCTTCTTCCTACTGCTAATATAAATCACTGTATGGAGTTTTTAACTTAAACTGCACATACTGTATGCTATAAAAAAAAAAGAAGGCTCTATTTCTGAGTAACCAGAAAACTGAAGGAGGAAACCATTACTCTCCCTTGTAAAACTTAGTGAGGTGTGATTTAATAGTTTATGGCCTTACAATTTAGAAAACAGATGAAATTATGCAGAAGAGGTACAGACATTAGCAATGCTCAGAAATGAGCCTTTGTATTAATTTGTTGGATTTAAAAATGAGTCTTCATTTTCTTAGTTTTAAGCATGTTTTATTAGCCAGGTTGTTAAAATAGAGCTTACATACTTCAAATACTTATTTGGTGAGCTTCCTTCTGCTTGCATATTCAAGAAGAACATGCTCATGGGTCCCGGGTTTGGTACTTTCTTCTGCTGGTGTGACGTGGAGAAAGTAGACACTTTGATGTCTACAGTTAAATGCACATGACAGAATTTATGGGGAACTTAAGCTCTGTATTTAATGATCCTTGTTTGTCACCACTCCAGCTCCATCAACGTGGTCATTATGAGGAACACTTAGAGGCTTTAAGACTAAGTAAGGCATTAAGGAAAAATTGGAAACTGTTTTTGCTAACTCAGATTCTTTCATATATGCACCTGAGAGATGAAAGTTAGCTATCAACTGATTGATTCCTGAATTTTTTAGGAAATCTCTCTTTCCCTTCCTCTCTCCCTCCCTACCTCCTCCCCGTGTGTGTAAGTGTGGGTGTGTATGCACAGCTGTGTAATGACATGTGTATAAAGGAGAGAGAGTCCAAGAACCACTGCGGATGTCACTGCCTTGTTTGAAACAGACTCTCTGTTGGTTTGCTATGTTTGTCAGTCTAGCTGGACCTTGAATTTCTAGGATTTGAATCTCGCCACTTTCTTCTGGTCAGGGAAGCCCTGGGATTAGAGACCTATGGCATTCGACTTTATGTAGGTCTGGAGATCCAAACTCCACTCCTAATGCTTGCGTGAGAAGTGCTCTATCCACTTGAGCCATCATTGCCCCAGCTTCATATACAATTTTTTAATCCACCTCAGAGTCCTATAAAATGTGTGATGTTGAAAGGAGCAGAGGGAGTCACTTGCTTACAGATAATCAGGAGAGATCAGTAATTTGTCACAGTGCCGCCTTGCTCTTAATGTTGTTACAGCCAGACTGACACATTTCCTTGGCTCCAGCATAGATATTTAAGTCTACTGTACAGTGTTACTTATTTTATTTAATCTACGTTGACTTTCTACTGTTGTGGGAGTGAAAACCACACACCGTTTGTTTTACTATCTCTTACTCTGCTAGGGAAATATCCTCTAGGATTCACTGTAGCTAAAATAACTGCTGAGCTTCAGGGTTTCCTCCCAAGATGCTCATCCTTTGGGGTGAGGCTTTGCCCTTTCATGCATTCACCTTTACGTTATTTTTAGTTAGTTGATGAACACTTTGCATCTGTCGGTCCGAGCAACCCTAAAAACACATTATCTGCTGTGTCATTAGAGCATGTGTGCTAGAAGAAAAAAAAAAAACAAGAACTCACTGAAGGCATCTGAGTCAAGTCAGGCTTTGGAAATCATTTTAAGGCTTTGTTTACAGTGGTCTATTTTAGGACAAGAATTACAGGCTTATTTCAGTGTGCCCGTCCAAACCTTGTCATCATTGTGTCTGTTGGTGTTTTCGCCTTGAGCGCAGCAGACAAGATAGTTTACCACATTTTAGCTGCTTATTAAAAACACCAGAAGTTGGAGGCAGGGTAAAGTGAGGAAGTGAAAGGGTGTTACGGAGCACTTGAAGGATAAACCACCATGAATGGCTACTTTTTAATGCAAGGATTATTACCTTTATGGACATAAATGCAGCATGAAGAATTTCTAAATTATAGAGAACAGAAATGGCATGCTGAGACAGGGCTTTCTTCCTGCTATTTCAGGTACATGATATATCTAAGTTAGATATGCTCCAATATATCTCACAGGGGGAAAGCAGTTCAGTATTAAAAGAGAGATAGAGAGAGAGAGAGAGGGAATTACATTGGTGTCACTACTAGAGAATGTCCAACTTCCCACATGAGTTACAGATAAGAATACAGAGTCAATTTCAAAGTCCACGCAGTCATCTTTAAGATGTACCCTAAAATCAATATGTAGTCCAGCGAAACAAAATTACTTTTCTTGGGATGAGGGTGACTCAAGCTATGGTTATGACCTTAGATGTTACCTTTCTAAAAATAAACTTGCCTCGTGATCCTGGTGCCTATCTGAGCTTGAGAGCATATTAGCTTCTGAACACAAGCAGGACTACCTGGAAATAAAGAGGCGTCAATGGAACAATAGATTAAATAGTGCAAATAGTGATTTTTTGTATAACTCTATGTGAAATTAAGACTTTCACCATAGCATAGTGCACTATATGTTCCTATGCTAAATTACATCCAAATGCTCTGCTATCTTAAAAGACTGTTGGCCTTCAAGTCTAATTTCCTCGGAGACAATGATTGTGTTATTTTTAAGGGTTCTTACCTCTTCCCTAAAGAAGAAATTATTGACTGAGAAAAATTTCTCAACAAAATCTTCATGTGTTGTGTGTTTAAAGCCCGTGGCAGCTTAGAGTGGTCTATAAGATCATTAACTCTTCACTTAGCAACATAGACTAAGAAAACGCTGGTGGCTTTTTGAAGGGCTGTGAGAAGCATGTTTAATAAGACAGTTTCAGAGAATTCACTACTCACTTAAGGGTTTCTTGACTCCCCACCGAGTTCTTTAATATGTAAACAGAAGTTACTGTCCTGCCCTGCCAGTCCAGCAACCATTCAGTCCCAACAAAACACACAGAGGCTTATATTAATTGTAAACTGTTTGGTCTTTTAGCTCAGACTTATTAAAACTAGCTTTTACAACTTAAATTAACCCATAATTCTTGTCTATGTTCGCCACATGACTTGGTAGCTTTTATCAGAGAGGCATTTCATCTTGCTTCCTCTGTGTCTGAGTGGCGACTGCAGACTGAGTCTTTCCTCTTCCCAGAATTCTCCTCGTCTGGTTGCCCCACCCATATTTGCTGCCTGACTATTTGCCAATCAGCATTTTATTAAACCAAATACAAGTGACAAACTTTTACAGGGTACAAGAGCATTATCCCACAGCATTAATACTTGCTTATTTATTAAGTATAAAACAGATTTGGCAACTATGTGTGTTTGTGTGTTCACTTATGATGTCTGTATGTGTGCATGCCTGTGTGCACGAGTGCATTCATGTACATGTCTGTGGAGACTAGAGGTCAGTGGTGTTTTTCTTCAAACCTTATTCTTTTAGTTTTCTTCAAAGGTTTGTTTACATTTATTTTATGTGTATGATTTTTTTTTTCCTGCTGCATGCATGCCATGCCTGGTGCTCATGGAGACCAAAGAGGATCTCAGTTTTTTTTAAATTTAATTTAATTTTTTTTGTGATGTTATGTGGGAAGTGAACCTGGGTTCTCTGTAAGAATATCAAGTGCTTTTAATTGTGGCACTTTCTCTCCAGCCTTACCAATTTGGCAAGACTAGCTGGTGTTAGCAAGCTCCAGGCATCCTTTCTTCTTTCTCCGTTCTTCAGCATGTACTCCAAGAATGACTTTTATTTTTATTTATTTATCTTTTTTATCCTTTGCTTATTTTCTTGGGGAGATTGAAATTAGGTCCTTGTATTTCTGTGAAAAGTACTCTGCTATGTGAATAATATTGCCTGTCTTGGGCATGGCAAGTTGATATTGAAAAAGCCTATTTTGAGTATGATTTTTATTCTTGCTATATCAATCTTTTGTCCATCCAAAGATTTACCATCTAGTATAATTGGTCCAATTTATATCTCATGTTTGAGTATACGTCAGTCAGTGCCAAGAGGAGGATGAGCTCCTCGTTGTTGACTTTCCGTCTGGATCCCTCTCCAGCCTGTATGGACCCCAACCTGAATACAATGTCCCTTTACCCTAATGCAGATAGCCAGGCAGATGTTATTGGCACAGCAGTAGGGCCAATGTTGAGTATAGATGGAGCAGGCAGCTATGATCGAGTGTGGTAGGATGAATCTGGAATTACAATTTCAACACCTCATTTCAAACCTTAAAAAAAAAAGACTACATATTTTCTATTAAGATGCTTAAGAGAACAGATTGAAAACTTCATGCCTATTTCAAGGACTTCACCCACGTAATTTCTAAGTGTAAATGTGTTCTAGCTCCTGAAATCAAGTCATATCACTTGGCAGGAATCGGCCTTTCTTGGTGTCACTTGGACTTGGATTCCATGAATTAGAGTAGGCACTGTTCCCACTTGCTGTAAGGACCTTCTGGGTATCCCATGCATGAATACTGTCTTTGTCCCTTTTGCAGGCTTATCCTTCCCATTTTGGTCAGAATATAGAGCTCCGTAAAGCACAAATACTTGAGTTGCACAACCGACTCTCTTGTTATATTTGTGCTAAGGAGAAGGCAGACTCTTAGGGTACTTGTTCTGTTAAACATCTTTGAAAAACAAAATCTGATTAAGAATTACAGATTTTTACTTTTGAAGGGTTATTTTAAAAAAGTCAGTGTTTTATTGAAGATTAATGAGAAGAATGAAGAACTTTGTCAGAAACCCTTTAAATAAAAACAATTACTATCTACTGTATACAAGGCCCTGAATTGGATCCTTTTGTTTTGTGTGTGTGTGTGTGTGTGTGTGTGTGTGGAGAGAGAGAGAGAGAGAGAGAGAGAGAGAGAGAGAGAGAGAGAGAGAGAGAGTTTTTATATACACAGATGCACGCATGCGCACACGCCACCACACCACTCCCCTGGTAATGTCCCCAAAAGATATTGTACCCAGGTTTTGTTTGTCAGTTGTCAGTTCCCAAAGTTATATTTAAGTCATCGTTAGTTATTGTGTTTGGAGACGGAAGTCTATATTTTGCGGCTGATTTCCTGGGGACTGTGGCTCTGTACTGGGAAAGTCTGACTGATAAGTCTGTTGGAATGGGGCTTGCTATTGAATACACACTAGTTAGCAGTACAGGCCCGTGGTAGAGGACTCAGTATGTGGCACCTCCCGTGTAGAGAGAAGCTTCAAGCAAATGTGGTGGAATGCAGAAACCAGGAGTTGATTAATTACCACAATTAATTACCATCAGGGTGAAGAGCAAAAATATCAGGGCAGAGGCATAGCTATTCCGTCTTCATTTTATTTCTGTTTCCCCGAAGATGAGACTATACGCAGAGTTTTTAGGTATCAACAAATATCCTGTATTTGGATTATGTTAGTCATATTTTTTTAATTTATTTTTCTTTTACTTTTGAGGCAGGGCCTTACTATGTAACCTTGACTTTCCTGGAACTCATTATGTAGACTAAGTTGGCCTTGAACTCTGAAATCTGATTACCTTTGCTTCTCAAGTGCTGGGATTAGAGGTGTGTGCCACCATAACCGGCGAGAAGCTTATTTCTACACTAATAAAAATTTCCTGAGCAAATTTAATATGCCTATTGAATGTGTCTAATGTGAAGCTCTTCAGCCTGCATAGCTCTTACAGGAGTGTGGTGTGGTGACTCCAATGACGAATGTCACTTGTTAGCATTCTGGTTTTCTTCAGGTACGAATTGGAGTCTTGATGACTGACCAAGATACTTTGAGAAATACCAATGACATATACGATGCCAAGAAAGCAATTTTTCATGATGGGCAACCTATGGAGAAAATGGGCCACTTGTACAGACAAGTAAAGGTTGGAAGGACAAAGAAGAAGAGGAAACAAAAGCCTGGGCTCTCGTGTTTATTGTTTCAGTGTTGTGTAATCCTCATGTTAAGACTGTAAGGACAAAGGTTGGCTGTTGCCAACACAGGCTTGCATTCCTCCTACTGGATACTCAGTGTCTTTCCTATGTGCCCACCATGGGAACAAGTCCAATGTGCTCCTGTAACTGCTTTTCACTGATTTTAGGGGCAGTTCTGAAAAGATAACTTAAAAATCTTAATTGTATTGTGGCTTTTTAAAATATAGAACCAGAAAATTAAACAGCAGTATTTAAAGAAATGAAAAAGAAATCCCGATGATAGTTTAAGCAAAACCCAATCTATATAATTTGGCTCTGGACCTTCAACATTCCAACCTCTTGAGATTTTTATCTCTCTGAATTTTGTGTTTCCTCTCGCAAAGAAGGCTGGAGAGTGACCACAGAGGGTTAGCAAGTTGATTAACACCGTGGTCTATATGCCCAAGAACCAGGGAGAGGACGAGGCATGGGGAGGGAGCCCCAGGTGAAGTAGAGGGAAGGACTATCTATCTAAGTTAATCTAACTTGGATGAAAGCTTTTGAAGGAAACCATTGCTTCTCTCCAAAACTATCTTTGGCAGGTATTACATTTCAAAGCCAATAAATTTCTTTCTGAAACCCTTTTTTTTTTTTAGAAATTTCTTATATTGGGCGACTTTCATCTTTGTCTAATTTCTTTCCTATTGTAAAGCAGAGACTTTCTTGAATGCTAGCCCTGCTCTGTTTTCCTTGCCCTCACATCTTATTTAGTTTACAAGAATTCTACTTACATTTGTTCCTGAAAGTCGGGTTTCTCGGTGGATATATTAACAGTAGTGAGTTATCTATGATGATTAGAACACTATTATTTTTCTACTTCACTTGTGTTGTTTACTGCTGCATTGCCCTCTCATCCCTAAACTTCTCAGTGAAACAAAAATTTCAAATAGGTTCTATTTGTAACAGAAACATTCGTGGTAAAGAGGTAGGTTCATGGTCTTGTCCTGTCAGTGACCACAGCTCCAGGGGAATACACATTTAGGTCTCCCCACGAGTCGTGTTTCAATATGGAAACAGTTTTGTAGAGTTTTCACAGAACAAAAAAGAGTCGTGTATCAAGACTTTGCAAAGTAGCTTGATAGAAACCTCAGAGAGGCAAGTTCCAGCAGGCTGGAGCCTCTCTCCTATAGGCCTCTGATGCTCCTGATGACAGGCTTAGCTTTGGGCTGGGTGGAAGCCACTGGTCTGGTAAGTTAACAGATTCCACACCGTTTTATATCTGTTAGCCACAGGATGTTAGTTCCCGACAGAAAAGTGGGCAGGGATGGCTACTGAGCGCTGTAAACCAGTGCGAGATAAAGTCTAATTAGGCTTTGGGTCTGCTGCATTCCCAGCTCGCCACATCACTGCCGTTCTAATCAATCCATCGGTCTTCGCAGACCAGCTTCTTTTCAGGCATTCTCATTCACAGTCCAATGCTTGAACTATATTCCTTCAATAAACATTGCTGTTTTATTTCACAGCCGCTTTCTATGAAAGCTTGAGACAGTGTAAGGAAAGTGGTCTTGATTCTTTTTAAATCTTACTGAATTTTGAGTCGTACCATGTCAGGAAGACTGGAGTGTGGTGGCAAAGAACTTGCCAGTTGCTTTGTCTGAACAACATTGCTGGGTGTTATATAATGTGCATGGCCTCTTCGTAGTCACTCTCAGTATTTCAAAATAGTGATGATATTTGGGTATTATTTCTTCTTTTCCCTGCCCCTCCCCTTCATCTTTGCTGGAGAATGAACACTGAATTTGGTGGTATTTTTCCTACCACTAAGTGACACAGTCAGCCCCCTGTTAGCAGTGTTTGAAGCTGGATCTGGTAGCACATGCCTTTAGTCCCAGCCCTCAGGAGGCAGACAGATGGCAGCCTGGTCTCCAGAGCAAGTTTTAGGATAGCCCAGGGCTACATAGAGAACAAAACAAAAACAAAATCAACCAAAAGAGATGACACAGTATCATTATTGACTTCTATTCATTTTAAACTGAATAGTGGTGACTCAGGCCAGTTTGGTCTGCAGAGCGAGGTCAAGGACAGCCAAGGCTTGAAAAGAAAAACAAAACAAAACAAAACAAAACAAAACAAAAACATGCAAATAACAAATAACAATTGAATGAACCTCAAAACCTTTGAAATGTGAATGAGCTTTTATCAGCCTTTCCTCCCACAATAGCATGTATTAGTTACCTCGGAATTGGGATTCTTTTTAATACCTTAAAATATTGAATGGCGAAGAAAGAAGTCGTGTATTTCCATCAGGGTTTTAATTTAGCTGTAGTGGAAAATGATGATGCTCTTACCCCATTGTTTGGGTTTATGCATTTTCCGCCTGTTACCTGACATCTCATCTTCTGTCTACAGTTCGCTGTGGTTAGCTGGGAACCATCGACTTTTTAATCTATTGCTCCATTTTAAAATTGAAGACCAGGCTGCCTGTTGCTGTCATGTGCCCACTATCCACTGATGAAGGTCACATTTCTCTTTAGTCATAATAGTACACTTTTTTGTTACCCTCAGTGATCATCAGCCTGGATGATTTCTTACTAGAACAATAATAGTGGTCCAGAGATGCTTGGGACTTATTAGCTTCTTTTCTTCGTGCAGGAACTGAACACCTGCAAGAACAAATACATCATCAGAGTGGACTGAATAGAGAAACAATGGCTGCTCTGGAGCCTTCACTGTCTGTTTGTAGAACACAGATTATGTGTGTCTGGAAAGACAGCACATTGTAATGGCATACTCCCCTCTCTTCTCACTGCCCATTTCAATGGTTAAAATCCCCCATCTCACATGCATCATAAAAGCCACTTGAGAGTTAAAGTAGTAGAGAAAACTTCAACTTAATAAACATACCACATCTAAGAGATCGTTCGGACCACTGGCACTCTTTCTTTTATTTTATTAAAATAATCGTGTATAAGTAAGCTGAAAGAGGAATTAGATTAACCCTCTTTTGAGTTCAGGTTCTATTGTTTGGGCTTTTATTAGGACATCTAACCTTTCTGAACTTCCATTTTGCCATAAGTAAATTAGAAATAAAATGATTCATATTTGTTCTCTAATTTTGTTGCACCAATAAAGCTCGGCTATTTGTGCAACATCTGTCAGTGTCTAGCATGCAGTTGTTTTGTGATAAATCTTATTCACCCTTTCCCCATTGGCCCCAAGGTGACATGGCTAGTTAGTGATCTCATTAATCTGTACGAAATTGATTTGAATTCCTCTCACTCACTTTAGCAGAGAATAATGTACTTGTGCATTATACTTTTTCAGTGGACCATTAGGAATTATTTTATGTCCCATTTAGATATTATCCTGTCCATGTGATTTCGACCACATACAGGCACCTTGCACTGAGACTCCTAATGATGCCTGAAAACGAGGCTGTATCTGAGTCTGAGCCACTGAATCTCCTCATGAACATTGGACATTTCCTTTCTATTTTGCTCCTGTATTTGTCTATTGTCATTTACTCAGTCAATCAAAGATAATGTCTTTCTGCATAATCTCGCCTGTAGCTATTCCATCTCATTCCCCCACTTATGGGACCACTCGCCACATCCGGAGCTTAAAGAATCCAGTCTTTGATTTTCAAAAGATTATTTTGTGAATCCTTCCTCTTTCAAGAATCATGTTTGTAGGTTTTCCTTTCAGCTCTTAAGTAACTTTCTTGTTCTGCAGCACTGTGATCAAAGCCCCATTTGTAGAGTGGGGTTGGGAAACCCCTTCCCTTCTTGCTCCCCTGTCTCCTTACCTGGTTTCTTTGGGAAAACATGAGAAATGGCTTTCAGCTTCACTGTGCTGGCTGTTTCTTGTAACTCATTGTTTGTTCTGAGTGATGTCCAGGGTAAGACAAACAACTACACAAACATTATTAAAGGGCAGAATGTTCCACAGTGAGCACGAGCATCGAAATAAGCACCTAGGCAGGTTGTTGTCCCCTGAAGTGAGCACCCTAGAAGAAGGAGGCTTTTACCACTACTCTAACCGACCAGTGTTAGGGGGAAAATGCATAGCCAATCTGCATTTTCAAAACATGTCAATGGTTGTATCCTGTAAAGGATTTTGGATTCCTGGAAATACAAAATGGAGGAAAGAAAGATTCTGTGACACTGCTTCTTACTTTTTAGCATCATACATTATGTCACACCACACCTATTTATTTATGTATTGCGTGCCTGCACGTGCATGAGATCAGAGGAGAACTTATGGGAGTCATTCTTTTCTTCCACGATGTGGGTCCCAAGAGTTAAACCCAGGTCACCAGGCCTGGCATAATGTGCTAGTACCCGCTGAGACATTTTGCTGGCCCTACTTCAGAGCCCAGAATCTGATTTTGGGGTTCTGGCATTACTAGTTCATGACTAGAATGAAATGTTTCCTCTTAATTTAAACTTCAGGGCAGTTTCATTTGACCTTTGCTTGTTGAAAGGTATTTGTAAAGGACTAGACTGGCGATGACCATACTCTGTATCAGTCAGAATGGGTTTTAATAATCCAAAGAAGTAGCAGATGCAGTCTGATGGCAATCCTAGTCTGTTGGATCGCAAACCTACGCCATGTTACTAACTGATATGTCAAAGAACAAGAGGGACTTGGGCAGCTCGTGGCAGTCCATTATGTAACAGCAGATTTGCGGTATTTTCTCTCATGTTAGGTTTCAAGGATAGAGTATGGGAGGCAGCAGAGGGAGCCTGGGAGTGTGTGGTGATAACGTGGCTCAGTAGGAGTTTACCAAGTTTCCAAAAGAAGTCAATAGAATATTTACTCAGAAACTAGAGTGAGTACTAGGAACAGATTGGAGAAAATTAAGATCCAAGGCAATCTGTCCATAGTTAGCTACTGTATTGTATTTTTGTTTTAACTAGCAGTGATGGACTACTACTTTACTGTGATAGACTTCCCATAATTCTAAAAGCCTTTTGTCTTTTAGAGTCATATTAACTGTAACAAATTACTTATTTCGACATCATATTATTTAATATTATTTTTATTTAAAATTTTATAATTATTTAAAAATAATTATAAAATATTATTTTTTAGAAAGAAAATAGACAATATCAGAAAATTAACAAAATTCTTTGCTGAAAAAGTTTCTCCAAAATTATTAAATTAATAGTGTATTTCACATAAAAATATTTGTATGTTTTTAGGAGAAAATAGGCAACTAACTAATGAAGCATCTAATGTTCAATATATACATATGCAGTAATTGTTTTGTGGTGTGATCATGTATTTTGACTGGAATATATTTTTCTCAGTATTTCTTGATTTTGTATTTTCAGTAGAAATACCTTAATGCTCATTTTCTTCCTACCTTACAGCTAATACACACATGGGAATGAACATGATAACAGCCCACGAAAATCATACTCAAGTCTTACAACCAAGTGTTTACTATTAGTATCTAGATGTTATATTTTCCTGCCCAAGTAGAAATTATCCATATTTATGTCTATGTGACCATATATTTATATAGTGTATAGGTATGCTTGCTCATTTAATATTATTATGTCATATGTTATTTTTCATGTCATAATTTTATTTTGTAACAAATATCCAGAATTTTTATAGTTCCTAAAAATGAATTTTGGCAAGATTGGCTCAGTGAGAACTACCCAGTCTTGTTCACATTCAGGACCCCAAGTTATGTTTTATTGAAATTACCTTATTGTGTGTCCTCTTATCCACATAAATGTGATCATTTTTATTACATGTTGATAAAAGCAACGATTTCATTTTAATTCAGTATGGCTTTGCTTTAATGTGTGTGGTTCACGTTTATCTTTTCATGAATGGCTGAGCAGTTGTAGAGCCTCTTTGTTACTTTCATTAACCCCCTTTATAGGTTACATCAGAAGCAACGTCCTTAGTCTGTGAAAGACAGAAGGAAGTGCTCCTTCTCACCATTAGGGAAGGAAGAGTTTGAAATCCAGCCTTCTTCCCATCCCTGTAACAGTGCTGAAGTTGAGTAAAGCCTCCCAACTGAGCGCACATTTCATGCTGTTTGTCTTCTCGTTTTATTTCCCCTTCTGTGTTATCAGGACCTTCTATGTCAATTAGTTAGCACCTCCTGTGTTAATTAAGACCCTCCCCCATTTATTTTGGAGCCAAGTACATTTCCTAGGCCAAGTAACTTTGGTATTGTTTCCTATCTTCTGTTGACCCCCATCCCTTTTGCTTCAATAAAATTAATCTCTGTTATTTCCCAATTACCTTTCTTTAAGTTTCTTAAATAACAAATTAAATGAATGTAATACAGATAATTTAGACAGTTATGATTTTGTTTCTTTATGACTTTCTTGTTAATTTTTCAGGTATTTTTTATTTAATTTTATATGTACTGAGCAAACAACAAAAGCAAAAAAAAATCATCCATAAATAGCAATAGCAAAGTCCCAGTGGTTTAAGTAAAATATGCAGTTGGCATTAAGAGAAGAGCAAGTATTAGAGAAGTTCAATTTTAAACCACTGCACATGGAAACAAATTAGTTAAGCGTCTTTCCCCCCCCTCTTTTCTCTGCTGTAACGTTCCACCTCTAGCTAACATATTTAAAACTAGGATACCGTCTTAGTCACTGTTTTATTGATCTGAAGAAAACACATGATCAAAGCAACACTTACGAAAGAAAGCACTTAAATGAGGATTTGCTTAGTTTTAGAGGTTTTTCTCCCATCATGGTAGGGAGTATTTAGGCAGGCAAACATGGTGCTGGAGAAGTAGCTAAGGGCTGCATTCTGATTCCTAGGTTAAGAGAGAGACTGGTCTTTGAGAGCCTCAAAATCCATTCCCCACTAACACAACTTTCTCTAATAAGGCCACACTTCATAAACCTTTCAATACTTTCAAATACTGCCACTCCCTGATGACCAAGTATTTGACTATACGAGCCTATGGAGACCATTCCTATTCAAATCACCACAGATACTGTGTGTAGTGCGAAAGATATTTCAAGCAACTTTTCTGCATTGTCATGAAACAGTGGTAGAACATAGGTTCACAAATTGGCGGCATCATAGAGTACTTGGGATTCTAAAGAATAATAGACCACTGTTACAGCCCCAGAAACTTTTGTGTATTTGCTTTGAATTAGAGCTAGAGCATTAGTAACGTAAAGCCCCTCAGGTGGTTCTCAAGAATTACTAATGACAAACATCAAAGTCCTGGAAGCAAAGGCTGCCTGTGCTTGAGTTTATGTGCTCATGGATATATTTTATGCAAACTTCTTACAGCACTTTGTGTTATAGTAAGTTACCTTGTGTTTGTGTGTAGATTTACTGACTGCAGGAGGGCTTGGCTGATATATTCTGTACCTCAAAATGTGCACTAATAGACCTTTGCAAGGAACTAAGTTCAAGACCTAAGCCTTGCAATTATATTTAAATAGACAAAACAATATTAATAAAACGAGAAAATTCTAGGAATAAATATAATCGATTGACCAGCAATTTCACTGCAAAGCTATTGGTAGGAACGTATAGGTGCCATGGGTGCTGTGTCACAGTGGGATTGTCTCACTGTCTGGACACATTTCTGTCTTGCGACATTCGTTTCCAGCTTTTCCGGTATCTAATGAATCCACGCAGTGTGCCAGTTACATCAGGACCTCACAGCTGAACTCTTCTCTATTCCGCCTGCTCTTTGCATTTTTAAGTTATTTTGTTGAAAATTTAGCATGAAGGATGTGGAAAAGTTCTGGGCACTGACTTCCCAGGCATCTGTATGATGATCCTAGAAGTTAGATGTCTTCCTAAGAGTCAGGTTGAGGTTTAGTTTCTATCTGTAGAAGACTCATTCGTAATCATAAGAGTGTGATATACGGGCACTTTCTATTTGTTTTAATTATTTTCTGGCTTCAGTTCCCTAAAATCCTACAGATAATGTGTTGCTCTTCAATATCTGGCCTATTTTCCAGCTCTTTGACATTTATTGTCAAAGAGAAATGGTTGAGGTATGTAACACATCAATCAGAGGTGTCGAGCTCAGGTTTTCTCCTGTTTTCTCAGAAGCATTGGGTGCTGGGCCAAATTGATGCACCACCTCTTCCGCTCTTGGGGATGATATTGTAGGTAAACATGGTTTTAGCCACCAGATCCAATGTGTCAACAAAATCCTTTCTTTTCTGAGGATTCTCTCTTGACCACCTCACTTGCAATTCATTTTCACCTCTGTTCCCAGTATCCCTTTGTCTTGCCTCTGAAGTCCACCATTTGTCAAGCTACAGGAAATGACTTGCAAAGCTGTTCACAACAAACCATATTTAGCAACTTAAAAGTTTTATAGTCAAAATTGACTATAAAATAAAAAGACTTGAGTTCAGGGCACAAAAGGTTATCCATGATAAGGAGGTGTTAATTAGATGGAACCCAAAGTAATAAGTTTAACCAATGACAGTAAGGCCAGCTGTGTGTACCAGAATTCTTATTCTCAGCAACTGGGGGAGAAGAGAACAAAGCCTTGGTTTGTTAGCAGATTCACCTGCTTTCCAGGGAGGAAAATGATGGTGGTTCTGTAGGTACGTGAGTGTTAGGGAGCTGTTCTCAGTGTCTTATTTCAACTTCTCAACCTTGGGTTAAACCTGATGTTTTATCAAAGAAGGCCCACCAAAGAGTCTGTGAATTTCAAAATGTTTACATTTAAAAGTTTAATTAGTTCACATTGTCGAGTATAAGAATGAAGTTTTAACTGTTGTCAGAATCTAAAGAGATTCTCTCTCTCTCTCTCTCTCTCTCTCTCTCTCTCTCTCTTATCATCCATCCATCTACCTACCTACCTACCTATCTATGGGAAGCCAGTGTAGCTGCGCATGCCTGTAGCAGAGGAAGTAGTATCAGAAGTTCAAAACTACCCATAACAGCCATAAGGAGTTCAAGGTTTGCATGGGCTACCTGAGAGCTTGTTTTAAATAAAAACAAGCCTCTAATTTATTAGAATATATAATATTAATGTATGACAACAAGCTCTCGATTGGCTTAAAATACTTTGCAGTACAAGTCCTTCTTATGTGGTTGGCATTGAAGTAGCCCTTTTATTTTTTACTAACTCTACACTATAGCACAATAGTGTCTAAAGTGATTAAGTGCAGATCTGATCAAAGAAATGATTAGACAAGGTAATAATTATAAGGGGAAAGAATTAAAAGCAAATCTAGTGTTTCTGAGGTTCAGTTGGTGGGCGGCGGGGGTGAGACATTGTGGGAAAGCCAGTTGTATAACTCATAGACAAATCTCAGTGTTTCTGTTTATTCAGTTTCAGTTTCCCGAGTTGTCTGATGATAATTGAGTTGCTCATATTGTTCTCGTGAAATGTTTTGAGGCAAATGAAATCTTCCAAGAATTCAATTATACTGAAACAATAGCCACAAGACATGGCAAAGTTATTGAAGACGCAGACAAAGGGCAGACAGGGAAAACACGATTTGTAGTTTGCACTGGCGCTGTAGGTTGGCATCCGGCATTTAAAATAACTTCCAAAGGAGTCAGACTATAGTTGGTGATGAGGTTTTGTAATAAGTCGTGAAGGTAATCTTTTTATCCTTTAAAGGAATAAACTAGAAATACTTTTGAATGAGGAGGTAAGTTGACTTCTCAGTGATCATAATGACTGGCTACAACTCATTTCAAAATGATGATTAGTGGCTGGGACATCATAGAACATTTGGACTGTTTGTGCGTTATATTTGGACATAAAAACTGAAAAATTTCGTTTCATAGAAAGTCTTCCTTGATAACATACCAACCTTCCTAGCTAGAAAACTGTGAACTTGATATGATTAATTATCTTCATGTTAAGAACGCACTACTTCATGAGTACTGTTGCAATAAAAAGAATGCTTAAGTTCCCCAAAGACTTATAAAGGAAACATATCTTATTTAGGGAGTGAAAAAAAGAAATCTAGAGCAGTAGCTCAGGGAACCCTTAGTTGTGCTCCCTATTTTACTATTACTTCTGTAGCTGCGAGCCACTAATTTAACCTTCCGGAATTGTTTCCTCATTTGGACGAGGGATGGATCGCTCTCCGCAGCTACATCAATTACAGGGATGCCCTGGTGGATGAGGATGTTTATTTAGGGCATTAAACGCTGTGGGTGGGAAGGCAGCATTACATTGCCAGCACAAGCTGTTATCATCGAACCGAATTTCTAAATGTTTATTCCAAAGCATATTTATTCGGGGAGTGTTCCGTAGAGGGGACCAAATAGACTCCCCCCCCCCAAATGCAGCTTTCTTTTTGTGCTCATTAACAGAGCCTGTCCATCGGTGGCTGTGTTTCAATGTCTCTCAGGAGATCCTCAGCAAATGTCTGTGTGGACTCTCACACAGGGTCGGAAGGCTTTCAGAGCAAAGTGGTTTGCTCTTCTGTGTGCCCCTGTGTGCTCTTCTTGGCCTCCGAGAAGAGAAGCTTGTGCATCTTCTCATCCGTTTCCTCTGGGGATAAGTGTTCCGTTCTTGACTAGATTTCATGGGGGTACTTGTCACTATACCAGCACTCCATCTTTGAGGCAGTCACCAAAATATTTTTCCTCCCTAATTCATGAGAGAGCATCTTAGGGACTTTTTCTCATTTAAACTTCTGTTAAAACAGTTGACTAAAACTTCATCATATAGCCAGCTGTTTTAGTGTGTTGAGTTTCTATAGGTTGAGTAAAATTTAATCTGCTAAAGTTACATCTTTGACTGTGGAATATACAACCTAGTCTTTCAAACAGCCGTGTCTGGGCCGGCAGGCTTTTAAGGATGAGGGCCAGTGGAACAGTTAGCTCTGAGTTGGAGCATTTTGACTTCTGCACTGAGAGGCTTAGCTCTTCCAACCTGGGCTGCGTTTGAATGTCTGCTGAGGTGTTCATGTAGCACGTTTCTCTGCAATTTTTACCTAGAATGCCCAGTCTTTGATCCTTATTTACATATGGAGCTTTTCGTTCTCTTTTCAGAGCTCTTAGAAACTAAATTGTACTTTGGGGAAAAGTCTAACTTCTGAAATCATAGCACCTTCCCAAACTGCCCCCTTCCCCCATGTACAGCTAAGAAACGATTCAGTAACTGTGTATAAGGGGGTGATGGGAAATCAGTATCTAAATGTTCTTTCAGGAGACCTTTTCCCTGGGGAAAATGCCTTCTTCATCTCGAAGGCTGAAAGCTTGGAGTATGAGGTGGGAGATTGTGCAAAGCCAGGGCTGTTTAAGTGGAAGGGAATTACGTGAGCCATGCAGTTTGGTTCTTTGGTGATTTTTATCCCTTTGGAAGAAGTGAGTCGTTTTATTCTTATGTTCTCAGAATAACGGAACGATTTTCTGGTACTTGAATTTTAAAGACCATTATTGTAGTCTATAATCTTACAGTACTTGGAAACTAGAAAACGCTGCCGGAAGCTAGCCCACTTTCTTCCCTTTTCAGAGGGGGAAACCTAGTCCCAGAGAAGAGGCACTGGTGACGTGGTGATGAGCACAGAGCTTTAAAAGTTATAATCAGGCCTGTCAGTCTCTCTGCGGTTTCCGCACCGCCTAAGAATCAAGACTAGACCTTCTGATTCGGAGGCTCTGCTTTGTCATAGGTCGCGATCTCAGGTCAGCGGCGCTTACTTTGTGTTAAAAGTAACTTGGAACTCGCTTAAAAAGGATAATGAAGTTTCCATGGGAGAGAAACAGGATTACTCAAGGTGAGCTCCAAGCAGTCAGAGGAAGCAGTGGCGAACGCTGGGTCTTCATTATTGCCAACACCTGGCCACACGTTTGCCTCTAGTTGAACTTTTCCCTTCTTTTCAAAACCAGACCAATAGTGTCAGGGAGATGGATGGCTCAGGCAGCTCAAGGCACTTCCTGCCAAGCCTAAGGCCTGAGTTTGATCCCCAGACACCCAAGGTGGAAGGAGAGAACCAGTTCATGGGGGCTGTCTTCTGACTTCCACATGTCCTCTGGAGCGCATGCGCACATTGTAAAGAAATAAAAGTTAACAGAAATTTGAAGAATAGTAAGTCATTCAGGCCTCCTTCCTGCTCCAGAAATTGTCTGCCTCTTGCATGAACTGTTTTTCTTTTTCTTCTCGCCTTGGCCGTTTCTTCTCATCCCAGTGTCTCATTCAGTTTATTCCCTCAGCCCCATTTCACCTCGTTTCCCCCCCCCCCCCCCCCCCCCCCCCCCCGGCACCCGCTGCTGTTCGCTGTCCCTGTCCAACCCCATCAGCCGTCTGTCTTCTCTGACTGAACTGCAGTATCATTTTACCCCATAATTTCCGTCTTTAAACCCAGTGACTTACAAGTAAGCTCAGCAGCTTTTGGCTGGAAGAGACACTTCCTCGGTTCGCAGTAGTTATGGCTAGATGCTGGAAGGGCTGGGGCTGCATATTGGGGTCAGACCCCCAAAACCGAATCCTGGAATTTATTCTTTAAATGCCTTAGAAAGTCGAAGCAACATCACAACTCATTAGAGTGAGAAGAGCTTTTATATCAACGGCTCACAAGGCTCACGTTTAACATTACACTTTTTTTTTTTTTTAATAGCAGTGAAGAGTTTCCATTTCCATCTGACCATGTGCTAAGAAACATGATATGATGTAAGGATCTGATAATAATGAGGCCCAAATTAGGCGTTTGAGATACAGATATAGATATATAGTTTGGCATCACCTAGTGACCAACATTGCAAACCAGGGTGAAGGTCAACAGAATTTTATTTGCTTTTTTCCTTACCAGCAGGTATTCCCTGAGACTCTGCTAAGTACCAGGCATAGGAGTTAGAAAAGCAAACAAAACACTCTGTCTCTTTGTAGTTTCCTCCTGGAGGATGGTACGCTATAGAGGTCCAGGTCTGTTGAGGGTAGGTGCTGCTGAGCACGGGAGGAGACGAGTGTGTGCCTGTTCTATGCGGTATCTTCGAATACTGGACCATCTCTGTCTCCACGAGTGAAGACTGAGCAGTGGGACAAGTGAGCGAGACCCAGGAAATGGCCAATCTAAGTCTGCTGTGTGTCGTGCATGCTCACGAAGTCTAGCAGCAAATAACCTCCTCCACATCTCTGCCTACTCACGTTGGGTTCTTGAGCCCACACTGTTTTTCGTCTGCTTTGAAGGTGCTTCTACAACCGCCCTCACTGTGTGTGATGATTTCTTTAAAATTGCAGTCTCAGGGATATAGAATTGAAAGTCTCAGAAGGAGCTGATGTATTTCCAACACCTAACTCTTTCATAGTATGTCACCTTAAACTTCTTTGGACTTTTAATATATTCAGCTATTGCATGTTTTTGCTTGTTAGGGACATGCCAAGCCCTTAGCCCACTTATTGGTATGCATAATTGCTTTGTGAACAGAGATATATGTTATTATATTAAGAAGGATAATTTCTAATATAGAGAAGTGTATAGGTTAACCTTGCTATACTTTAAAATAAGAGTTATATTACATAAATTATGTCTTTCATCTAGAGTTTGAGTCTTAATTAAATCAGTAGCATTAACTGGAACATTCCTGGACAGCTACACTGTTTATGTCAAAGCAAAGTGAACTCTGAGAAGCATCAGGGTCCACTTACTTTTGTGCTTAGTTTAAACAGTGATCTTACTCCACTAGGGAAGAAGTGTCTGATCAAGGGCTTGTCTCTCGGGTCCATATTATGGAAGGGCTTGTCTGTCTTCCATCCTGAAAACTCTTTCACAATGGCTGACAGGAATGTAAAAGAAATCTGACTCTCTTTTCAGTCGTATTTGCAAAAATATCCAGCGCTTAGTGCAACAGTACTCAAGGTGGCTTGAGACATGTGAGTTTACTCAGCAAGTGTGAGTTCTTCCCAAGAGTAGTTAAGAATAGTCTAGCCTTTGAGTATCAACTTGGTTAGGTAGTAAATGAATCTTATCAGGTGTTCTTTGGTTTTGATTCAACTTAAAGTGTTTCGTAAGACCATTGGCTCGGAACGCACCTCAATCCTCACCAGAGGTGCCAGCTCCGAAAGCAAACACATATGCCCCATAGTGACAGTATGTTATACAACCAAGTCAAGTGTTGTCCAGAATAATAGCAGTAGCTGACGCCAGGCACAACTCGCCTGGTTTGGGAAGGAGGTTAGGCGACACTGAGGTGCCTGCGGCATGTAAAGGTGCCTAATTGCTAACTAAAGGAAATCTCAGTTCCACTCTTCATCAGTTATTACAGATGCTGGAATCCGGCTTGTAATCTTCTGAATGCTGATTGATCATTTGAAAGTTTCTTTTTGCATTTTGCCAATGAATATAGTTTTAGTTAAATATTTTCTCAAATGTTTTACCTCTATACTAGTCAAACAAAATCCAGCCACGGGTACCATTTTAGGTACTTATACTTGCATCCCAGAAATGGTTTCGCCATCCACTTGTTTATTTAGGTGTGTGTGCCCGTGACTGTAGGTCAGAAAACATCTTGCAGGAGTTCTCTCCTCCCACCACTTAGATTCCCTGGGACCCAACTCAGGTCATCAGGCAAGGCAGCAAGCTCCTTTACAATCTGAGCCATCTCCCTAGTTCAGATGTGACTAAATGACTAGAGGTCTTTGATTATCGATGCTGTGAATGTGTATAGAATAATGCTATTGAAAAGATAAACATACTTAAAGTTCTTGCTTTTGATTGTATCTTTTTTCTTTTCTTTCTCTTTCTTTCTTTTTTAACTTAGGTCTTATTATATAACCTTAGCTTGCTTGACATTCAGTACTTGTGATAAACCAACCTTTGGGCTAACATCTGTTCTGGTCCAGCCTGATGAGTTTGTAAATTCTAGGGCCGGAGTGTAAGGATTAGAATTATTACGCAAAAATAATAGAGATAGGAGAGAAATCAAAGGCAGAAACATGGAACATCATGGGAAGGGAAATTTAGTGAATACTGATCCGCCCATGTTTGTTTTCCACATGCTGATATAGTTCACTCCAAAAGAGGAGTGGGGAGGCAATAGACTTCATTAACACGATAGTAGGAATAGACCAAGTATCCTACAGGCAGCTACTCCCTGGAACTTCCTGCTAATCTCCTTGAAGGATCAGGAATAGCAAGCAAGGTGGAGCAGATCCACCTCTGTACTCAAAATACTAATTAACCACACCCTAGGTCAGGACCTCTTGTTTGTAGCCACACCTGTTGTCAACATCTTTGAAAGAGCAAAAATACTGCCTGCCTCTGCCTCATATCTAGGGATTAAAGCATACACCACTGGGGCTGGAGAGAGGTTAATAGCATTGCCTGCTCTTCCAAAGGTCCTAAGTTCAATTTCCAGCAACCACATGGTGGCTCACAACTATCTGTAATGGGGTCTGGTGCCCTCTTCTGGCCTGCAGGCATACACACAGACAGAATATTGTATACATAATAAATAAATATATTTTTTTAAAAACCATACACCACTTCACCCAGCTATTGTGTCTACTTTGACCACTTTGCTAGATTCCATAGATTACTTTGAAGACCTTGATTGAGAAACTCGCATAAGTTTATTAGGATATGATTATTAGAAGTGCGTTGTTGTTTACTAAATAGAACTAAAGTACTTACGTGTAAGGTACTGAATTGTTTTTTAGTTTACCAGTGACGATACAGACATGGAACTTAAGCTCAAATCACTTCCTGATTGGGAAAAGCTGACCTTACTGATTTGAGCATTGCAACCCACCAATTCCTGTTTCTAAAGTGCAGATTTTAATATATCAAAGGATAGGAAAATCAAAAGATTCAGACTATCAAAATATTTCTAAGCCTTGGTCACCATAGTGTCAAAGCTAATAAGCAGAAAAGAAGCTAAGAGAATCCATAATCTATGTGGATAGTCAGGCTGTATTTACAGATGCGCAATGAATAAATGCAATAATAAATAATTGTTTCTAGGCTTTGAAAGGAAATCCAAGTGTTGATACTTACATGAAATTGGTTTAGTGTGGGAGAAGAAATAAATATTGCTATTAACTTAATGATAAAACTTAATGTTACTGCTTTTCTTTGTGAATGTTAATGGTAACTTAACCCAGATGTAGGATATGTTTATGATAGTATAGTCAACCTTTGGATTTTACTGACAAATCAATTATATTTCTAATTATGTTCGTATGTGTTAAAAACCAAACAAACACTGATGAATGAATGGGGTGCAAGTGTCTGAACTAGAAGTAGGATTACATGTAGGTAATTGGCTCCTCCTAAATAGGACAAGATAAAAGACACCATTGTTTAGATGAAGGTGTAGGCAATAGATGGAATGCGTGGTGTGTCAAGGTGTGTGACAGAAACGTTGCATAGAAGAGTTTCCCCACTCTTGCTTCCTTCCAAAGTTCGGAGCAGGACAGGAATTCTAACAGAGTTGCCCTACATTACTGTGATAGTCAGTGTTAATTGTCAGTGTGCTGTAATCTATAATCAACTGAGAAGGGAGTCTCACTGAGGAATTAGTTTAGACTGGCCCTGGGGCATGCCTTTGAGGGAGGGTCTTTGTTTAGTTGAGGTCAGAAGACCTACCCTATGCATGGGTGGTTCTATTTTATGAGTTGGCTTGTGGATGACTATAGAGAACAAGCTAGTCTCCTGTGCTATTTTTTTTTCCTGATTATCAATGTGATGTGATCAATTCTCAAGTTCCTGCTTCTGTGACTGCCCTGTTATGCTAGACTGTAATTTCTTATTGCAAGCTAGAATATGTCCTGTCTCTCCTAAATTGCTTTCATGAGGATATTTTATCATAAGGTCAGGAAAAGAAACTAGGACACTTAGTAAGTTTGCATTAATTGCCTTTGTTCTTGTCTTGGGAAGTACAGATTTCAGGTTTTTATTTATTTTATGTTTTTATTTTTGAAACCTTGTTTCTGAAGAGATGAGTATACAATAAATTCTATTTCATAATAGCATAGGAAATTTGACACTTCCATTTGACTGAAATTTGATTGACACTTTTATTTAAATTTATTGCCTCAATTAAGTTAAATGTTTTCATTGTTAAAAAGTATATGTATTCATACTAATATTCTCAGGCTTATATCTTTCCTATGTTGATATTAAGTGCAAGGTTTGCCTCCAGTTGCTAATGTTATTCTGTTTGATATAAACCCTTTAAAAATTTTATCCAACATTTAAATTGCCTTTTCAGTAAAATTGAAAATTCAGAAGTTCTTAATGTGTCTTAAAAATGTAAAAGACGTGATTTCTATTACGGTTTAGCAAAGAGTTACACATTTCCATTTCTCTAAAGTCTTAGATGTCTTGAATTGTTGAAGAATTAAGAATTTACTTTATCCATCTATGAAGGGAGCCACAGGGAGGGTATGGTAAACCTTTCTTAGAATCCGTTGTAGAATTAGTCTAGATTGTTCCCTAAAGGGAGAAGGAGACACAGAAAAGCTTACTGGTGGATTACAACATTAGATGTTGCCATCCATACAAGGCTTGTGTTTCTGGTGTGTGTGTGTCAGGGGAAATTACTGATTGACCTTGGCATCATGTAATGGCAGCTGTCATCACAGCTCAGTGTTCTGTGATTACTTTGTGGCTCTGATTGATGAAATTCCAAGGAGACCATGCTGAATGGGGTGCTGAAAGCCTGTCTGTTCTGCTTACTGAGCTGTGTGGTGCTGAGGCTAAGAAGAACACTTTCCTGAAGTTTCCGCAGAGATTAAATGCAGAGTACAGAACATAGTGTGTGCTAGGGTTTAATGCTCTGACTTTAGAGATAATTGGCAATCGAATTATTATTATTATTCTGATTGTAAGGTTGAATATTCCCTGCGAAATAAGAGGAATTTGTATTCCTTAAATATTTTTTAGATTTATGTTAAAATTATGTTTGTTTTACAGAATGTTTTCTAAAGTATTGTCCTTCTCAAAAGATCATGGTTGGAGTAAATCCTTTTATTTTTCCTTTGCAAGAATTTGGCAGAATATAACCCAGAACAACAAAGGCCTTAAAACGTGATTCTAGTTAAAGAGAAGTAAGATGCTTTCATTTGAAGATAAGTGTGTGTTGATGAAGAAGGCTTCTCCAACCCTGTATCATGAGGGAGAACGTGAATTGACCTGTTACAATGAGTGGTACCTGTGTCTGGGAAGAGCCTCCCTTCAGTTCTAGACTAGAGAGTGAGCACAGTGCCCTCCCCATGCACCACCCACTGCAGTGCTGCTGTGGTCCATGGCATATGGTGAACAAACATCCACTTCTACATGTGCTACAACTTAGGTGCAGAACAAACATGAAGGAAAAGCCACTGTCTCTTTTGGACCGATATTAAATGTTGAGAAGCTTGTTCCTCAGGGAAAACTCAAGCACTCTGTCATTGCATGTAGATTAACTTCTGCTCTTTTAATTCAAGTAAAATGAAAATATTAGAGTATATGTACCATTGCACATTTAAAACAATGTTTGCTAGTGATTGAAGTGCATGACATTTAAATATTTCATCATGGAAAGCATAGTCGAATGTGGTCTTGCACGAGGTACCAAATGAGAAAAACGTCATGTGTGAGAACACTGGAAAATGGATCACTAGTGTAGAAAACTGTTGTTTCTTACATGATAAATTTCTCTGAAGAGCCAGGTGTGGTAGGCAGCTGCTTGTAATGCCACCAGCACTCGGGAAGCTTACTTCAAAGCTAGCCTGGGCTACATAGTGTGTTTAGGTTCAGCCTGGGCAGCACGACAAGATCCTTTCTCACAAACAATCTGATACCTGGGTCAAGGCCAAGGCTCACTCTGAAGACTCCCAGGGTAATAATTTTTCCAGTTACAGAGACCAGCTGTCACAACACTTTCCTGAGTTTCCCAACTTTAAGGTATGTCAGTGATGGCAGCGAGTGGGTGAGTGTAGTGACAGGTAGCCATGTGTTTATTTTTCAACCTGTGACCCCCAAGTCCTGTACAGCGGAGATGTTGAAGGTGCTTAATTTTATATGGCACATGGTTCACGTGTGTATATGTGGAACCTGGGAGTTCCCTTTCTAGATAGATAACCATGGAGCTACTACTGTCAGTAACCCTCCAATGTGGTATCCCAAGGTCTCATTTGATGGCTAATACTCTGGAGTAATCTGTATATCATCAAAGCAAGGACAATGTGCACCTGCTTTAACTAGCTCACAGGGCAGAGATCCTAAGTGTGAGTGCCACAAAAGAAAAATCTTCTGTGCATATCTGTGTCTGTCCATCTTCATATTTTTTCTTTCCTTGCCTTCCAATCCTAAATCTTTTGTAATTTCTGAAACTCCCTCTTTACTGAGATCTATTGCTTCCATCCAACTGCTGACTGCAGACTCTCGAAAATCGAAACCAGCTTCTCATCTCATATTATTTTTCTGCCTACCCATGTGCTGAGATAACGCACCGGATATTTTTGTCACCCTGCTGAACAGGAGTTCTGTTTGCATGATTTATCAGGATAATTATTTGCTGAGAAGCAGCAGCCTCAGAAAGACATCTCAATTCTAGGTAATCCACTGACGCCAGCATGGCATCCCTGAGTTATTGCTCTGTCTGTGGAGAAGTTTGGGAAGACTAAACTTCTCAGTGTTTGAAAAATACCCCCAAGCTTTGCTGGAGGCTCTCCCTTCATCTTTCTGTTGTGTTCAAGACCACTGCACACAGCTGGATTGCCCTACGCAGATAGTGAGTGTTGTTGAAGTCTTCTAATGCCCAGGGTACCAGGACCATTAGAGCAATGTATGATTCCTATGGATCAAGTGGAATTTAATCTATGTGTTATCTCAGTTTCTTGAAATTTTCCCTCAGCTTCTCTTCGATCTCTGTTGGTTTTGATGTATTTTCATGCACTTCTAGTGTTATGGTGATTAAAAAAAATGGAAGTTTAACTTTGAAAGAAGTTCAAAATCATGATTCGTCCCGGCTCTTCTTTGTGAGCTGTCAGTTTTATCATTATGGAAATTCTCTTTGTGTTGTGGGATGGGAAGAGGAAATGGTTCAAATAATAAAGACTCGTAAATCACCATTTCATCTTTTTTTTTAAAGGTATGACTGTGGTGTGGTAAATTCTAGAAACGGGTGCTTTGATAAAAGTAATGTTTACTGTCAAGTTAGACAAATCTATAAAGAAACAATGCTTAATTACCAGTGCAATATGATCACCAACAAGATAATTGTAGTAAGGCATAAAAATAGAAAGAGTTTACTCTTCATCTTGAGAAGTAAAGACAGTTACTCTTGAGTGTATGAATATTTATAATTATTTGGGTGGTGTTGATGTCTTCTTCTGGCTACAGAGAACTAGTTAGTCTATAAATAGAACAGAGTCTGGAAACTGTATTGTGGGTGGTTAGTCATGCAGAGTGCAAACACTCTGGAGTTCCCTATCTGGGAGCCCAGATGCCCCCCTCTGTCCTGACCTGCAGATCCACTATCCATGCCTCTCTGTAACCTCTGATTTTGTTGCCCTCTAAGGGAAGTGACAGCATCAGAGATTGTGTTATACAACTTGTATGCAGCTGTTAATAATCGGAGGTTCATGATCTCTTACATTGCTTTTTTTCCCCTGCTGCTTAATACTGTGAGATCATGAGATTATTAAAATGTGAACCCTGATCCCTAGCTGATTAAATAGTTCCTAAGTTACGCCTACAAAACGGGTATGCTGGAGGCTCAGGTTTAACAGCGTGGTAGCAGCTAACTTTGTTCATTAAGTAATTGACAAGACAGCACAAAGAGAAGAAAAACAATGAAAATCATCTTTGACTCTTCAGTTAGGATGGTCTCTGCACTTCATCTCATCTTCCCACACTTCCAGTTCCAACATCTTTTAAAATCATATCTAGATGTTCTCTCCTGCTTATGTTAGCCTTCTTGTTACCTAAGCTTCAGCTTGACACAAAGGCCTTCATTCCTTTGAAACTTTGGAACACACAGTTCTGCTTCTTCGAAGCTCGACCTTGCCCTCCAGCAGTTCAGAGGAATGGTATTGGAGTCAAGAGTCACAGCTTACCATTTCAATGCCTGGTCTGGTTATCTGACTGGCACAGTATGGATAAAAGTCATTCCGACACCTCTTATATCTTGAGTTTAGAGAGTGATTGGAAGTAGAGATAAAAATTTATTTAGCAGTGGAAACAATGGTGTTTAAGATTGCCCATGTAAGACTGCAGTAAAAATGTGGCAAAAAGAGACTCATGGGAAGCTTTAATTGAGTAATTGGCCCAAGATGCATTCATTAAAAAAAAAAAAAAAAAAAAAAAAACAGCCCTGAAGAGGGTTGATGTGGGATTCCCCTATGTATGCTGTCAATACCATTGGCGAATAAAGAAATTGCCTTGGCCTGTTGATAGGGCAGAGTAGAACTCTTTGGGGAAAACTATCTTGAATGCTGGGAGAAAGGAGGTGAAGTCAGAGAGAAGCCGTGGAGCCTCCATCGGAGACAGACATGCCAAAACTTTGCCAGTATCTCACTTCCACATGGCGATACACAGATTACTAGAAATGGGTTAAATTAAGATGTAAGAGTTAGCCAAAAATATGCTTACGCTGTTGGTCAAACAGTATTGCAAATAATATGGGTTCTGAGTGATTATTTTGGGGCTGAACAGCCAGGAACAAACAGCCCCTTACAAGAGAGGTTCACCAAACTATTGGCAGCAGAAACATAACAAAACAAAACAACACTGACATGTGTCTGAAGTTCTTCATGCCCTCTTTACTTCCTTTCTTCCCTTTCTTCTCTTTCTCCATCTCTTCCTACTTCTCTGCATTTCTCCCTCCTGTTCTCTCTTCAAGGTCTTACTTTGTTGCTATGGTTAGCCTGTTGCTTGCAGGGTTACCCAGTTTGGCTTCAAACTCATAGTAACCCTCCCACCTTGGTCTCTTAAGCTCTCATGTTTCCGGCATGTTTGGCTTGAGAATTCATGTAGTCAGAGGACTGGTTTAGAATGGAAGAGTAGGTTGAGAAATGAAATGCCTACTGAATCATTAGCTCAAAGTTTATTGGTGACTCCGAACTGTTTTTGTTTGGATAAGTCTGAGAGTACGGGCACAGTGGACTGAGTTCACAGAGCACTTGCAGAGCTCCGCTAAGCCGAGGTGGAGGAATGGTGGAAACCCAGCTGGACCCAAGTGACAGCCAGTGGTCACCCTTGCTCTTGTTGTTAAGACAAGGGAGATTGTAAGACAGGGTATTCATTATGGAAAGCAGACTGACCTCAGACCAATAGAGATCCATCTGCCTCTACCTCCCATATTCTAGAAAGGCAGACCAAAGAGGTGGGAGAAAAGTGGGGTTACTGCGGGAGAGATGCCCCAACCCAACCCCAGTAGAAGGTAATGAGATCCTGTACTACAGAGGAAAAGGCTTAGCTTTAGGATAAATATCTTTAGGTCTTACACATTTTCCTGTTTAGCTTAGCTAAATCCATTGTGTGCAGACTGATTTTTTTAATAACTTACATGTCCATATGTTAAGAGCTGTGTAACTGGTAAGTTTGAGTGCTTGTGTGCGTGCGTGCGTGTGTGTGTGTGTGTGTGTGTGTGTGTGTTCATACACATCCAGAGGAGTGGACTTGTGCCTTTGACTATGGGTGTGATAAAGACCGGATATTGTAGGAGGAACATTGTCCTCTATCTCTTTATACCTTAGTTTGTTGAACTAGCTCGTACTGAACATGGAACTCGCCAATTTCTCGAAAATGGCTGGCCAGTTAGTTCCAGGGATCCTGTCTCTACATCTCTATTACTGTGTTTATTGGTGCATGCTGGCATGTTGTGTACGTACTGGGGATCTGAACTCAGGCCCTCATGTTTGCATAGGAAGTACTGTACTTTTACCATGGAGCTATTTTCTCATCACTGATTTTAATAATCTCAGATAAAGTTGGGTTGAAAGAGACTAAGGACAAACTATATTATTAAGTTGTACTCTTTTTTAATTTTTTTTTGGGGGGTATAAGGGTTTCAATGTGTGTCGTCGTAGCTGTATTGGAACTTTGTATAGCAGGTTGGCCTTGAACTCACAAAGATTTGTTGTCTGCCTCAGTCTCTTGATTGCTGGAATTAAAGATGTGTGCCACCACTGCCTGGCTCTCACTTGTACTCTTCAGTTATGTATTTCTAGCAGAAAAATGCCTGTGTAGAAATAATAGGAAATTTAATGAAAATAGTTAAAAGTTTTCACTCACCTCTTTACTCTCCAGTGGCTAGAATTTTTTATCTGTGATCCATCGATGCATGCGCACAAATGTGTGTGTGAGGATATAGAAAGCAATACAAAACAATTTCAGTTTCTCCTGCTCCACACCCTTCCTGATATTACAGGGGACACTGTCTTCCATGTCCTAGGTGGAGTCTGAAAGCAGCGGTACTGTAGGACCCTCCCTGTGAACCCTTGTGGCTGCAACTGGAGTCTTACATTTCGGCAACAGCTTGGTGCAAATTCCAGATCCTATGGTTTATTAACTGGGTAAATGCATGAAAAGCCAACCCTTATTTCTAGGTGTGAGCTTACAGATCATTCATTGCATGATAACAGGTGTGTGTCAGGCTCTCAGGCCAGCAGGTCACCACCCAGGACAGCAGGTCACCACTTACACATTCCCCTGGTGAGGGCCGCTGCTCACCTGCTGCTCAGTTCAAGCCGAGCAACTGTGTAGTTAGGCGGCCTCCCTGTCTCCCAGGTACAATCCTATATAACACTTTATAGAAAGAGGTAATTTGTGGGTAGGCAATGACAAGATTAAACAGCCAGTCTTCTGCTGTGCCGTCTGTATGTCACAGTGTTGGGTAGGTTCAGCAGGTTCAATGTAGTAAATGCACTTTCTCCTCAACATTATTTTCAATTAACAATGCTGCCTTCCTTTTTTTTTTCTTTTTTTTTTTTTTCTTTTTTGGTATTTGGAGGCAAAGTCTCCCTATGTAGTCTTGGCTGGTCTGGTATTCATTATGGAAAGCAGACTGACCTCAGACCAATAGAGATCCCTCTGCCTCCCATATTCTAGGACTACAGATGTGCTCAATCACACTTGGCTAACCATGCTTTTATTTGGAGGTGTAACACCACAGGAAGTTGTAAGGCTTCTGTGTATATTTTATTCATTTTGGCTTTAGTGGTTCAATGTGCCTAATTCTTTTGGGATCCATGTAAGCTATTGCATGCATTAACAGTTTATTCTTTTTCGTTGCAGGGTTATTTAATTTTGTGTACATGTGTGTACATACACGTGCACACGCGCGCGCACACACATGTTTCTTTAATTGTCTTCTCTCTGATATTTTTATTTGTCCTTTTTGGATATTATGGGTATCTGATGTAGCTGTCTTTGAGTCATTTCTGTTCCTGTAAGTAACCCCTCACCCGTATTTCTGTAAATGACACCAGTAAAACCCATTGCTTCACAAAACAATGGTAATTACATATTATATAGTTTTACAAAATACTGTCCAGCTTTTGTCCAAATTGACAGTTCCATTTTTAGCTGTCTTCATCACTGAATGACTCATTCATTTTCTTATCCTCATTAGCAGCATTTGGTACTGATACTATTTTTAAAATTTTAGCCATTCTGGTATTTATTAATGATTTCACTTTCGTTTTAGCTTGCCTTTCTTTAGTGGATAAAAACATCCATTTTTTTTTGTGTGTGTTTGTGAACTGTAAAATGACCCCAGTGAAACAGCCGCCTCTTGCTTATTTTCTAAAAGATTTGACTTTTAAATACTCACTTTTGAACTTCTCATGGATACATTCACTCAACAACTTTCTGTATCTCAGTGTAATGAGAAATCGTTTACAATTTTGTTCCTTCCCATGTATATGTTTTTAGGTTTTTAAAGATTCATTGTGTGTGCGTGCATGCATGCGTGCACATGTGCATGTGCGTGCGTGTGTGTGTGTGTGGGGGGTATACACATGTGTAGTCAGTGCCCAGGGAGACCAGAAGGAGATGCCGGAGCTGGAGTTGCATGAGGTTGTGGACTACCTGATGTAGGTGCGGGAACCAAGCTTGACAAGCCCAGCCAGATCTGCACTCATTGAACACTACCAACCCACGTCTACAGCCCTCTGTTTATGCTTTCGTTCACTTAGACATTTTAGTATTTGGATGAGAAAAATCTAAAGCATATTAAATGATCCTTAATTTTATCTCTCAGTCACTATAAAAGTTAATTTGGTTTATTATAAAGATTTTAACTAGCATAGGCATCCTACTACATGCTGCTATACTACTACAGAACAAAGTAAAGTTTCGTAGTCATCCGAACCATCACATGTACTTTTGGGGGGATACTGCAGAAGCATTGATTGTAACCCATGAGACTTCGTTGCTCAACTGGGATGTGTGCGTGTATCTCGGGTAGCTAGGGAGAAGCAGAGGAGAAGACAGCCTTCTTTGCAGAGCGAATTGCACATAAAATAATCCTGGAAATGTAAGAGAACTCAGCATTTTTAGAGGAAATGAACAGTCTGGTTAGATCCTGTAGCAACTAAGACAGTCAAGATTTGCTATAGACAGAGGGAAAGTAAGTGGTGTAGAGACATCACAGCCATGCTCAGAGGTAGGCTTTATTTACTGGGACTTGGGGACTTAGACCCATGAGGTCTGGAATTCACAGTGGATCCTGCAGAATGGAGTGAATTGTGGGAATCGCGAGGGACACAGTGCACACTCATTTATAGAAACAATTTGTGCTCAAGTCAGTGGCAGTGGTTCAGATTCCTTTTGTTGGTGGTGGCGAATGATTTCTTAATAATACAAGTTCTTAAGTGCAGGCTCAGTTCTAAAATGTTAAGCTGCTTCAAGTTGAACTAGGTTGCCTAAAATTGTCATGGATGCCCCAGAGACCCAGCTGATTCCCATATTCACATCCAGCCAGACCCTGACACCACCTTCTATACCTATTATCCCAGCGTGGTTATCTTTGTGGTTAGGGTATATGTTTCAAGGAAGTCCCTCCCCATTTCCCTCCTGACCTTTCAAAACCTTTATTTGTTCTGTGTAAATTTCATTGCCCAATTTCATTTTTTTTAAATATGGATTTTTTTTCTGAGAGCAAAATGCTTGAAAGTCCTTGCCCTTAGTGTTTTGGGAATTCAGGTTGGTAAATTCTAATTTAAAGATGGGAAGTTTTAAACTCTGGTACATTTTTAGTAAGAACTAAGGGAGAGAAATGAACTACCAGAAACTTTCATTAAGTCAATTTGACATGTGAAAATTACGTGAGAAGCTGATGATCTCTCCACGGAGATATTTTCTTCGGCACTTTTGAAGTTTGAAAAGATGCTCGTGTCTTTTGCCGTTATCTATCACACAACACTTCTGCATGTCTTTGTGGAATCACACTGATGACTGTTTACCCTAGCCCATCTGCCTGGGCTCGTTTCATTCAAATTCACAGTTCCTTTCCTGCCACCTGATACACACACATATGCAGGTTGATGGCCATTTTACCTTTGTGGATTTTGTATGTATTATCTTACATATGCATAGTATTGTGTATAAATATATATATCCCGATATCACATCATCACCTATTTTGACACAGTGATGCCCCCTTTTCTTAAATCAAGGGCTGAATTAGGTCCAACAACTTTCTCACACCCCAGGACCTTGAGCTTCGTGGAGAGGAAGACGGTAGACACTGGAACTGCCAGACCGAATGATCAGGTTCAGCCTCATGCTTGCTGCCTCCTCTTTAGGGCCTGCTTCATCTTAGCCCCTAATCAGCCACCACATCTGAGTTTATGGCAGGGCTAAGCATTGACATGGAAGAGTTGACATCATCATTTCTGTTGCTATTTTCTACTTTCTTCTTCCAGGGTTAAGTGTGAAAGAACCCAACAAGGAAATAAATGTGGTGGTGTGTTTTCTGGCTCCAAGGAAGTTAACATGGTTAATCAATTCAAAGACTGATAGTCAATAGTCTACAATAGCTGGTTTGGTAAACTAGAAATTTACATTTAAATATTGATTTCTTCAGTCCAACATTTCTTGCCAGGCATAAATTTTTTCCCTCTGGTTGTTTCCCCTCTAATCATTTTAGAGAAAATAGAAATTCTAATTTTATGTTGTTTTCTCTTGTTAAAGTTCATAAGGTTCAATGAAAGCAGGTAAGGCACATCTGTGGGCAGATGCATCTCTTATGTATCACACTGAGATCCTCGTGTCTACCTACTGGGTCAGTTTGGTAGTCTAGTGTCTACCTACTGGCTTATGTTAGCTGCATCCCAAAGACCTCTGTGTGCTCAGGACCATCAGCAACCCCCACCTCGACGCACACATTATCACCCTCCCCTTTTTATTTTTTAAAGAAAATATTGATACTATTGGTATAATTGCCTTGCTCTTTATTTTGGACAGATTTAGCTTTATTTTTGTTTTCTACTTTCTTTTTTCAGCCCACATGACTTTTGGTGTGCATCTTAGGAAAGACTAAGACACTGGAGCCTGAGTTCTGTTGTATATCTTACCCTTAGGGCCTCTCTTTGAGCTTGTCTAGTTATAACTGGTAAACTTGTAGTATGTCTGATCATCTCACTCTTGTAGCTGAACTGTTACTTCTAGCTCTGATCCTGTTATTTAGAGATTTTCTTTCTTTCTTTTTGCAATTCCAATAAAGTAGATGCATGAGTTGGTCCATCTACATAGCCTTGGTGCAAATATTCCTCCAAACATCGTTGTCCTTTAGATGTGGCCACAATGAAGACATGTTTTTTATTGCTGTGTAAATTCTAATGTCTCCTTATTTTCTCGAGTGAATCACAGCGCCCCATTTCTGTGTGGAAAACCCTCCGATTTACTTGGATTGAAGACTTCCATGCTTCTTACTGAGTTTAGACTTCTGGAAATTCTGCCAGATCCCAGTGTGGAGTAGACGTCTATTCAGCTGCATAAACTTTTCTCATTAGACAAGAGAAAAAACAAAAAGCAAAGAGAGAGCGAACGCAATGTATTGCTTTTCATTAGCATGTACATTGTCAACAGCCTTTCATGTATTTTACATAAAATCCAAAGGATGACATTTGCAGGTGTGTGTGTGTGTGTGTGTGTGTGTGTGTGTGTGTGTGTGTGTGTGTGTGTGTAAAATGGTGTCGAGACAATGGCATAATTTTTCTCTACCTGTAAAAGAATTGGGTTCAGAAACCAGGTGGTTGTGTTATAACCGAGGGAGGAAAATCACCAGAACCCTTCATTCACATTGTCGCAGAGTAGTGGTTCTCAACTTTCCTAATACTAAGGCCCTTTAATACAACCCCTCATGCTGTGGTGACACCCAACCATAAAATTATTTTCATTGATACTTCGTAACTGTAATTTTGCTATTGGTTATGAATCATAATGTAAATATCAGTGTTTTCTGATGGTCTTAGGCAACCCTTGCGAAACGGTTGTTCCCCCAAAGAGGTCATGACCCAAATGTTGAAAACCACAGCCGCCATAGTGGGCCTCTCACCCCACATTTCACTTCTCGTTTGTTTATATTATAGACAATGAAAAGAAGATAAGAAGACAAGCATCACAAAAACAAAACGCTAGAGTGCATTTTAGTTTCCCTGCTGATCTTTCCTTTAATTCATCTACAATGGCGTATGCTATTATCTATAGCTGCTGTGGGGATCTTCATCCTAAGGACGCTAGTAAGGGATATTCACGAGCAGTTTCACTTCAGGTCTTTCCTTTTGACTCTTTTTTTTTTGATGAAAGGCATGAGCCGAAGTGGTGTAGGGAATAGGAACGCCACATTTGGTTTATCACTTCCGCTTGCTTTCGCTGCACTGTGAACTGTTACTCATTTCTTTGAACTTTACACCTGAATTGTTCGTGTTTTATGAGGATTGTCTCCGCGCCTTGTTCAAGCCTCTCTCTTGAGGGTTCCCCTTCCCTCTGTTGTTTTCTCCATGCGTGAGAGCTTTCTCATAGTGGGGCAGGATGGAAGTGCCTTGTTGAGAAGCCTGTTGCACTTGGGAGTTTTCTTAGACTGCTGCATCTCAACCGGCTTTCAGACTCAGTAAGGGTGAGGCATTCCTATGTGTGGTCTCCACAGCGCGGTATTCATCAGTAGCCAAATTAGTGATTGTTTCCCTTATCTGGGTTCACCAGGAAGTTTGACTTGCTTCGCTTCCAATTTAGAAGTTAAACAGAACCATTGCCGAGTTTCCAAGTTTCCCTGCGTGGCTGATCAAAAGCCTGCCTAAAAATACTTCTTAGCCAACCAAAACGTACTTCTCTTCAGTGGCTGTCCAGATTATATGTTAAATAAACCCTCTCCTATAATAGAATTGGGAAGAAAACGCAGATGTGTATTTCTTAATATTTTTTAACAACATCCAATGATTATAAATTACAAAGGGTACTTGTTTTATAAATTGTTTTCTGTGATATTTAATATGAATAAATATCATATACATTTATTAATGCTGATCATATTAAGAGATCTTGTCCTAGATTTTGTCATGTTTATATAAGATAATATTCTTTTCATACATCTAAGAAACATTTATTTTCAAGATGGCTACTAAACCAATCCTGATCTGATGTCATCATCCAGGTATGCCTAAAATAGATGTGTGTTTGGCTGAGTTTTTCATTTTTGGATTGGTTTAGTCAGGTTTGGTAGTAACTACCACCTTTTTTTATATGCTGAGTGAATTCAGTGGAAAATTATTTGCACAACTACCTTTTTGGAAATAACACAGCTTTATATTTACATAATACTAAAATCATTTAGAGCCCTTTAAATATTATTATTGTTATAAAACTGTATATTTTGCCAAAGCTACAGTAAGTTTATACTTGAGAGCTGTTTCTTAGTCCCTCCCTGTTTTGAGCATTTTCTTTGGTTAATTGGCATCATGCAATTCCCATGGTAATATATTTACGACAAAGCAGAATTTACCGAATGTCAGTGAAACCAACTGACTCATGTCATTAAAGTTCTGGAAGACTTCTATTCTTGATTTCACTCTAAAATTTTAATTAATGTAGAGATTACAGTGTTATAAATATGTTATAGGGAGCTGAGTGTGGTTCATAAATCTTTGTAATTTACTAACAGACTTTGTGATGGCTAAAAATTAATACATTATTTTATTAAATTTTTTTTGATGATAAAACAATATTTGGAAAGATCTATGGCATGAGATTGCTTCTTCGTGTGTAATTTCTGCCCCTTTATTCACATTTATAACAAACATACAAGGTCATTATTATCCATTAAATATTATGCTTAAAATTTCTGATATAGAGTTGATATCTTTACTTCTAAAAATTTATAAACAAAGAAACAAACAAATCTCAGGGGCTGGAGAGACAGCTCAATGAATAAGAACACTCTTTGTGTAGGTATTAAGGTCTCAGCTCAAATCCCAGCAGTATAAAGCCTGGTGTGGTCATAGCACCTGTAACCCTAGTGCTGCAGGGAACAGAGAGGATCACTGGAGCCTGTGGGTTCCCTGCTTAGATCCAAATTCAATGAGAAACCCTGTCCCTAGATAAGATGGAGCAGAGCAGAGCAGGACAACTGAGGACCTCTTTGGTCTCCCACCGCCACCCAAGAGAAGACATTCAAAAAATTCTTCCCCCTTTCAGTATCACATTTTCTCCAGCTTTAATGGTAGAAGTTTCCCATGTGCTTAGCATGGGAAAACGAGCCTGCAGCGAACTGCATGAGTCCTTTCCATTGCTAGACTTAGCAAGCTTTTCATGGTTCCATCCGGACAACATAGAAGGTGCAGTTGACGCTCTGGCTCAGAACTGCCACAGCCTGGCCTGAGTCCTCAGCCACTAGCTGTGTGATTTCTGCGTCCCATTTCTGTGTGATTTCTTGGTAATCTCCATTTTTCCTCTAAGCCCCATCGCACTTGTTAGTGGAAAAGAGTCGTTTTGGAGTTACCGCTTAAAACTTAGTAATTCTAATATTATTATAGTTTCTTGGAGTGTGATACTTTGCTTTTTTTGGCTTTTTGGGGGGGCACCACCCAGCTCCCCAATAAATCACACACAGAGTCTTGTTTTTATTTATGAATGCCCAGCCTTAGCTTGGCTTGTTTCTTGCCAGCTTTTTTTTTTTTTTTTTTTTTTTTAAATTATCTGAACTCCTTTTTGCCTCTGGGACTTTTCCTTTCCTTCTGCATATCCTACTTTCACTCCTGCTCCATGGCTGGGTGGTGTGGGCCCCAGAAGTCCTCCTCTCCTTCTTCTCTCCTTGCTCCTCCTCCCGTCATTCCTTGTTTGTCCTTCTATTTATACTCTCTACTTGCTAGCCCTGCCTATCAGCTTCACATGGCTAAACAAATGCACCATAAACAAAAATCACACACCTTAAAAGAACATTGCCCAACAGTTTCTAGTGCAGTTCCAACAGATTAGTGGTTTCTTTGGACTTCATTTAATCTTTTTGTTATGTGAAGTTCTGTTGCATTCCTTTAGGATACACTCAAATACTTTTTAAAATTTTCATTTTATAAAGATATAATAATATATTTTCTGCTATTTTCTTGTGTGGTACCTATGTGTATGCAGGAGCCGGAGCATGTGTGTAGCGGTCAGAGGACAACGTGGGGAAGTTAGTTCTCTTCTTCTACAGAGTGGGTGGTCCCTGGGGTCTAGTTCAAGTTTTCAGCTTTGGAGGCAGGTTACTTTAGCTGTAAAGTTATCTTGCTAGCCCAGGTTATACCCATGAAAACAAAGTTTTATTTATTTTATGTATATGGTGTTTTGCCTGTGTGTTTGTCTGTACCCTCTGAGGCTAAGAGAAGGCACTGGATTTCGTTGAACTGGAGTTACAGGTTGTTGTTAGCTACTATAGGGATGCTGGGAATTGAGCTCTTTCTCTACCCTCGGGGGTTTTGAATGCATGCAGATTAACATTCCTTATCCCTCTCCTGACTTTACAGGGAGCAGCATTAGTACTGTTACACTATATTTATTTTTTATATTTGAGTATTAGGTGAAGCATTTACTGTGTCTCCCCTTGAGCTGAATGCTCTCCTGGTACTTTTCTACCAGGCTCTCCGGCAAGACTTCACTTGACTGACAGATGATGTACGTCTGTTTTATAATGGAGAAACAATTGTTTCAAGACCATTTTCTTGGCAGAGATGATGCCACAATTAAACTGGTTGGTTCTCCTCCCATTTATATTGCAGAGAACAATGGAATCTTTTATAAGTGCTTTATTTTCTCCTAAGATGTAACATTTTACTGAGAGAAATAGAATCTTTATTGGCTTGTCAGACCAGTGACAAAGGAAGACAGTTCGATTTCACAGACCTTATAAAATACTTTGTGCTTCGCATTCATTAATAAGACCACATTCAGGACATTTGTGAGGGTTTACTTGATGTCAGGTATGTCTGGAAATTGGCAAGTTGTAGTCAGGCCAAGAGGAAGACTGCTTCCCTGTTCTCTACTTTCTGTCTATACCAGCGACCTTGAATAGTTCAAACATTTTCTTCCTTTAAATTTATTGTTTTTGGTTTTTTACGTCTATCATCTGTCTGTATGTATGTCTGTCTGACTGTCTATCTATTCTTGTAGCAAAGCCAAATAATTTCCTGAGTCCCTAACTGAAAGCCAGGGTACCCAGTGAGACTGTAGATACCCCATGGCACACGTTCAAGAAACACAGTGGGAAGTGACAGGCTTGAATAGTGTTTCCCTCCCTAGTTCTGATCATTGTAGCAAGACAGCTTCAAGCAGTGGCTACACAATAAGGTGTCCATAGATTCCTTTTGTTGGCAGCATAAATAAACATTCACCGCCTGAATTATATATCCTTAAAATTTAACTTTAAAAATCAGACACAGTATTTTTTAAAAATACCACTTTCTTTTGTAGTTAAAGAAAATTGAATGTTTCTATTTTGAGGACTAGAAATATATAATTCTAATGGACGTCAAGCTTGTTTGGTTTATTATCTCTGGACAGCTGGCATTACGGGAAAGATTAGCTTAAACACCGTTGCGGTAGCAAGCTCTATCAGTGGGAAGAGGTATGAATGCCTGTCGTGTATCCCTTGCATGGAGATTAGAAGGGAGCATTCTCTCCCCTTCCTGAGTTATGGACTGAGGGGCTGTGTATGTACTCTTGGTGCTGGAGAATAGAATTGGAAAATATTCTTGCCTCCCCTGAAACTGAGCTTCAAGACATAGTCTATTTGTATCTCAGATGTTGGGATTTTCTCAAATGTCAATGATTCAATTAGCTACGCTTATTGATTCATGACCCTTTGGTGTAATGCTAGATGCTGTATTTGAAGTAGTATAGAGTATTTCCATCAGTGAAATGCTCTGTTGAGGAGGTGATAACACACGCGGAATCATTAAACAGTAGCCTCTGGGTGGGAATGGCTACAGATGATCAGTGTTTCCTCCAGGGAAGCTTCGCGTTAAAGGTTTTCTGCGTGCAGCAGAAACACAATTCCACTTTCCGTTCCACTTGTCCGTACAAATCTGAAGTCTCTCTGACATCACATCAAAACGTTCAGTCCGAGAAAGTGTTAAATAGTTATACATCTTCAGGCTAGGGATACAATTCTGTCTGTAAAGGGTTTGCTATGCAAGCATGAAGACATAAGTTGGAGCCCCAGAACCCTTTGAAAAATGCTGAACATTGTTGCCCATGTTTGTAATCTCTGCTCTGGGGAGGTGGAGACAGGCGACTTTCTGGGGATTACTCACCAGCTAGCCTCTTCTAATAAGGTGAGCTCAGGACCAGTAGGAGACCCTGTCTCATAAATCATGGTAAATGACTCCTTGGAATTCCTGAGATTGCCCTGTAGCTTGTGCATGCTCGTGCATACACACATGTATATGGAGTACGCATTCACTGATTGTAAACACAGTATTTCTTTGCTTACCTTTAGAGATCCACTCTTTTGCCCATTTTCCTACACTCACTTTGCTTTTTCTTTTCTGTTCCCCAAGTAATGGTTTCCCTTTGTTTTCTTTTTTTTATACATAGATGTTGTATTACTAGATTCATTAATAAACTCTTTCCGACCATTCTTTTATCCTCAGGGACATGGCAATAGTTCAACAATATCTAAAATACATGCTTTAGAATTGCAGGGTAGTTGATTAGAGAGGAATGAGTGGGTAAGGGAATAATCACTGAGTATTTTGCTGATTCAGGGCTTATACGTTGAGCTTTTCACCTTGTATTGTAGATCTTTTGTTTAGCATAGATCTGCAGTTGTTAGTGAATTTAGCTCAAGCATCCCGCTGTGACCTAAGTGGCATGGTTCTAGAGACTCTGTGATGATGGGAGGCATCCTAGACAGGGAACAGTATTGATGGGCACCGGATGCCACAAGACATGTTCATCTTGGCAGTTGGCAAGGTTAGTGTGATCACAGAACTCATTCCCATTCTAGTGTTTAGACTTCAGATGTTCTGACCGTAAAAATACGTTCTGTTTATTTCAATTGTACTTGAGGCAAATAACAGTTTCACCTTTGTGTTCTTTGTCAAGCAATGGAAGGTTCAGGGATGGGACTGGAGAGATGGCTCAGCAGTGAAGAGACCTTACTTCTCTTCCAAAGGATTCGGGCTTATTTCTCTGCATTCACATTTTGGGGTAGGGGCTCAAAAATGCCTTTTAGTTAAAGTTCCAGGGCATTCAATCCCCTCTTCTGCTTTTCCTGGGCACCTGCATACATATACTGCACATATATACACTCAAGTGCACACACACACACACACACACACACACACACACAAACTAAAATATTTTTTTTTAAATTCAGAAAACACTTTCATATTTTATAGGATATTTTCAGATAAAACATTCAGCAGCCGAATTCCGTTTTAACAGTCTTTATTCTAAGAAGCTTTAGTAGAGCTGTTGTCCTCATAGTGCTAACCTGAAGGGATTATTATTCTGACTATGCCAGATTCTATCTTAATTATTTTTTGTAGCCTTAATATTCTGGATAACCTTGAATTACTGGTAATAATACCAAATTCTAAAGCTAATAGTTTATGTATATTTAACATAATCTAGTTAGCAGACTTAACTGTGTTAAATTTGTGTCAGTGTTAAGTAAAGTATGCATTCTGTCACAGCTCGGAGAAGAGATGAGAGGTCTAGGGGAGATGGCATAGAATGCAGACCTGTGCAGAGTGCAAGTCAATTGCTGAGGTCTGTGAGAAAGTTTTCTTTGCGAAGACTGGTGTTTTCCTCAGGTCAGAAAACACTGAATCAGGACTTTCTTCTTAAACTGCTTCATGCCCACAGGGAATTAACAGAGCATGCTCGCTTGTGCATTGTGAGGTTTTAAAGGTAAAAGCAATACTGTTTTCACATTTCCTGGGTCTGCTAGAAGGAGGGCACTTTTAAAGAAATCGCTGTTGTGTGACAGAGCCTGAGAGAAACGGCCACCACAAAGCGAGTCCGGAAGTCCCGTGTGCTTGTGATTGTCGTGTGATGAGCCTGAAGGCTTGTCTCTAACAGTGTGGACTGCTGAGCTGTTAGCTACGTGTACAGTGTAATGAAGAACTGAGGGATAGTTTTACTTAGACAAATAACTTGTTTGAGAGGAAATTCTGGCCGCTGAAGGCAGAGATTCTTGCTGAAGATCATCTGAACAAATCTTTTCTCACCCAATTAAATTTCACAGCCTTCTTTTGCTCTCTGGTCCTTGATAGCATGCACCCCTCCTTCACCATGACACCATGTACCCCACCGCACAACCTTCCTTTGCTTCTGTGAACCCCTCCCCACCACCTTCCGTGACACTATGAACATCTCTACCATCTTCCTTTTCCAGTTTTGCTTTGGAAGGAAATAATGCTGGCATATTTGACCTTTGGATTTTACTTCAAGTCTTCTCCTTCGTCAAATCAGAAAGATGGGTGACCCTGGTCTTTCCATTGTGCCCAGTATTGCTAGTGCCATTTTTGCTTGTGAAAGGAAAGGCTGATGTCCCGTGGCATGAGTTGTTTCCCGCATGAAACCTTTTTAAACCTAAGGATGTGTTTAGGCTCCAGCCCAGCAGGAAAGCAATTGATCACAGTGAACTTGTTTGTTACCTTCTCATTTATGTGCTTACTCCCATTTTTAGGTATAGAAGAGTAAATCTGTGCTCTTCTGTCTTCTGGAAAGCAATTTTAGAAAAAAATTACCGTGAGGATGATAATCACGATGGTGTTTCAATCACAATTAGTTCCAATTTTACCTCCCCAGATACATATGCCTGTTGTCGCGTCTTGTAAATTCTTTCGTGCCCAGAACACATTGTCTTCAAATTGAATGCTGATCAGGATAAATGTACAACATACTCAACAGGGAATTTTGGTTTTGTATTGAAGAAGATAAATCGGTAAATGGCTTCTTGTGTTCAGGATGTATTTCATTGCAGTTAGAAGGTGAATATGCTTGAGATCCCCAGACTAGTTATGTGTGCGTGTGAGTTCAGGATTAAATGTCCTTTATCTATCTCTAGACAGAGTCTGCTGTGGGGTCTCAGAAGCCAACCAAGTTGCTAATAGTTTTAGGGTTACATTTTGGTAAGAAACAGCAAAAGATTCTAAGTTTCTTAAAGGAAATCTATTTTTCTAAGTTACAGGCTAAGAATGAATATCATCCCTGTCCCCTCTGTAGCATGTCTAATACTTGTGGTTTCAAAAATATAGTTTCTAATTAGTTTACCATAATCCATGCTCTATGAATTGTATTAGTTTGGTAGAAAGTAAATTTGTCTACATATTTTATTTATAATATGTTCTTTTAAAATTAAAATTAAAATTATCACTTGTGCGTGTGTGTATGACTATCACTTGTGCGTGTGTGTATATGAGTGTGTGTATGTGTGTGATCAATGTATATGTCCGTGTCCATGTTCAAGCATGTAGTCCTGTGTTGGCCTGCGTCTACCTGTGAAGGGCAGAAGATCATGTCAGGTCTCGTTGTCTTCATTTATTGAATTGTCTCCTTTATTGTTTGAGACATGGTCTCTCAGTGAATTCACTGTTTTGACCTGATTGGCTGGCCAGCAAGCCATCAGGATCTGACTGTCTTCAGTCCTCCCATCCAGCTCCTGGTTCTGGTTTCAGAGGTTTGTGTTCCCATGTCCACTTTTGGCAGGTTCGGGTCTTCATGATTATACAGTAAATACTAAAGTCCTTGAGTCCATCTCCCCAGCCATAAAATGTTTTCCAAGATAAACCCAACCAACTAATTAATAAAGCCAACCCATAATAATATTACAGAATGTGTGTGTGTGTGGCTTGCCTGCATGTGTGGATGACAGACGTATTATTGCGAAGATATTTCCTTTGAGAAACAGATTCATATACCCAACCCCCATCTTCTCAGAGATGTCTCAACAGAATTCATGCTACTTTGCATTTGGACAGTATTTGTTGTTACTGTTGGCATTTCTTTTATTGGATGCATTTCTTGCCATATGAATTCTCGTTACCTGGCATCTTAGTTAGGTTTCTGTTGCTGTGATAAAGACCATGACCAAAACTTCTTTAAGAGGAAAGGGTTGATTTCATCTTTCAGTTCCAGGCAATAGCTCATCACTGAGGGAAGTCACAACAGGAACTTGAGGCAAGTACAGAAGTTGAAGCCCTGAAGGAATACTACTTACTGGCTTTCTCCACATAACTTGCTTAGTCTACTTTTTTATACCACCCAGGACCACCTGCCTGGGGTGGTACCGCCCGCCATGGGATCCCTCCATACTTGCTACAGGTCAATCATATAGAGGCTTTTTCTCAAGTATCTCTTCCTGCTTTGCTTAGGTTTGTGTTGAATTGACAGAAGCCAAGTAGCAGATGCAGAGGGAAATAAACCCCTCTCCCCTAGCTTTTCTACTACCCTATGGTAAGACTTTACTAGGTGGCCAAGTCCCCTTCATTCACACCTACTCATAAGGATTTTGACCTGGAAGCCACTAATTGGTGGAAGGAGGCATGCTGAAGACTTATTCTGTAAGGTGAGATCTCAGACACACAGCGTAACATTCGGTTGGGCCTAACCTGGACAGCGGAAGCGATATTGCCTTAGGCAACAGTGACTTTCCACTGGAGGATTCCTAGAATAAATTTTGGTCCTTCTTTAGGCTTCTTAATTTCCTTTAATTGGAGGTGTATCCTCTTTGCTGAGCTCGAGAGAATGAAATCTATTTACACAGAATGTGCCCTGACCTTTCTCCCAGATTTCATCTTCGCTCTCTGCGCATGGCTCAGAGTGGGAAACTAGCATCTGCCTGGCTATAGAAACAAGAAATAAAGCTGTATATTTTGGATACCCATCGTCTACTGAATGTCTCCTTGCTGCTTGCGCCTACTGTACAGGTCTCTGCTGCCTGTGCTTCCTCGTGTGTCATCGCTGTCCTCACTAGATACCATTGTTCTCTCCCTTAGCGGCTTCAACTGTCTTCCAGTCTCCTTTGCTCACAATGTGCGTCTTAACTGGATGGAAGACAGAACAACTGGCTAAAATGTGACTCTGCTTCCATCATCCCACTCAGTTTAGTGATTTCTGTATTTCCATTTGACGCTTGAAGTGAAGATGAGACTCTTTTTGTCTTTGCCTCTGAGGACTGTATAGTCTACACATCCTCCATTCCACACACCTCCCTGTTTCCAGGTGTCCTTGGTGTTGCTCCGGGTCAGTTGCACAAAGTGGCTGCCTAGGCCTGGAATGTCCTTCTCCTCTGAAGTTAGCTGATAGCCCTCATTTATTCTTTTTGGTTCATAATTTAAGCTTCACTTTCTGAGAGCGTTCATCAGACGCTTGATGAGATCATCTTTTCTTTTGATACGGTTCTCCTCCCAGGCCACCCTGCCCTGCCTGTAAGTTACTCCAGTTTGATTTTGCCGTGTTCGTGTATCATTTGATTACTGGTGAGCCACATCTTGCTTGAGGAAGATGCTTCCTGAAAAAAAAGTACCACAGTGCCATTTGCAATCATGCTGAAACTTCATTCTCACTAGATTTTTTCCATGCAATTTAAAAATATTTAAATTATATTACTCTGTAATTTAAATTTCTCGTCTTTGATAGACAGTGTAATGTGATGCTAAAGAAAATTGTTGAAGTGTTGGAATTGGATTCAGTTGTGCATAGGTTTCTCAAATATAAACCTCACATCTTCTACATGTGTGGTTTTTAAACTACTATTTTAAAATTGATTTCTCTTATTTTATGTGCATTGCATGATGTGCCGGCATATATGTATATGTGCCATGTGCTTGCCCGATGCCTATGGAGGTCAGAAGAGGGAATCTGATCTGGAGCTGGAGTTATGGATATCTGCAACCCTCAAGTAGGTGTTCGGAACTCAACCCAGGCCCTCTATTCGAGCAAAAAGTCCTTGTGGCACAAATCACAACCCCAGAGAATGTAGACAACAATGAAGACCCCAAGAGAGACATGCATAGATCTAATCTACATGGGAAGTAGAAAAAGACAAGATCTCCTGAGTAAATTGGCAGCATGGAGACTTTGGGAGAGGGTTGAAGGGGAGGGGAGCAGAGAAAAATGTAGAGCTCAATAAAAATCAATTAAAAAAGGAACAATAAGGGCTTTTCTTTTCTAAAAATAATTCTCTCTCTCTCTCTCTCTCTGTCTGTGTGTGTGTGTGTGTGTGTGCACGCGCGCACTTCTGTGCCACAGTGTGCATGTGGAGGTCAGAAGACAACCTGTAGAAGTATGTTCTCTCCTTCTACCGTTTGGGTCCCCAGGACTGAACGCAGGTCTCCGGGCTTGGCAACAGGAGCCTTTACCAAATGAGCCATCTCTCTGGCTCCATTTGCTTTTCAGTGTTTCATTCTTGATATATTAAGTACCATTCTCAAGCAAATTTGAATGACTTATATATGAAGTTTTTCTCTTTTGAGTTTTAGTATTTTGAGCTGCTTTTTTAAATTAACATCAGCCAGCATCTTTATTTCCACTGATGAAGTATCCTCTATAGAGGTCACTGTGCAGAAGGACATAATGGGAGGCATTTACCTTTAAGAATCTCACCACTGTGTTTGGAAAACTGTACCTTATCTCAATAAAAGATAGAGAATATCTACTATTTTGCTATGTACACATTTATGTAATTGTAAGAGAATTCATGGCGAACACAAGTTTGCTACTCCTTTTTCCTTAAGGGAAGGAAAGACCATACAAGGGGTCCATGCCAAAATCAGGAGTGGCAAATGCAGGAGAGATGAGTCATAAACCATGACCACCATGACCTGTGAGCTCTTCTAGTGACAAGTAAACCCTGGGAGGTTTGTATGGACAAGGTTTATGAGTTTAAATTACCAGATGGATTTTGTAGTTTTTGCCTGTGTGACAGACTTTCAGTGACTCCCCTTGGTTTACAGGGGGAGTAAACTTTACGGCTGCTTTCTGGGTAGTGACATGGGTAGTCCATGCCAGTACTGTGTGAATGACCACTGTCTGACTGTCGGGCCCGTAGAGCTCAGCCATTGTCTGTCTGAAAATTCTCAGTCATATTTTAAGCCCCTCCCCTCCTTTACACAGGGCTTCTCTCTTTAGCTCTGTCTGTCACGGAACCCACTCCATCGACCATGCTGGTCTCAAACTTGGAGATCCACCTGTCTCTGCTTCTTAAGTGCTGGTATTAAAGGCGTGTACCACCACCTGTTTAAAACAAAACAAAACACCTTTTTTTTTTCCTTAGGTCACACAGGTTTTAGGGATACTGAATGGTAAAGCTACTTTGATGAAAATATGAAAACAGCTCTCTCTATGTCACTATTGTGGAGAGAAATGTGATCCCATTCTTTGTGCTTGAGCCATTTTCATTTAGCTCATGCATAGTAATGGCTCCTGGAGATCTGCATTAAGAGTGGACCAGAAGATGTGAAAAACAAATTTTGGAAGCTACTGCCAGTCCCCTCCTCCCTTCTATCAGAGAAATGCCACTGTCTTGGCGACAGCTAGGGGACACCTGTGTTTGATTACTGGCCACAGATCCAACCATTACTTGTTTTGGCTGCAGCTTGTTTCTATTTTGGTGTCTTCAGTATACCCCAGAGGTTAGGTTTTAAAAAGTTTGTGTGGGAACCGAAAGTCCACAGTTTCTCAATGTTTGCGCTCACCCATCCAGCCCTAAGTCAGCCTGTATGAAACCAAAGCCCCGTTCTCAGAGCAGAGTGTGAGGGGAGCGCTGTTTAAAATGGGACATGGGACTGGGAGGGGTTGCTGACAGGTTGCATTTCTGATTATGTTTGAAAGGAATGCTTGTTTTGAGGAGCATCCTTTAGCCACTTGGTGGATGAGAGGAAGTGGAATGAACTGTCTACCAACAGGAGCAGGAATGTGAGCTGGCTCACCATTTGCTTAGCCAGTCCAGCTTTTCACCATTGAGCACGTTTTCTTCAGTGAGGTCTCCTCCCCCTCCTTTTAATATTCATGAAGTAATAGATTGAGAGCACTAGCAGTGTCACCTGTCCCCGAAGACAATGGTGGCTTCCTTATGGCACCTCTGTGAGGCAGTGGGAGCCACTAATTCTACTAGTGTTGCCTAGAGTTAATTGACACTTACAGGATTGTGTGGGATCTCAGGCCCCTCCGTGTGTGTGTGTGTGTGTGTGTGTATGGATGTGGAGGCCAGAAGTGAATTTTGGGTGTCTTCCTCGTTCACTATTTTATTGAGATAGGGTCTCTCCCTGGACCTGGAGCCCACATATTTGGCTTGCCTTCAAGACTACATATGCATGCACCCCTACCCCTCACTCACAGCACCAGGGTTGGAGAGATGCACGACCATACCTGTCTTTTTTGTGAGTGCCCTGAATCTGAAGTCAGGCCCTCATACTTGCAAAGTAAGCCCTTTCTCTACTGACTGGGCCATCTCCTTAGCTCTCCCTACAGGGAAAACATGTACATCAATCTCAAAGCCTCTTCATCCAGGGGGCTAGCATTTGAGGTCATGACACTGGTCCCTTTTGCTTTTGGGTTTTTTGGAGCCTTAGTTCTCTTCCCCCTGTTCACATGGCTCATGGAGCTCCTGTGGAGAGAGGATAACACAGCCTGATGCTACCCCCTTTGTCTTCAAAGATCTCCCATGCTAGAATGTAAGGATGCTTTTCCTCCATCTTCTCCAATTTGCATTCCTTTTAGTTCTCTGTACTCAACCTTTCATTTCCTCTCCTTTATTCTCTCTTTACCTTTAGCCTTCTAGAAGGGGACTGTGGGCCAAAGCAAGAGAACCCAATCTTGTTTAGACAAACTTCGCAAAGACAAAAGTTAAAAAGCTTTCAGTTTAATGTTCCCATTTCTTTAATCTTCACTATCATACAGCCCTTTTATTCCCTTTCCGGCCTGTTTATTTGGTTGTATGATCTGTCAGAACCTAAGTTATTGTTGTATTCCCCCTGCCCCCCCCCCCCCCCGCATTTTGGTTGGGTATGTGTGTTTGCATGTGTGTGGTGCATGTGTTTACCTTTGTAAGTATTTGGAGAGAGGAAGGTGACATCAGACACTGTCCTCCATTGCTCTTCACCATATCCCCTGAGGTAGGGTCTCTCCTTTGAACCCAGAGCCCTCTGATGTGACAGGCCAGTCTAGCTCTTCACTCTCCTCCAGGAATCTGCAACCTCTGCTTCCCCAGGTTGGGATGACATGACACCCCTGACTTTTCTCTGGCTCTGGAGATCTGCATTCCTGTCCTCTGCTAGGTCCTGAGTCCCAGAACTTGAACTCTTAGCATCTTCAGAAAGAAGAATTTGTTTCCGTTAGGACAGTGTTGGAAACAAATGTTGTTCTTCTCTGCCTCTTTATGTGTTGTGTTCCAATATAATTAACAACTTTTCTTCCTTTTGTTAAGAAGGAATAAACTTCTTTGTCTGCTTGGTTGACATGGCTTGTGTAACCTCATTATCGTTAAATCTGAAACTCAGGTAGCAAACTGTTTAATCTGAGTTGTTCTGATTGATCATTACCCGGCGCTGGCGTCCTCAGGAGCAGCTGTCATCATTACAACAGTATTAACTGGGTAGACAACAATGGTTGTTAGTGTTCACTACAAATCAAGGCCTAGTTCGTGTTCTAGAACATTGAATAGAGTTGTCATGCCTTTGGACATACAGTGTCTACTTAGTTGACTTTAGAGAGAGCGTTTCTCCATGGAAAGTAGGGAAGCAGCAGGCTCTCATTTCCTGATCCTCAGCTCTGGAGTTCCATTATGATCTGTGATGAGCTGTGTCGCAGTTTGAGATTGGAGTTGCTAGTATGATCTTTAGAGAGTCAGTTGCCAGAGACCACAAGATACGTGACTCTCCCTCCCTTGGGCCTTCTATTCTGGTTTCAGTGAAAAGGCAAGCAGGGATTGCAGAGCTGTCTGCGGCACAAAGACTCTCCTGCATTTTAGGTAATGCACTGTAATTATTCCCTCTCAAGTTGCTTTTCATGTTAGCAGCGGCCTCTCCAAACATCTCAGTTGAAAGCTGTGCCAGTTGGAGGGCCAACGGAGAGAGGCAGGGTTGTGGAGACGGGAGAAATCTTAGAACAGGCCTTTCTAAATTTCAGTGAAAGCTTTACCATTGGTGTGTGTGTGTTTTTCTAAGAACAGGGTGTGGGGGGTATCCTAATTTCATACAAGATTTCAGGGGAGCAAAGATGGAAAGAAAAAGGAGCAGTACAGAGGAGAAAGCTGTCAGGGAGCCCTAGTAGGCTGGGATCAGAGGACAGGATGGTGGAGGGAAGGACCAAGAAAAGCAGAAAGAGATGGGAGAGAGGGTTGGCAGGGGGGACTAGAGGACAGGGCTGTGAGGGGAAGGACTGAGAAAGGCGGTGGTAAGTGGCAGGGGCTTGAAGTTTACAAGTGTTCACTGTTTAACATCATCTCAGTTCTAACCTTTGAAAATGCTCTTTTCACACATTTCTGGTTTGATTCTTCATACTGTGTGGTACAGAAGGGAATGAATATGTGCAAAGCAAACATTTTTGAGGACATTCTTACTCTCTCAGCTTACTAGCACGAACCCGCATCCTCCGTTCCCCTACCAGCCTCAGGGTGAGGCGCTTCCCAGACAAGGGAAATAAGGCAGAGAAAGGTTAAATTATTTGCACAGGGTGAAGAGCTGACTGGATTGCAAAAAGGACAGAAAACTGAGGTCCTTGTAAGAGAGGAAAATGAATGTGATTACCCACTTAAGTTAGTAAGCCCGTGACCTATGACTAGAACCACTTCAGTAATCATGGAACTTTGGTCTTCTATGCCATGCAGATGAGCAAGAAAATTTTATGGTCAAGGGGCCAAGTGCTTGGTTTTTTTCTTCTTTATTTTTCTTTTTTTCCTTTTCTTTCAAAAGGTATGGTAGGGATATTAAATTATAGAACAGTTGTAGGTCCAGTCTTGAGTTTTAGCATGTATCAGATAAGTTCTATGGGAAATAGACTCCTAAGAAGGGAAACCACTCTGATCAAGTTTAGGCCTTGTTTGTTGTTTTGTCCCAACCTTTCCTAGAGCTTTGCAATCAGTTAAGCAAATCAGTTAGGTTCAGCAAGAGACACAGGAAGTGAGGGATTTAACCCAACCCGGAATGTTAGCAGGACACTTAGAAGGGACTAGTGTCACATCAGACTTAGAAAGGCTGCATCTAATGGGTGATATTTTACCCAAAACTTAGTGATGAAGAAACAAACCAGTCAAAAGACTAAATTCTAAGCCCAAGAAAATCCAGCTTGGAAGGAGTGAGGCCTGTACCAGGCTAGGGTTTTTCTTCAGACCAGAAGTAAGCCCGTTGTGTCCGGAGACCTTTAAAGTTAAGGGAAACAAAGAGCTAGAGAGAACAGGTGTGGGCCATGTTAAAGCCAGCGATGAAAGAGGTTGGATTTCATTCTTACTGTAATGTGAGGAGAAGGAAAAGTTAATTGTAAGTTTGGAAAAAATAAAAAAAAGTCTGTGTACCTGTCAAAAACATTGTAGGGCTGCTAGCAGGGAAAACACGATGCCCATTATCATACCACTCTAGTTGGTTGTTGTCCTTAGGATCAGAGCCTGGTGAAGGTCGTGAGTGTGCAGAGAAGTCAGAAGGGTTGAGGAATGAGCTTGAAGAAGGCCGTAGGAATTGCTGGTGAAGTGTATGATGAAATTAGGGGCAAGTGGAAAATTAGTGTCTCATGGCAGAGCAGAGCAGAAAGAGGTAGGTGGGGAAAACTAAAGTGAATGCTGGGAGAAAGAGGGCTGGAGCGTCAAGGGCAGGGTCAGAGAGAAGCCATGGAGTTGCCGAGACAGACACTGGTTGGAATCTTGCCGGTAAGATGGCTCAGTGGGTAAAGGAGCTTACCTCACAACTGACCTACATTACAGACATTCCAAATCAGACAAGAGCTATACTCTGGCTTGTCTGGTCTAAACTTTTAAGGAAAAAAATCCCATGAACCTACTCTCAGTAATCTTTCTTTTCTCATTGGGTATAAAGAGATGTAGTATCAGAGAGGTAGATGTACATGTGTGTCTGTCCATCCATCTTTTGCTCTTTTCTGTCCCTCTGGAGGAAGTTAAAACACCCTTTGTTCATACAAGTACAGAACTACAGTAACACTTAGCTTGTTTGACTTTTAATCTCCAGACATCCACCTCTCTGGTTGAAAGTTCTAGTTTTTAGTTATTTTTCTGGACCACATTGACTGAATGAATGTGTATAGACTCAATATATCGACAATGGTGTTCTCACAGAAAGAAGAAAGAACTGTACATGTATTTAAAGAAACTGGTTCAGTGTCTATGGCTGAGGAATCCCTCTATAAGACTCACAGACCCTTACAGGAGACTTATGAGATCAAATGAATTTTCCAGGATCACTAATCCGTTTTTCATTTCTCTCATTTTCTCATATATATAGGCATATTGAGTGAAGATGTAAAAATAAGGATCTGGCTTTTATTACGTTAAACTTTACCATTTGGAAAAAGTAAAAACAATGCCTGTTCTCTTTAGTAAGATAGGGTTACTTTTTGTAAAAACTGTGGGGTATGGTTGTTAAACAATTTAGTAATTATTTTACAAGTTCTATTTTATTTATTTTCTGACTGGTTGGTTTGTTTGAAGACTTAACTCAGTAGAAGAGTGCCTACCTGTTAATTCCAAGGGCAGGGGTGTAACTTTCAGCATCATCAAAGCAAAGCAGGGCAAACACATCCGTTTTCAGTATTCATTTCCTGTATGACCAGTGTTGACAGATCTTAAGACTTGGTGTGCTGTTTGTATGTTGGTAATTGGTTAATTAAATTGTGTGTGTGTGTGTGTGTCTGTGTGTGTGTGATGTGTGAGTGCAGGCCAGACACAAACCTGGTTGAGTTTATTTTCCCCTTCCACCTTTATTATTCTGGGAATTGAACCCAGGTCAGTTGTGTGGTAAGCTCCTTTACCCAATGAGCCATCTTGCTGGCCCGGTGACATCAGTATATTTATAGTGTATAGGCATTCTGAAGCTAAAATATTCTAAATAAAGCAGGGCTTTTTTAGATAGCTATGTTAAGGGTGACTCTAACAAAACTCTTAGGTTCACACCTCCAATCCTTTTTCTAGTCCATCAAATTATTCTTTCTCAAAACTACCTAAATCAATGCCAATTACAGGTTTGGTTTGTTGTTTTTACAGTCTCGGGCATGTGTTGGCAGACTCTCATGGCTACCTCATCAACCAATCAGTCATCAAAATAATCAGTCATAGATATTCCTTTAAAACATTTAAATGTGTAGCATGTACACATACACATATTTGTTGGATTTGTACTTATCATTAGTTATTTTATTGCTTCAGGATTCTAAATTCATGCTTTGATATTTCTCCTATGATACACCTCTGTTTCATAGTTAGCACGGTGCCTTCATCAGGAAAGGACACGACAAGTCTTCTGGTGTTAGGAAAACCCCCCTTTCCTGCTTGAAAAGGCTTCGGTTCTTTTTCTCTTTTGGATACCGCAGAGCTGTTGTGAATAAAAGTCATACAGTCACTCGGCGAGCTTCCTGCCAAAACTGTGGCCTGGTTACTGCCTATGTTGTCCCTCCTGGCTGGTGACCACTTCACTGTGACAATTCGTAGGCCCTGCATCTCACAGTCTCTTGCACAAGGACTGTTCCTTGCTTTTCTGGCAGCTGTGCCCCCAATCTAGCCTAAACAGTTCAAGAAATGTCTCCAGCAGCCAGCCAAACCTTCTTTAAGAAGAGCTGTCAGAGAGCCACCCCATCCTCACCCTCCTCTTCCACACTGATGTCTTCAGGGGCACTAGGTTTTTGTAAGCTTCTCTTTACATCTTTTTTTTTTTTAAACAATCTTCCCTTCTCTTGCTTCAAGTTTCTCTACTTTTGTGTTAAATTCACAATGAGGCTTCACTCTTAGGATCAGTGCCTACATAAGTCGTGTGAGAGAACACGACTCTCTTTTCTCTCATGAAATACATCTGTGTGGCAGTGTGCATATGTGTGCGGGTGTGCATATGCAAATTCACACATGTCAATCGTAGCACAGCTTGAAGCAGCCAGTCTTCTCTTCCCACCATATGTGTTCTGAGATTGAACTCAGTTCATAAGGCATGGGAGTAAGCACCTGTACTTCCTGTTCTTGCTGGTTCTCGGGTTATTCGTTGTCTTGAAGAGGATGGCCCTTACAAAGAATCCCTGCAGCATTTATCTAAAATTGGGGTAAAGACAGCATATGATGAAGCACCCGAATCAAAAATTGAAACTAGGAACCTGTTCTGGGGAAGAAACTATTGTTTTGTGTAAAAGAAAATCTTGGTAGGCCTGTCAGATCTGGGAACGTGATTTGTCAAGGGAGCAAGAGTTAAAGTGATCTAAGCATTTTGAATCAAGAGCAGGGAAAGCCATGGCTTCTAAGTTTATCTCTTAATTTGTAAGACATCTTAAGGATTTTGAATAACCAGCTTAGTGAAATACTACGTTAGCATGCCAAAGTCTAAAAATTATATACTGTTGCATATATGCACGGGGGAATTTTGAGAAGTGCAAGGGGATTTGTGTCTTTCCTATCAATATGATAATCTAAAGTAGTGTTAACCCTAGGAGTGTAACTTAAAGATAAAAGGTTATTGCTATAATATGTCTATGACACTTTGCATGTGTGTATTAGATGATGGTGTTTTTGAATAAAAGACTTTTTTTCCCCTTTGGCAATGATGACTTTTTAAAAGGCCAATACCTTGCATCAAATATTTATTATTCTTCAATTACAGATAATGGTATTTATGCATTCTTTTAAGAGATTCATAACATGTTCGGAAGCAAAAATGTCAAGGCAGTTTCTGCCTTCTGATAATGCACTCCTCATTTGTCTCTAAGTCCTTTATTTTTCCAGTCTCAATGTTCATGTGTATAATTAAATGCATGTGCAAGAAGATATCTATAAATGTGTTCCTATTGCTTCAGTATAAAATGATACCAAAGCTATAAAGCTTTGTTCCCATTGCAGTATTATTGAAGAGTGAGGTTCTGGGTATGTGTTTGAATTATGAGAGCTTTGACATACTCAGTAGATTGGCTCACTGATATTCTTGTTGAGTAGCTTATTAGGAGGTAAGCGCTGCTTGAAGTAGGGGCTTGCTGAGAGTGTCATCTTGTTCATGTATCTTGTCTATAGCTCTTCTGTATGCCTCCGACCATAGGTTCTGACACCTAGTGACCATGGAATGAAACCTTTGAAACTGTCAGCCAGAATAAATCTTATCTTTCTTTAGTTGATTTTCATAGGTATTTTAACACATTGATGGAAAGATGTAATATTTTATAACCTCCATATTTTCACCTACTATAATATGAATATCTACCATGAAATGTTTAGATGTTATTTTAATGGCTACTTCATTGTTCATCAAACTCATTATCCATATCTTTATTAGTTATAATATTATTGAATATTTATATTCTTTTTGTTTTCTCCATTTTAACCAATATAATGAGATGAGTTATCTTTTCAGTTGTGTCTTTGTTAATTCACACACAACATTTTCTATTGCACATTTATCAATTTTGCATTGCCACATCAAAGTGCTTATGTCTCTTTCAAGCTTTTGTTTCTTACTGGCAAATTGTTCTCCAGAAAGTTGTACTAAAAAATTGTGCAAACACATAAATTTAAGCATATTCTTTGAGAACCCTTTGCTGAAGTGACCATGGAGAATATTAACCCCACATCAAAGAAGTTACCTTTAACGAAATACACCACATCTTTGTGACTTGCCATCACTAAACCTTCAGATAGCTAAGCCTCTATCAAACACCACTGAACATTTACTTGAAATCTGAGGGAACCGGAATAACACTAAACGAGCCTTGATTTTTAGCATCAAGAATGGGCTATGCGCATGTGTAAAATCTACAAACTTTATGTATAGATGGCCAGTTGTTCTCAGAGATTGTATAAATAATCTTTAGAAGCTGATAAGAACTCAGCTTATTTAAGTGGAGGTCTCTGTCCCAGCCATAGCTATGATGGAGGAGGGTCATCTGTCTATGTGTTACTTTTATTGGTTAATAAAGAAACTGCCTGCCGGGCGGTGGTGGCGCACACCTTTAATCCCAGCACTCGGGAGGCAGAGGCAGGCGGATCTCTGTGAGTTCGAGACCAGCCTGGTCTACAAGAGCTAGTTCCAGGACAGGCTCTAAAGCTGCAGAGAAACCCTGTCTCGAACCCCCCCCCCAAAAAAAAAAATAAAAAAAGAAACTGCCTTGGCCCTTTAATAGGACAGAAAATTAGGTAGGCAGAGTAGACGGAACAGAATTGTGGGAGAAAGAAAGCAGAGTCAGGCAGACACCTCAGGCAGATGCCATAGCTGTCCTCTCCGAGATGGATGCAGGTTAAGAGTCTTCCTGGTAAGCCACCACCTCGTGGTGCTACACAGATTATTAAAAATGGATTAGTCAAGATGTGAGAACTAGCCAATAAGAGGCTGAAACTAATGGGCCAGGCAGTGTTTAAAAGAATACAGTTTCTCTGTAATTATTTTGGGTAAAGCTAGCCGGGTGGCGGGATGCAGCCCGCAGCTCTCCTCACTACATAGCTACACTGGAGCCAACTGTATTTTAAATTGCCACTGTATCAAGTGGGTAGACAGGACTTTCAGTTGTTCCTATTGCTTCTTCCTTTGCAGAACTGCTCAGTAAGTGCATTAGGAATGCCCAGACCTCAGACCAGGGAGCCAGGCAGGGTTCTGTGTAAATAAGACTATTTTTTTCCCGATCATTCCATAGAAGTGAGTTATCAACACTACATTTCTTTATTATTTAACCTGTGGTGAGTGGTACTAAAATGCTGAAATAGTTAAGGCACGCTTTTATTTCATGCCTTTCGTCTCCTTAATGATCGGATTGGTAAGGACTAATGATGACTAGAATTGTTCATTCCATTTCTTTAATAAGAAAATGGTTGTAGCTTAAAATGCAAATGGCTGAAAATTGCTAAATGGCCTTAATGGTAAATATAATGCAGATTTAAAATGTGACACAAAGCATATTTTATTCCAAACTTTATTTTATGATAAAAGAAAATTACTATTAGGAAGTTTAATAAGTCTTTTAGCTGCACACTTTAAAACTGCTAGTCAGGAGCTAAATTTGTAAAAATAAATGCATAATTTCCTTATAAAATGTTAATACCAGCGGAGAAGCAGGTCACAGAAAGAGGCCAACAATGCTGGAAAACCTGTTGTAGGATTTCAGGTCTGGTCATGGTTAAGATCAGAAAGTACTCATGATGCAAATTGGTAATTTCGAAAGACATTTTGATGAACTAGTTATTGGTGTTAAGTATGTGAGAATAGCCATGTATCACGAATAAAAGCATTCCTTTTCTGTAAATTAGGTTAGGATCCAGGATATGTTCTTTTTTCTTTTTTTCCATTTTTGGTGAATGGTTTCTCAAAATGCACAGATGATTTATTTTATTAATGTGTTGTCCGTGAGAATCAAGTTAAAACATAATTCCAGTTTATGAGAGAAGACGAAGACTGGGAACCACAAGTAAACCATAACAGGAATTACTATTAATAGAGTATGTGTGTTCTCTGCTGGATTGGACTGAAGGGTTAGGTAAAATCGTCATTAAAGCTTGGGATCACAAAGGTCCACTCTAGTGGGAACTGTCCAGATTGGAAATGGGATTTCTTGTGTAGTTGAAGCGTGATTTTCTGGAATGGTTTGAACTCCAGTTTGTAGATTAATTGAGATAGGTAGACCAGTAGTCATTGAGCTTTTAGAATGCCATTAGTACAAGTTATTAAGTGTCAGAAGAGACTACAGAAGATTAATTCTCCATTTCTGGGAGAGAGAGCCATGTGTAGTGTAAGAACCCTTGTAAAAGTCAGCTTTGTAACATGACACCTACTATATTGCAGTTAAAATTATATCCTGGGAGAAATTGATGTATGGTAAATTTTGATTCTAATTTTAAGTGTGACAAAATGATATCTTTACATATTTTTGTGATTTATGTATTTATTAAAATTTTTTCTTTTTATGAGAACACAGGGTGTCTTTTTGGATAGCTGCTTGCATTAATTTCGGTGCTCAGTGTCAACATCCAACTGTTGTAATTAGTGACTGTGTGACCTTTGTAAGTGTCAAAAAGTCAGTGTTAGTGCTTTGAAGGTAGGACTGCCTCATTTGCATTGCCATGATCAAAATGAATGATTAGTTACTTAGTCAAAGTGACTTCATGCTTGCTTTTACTTAGCTTTAGAACACGGTGTTCAGTGTAAACTGGGGTCAGTAGTCTTAATGGTCTGACAGTGTAGTGAATAATATTGCATTGCATCAACTATATATTAGAATCAGCTTGAGAAAAGTTGGTCAATAGGGTCGGCAAGACGGCTCAGTGGGTTTGAAACCTGAGTTCGGTTCCTCAGTCCCGTATATTGGAAGGGGAATATTGACTCCCTCAAGTGCTTTTTGACTTCAGCCATGTGTCCTGGCATACAAGTGCCATATGTGCCTACACACACACACACACACACACACACACACACACACACACACACACACATATGCAGGCACTTTTAAAAAAGTGTAGAAAGAAGTAAAAGTTGATCATTAACCCTCATACTCACTTGGCAGAGTATTCTTACTCTATGTTTTGATGTTCTCAGTATTAGTTACTGGCAAAAGGCATATGACTTGAATAAACAAAAATATTGGTCTTTGAAGTGCAAAGTTCATCCACTTCCTGTAGTTTATACTCCCCTCCACTAATATTCTTGTTGAGGGAGAAAGAAGAAGAAGAAATTACTTTCCATGCATATTAGATCAAAAAAATTGGCTTGTTTTTCAACAGCTTGAAGTTTGGTAGTACGGCAGAAATTTAAGAGGGAGATTTGAACTAGAGTCACGCTCTGCCTGGTCTACCATATGACCTTCAGTCACTATCGACCCCTTAGTTTTTTATTTGCAAAACAGGGTTGATTCCAAGTTGTAGAGATGAATCAATTTGTATGTCCAGTTTGTGCAATGTTAGTAAGGAATGGGTTCTCGCAATATTATTATTTTTTGTAAGGTAGTTTTTGGCTTGTCTATTTTCTTAGCACTGTTATTTGTAATGTTGTTTCAGGTTCCTATATGGTTGTGGACTCCTCAAATCATGATCCTGGAGAAAAAGCCCGACTTCAGCTGCCTACCATGAAGGAGAATGACACTCACTGCATTGACTTCAGTTACCTGTTATACAGCCAAAAAGGGTTGAACCCTGGCACTTTGAACATCCTGGTTCGGGTGAATAAAGGACCACTTGCTAATCCAATTTGGAATGTGACTGGATTCACTGGTCGAGACTGGCTTCGGGCTGAGCTGGCAGTGAGCACCTTTTGGCCCAATGAATACCAGGTAATCCTGTGAGATTTTCTGCTGTGTGCTTTCTTCTTTCGGGTCTCCCTGTATATGGGAAATACAGATATAAATACCAGTCCTGCAATAGTAGGGCTCCTCCCCCTTGTTTCCTAGCTTCTCATTCTTGAGGAGGAGTTTGGATACATTGGCACAGAACCTTCTAACTAGAGACAGTATTTTAACGCATAGAAAAGCAGCCGTTCAGCCCATAACTCCTTGTCTGCTTGACAAAGGGCACCTTACTTCTCATTCGGATACACATTTCTATGTCTCTGTGCAGGAAGCAATAGTTTTTTGTTTTTCCATTAGACTGTAATATTCTGACTAGATTGGCTTCCTGATTTCTTGAAAATAACACGTGGGAGATAAACAGAAGATAGAATTGTGTAAAATGTGTTATCTTGAGTTGGCAACAGGTTTACTATTTTTCTTAACCAAATGCAATATTTAAAACAAGCAAACAAGAAGGACAGACTGTCAATAAAAATCTTTGGATGATTTTTCTTGGAATACTTCTCTGATTATCAGGAAAAGATACAGTGAATGCTGTCAATTCCCACTTTAGGGTTCTGTGGCTGAGTTTATATGGTTTAACATTGAAGTTTGAGTACCAGCTTGAAGACTCCTTGAGTTACACAGGCTGTAAGGCTTAGGGCCTAGAAATGCATGGTCTTTTGTAAGAATGCAGAGCTTGTATTAGACTTGACGTCTAACCCTTTTAGAAGACTCACCTCTTTTTGGATTATCATAGAGCCAATGAAAGGTCATTTTACATGAGCATCTTCCATAACTGCCAGTAGCAAATATATCAAACAACATTTCACTCACATATTTCGAAAGTGAATCCTTTACTTATGGTTTGTGGTTGTTACTCATTAACAAAACAAAAAAAAAAACCAAAATAAATAGTGCATCATATTTTTTGTATTGATTTTTCGAGTTTTACCACTGCCCGGGTATGGTAAAAATTAAGGTTCTCATTTTCAGGTTATGTGTCTGGGGAAAATTCAGTGCATTTCCTTAGGCACTAGGGGCTTCCATTATTCCTGAACAGAAAAATGTTCCTCTTTACTATGATAGGAAAGACTTGTTATTTTTTGTTGTTTGTTTGTTTTGTTTTATTTTTAAAGGACCTACAACATCCTACAGATTGCATATGTAAGTGGGTGGGTTGTGTACATGTGTGTGCACATATGTGTGCTTGCATGTGCATGTGTGTCAAGCTACTGTTAGAGCAGTGTCGGTGAGCCAGTAGACTTGTCTGTGACTTGAGTGCGTTGGTGACTGTCATCACTATATCTTCTTCTTATGTACTATAGTATACCGATTTCATGGGTATCCGTCACGGAGCTCAGTGTAGCACTAGGAAGATGGCGAGGTCTGATGCAGTCAAAGGAAAATGCCAGCAGATCTAGCCATCATAGCCCACACTGAATCCCCAGACAAGAAGTACATCTAACAGAAGTGTACAGATGTGAGCTCCCGAGTCAAGCTGTGTAGCTATTTGCTATTTTTTTTTTTTTACCCATGTAAGTCGTTCCTCAAGGGATAAGCGTGCTATTTTTTCTTCCTTTGGATAAACACTACTGACAACATATCAATGGAATGTTTCTCCCTATTACTAAGAATTGATATTAAAGGCTTTGTTTTCTTTTTTTTTTAAAGAAACACTTGACTCATGGATGGTAATAGAACTACCCCCCCCCCTTTTTTTTTTCCTTCTGTGTAGCACTGCTGTCCTGGAATTCACTCTGTAGATCAGGCTGGCCTCAAACTTACAGAGATCCCCCTGCCTCTGCCTTCCAAGTGCTTGTATTGAAGGTGTGTGCTGCCACACCTGGTTCCCTGTGGTAGATTTAAACCAGCTATACAAAAGTACCGAGTGTGAGTTTCAGTCTGCCTGTGAGATATTCTTAGAGATGTCACCAGAGGAAAAAAAAATAACTAAATATGCAGAGGAATGGGCAAAGTCTCATTGTAATTTTTTTAAGGACTTATTTTGCCTCCATCATTCTTCCTTACCCTCTGAAAATCAAGTAATAAGAGAAAAATAACAGGAGTTTTTAGTTATGTGCCCAATCCTCAAGAAAGTATTTGATTGGTCTTTTAAACATTTTGGTCATGTAGATAACTAGTTGTACCCATGCAATATTTTGATAGGTGACTTAGCTCTTCATAGTCTCTGTTTCAGGAGACACCATTTGCTGTAAGTACCGGTTATAAGAGGCCAGTTGTGAGATTTCTCTCGGAGAAATTTGGATGACAGATTTGGTTCTTCTGTAGGAAATAGACAGCCTCATTGTGATGTGGAGGCACTTGCTAGTATCCAGCTCTTGTCTTAAACATGTTATTCTCTCAGGCCAAGCCTACTCAAGTTGAGCTTCATAGCTCCTTCAGGTTATTCTAGCATTCAGGAACCTAGTCTCTGAGGATTATCTTCTAAATTCAAGGTCAGCCTGGGCTATAGTTTGAATCTTAGGAAAAGGAAGGAAGGAAGGAAGGAAGAAAGAAAGGAAGGAAGAAAGAAAAGAAGGAAGGAAGGAAGGAAGGAAAAAAGGAAACCATAGAAAATATCCAAGTCTTTTCAAGCAATTACTTAAGATTTCAGAACCTTGTTTCCTATTGAAAAACATGAAAATATTTTTAGAAAAACGTAAAAAAGAAAACCTTTTCTCTAGAGAAAAGTACTAATAACATATAATTGCCTAAATCATCAGATTATTTAGCTGAGACTGCCCAAATGCATCAATTGTTTTTAAAAGGAAATTTGACTTGCAGGGAAAAATTATCTTCAGGTTGTGGGCAAATTGTATCATCGAAGTGACCCATTGGATTGCGTTGTTTGGTATTTTATTCTTTAATCTTATCTTAAGCAGAGCTTATATAGAACTCTGTTTGTTCTGCCCTTCCTTCCTCTCCATGGCTGGTCCATCTTGTGAATGGATATGAATACTGGCTACAAATGCCATGACAGATTGTGTTTGCTTTCTAGCCACGTTAAGCAAAAGAATGCCATGAATACACACTTCCCATTGTTGAGAAGAAGAAGCAGGTGTAAATTTTATTTTTGGCAATCATCACAGTAGCATAGTACTGTGTGAGGAACTGGTATGCATCTGTCTTCAGGACAATAATTATCTTCAGCCTAGGACACAGGTAGAAATGGTCACATGAGATTTGTCTTATGTGTCATGGTAGAAAGTTGCTGTGATACAGTCTAGGCTTTAAGGCAGTGCTGCAGATTCTTAAGGTCATTGCTAACTAAATAACAAACAAATAAACCTCACATAAAGTCCTTTGGAAATATAATCTCTGGTTACATTACATTATACATAAGGATCTGCACATCTCTAAGAGAGTAATATTCTTTACTCCTGAAATCCGACCTGTTTTGTACATGAATGGAGTTCCGCTTTGGTATTAAGCCCATTATTTTCCTATTGACCAGTGAGATTGTTACTAAATGAGGCAGACAGATGATGTACATAACTTGCAAAACTGTTAGCGGAGACCTAATCTGTTGCTTTCCATTAACTGGGTGCACATCATTAATCTCCAAAATGATGCGAGATGTTCACTACAGGGCTCTGGACGGGAATTGAAATGCACCAACCTAGCAGGCGCTTTCCCCCTCATTCCAGGAGAAACAGAGACCCTGCGCAATGCGTTCCTTCACCTTGTCTTTCTGTTTGTTCGGAAAGAATGTAAGAACACATGTATGAGGTTCTGGCTTTGCCTGACTTTTAGAGTTGTGTTCACATGTGCTGTGCCGATATTTTGGCAATGGAGAGACTGCTCCACTCCAAATACCGGAGATCCAGCTGGTTTGGGATCTAAAAGGACTGTGACTTAAGTCAAGTGAGAGTGTACCTGAGGAAATGGTCTTTAAAGGACGGTTCTGGAGACAGGGTGGCCTGTGTAAGACAAACCTGTAACACTGCCCTTCAGAGGTTCAGGGGTGTAAAACCTCTGCAGTCCCTCTCAGAACTCCCAATTTCCTCATCTGTCCACGAAGGTCCCACCTTAGATCTCTCTCTCTCTCTCTCTCTCTCTCTCTCTCTCTCTCTCTCTCTCTCTCTCTCTCTCTCTCTCTCTCTCTCTCTGTGTGTGTGTGTGTGTGTGTGTGTGTTTCCAAACATTGTGACTCTGCCTCATTATTCTCATTATTGTGAATACTGAGATGTATTTAGATACTGTCTTCGTCTATTTGTTAGTCATTATCAGCTCATTCCATAATAGCTTCTCATTATTCTCATTTTATTTGCATTCCTCATTCATTTTGTAGGTAAGGGTAGGTTATGGTAATGCTCTGGGCAGTGAGTTAGAAGAAGTTATTAGGCTGTATCAGGCAATTTCCTAGTGTGGGAGGGGGTGGGGGGAGGAAGGTTATTACTGGTGTCTTTGTCCGAGGAAAAAATGATAGACTAACATAACAAGGCAGCAGAAAGTATGCAAGGGCCCTCGGTCCTATTCCCAGGCAAAGTAATAATAACGATGTACTATAATAGCAATAACTATTGTTTAACTGCATGTAGCTGAATATTCTGCTTCCTAATGTACCATGTCATTTTTCTCCGGTTGTTCATATTTATGGTTTATGGCTAGCACAGGAAGGCATATCAGAACTGATGGTATGCTTGTATACCTACGATTGGAGCAAGTCATTCTCCCAGTGTCCTCATTTGGCGAAGATTAACATACAACGCTTAGCAAAGTCAATCGGCTGCCTGACAATATACCGACTCATTAAGCAGGCGGAAGGAAAAGAAGGGGAGGGGATGACATGTCCCATGTGTAGAGTGCTGTCCTGGACCTGCTCATGTGCACACACCATGGTTATTTTACCATTACAAAAATGCAAAGTAAATGTATCTTACCGTCCTAGGCGGACCAGGTTTCTGACGGTCAGAATTATTGCACTATGTCCTCGTTAGCTATTTAGTGTGGCTGCTAAAAGTTGGGACTTTACCCCTCCTAGGAAACTACTGAATTTAACCACTTACATAGGCTTCTCTCTCTTAGTAATGGCAACTGTAATGGCTCAACATGGTCACTGTGTCTCATTTTTATACGGACAACCGTTTTCTTATCGGTATGCTAGATTATTATCAAAGTAGATGCTTGCCCGGTGTCTTTTCACATCCATAGTTCCCTTTGTTGCATGTGAAGTAGTCCAAATGGGGTTGGAAAGGCTCCCATGTTATTATAGTCATTGTTTTTCCAAAACTTCAGAGTGTGACTTCTCCCTGCTTCCCCAGGCAATTTGCTTTTATTACAGAATGTCTCCTCTTCTTTGATGTGAGACGCTGTATTGATTCGCTGATGAATGTGTGCTCATGTAAACAAACGCAGACAAATGAACAGGAGCTCCGCATTTAACCACGAGATAATTGTATGCATACAGCATGACCCTCTGCTCAGCCATACCTGCTTCTCTTTGGAGCTTCAGGAGTTGTCGTGACACCCTGGGCTACAACAGGGAGACACTGATTGTTTTGAGGTTTCTCGCCACGAGATTAATTCAGTTCTTCTTAAGTAACTGACTGAGAAATGATGACCATTCAGGAGAGCCAGGCATTGTGCAATATATGACTCTTCCCTTGCCTCTTGGGTTTGCCTCACGGGAAAAGAGGCGCTTCTTGGAGCACCGAAGAATGTCTCATCCCTGCTTTCTCAGATGCTTTCACTTTGAGTCTGGCTAGCTGGATCCTAGACAACTCATTGTGTTTTGTTTTGTTTATGTCTTTGTTAATTATTTAGCTTTCATCGCTTTGAGACAGTCTTTGCGCAGCAATATAAGATAATGTGGGCAGATACAAAAACACGAGAGTCATTTCCTTCTCATCAGCTTACTGATGTTTCTGACTCTGCTCTGTCTTTATTAATCCAGTTCTATATTATACACGAAAAAAATGTGCATCAGCTTCAAATTAATTCCCCTTCCAGCTGTTGCCTGTGCTAACACTCGATAGTTAACTAGAATGAGTCTGTGCCTTTCGATTTCCAGCACAAAGAAATTGAAGTCTGCTTTGCGTGTTGTTATTCTCAAAGACCAATTTTTCTTATTTTCATCTGCATCTAGTATATGAAGAAAATTCTGGTTTTGCGAAGGAAAGGCAAAAGTAAATGTTGTTATGCTTTTGTCTAAAGCTAAACTTTTGTGGAGTGTATATTTCTGTTTCATTCCATAGATTATCCTAGAAAGCTGAAAAGATATAATTATTTATTTTACATATTCATTAAAGAGTGTAGGAAGAAAAATGGACATATAGAAGCTTGTATCTATTTTTTTCAGATAAAAAATATAGATTGTCACAAATGCCTAACACAAAAATATTAGACTATGAACACAAAGTTTAAGGATTGTAGATTTAAATATCTACTCATATAACTTAGTGGACAATTTACAGATATGTTTGGTTGTTTTCATTTTCAGAAGACATTCTTATTGTCATTATAAGGCAGGCCCAATACTGTTTAAATCTAATGTTTTAGAGGTTAAAGTAGGAGGATTATTAGTTAAGAAAGCAGCCCGTGTTACATAGGGAGACCTATAGCAGAACTGACCAGCCAGTCAACCAAAATACCAGCTAACAAGATAACTCACTAACCAACTAAACCCCAAACAAACAAACTACCAGCTAGCTAGCTAATTCACCCACTAACCCTTGCAAATAAGCAGACAGACAGAAAGCAGCTATGTGAGCAGCTAACACACCAACCAACAAACTCATACCAACCAACTGCCAACTAACCAGCTAACTCATGAGCTAACTATCCAACTAGGCAGCTATGTCACCAGCCAGCTACTTACTAAACAGTTAATTGCCAACCAACTACCAAATAACCAGCTAACTGACCAGCCAACCAACCAACCAACCAACCAACCAACCAACCAACCAACCAACCAATTAACCAACCAACATGTTGCCTGTTAACCAGCTAACTCAGCTTTCAGCAAGCTAACCAACTAACCATCTGGCAAAGAAACAAGCCTAGAAAGTGGCCAACTAACCAACCACTTAATCCCTTAACCAACCAACCAAATAACTGAACTGATTAGACATCCCATGACCAATCAACCAACAACAAATAACAGTATATTCTGTTATAGAATAGCTTCTTTATGTCATTTCTGTTTTTAGTAATAATTAGTTCTGATTTGTTTTATTTCAATTCTCTGAAGACAGAAAGGTTCTTAATATTTTAGGGCTTAAAATATTTTTCTCAACAATTTTCATTTTATATCTAAACTAGTTCTAGAACCCTAGGTTTATACCAAGAGTGATTTAGTAAGATAAAATTTGTGGCATATAAATAGCAAAGGAAAGTTCAAACCCTGGTATCTATTTCACGGAATATGTTTATCATAAAAGGTTTATTTATTTATTTATTTTTAATTGCTATGTGTGCTTATATGAATTTGTGTGCAACACCTGCATTCAAATGTCTGCAGAGGCCAGAAGAGGACATGAAATCCCTTGGAACTGGAGTTATAGGTGGCTGTGAGCTGTCTGATGTGATGTTTGGAGCTGAACCCAACTCCTCTTTAAGAAAAATGACCACTTTTCTTTGGCATCTTTTAGTATTAGACTCTGCAATATGGAAAAATACCCAATCCCTCCTTCCTTCCTTGCCTCCCCCCCACCCCGGGCTCTCAGCAACGACTCACTCTGTATCTCTGGCTGCCATGAAACTCATGGAGATCTAGCTGACTGCTTCCAAAGTCCTGCTATTAAAACATGCACCACCACCATGCCTGGACTGGCTAGCCTATAGACATGTTTCATAGGGTTTGAGGTGTAGTATTTAGCTAAGCAGATAAATAAGGTAGAGTTGAAAAGTTTTGGCATTTTTCTTCTACCACTTGAGGGAAGTGGAGGTAACAGGGCTATAGCATAGCTTGAAAGTGACTCTAGGGCCAACTAACTCTCTCTTTCTGAAAAGCTGTTATGATTTCTTTATCTGCCATTTACTCAACTAATTACTTAATTTTATACCATATATAGTGACTGTCCTTCTTTCACAGGCCCTGTTGTCCAAATAAGTTTCAAGACACCATTTTTCTTGAATTGCTTTCTATGGTTGAATGGGGGTAGAACTCAAGTACATAGAAATTAATAAATAAGAAAGTGGTCTGAATGCTGGGGGATGTGACTGATAATTAACATAGCAGAATGTGATAGGAAGTGTACTGAAGTAAGGAATGGAGGAGGTGATTTTCACTAGAATCTGGAAATCAAAAGGAGCCAGGTATGCAGGACGAGGGGCTCGGATTAGTTCCTAAAAGCCCCAGCTTGTTATAGACCATTGTCCATGGACTGTGGCCAAACAGAAACAAGCATGGTGCTCACAGGTTTTTCTTTCCAGGATCTGATGAGCAGGTTCCAGGTACATAGAGTTTTGCAAGCCAAGAGGCTATGCCTCTAGAGTTTTTGTGGAGGGACTCTGCTTGATGGAATCTCTATGCATGCTCTACATCTGCTTTCATCCTTAGCCTTTAAAGTCATCCCGACACTCACAGCTTTGACCATGGGCCATCCCAGTAATGGTAACCATTTCCAGTCACCTTAAACTCAGTTATCTATCAGCTGCTTTTCTTGGATGCTAACTTGCTGGTGTGGAACTTCTCAGATTAGCATTGAACTTCCTTTAAACTAAAATTTTACTTTCCTAGCTCCAATTTGTTACTTTTATTTTTATTTATTTTATTATATTTTTGTTTGACACAGAGTCTTTCTATATGCTTTTTCCTGGAACTCACTGTGTGTACCAGGCCTTGAACTCAGAAGTCTGCCTGCCTCTTCCTTCCAAGTTGATTGCTTTTATTTTTTAGTTTTCTTTATTTGATTTACAGATACTCCCTGCTTTGTTCAAGCTACTTTCATTGTTGTTTTTGGGACAATGTGGGTGTGAGTTTTGGGTTGCTCTATACCTGTTATGCTTACCTTCTGATATGCCTTAATATTTTAAATAATTTTTGTTAATTTGTTCTTTGACAATTTCATCCATGCATATAATACATTTTGATCACGCTCATCCTGTTCTCTCTTATCTCGCTCTCAATCCTTCCCACCCACACCCCCACCCTTTTCCAGTACACATATCTTTTCTTTCATTTTATGACCCATAGAGTTTCACTAGGACAGTTCGTGTGACTATGGTTATGGAAGTATCTATTGGATCCTGGTGGGCTTAGCAGTAGGGACATAGCTGAAGACAATGAAGGCCCCTTCTCCAGAGGCCACTAACTAGTTCAGCAAGGAGAGGTAAAACCTTGTCAGTTCCCTCATCTATAGATCTCTGATTGACCCTTGATAGATCCAGTCTTGTGCAGGCAGCTGCAGCTGCCACAAGGCAGAAATGCAATAGCTTTGCCATACTTGGGAGATAACACTTAGCAGCCACTCTCCAGAGTCTTCAGTCTCTCATGTAATTTTCACTGCCATATCCACAGTGTTCCCAAAGTCTTAAAGGGAGGGCTGCAAATGTCTTGTTTAGTACCCGTTCATCACTCACTCTCAGCCCCTTGAGCAGCTGTGAATCTCTGCATTCACCGTTGTTCCTCGCAAAGAGACGCTTTTCTGATGAAGGCTCATAGTAGCAATTGAGCATACACATAAATCTTTAGAAGGCACCTTGGCACCGTGCCATTATAGAAGTTACCCTAAGGGCCCAAGACCTCCTCAACCATGAGGTTTTCTCTGGGTTTATTGTACCAGACAGGAATTCCCATTTGTAGATTGGGTCTCAAATCCAAACAACTCACTTGTTCCAAAAGATTCAGGCCACTGCTGCAGCTTGGGCCCATCTTGCATGGCAGTTGGTATTGTAGGTTAGTAAAGTTCATAACTGGATGTGGCCAAAGATGCACATCTCTCCCAGAAGCCAGCACAGCACCTTCCCAAATTCACTTGTTTCCTTCCCTCTCTCTTCTCAAATTTTTGGCCCAATTTTCATCCATTCAATGAAATTGCAAGAAAAGGGTCTTCGTGTATGATAAAGACAATTTAATATATGGTGACTTAGGCTTTATTTATTTATTTACTTCTTTATTTTTGAGACAAGGTTTCTCTGTAGCTTTGGTACCTGTCCTGGAACTTGCTTTTGTAGACCAGGCTGGTCTAGAACTCACAGAGATCTGCCTGCCTCTGCCTCCCGAATGCTGGGATTAAAGGCATGCACCACCACCGCCCGGCCGTGACTTGGGTTTTAGAATGTAATATGTGTTCACATGCCATCATGCCTGTGTATTATGTGTGTGGGCATGCATGTGCATGTGTGTGTATTTGGAATTTGATCTCTTTTACTGTCATTCTCCACTTTAGTTTTTGGAGTCACAGAACCCAGAACTCACAGGCTAGCCAGTCCCACCACCCAGCAATCTCTTGGGATCTCCCCCTCCCAACCTGCGCTGGAATTTTTTGCTTCTGTGCCTAGCTTTTACATGATTATTAGGAATCCAAAATTAGGTTTAATGTTTGAACAGCAAGCACTTTACCTGTCGAGCCATCTCCCATACCGGTACAAATTGCGTTTAGTCTTCAACAGTGTTAGGAATTTGTTGGGGGAAAAATGTGGTTTTTATTTGAGGAATGAGAACTTAGAGAAGATGGTAACACACTTTAAGCCATAGTGCTAGCTGCCACTAAGCAAAACCACTCCCTTTCTCTCCCCTGTGAAATTCTAGTCTCTCTACTGATGTAAAACATTTAATGATAATGGTTTTCTAGTCTTGGTGTTCGAAGATTTGACCTTCTGTTTATATTTGCATGTTGGTACAAGAATCAGGATCCAACAGGTTTATACCCTTATAATTTCTCTGGAAAATTATTTTTAATTGTTATTTGTTAATACCACCTGTGGATATTCTACCAAAGAATTGTGTAAATGAATATAGCCATGAAGTTTGAGGAACTGAATTTCCTTGCATTGCCTTAAGCGTGCATCAGGATGCAATCTCCTTTTTCCTATTATCCTGGACTTAGGAGAAAACAAACAAGCAAAAAGTATGGAGAGAAGCCAGAGTGACCACCCTGTGTGATGTGGCTCAGGGGGAGGGCCTTTGAAATGAGGACTGGTGGTTCATGCTGATTAGACCTGGCGCTGTTGGTAACAGGTTTCCAAATCCAGGTCTGGAGACACTTTGCTGTTGAGTCTGACTTGTGGCTTATCATCAGGACACTGGGAGGACAATGATAGTCTTTAGAAGTCCTCTTAAGGATTGAGTTCAGCAGATCAAAGCGGTCTGCCCGACCCCGGCAGGCACTGTTCATGCCCACACTGCTATTAAAACGTGTACTTAGGAACTGCTTTTCTAGAAAGCACTGACTCCTCATTTAGGCTCACGAGGTAAATAAAGCAAGATGAAAAAACCTGGTGTCTCTGCTTTGGCTTTCTATCTCCTTGACTTTGGGCCAGTCATCTTTAACTGTGCTTGTCGGGTGTGTTAATCTCCAGGGGTTCCTCTAGCAAACCCTGGAGAACTAAGCTGTCTATCTCCCTCAGAGTCTAAAAGTGTATGTGGGCTTTCACTGTGACTCTCACCCCACTGTTAAAAGTAGAACCTTGAAGTCATGATAGTCAACATTTTTGGATGCTGGACTGGTTGTGTGTGTGTCTATGTGTGTGTGTAGGTTGGGTCCAGGCATACTTCTGTTATCTTCAACAGGATAATGATTGATTTGTTAGGAAGATAATTGGCCCCTATCAGACAAACTTTTTGTATCCCCAAGTGGTCTATTTAAGGAGTCTTCCTTTGTCACTGGAAGTGCTAAATTTGGTTCATTTGAGCTTATTCTTTCTGCTGGGATCGCCAGGGAACCGTCCCTTATTACAAAAGATGAAGGCTACCCAGATGATGCTCTTCTCTTCCATCTGTCCGTTAAGTCCTTAATCTCCTACACCTGGGCAGCTTCTAATCTTTTATTTGCTTTGTGTACCAGTGGCTCCAAGAGGGACAATTCGGTGTCGCATATGCCAAGCAAGTTCCCCTGTGTCATAAAAGGGCATGCTGCTTCCCCAGCCAGCCGGGGAAATGAAGTGGGTTCTGTTCACAAATGGACCTGCTGGATTTAATGCATCCCAGTTAGCAAGTGGCATTCACTTGCTCTAACACCAGGAGTGCCCTGTTGATTGGCAGCAGGAAGCGCCTTGTTCATGTGGAGCGTTCCTTTTTGCCGGGGCACTAGCCTCTGTGAATCATCGGCGCACGGCCTTTATGATGCAGTAAAAGTCCCACCTGCTTTTCTCATTGCCATTTGTGGCTCAGTTTGGAGCCATTTGAGTTACTTAGCCATGGCCCTGAGCTGTAAGGGACAGCAATTTCAAATGAGTTTGTGTTTTGAATCTGCCTTGGTCAAGGTTCCTTTCTGGGAAGAATAGCAAGCAGAGGGTAGTGAAGGCGATGGTGACCGCTGCTGCTCAGCCATCGCTGGGCTAAGTTAATTTCAGTGCACTCGGGTGCCAGGATACTTACAAGTGGGGAACTGATCGCATTTTGAAAATGGTAAGTTTTGTATAATATGATTATTTACGGAATTTGAAAAGGAGATGCTAAAAAAAATACTAATATATTATATTATTTAATGTGGGGTTGGGGGAATGTCTGGAAAATACTAAATAGAGTGACATTTGGGCTTTCAAAAGCTACCTAGCCACACAAAAGTTCATTAATTGCTGATTATGATGATGAGTTCTCTGCTCGTGTGGGCCGCTGAGAAGCTATTACAACCTTTGATGTAACCCTTGCTGAAAGGGGTCTCCATCCTTCTACAGAGCAGCTGCTACCATACTTCAGTGTGCCTGGTTCCTTGCACAGTTGCACTGTAGGGCCTTGATTTGGTCTCTTAATTCCCATCATTACCAAGTCCTCCTTTGCCTTAGGTTTGATTTGGGAGGATCATTTATACAACCTGGACCTAAAGGCAGTCAGACCCCTCCTTGGAAAGGATCTTTCCCACAGACGTGGGTCTGGGGTCACTAGGATGTGGAGAGGTAATGCCTTTCTCATGTACTTTAATTAGATTTTTTAGGAACACCTAGCAGGTATTGAGTTAGTGGAGGAATGAGAAAGGTTCTCTTCAAAATGAACTTTAGGCCATAGGGATGGCCTAGTGGTCTTACAGTGGACCCAGGTTCAACTCCAAGCACTCATATGGCGGGTGTCTGTAATTGTAATCCTAAAGTATGTGGTGCCCTCTTTTGGCCCCTGAGTGCACTGCATGCATGTGGTGTTCAGACACATGCAGAACACACACACACACACACACACACACACACACACGTATGCATGCACACACACTCTTCTATAGCACAGCTGTGATTTATAACCTATTGACCTGTTTTCATACTGTGTGGACATTGGACATTTCCTAGGGTATAGCAACCCATCAGTTTTAAATGCCCCATGTTAGAGTATTACTTATTTAAATGAACTCAATTTTTCTCCTACAGCCTTTGCTCTTCTCTTCAGGTCTGCGGTATAAATACTGATGCCCACCTGTCTCTCTGCAATCGTGGAAAGGTTTCATCCACCCCTTCCCCCATTTGTGCACCATCTTTCAATGTATCTGTTCTTCTGTGCACATCCATGTGCAGGTGCTTCTCTCATCTTTTGAGACTGGAATATTCTTTCCCTCTGCACGAGTGAATGACAACATGTTGGTATAGTCATTGGCAATATTCTCTTTCAAAAAAACCTCACACTCTCACATTTATCTCAGCTCTTCCTCCCCTTCTATCTCACTGGTTTCTGAATTGTAAAATTTCCTTTGAAATGGGCTTTTATTCCCACCCTGTCCTGTGCTACACCACGTGTTTTTCACCTTAGGCCCCTGTAGGCTTCTGAGTAGTCGTATATCTTGCTTTTATACCCAGTTCATGTGATACTGACTCCACGTTAGCGTTGAGCTTTCCAAAGTAAGGTTTGCTTTTTTAAAGATCACTGTAGCTTTTGAACACATTTTATGCTCTCTCTAGTTTGAATCTTAACACATATCCCTGTTTTCCAAAATGTTATCTCCGTTAGAAAGTGAGTTGTTTTCTGATTCTCATTTTCTTTTGTTTTCTAATTCCAATGAACACGGCGTTCTGCTTTCTGGCTTGTCTACCTCAGAGCTTCCTGTCCTTCTGTTGACATTCACTCTACTTCCCTGGGTGCTTGCATTGAATGTGGGAACAAATTCTTGTATGTATTTGTTACCTGTAGTCACGACTCTAATATATAGTACATGCTAGATAATAGATACTGGTGGATTGATTAGTAGAAAGATGCTAATTTCATATTACAAAATTAGATTTGCAGTCTGCCTGTGAGTCCTTAGTTTTAATGTGGGAAGCAAGTGTTAAAAAGACACTGAACTTTATTATGTGATAAATGAAAGATGTGGATTTTATTCATGACAATGGACAGATCTTATATTTTTCTGATATGAAAGGTCTGATTCTCAATCTGCATGGAGGTCTCTATCTGCTTGAATTATAATCTTTAAGGCTAATCATAAATTGCTTATTCCTACTTTCAGTGACTAATTTGTTCTTTCCTATATTTGCTTTTTACTTTTTGAATCAGAATCTTTTGTTTTATTTATTTATGTGAATATTTGGCTGCCTGTGTATCTCTGTACCATGTGTGTGCCTGGTGTCCACAGAGCTCAGAAGAGGGTATGGGATGCCCTGGAACTGAAGTTACGGGTGGTTGTGAGCCACCATGTGGGTGCTGGGAATGGAACCTGGGTCTCCTGCAAAAACCAGTGCTCTTAACTACCGACCTATAGCTCTTCAGAACCAAGACATTTTTCTTTTTCTCTTCCACTCTTCCATTTTCTATAAATAAAGTAATAGAAATGTCAATGCTAACTGTCCATGCTGGGTATTTTTCTAGCTTTTGTTGGGGGAGGGAAAGGGGGTCTTTTAAAATCTCCTATGCTGATGAATTTGAAGATAAATCTAATACTATTTAATTTTTGTGTATTTGTGGTAGACATCTCTGTGCCATGGTCTGTGTGTTTTATACATGTGAGTGGTGCATACACATATGTGTCCCTGCCTGTGCACATGCATATGGAGGCCGGGTGATGATGTCAAATATCTTCTTTCTTATTGGTCCCTCCCTTTCCCCTGAGACATCATCTCTCCTAGAACCATAATTTTGCCTTTTACGCTAGGCGGTCTGCCCAGTCATTCATTTATCCATATAGGCACAGACCTGGTTTTCTGATGGATTCAACTCAGAACTTCATGATTTCAGACAAATCACTGTTCCTGCTATCAGTTCTGCTGGCTCTGGTAAATCCAATGTTGGTTGGCAATTCATACAAAGCAGGAAAGTTTGGTTTTATTTTTTAAGACAATTAAAAAAATTTTTTTTAAAAAGGAAATTAAAAATCAAACTTCTCTGCTAGTCAGCTTTAATTTGAATATTAGCTAGTCTGCACTGGAGTGGCTATGATTACTCAAATGATAGTTTCAAAAAGATAGTTCCTCAAAATTAAAAAAAAGCAAAGACAAACAACAAAAACTCACTGTGTGTTCAAATTTACATTTATGTCCCCTATGAGACTTTCACCAAAAGACTATGTTAGATGTCAAGAAAAGAAAAAAAAAAGCATTCTTTTCAGATCTTGATACAAACAAGTCCTTTATTGCATTTCTTTATAAGGGTGAAGTGGCTTTTTAGTTTTGCCATTTGTAGGGTTACATCTTTTAACTGGAAGGGCTTTCCTGACTTTTCTCTCTAACCTCTGATGTCAGAGACCCATTGACCACAGGGCCTGTGGGTATCACACACAGACAGAGACTGAATAAGCCAGGGATTGTCTTCTGTTCAACTGGCTGTTAGAAACCATAGCTGTTTTATGTATTTTACAACCAGTAACTTTTTTCTTCTCCACTTTCAACCAAAAGAGTTTTCATTGCTACCCTTCCGTTGAAATCACTTGTCCCATGTGGCTTGTAAAGCATGGTGAGATAAGTACATTTAAAAGTATTTTTGATAGACTTCTGCCTTGCCTGTGTGTGATCCAGCCTGCTTCGGGAGTGATGCTAAGCTGTGTTCTCCCTTTCAGCATTCTGCTTTGGCTGCCAGCCTGTGCAGAAAGAGCTCCGCCATGCCCAGTAGACTGTCAGTGAGGGGTGGAAAAGTACCTAGGGCTGTACTCTCATTTCTGTTGAGTACACCACAGACAAAATATCAACACACCGCCGGGCAGTTTTCATGCTCAGAACTGTGCGTCATGTTCTGTGATAGAGTCTTTCAGGGCTGTCTCCCTCCCCCTCAACCACAGTGAAGCCTTTGTCTTCTTAAGGTAAACTCTTCTGTTCACCTCGTCTCTAGACTTCGTGTAATTATTAAATTAGTGTTGTAATGGGGAGAATCCGCCTTTGGAACTAGAATCATAATGGAAATCTCATGCTCTTTAAGTTCTAGGCAAGAAGAGTACAGATATTTCAAAGAGCGTCTTATCATCTCTGAAAAAAGCATAGCTTGAACAATTTGCTTTAGTGCAGTAAAATGACGGATAGAATTGCAACGCTGCGGCCTTGACTCAGGTTTTTTAGCTTCAGATCATTGGTTGTTGCAAATACTCTTCTCACACGCTCAGGTTGGAAGGAGTTGGATCCAGGGCTGCTGTCGCCATGGGTAAAGTGCTTGTTCAGCAAGTATGATGACCTGAGTTTTGTTTCCCAGTACCCATGAGTCTAACCTCAGTGTTGAGGCATATCTGGAACTCCTCCTGACCATCCTTTCTATTCAAAACAGCGAGCTTTACGTTCACTGAGATGCTTTTGCAATAAATGAGGGAGAGAGCTCTAAAAGAAGACACCCAGTGTTGATGAGCTCTGGCTTCCAGATATGCACACGGGGGCAAGCACTCCTGCACATGCATCAATACATGCCATGCACACTACAAGAGGGATTTTTTGATATCTATTTGGAGAATGCATGGTTTATAACAGAGTGTTGTGTGTTAATATGACCCTACATCAATCCTTATTTCAACCTATTTCAATACAAAGTCAACCCAGGCAGTGCCAGGACAAAACACGAATGAGACACGCAATGGGACTAACCTACAGAAAGTGTTCTCAGTCCTACTCATCAATAGGAGGAACATCTTCACACCCATAGTCCTACAGTGAGGCCATCTTGTAGAGATCAATAGAAACCTAATGTTCTGAAGGTAATGCCTGCGTCTCAGGAGAATATCCAGGGGAGTTCAGGGGTAGATTTCGCAGACAGTAAAGGGAGGCTAGCTTCAGAAGATCTTGTGAGGAACGAGAGACAATCTCAGTACTTGGGTGGCCTTACTGATTTAAGAGACTCTTATTGTAGATAGCAGTTCTCAACCTGTGTGGTAGTGACTTCTTTGGGGGTGACACATTAGATATCCTGCATATCAAATATTTATATTACGATTCACCACAGTAGCAAAAGTGTAGTTATGAAGTCGCAATGAAGGCATTTTATGTTTGGAGATCACCACATCATGTTAAAGTGTTGCAGCATTAGGAAGGTTGAGAACCACTATGCCAAAAGAAGAGATATAAGCTGAGAAAAGGCATGTTTTGTCACAAATCGTTTGGAGACAGAACAGATAAAAAGGTAAATTTATTTGGAAAGTTAGCTTAAGGGTAAGAAGTCAGAAGTTTTAACAGTTTCGTAAATGGCTTGTTAATGTACTTCGGCCGTGTTGTACTCAGTATTTATGAGGAACAACATTACCTTTCAGCAATACTATTACAAAATCTATGTAGCAGTCAGCTCTGCAAACTATGGGAGCAGCTCTGTGTCCTACAACAAGTTCTAAGCAGAAATTTAATTCTTTAAGTAAAAATAATCAGACACATGCATCTCATTAGTATTCAGATCTGCTCTCATCTTTAAAATGCTTAAATGTTTTGTCTACCAAATAGTTAAATCAATATAAATCTATTATTTATAATGGGTAAACTTGATTTTTAAACCTATTTTTTATCTTTCTATATCTGGGTTCTTGTAACACTTCCTGAGGCAGAAGGGGAAGCCCACGTGGAAAAGAATTTAGGGAGACTTAATTTATACAGTAGTTTAAGGAGTGAGAATGGCTATGTGCCAATCAAACCTTATTTGTGAACACTCAGAGTCTACTTTATATATTTTTGGTATTGTGAAATATTATTCATTTCTTCTTGTTAGAGCCCATCCATCTAAATATGTAGGAGACCTCACTGTATCACTGTATAGATGAGAACAAGCCTCAGGCTGGGTTTGGCTGGCTAGAGGTGATTTACCAAACTGCTGTATAATAGGGAAAAACTTTAGGGCAAGGATGGCATATTATCTCTTAAAATAAGTATAAAACACGATTTTTTCCAAGTTCTCTAGAGGAAAAATAGTATTTATAATGTAATAATTAAAATCAAATCTGTAGCAATGACAATGATGGACTGAGATCTGCTCATCTAAATGTTTCAGAAACCCAGCAATGTCACTCAAATGCAGACTGGATCTAGACTAGAGCATAGTAGCAAAGTACTGATTCAAATATGGTCAAGGCTGCAGCCTTCTAGGTCCTGTTTCTTGTCAACTCTTCAATGTGGAGTCAAGAATATTAATCCTGTCACGAGCAAATGCAGCCTCACAGTCATAGGCAAGGAAGCCTCTACCTACGAATGAAAATGACAATTTGAATTTGATGGCAATTCTCTAGAATTCAAAATTCTGAAAACAGTGTGTATATAAAACCTGTATTCCTTAACCTTCAAAATCCTATGAAGTCACCCAGCGACACCATAGGTGGTCTGTTGTGTGCACGGTGTCGTCAACTGGAAAGGGAGTTTAAGGTAGAGAGCTGGCTTAACATGTCCTGGGTGCAACAGCTGGTGCCACAAATTAGACAGGGAAAGAGACAGAGGGGAGGGAGGGAGAAAGGGAGGAAGGGAGAGAGAGAGAAAGGGAGGGAGGGAGGTGGAAGGGAGCTCATACTGATATGCTTATCCATATGCTTGAAGAAATAAAAACCATCGCTGAAATCAGTCTGCCCCCATGTCTATCCTTTGCTCAAAGGCTTCTTCATACATCCTTGGTAAACAGTCTTTTCTGGGCATGGAAACTGTCTAATGCTTGGACCTCTCCTTTTCCCCTCCTCCAGAACACTCCGCACCAACTGCAATGGCTCCTTTCAGTGCCAGGAGAACATGGCCCAAAACATTAGGACCTTTGCCAGGCTCTTACCCCACCTGACATGACTTCCTAGAAAATACCCTTATGCCTCATCATCTTTCTCCAGAATCTTCCACAGTGAATCTTTCACAGACCATTCTGTTTAAATTAATAACCTGTCTTCCAGCTTCAAAGTATATAGTCACCCTTAGGCCTCATTGTAGTTTCTTTTCCAGAGCTGTTGCTATTACTCATGACTCTTAGAGTGCTAACTGCTTGTCTGTCCCCTGCAAGCCCCACTCCTGTGTGTACGTGATACTTATTTCTTTTATTCAATGGCACATTCTTGTTTCTCAGACAGTGCCAGCAGTGAGATATTATTGGGAGATATCTCCTGGACACATCAATGAATGATACATAATTTAAAAATAAAACCACGTAAACATCCTCATGATCTGATGGTAATTGTTTTTAAAAAGACCATTGAATACAATTCTACACATTGAAACGTAATGGTGTTTTTATTTACGTCATCTGCTTTTGACGATAAACCAGAAGTTTTCTTTATACTATGCTCAAATGCCAGGTGCTGAGTACATAACCAGAACAGTACCTTTTATTCATTACTTCCTTTGCTCTAAGGCAAGAGAAGTACTACATTAGGGTACAGGTAAATTTATATCTCTTTCCAGAGTATGTGACAGTGCTTAAGAAGTCCAGAAAAAAATGTTAAACACAAATGATCTATGATTGCAGCCTTGTAATATCTTCATCTTAAGTAATATCAGTTCACATAGATTATAATGCAATTTTAACTTATAGAGAATCCCCGCCCCCCCGCCGCTGAATTTGGTAAATGTTAACCTGAGATAAACACTGTAGACACATTCTCTCTGAGTTGTGTATGCATTTTACTAGAGTGCACATTAGATGGCCATCCTTGCCTTTGACAAGTAGACTGCCAGATTTTACTGCTTTGAGTTTCTATTACCTTATTCTTCCTTTAAGATACGACGTTATTACAATAATCTATGATTCTGTATCCAAGCTAGACTAAAAAGGCCTACATTCATGTTCATGCCTGCTTCAGGGGGATTGTTTTCTAGCACATTCAAATCCTGCACCACTCTGGGCTTTGGAGATGGCTCAGATGCTCTGAGCACTGACTGTCCTGGCAGAGGACCTGGGTTCAGTTCCCACGTGGTGGATCACAGCCATCTGTAACTCAAATTTCCTGGTATCCTATTTTTTATTCTCCTCTGCAGAATACTACATACAAGATGCACAGACATACATGAAGGCAAACCACTCATATACATTAAAAAGCTATTCATCCTGCTTGGCGGTGGTGGCTCACACCTTTAATGCTAGCACTCAGGAGGCAGAGGCAGGCGGATCTCTGTGAATCTGTGAACAGCCTGGTCTACAGTGCTGAAGCACCATTAATAAAAGCTCAGACTCAGAAACTGGGGTTCAACCTGAAGGTCTGAAAAGTAAAACAGCCAACCACTGGCTCTTACCTCGACTTCATTCCGAAAATGGTGATCCTGCCTCCAGGAATCTCAGAAGGAGACTGTGTTGAGAGCTGTTTCCTCCCATTTTATAATCCTCTCTAGGACTGGGATTAAAGGCATGCACCGCCCGGTTTCTATGGCTACTAGTATGGCTACTGGGATTAAAGGTGTGTGCTACCATAACCTGGTTTGTAAGACTGACCAGTAGGACTGTTTTATGCTCAAATCTTCAGGCAGGTTTTATTTTTTTAAATATGACTGGAATGCCACACTACACAGTGCAAGGTCCAGTATAGGCTCCAAAGTTACACAGAGAAATCCTGTCTCAAAACACCAAAAATTAAAAAAAAATCTATTCATAAATCAAGGCACTTCTCAAATGCACTGGTAGATACATTAGGTAAGAGGTTTACAGCAAAACAGGGGAGACTCTGCTTTAGGGTTTCCTGACAGTGCTCTTAACCCCTTTAGTTGGAAAGGGTTTTATTCATACATTACAAAGGATCAACTATGTGGTCACAAAGACATTAGGTTCCCTAAGAGGGTGGGGAGATAAATGGCTCTTAAGAGTGCTAAAGATGCTCCAAGGAAATGCAGTTCCAGACTTGGCAGCCTTCTCACCTCCATATAGTACTGAGGTGCTAATCAGTTAATCTGCCCTGTGGAAGCATCCACGCCAGTTGGGCTTCTTTTCTGGAATACCTTCCATATGGTCCTTTGTGAAAAGCTTGCTAACTTTTGCCTTAGAACAGCGCTTCTCTTTGTGCACAGCCTTGTCTAGAAGATTGGCTTAAAACAAAAACAAAACAAGAAAACGAAACCATGTTCTGGCCACCAATCCCAGACATTCTTATTTCACTGTGTTTTACTTAGGGCAGAGCCGGAGACTCCCGGTGCATCCTATGTGGAAGTGGGCCAACTGGACGATCTTAGGTTTCCCTTAACTTTTCTTTCCCCTTTGTTTTTCTCCCAATCAATTTTGGAGAAAGGGCAGGAGGTAAATGGTTGCTGTTTTTATTTTTTTTTTATTTTTTTGAATGAAACTTAATGGTATCCTGACTTTGGGTCTCAGAAATTTATTCTAATTATGTGTTGTGCTTTCCACATATGCCTCAGGGTATTTTAGAATAAAAACAGTCTTCTGCCCCAACCTTCTTCAGATCTTACATCTTTTCTTAGTATTTTATCCTGGGACTTAGGTGCCTTGCATGCACTTTCAACTGCTCTATGTAAATGGTGATTTGTCATAAAGATCCTTACCCTTTTTGGTTCCATCTGGTTTTACAAGTTAAGTTTCTTACTTTTGAAGAGTAAATAAAAGCTGGTGCTGTCATGCTAATTTATAAAACACTTTGGATTTGAAGAGAAGTTACTCAAAAATTTTCAAGACCACACAAGAGTTTTTTGTTGTTGTTGTTGTTTTTTTTTTGTTTTTTTTTTCAGTGTGTGCATCAGAAATATGCACTGGCAATGATCATCTTGTTGAATTCTAAAAGGAAATAGGATATCATTAATGGAAGGATTTTCACACAGAATGGTGAAGTCACCAGTGCAACTATATTCCTCTTTATGTGGGCTATAATGTGTTCTTTTGTTTCGTACACAACACAACCAACACACGTTCTCTTTGTATTGCTACCAAAAGGTATACTCTAGCTCACAAAAATATGGGCTTTGTATGATGAGGATCATATCCTTCCAGATTTACTGTCTTTTCAATAGGTCAGTCCACTGTATTTGCTTATATTTATAAAATGATTCTTTCTACATCTGTATTATTTAATAAAATATTATTGAGTGTAGTCTAAAGTATTTATAATGTATATTATCAACGTATTGTCGGAACTATGTTTATTTTCAGTTTTAACAGTAGATGAACAAGTATCTGGTTTATATCTAGTCAGTGTGTACCTGAGTCAGAGAACATGGAGAAATCAGCTTAGAGGCTTCATCTCTCTGGTGGTGCTGGAAAGTGCCATGCACCCTGTAGGAGGAGAAAAGTAAGCATTAATTTCACCCAGCTGTGAACGCTGAAAGCTACAACTGCCCTGACAAGATATGTACATTGGCATTGGTGCAATAGCGGCATGAATGTTATGAGAATAACCAACTGGTTTCTGATTGGCTCTAAGGCCCATTTCAGGAGATGGGTCCGCACCTGGCACTACTACAGTGGCCAGGAACCTGTGGCTAGACAGGATATATATCTTGGGGGAAGGCACAACAATACTATTAGTAAGTAGCTAACTCTTAAATAAGTTTTTGTTCTATATTTCATGTTATTTCAAATATACTATATCTAAATGGAAATAAAATGTAATAAACTTTATCTTTTCCCTTCAATTGAATGTGATTAACTAATATAATAAATTTAAATATACAAAATGCTCATGGTCATTTTTCATTATTCACCAATTACAGAGAAGTAAGAAGCTATAATCTGGAACTCAGGAAGATTCCTTAGTAGACCAGCTTGCTAATTCATACAGTAAGAGAAGAGTAGTCCCCAGGTAGCATTTCTCTTTCCGAATACATTCTATGGAGACATGTGAGTGAAAGGTGACTTCTTTAATGACTGCACCAAGAAAAGTGGAGACAAAGCTGTCTTGAGGAAAGGCTTCCAGGTAACCAGCAATAGGCTGTTACAATGACGAGTTTGCAAACCAGGGTGAGGTCAGGAATAAAGGGCTGGCATGCTCTTGGCTGCCATAACAAAATAGTTACTGCTTTCTCTTTTTCCAGTATATTGATACTACAATTAAATTTAATATTTTAAAGTTGCAAAATGCATTTAAGTGATGTTTGTAGTATAATAAGGTAGTAATAACAGTTCATCAATGATCTGTAACATGAGATCCTTATTGGTAGGGTTGGAATGTTTCTTGTCTAAAATTCAAGGTCTTGGCAATGTGATATTATTAAAAATTTTAAAAGAAGGGATTAAGCTCCAATTTCATCCCCTATCCCTTAAATAAAGAAACTAAATTTCCTCTTCACGTCCTCTACAGAAAGACACAAGTGGCCATTTTCAAGGCTGTAGCCACAGCGCCATCTTAGAAGCAGAATACAGCACTTGTCCAAGCCCAAACCATCCATTCCTGTGATTTTGAACTTCTGTTCCACCAGAATTGAGGGAAATAAATAAATATTTGAAATAGAAGTGTTTTCAAAAGAAGAACCACATTTGTTGTACGCCATATAAAAAACCCTGTTTCTGTTATTTTGTTATAGCCACATGGAGCAGATTAAAACCAAGTCCTTCTTCTGTACAAACTTTTTACTTGTATTAACTCCTTTAATTTTTACATAATTCATTAAAGTTTTATTATTTCATACAGAGGAAACTGAAGTTTTTTAAATTAGAGATACAAGGCTACTAAATTTGTTCATCACTGAAGTATTAATCATCATATTGTACATGGCTATTCTTTCCCAGGAGGGCATTTTTTTATTTTCTTAAATAAAGGAAGTTGGAGATTATTTTAAAAGTTTGAAACTTGAGGTAGAGTTATAAATATAAATTAACGACAGCTTTTTCCATTGCCCTATTTTTCTATCCTGTATATATGCAGGTACGTCTGTAAATATTTACATTACAATTCAGAGTCAAAGTGAATAATGTCTTTGTTGGAAGAAGCACAGTGGAGGAAAACGCATAATGAAAATGCACCCTTAATGGGCGGTACATTTTGAGTTTTGAAAGGAGGAAGAATTTCGGGACCAGATAGAGAAAATAGCAGCTATAAAGTCCCACAGTTGTGAAAGATTTTGGGAAATTATGTTTCTTTACATTTGGATCCTGGAGGTAAAATATAAATAATATTTGAAATAGAAGTGCTTTCAAAAGAAGAACCACATTTGTTGTTCTTCACACACTAATTGTTAGTGCTGCCGGAGCTGATCTCCATGGGCACTAAGCATACATATGATACACAGAAATACCTGCATGCCGAACATTTATACACAGAAAATAAATAAACTTAAAAATTTGAAAATTAGAATGGTCTAATGTTTTACCTATGCTTGCATTTTCCACATTCTTTTCTTAAAGGTGTATTTGTGCATTTTTCACCAGACTTGATGGTTTATGTTTACAATGCACAGCATAAATTCCCTGAGAAACCTCTAGATTACCATCATAAACTAAGCAACACAATTTGTAGAACTGACTTACTTGTGTTGCTGGTACATTCTTGGTTTTTCTGTGACTAAAATAAGTTTTCTTTGTATTCGTTAACTATTTTTTCTAAGTCTCTGAGATCTGTTAATTTTCCTTTTGAATAGTTGACTAGTGAACTTGGTAAATTCAAATAGGCTTTTCATTTTCTTCAGCTTCCTATTGGTGGCCTGCAATATCTCCTCTAAAGAATTCTCTACATATCTCTCGTCTTTCTGACAGCAGGATATATGTTTGTTTTCTCTTTCACTTCATAATGAACTTTAAAAGCCACTGACTTTTTTTGCCCAACCCTATATGGTCAGGGAGCTGATATTCCGACAAAAACTTCACCATGTAATTGTAATAAAAGTGGTTAAAAACAAAGGCTTTTCAGCTTCTTACTGTTAGTATGTTTACATGTGATCTAGGCCAACTCTAAGGAAATAAAGAGCTGGAAGAGCCAGGAAAACAGATAATAGCTTTGAAATACCATGTTAACCCAGGAAACATACCTGTGCAAGTTTGATTTTGGGCAAGGACTGCTGTGTTCGCATCCCACGTGGACAAAGGCGTGTTATTCCAAGGAGAGATTGCGAGCTGTGACCAGAGTGCCTTGAGAAGGATCAAAGTGCTGTAAGATCTGTATGACCCCAGATGACCACCAATAGTAGCCGACAAAACAACACAACCCCGTGTCAGGAGAAGGTCTCATGCATCTGAGTTCTAATTATGACTGGGTCCCTTAGTACTATTGTGATTTTGGCTGTGTTCTGTACTGTATTAATTTCTATCTGCAATTTTAGTAGCTAAGTGTCCTGATCCATGTACAGGGTCAGTAGTTCAAAGTCAAGGTGTTGGCACAAGTGTGTTTCTTTTGAAATATTAAGAATGAGTATGTTTTCTCACATTTACATCAAGAATTGACTAGTGCTTACTTCTACTCCTTTAGTGTCTGTGCCAATATCAGTAGCGAGAGGTAGATGCGTTCCTAAACTTTTCTGTAGTTCTACACCACTGATTTCTCTCTCCATGCTACTTTTATTGTGACACAGTCTTCTGTAGCCCAGTCGGCCTAGTTTTCAGCATGAAGTATAGATGGAGACTGCTCGTTTGTTACTCGCAGCCCAGACCCGAATAATCACACACAACACTGCTTGGTCTGTTAGCTCAGGCATCTTATTAAATAACTCTTACATCTTAAATTAACCCATTTTTATTAATCAGTGTATCATCATAAGGCTTTGGCCTACTGGTAAGGTTCTGGTGTCCGTCTCCTTCAGCAGCTACATGGCGTTTTCCTGACTCTGCCTTCTTTCGCCCCGAATTCAGTTTAGTTTTCCCCACCTAACTCTATTCTGCCCCGCTATAGGCCAAAGCAGCTTCTTTATTAACCAATAATCATGAAATGTATTCACAGCATACAGAGGAGAATCCCACATCAATGAAGCTGAGGCTGGCCTTGAACTCTTGATATTCTTGCCTCTGCCTCCCCAGTGCTGGAATTATAGGGACATGGTGTCACTATTTCCAGTCTATCAGAATAAAAAGACATTTTCTGTGACATTGTGCCAACCTACACTGTGGACAATTCAGGGATTTGAGGTCTTCTTTTAAATTAAGACTATTAGTGGTCTGAATTCCCCTCATGCAGCATCCTTCCCAAGGCCTCAGATTAATCTGTTGCCTTTGGAGCCATTATTCTGCCTGTTACACTGATCGTTTATTTGATTCCTTAGTTTTAGTAAATATTTTTGAGAAATTCCACCAAAAGGGAAAATTCGTGAAATGCCTGGTTGCATGTCTGGTAAACTGTAAGAATTCATTTAGTGGTTCCTGCCATGATTTCTTATTTTCTACATTGCTTTTCTTATTATACCCTCAATTTCTTGCTTACTCTACCACATGTTTTTAAAATCAATCTATATTTTCTCCAGTGATTAGCCATTTCAATATATTATTTGTACACTAACAAACATATATGCAAGGATTCTATATGCTAGAGATTGTGAGAGTTTAAAAATTAATTTTTTATGAGACGTGTTCCTTAAAGCACCCCGCAGTTCTATGTTTGACAATCTAATGGCTCCTGTTCACCAGATTTCTACATCATTACCTTCCAAACTTGAGCTGGCCACAAGAATAACTGGAAGTCCTGCTAAATGTAGACTTCAGGTCCATTCCTAGTGTCTTACTGGACAGGACAGGAAAGGACTCAGAAGTTCCTATTTCCAACACGTTTCCAGTGACTATTGATGCCTGTCAGGGACCACACTTAGAAGGACTGCTCTAGAAACATCTATGAAGAAAAGGGGGACCGCTCTCCCCCTGTGTAGTTAAATATGTCTCTGAGTCTTTAACTGAGAGCTACCCAGACACTCCAAAGAGCAGAATAGTGGCTGAAAATGACGAATTTTAATGGAAATGCATAATTTTCCCGCCTGGAATATATACCTGCCCCGAAAAGTAGTGCCGTTTTGAAGAAGAATGTGCTGTAACAGCAAATAGTTATCAGGGTGTCTGCCTAAATGAGAAAGAGTGGCTGATCAAGACTCACATGGGATTTGCTGGTTTTTCCATCTTTTACCAATCAGTCGAGCAGGCTGTTCTTCAATTGTGAAAATTGTAAAATGGAATGGTTCCATCTGAGCTTGCCTCTGCTTCACAAATCAAGCGCCTTTTAATAATTCTGTCTCGCAGTTACTAAACATAGTGCCATTACTTTGCAACATGACATTTATGCAGCATAAAGATACTTCATTGTTATATAATGCATGAAAAACAAAACGTGGGATTAATAATGTTGGACACATCCTTGAAATTGCCCTTGAATTATAGCGGCATTTCCCATCTAACGATTTCTGTCATGTTTAACCTGAGATTGCTTTGATAAAGAGTCCTTGTGTAAGTTTCTAGAACTTCCTTTGTCTACATGAAATATGTTAATGTGACATGGGTATACGTTTTCCGAGCCTGTCTATGTGGTAGGAGGCTGAGACTGTAAAGGAGAGACAAGAGCTCAAACACGTCTCATTAATGCCTTCAGGTATGTTATTCAAAAAGTATGGATTAATTGATCTCTTAAAAAGCACAAGTTTGAAAAGATGTTTAATGTCATTGCATTGATTGAACAGTAATAGAAAATCAGATGCGTTGTTCCCATAATTTGATTTTGGGACCATTGAAGCTGTACAAATCACGCGATTTTAATAGTTCTGTAATCAGACTGGACTTAGATTTTTATAAATTTGATTTGTGACTCATTTCCTTTAAGAGAGACGCACGTAATGAATTGTATTTGGTGTAATGGGAATGCTGATTAGTGTACTAGCTGGGGTGTATTTTTAAGGTAATGGAGCGGGATGCTTCTGGATTCTGAAACAGACACTGCTTCTAGAAATGCAATGTGAACAGGGATTTCCAGGTAGATCACATTGTAATAGCTCCCAAGTGCATACAGATTATCTAGAGTTTTTCTTTAAAAAAAATGCCTTACTATTCAGAACTACCTCCGGAAATCTCTACTAGGGCCTACGAATATTCACTTACTATGGCGTTTTTGATGTTTCAAACACTTGGATGAACTGGTTACAGCCACTATGCTCATGAGTGTGGTAGGAAAAGACCTTGAGATTTGGGATTCAAACGGGAACCAGAAGACACTATATATTTGTGAGAAGAAAGAAGAAACATGGGTTTGAGATTTTGACAGCGGACAGGGAATTTGATATTCTTAATTTAAATTTAAAAGCACAAAGATGATATCTGCCAAATTTTAAGAATTATCAGTTTTTAAAGATAGGTTTATTAAATAAATGTATGTTAACCATGTGTTTAATATAACTGACTATACGATAAGGAAGGGAGCATAGTTCAAGGTTTTAAGAAGAAAGTTTATTGCCTACTAGTGATTATAATTTAATACAGTGTAGTTTATTCTTTTAAGTGTTTCAATGGTTTGGTTTTAGCACCTGTGATGATGAGAGAGACTATTGGAACTTGCAAGTCAACGTAGACCGGAAACCACAAAACCTGTGACTTGATTGTCATGCATAGTGAACTATATGGCTGATTAACCATTATTTTCTTTGCTCTCCATTTCCCTAAAGTAGACAGTACTTAAGAGGACCCAAGCAAGATTCATTAAAACAGAAATAGAAACTATTTAAAAACTTTCTCTACAAAATTAAACACATATAGAATTGGGAAAAACCTAGATTAACTTTTATAGTGGCGTTTCAAAACATGCAGTTGTAATCTTCAAAAAACTGCCAATGAAGCAATCTTTGAAATATTATTTAGTGTGTTGGTAGTCTTTATGTGTGTGTTTATGTGTTTGTGTGTCTGTGCCAAGTAATGTCTCTTGAGTTGCATTCATATTGAGAAAGAAAAACAAAAATCCAGAATGAAAACAACCAAGAACATACAATATAATAGAAACCAGCTGCATGGAAGCCAAAATAGTGAAGCCCTAAGACGGGAGGGGTCAGAGCCTGAAGCCTACGAATCATCTTTGTATGTATTAATTATGCAGCCTGTCTTGGCTATAAGGTTCCCCAGCATTGGGTGAAGAAACAATGTATCAGTGGGATGATAGGTGACTAGGAGATAAGAAAATTCGGGGAGCAGGTAGGTCGTAGAAATTTGATTGAAATGAGACTGGTTGGAAAATACCTCCACAGTAATTACGATGAAATTAAACATTGAACAAATGAGAGACTAGGGAACCAGAGAGATGGCTCAGTGGTCAAGAGCACTTGTTCTTTCAAAGGACTTGGGTTTGCTTCCCAGCATCCACAGGCTTCCTCATAATCAGCAGTTACCAAAGTTGAAGGGCATCTAACAGGCTGCCATGTGGTACACATAATGCACGCAGGCCAAACATTCATAGAAATTGAGTGAAATACACTCAAGACCATTTAGGAAGAGAAAAGGATAGACTATGCGAACACTTTATTTAAAACGTAGATAAAAATAGATTAAAAGGGAATGGTAAAACCATAGATGAAGATGAAGATGAGGGAATGAGATACAGGCAGGGAGGGAGAGCTGTGGAGTTGACCATGGGGAAACGATGGTCAAGTTATTTACCAAGAAAGAGGGAGAGAAGAAAAAAAGTAGTGATGGTCCGCAATTTTGATTCTGCGGAAAATAGTCAAGGGCCCTGTTGGCTGGTTTTCTTAATGTATGTTGATAAAATTTAAAGTAATGGGCTTTGCTGAAGTCGGAGAGGCTGAAGAATAGAGGCCAGGGTGAGCAACAGTCCCAGGTGACCAGAGTCTAGAAGGATGATGTAATGCAGCGTGAAGGCTGACTAAAATGTGAAAGAAGAAACTTATTTCCCAACTTTGTGCAGGGCCAACTGTGGCTGTTGTCCTCCTGAACAAACAATTGTCCAGCTCCCCAGAATAGGGGCTGCATAGAGCGATAACTGGATGAGGATGCCTTGGTGGCAGTGTGTGGCCAGCGGTGCTAAGGAGTGAGCACTGTTTTCCTAACTTTGCCTTCTGAGATTGGCCGCTTGATTCTCACACATGACCAGTGCAGTGCCAGCAAAGCTTTCTTCTGCTTCATTAATGCAGAAGTGATAAAGTTAGATTTTAGTTGCCCTTGTGCACATTTGGTTAGGAGACACAAGGAGTGTCCCTCGTAGTCTGTGTACGTGTAGAGAGTTCTGGTGTGTAAACTCAAAGAGTAAGGCCGTTCCTTCCTTCAGCCGTCAAGCCTTAATGAACACGAAGTATGACACCTCACATACATCATTGGGTTTAAGATAGTCAATGACTTTTTCCGTAGTCTTTTTTATTGTTGGCAATCAATACGGAAACAATTTAAGATTAAGAGTATATATGTGTGTATGTATTATATATAAAAGTTTAATATATATGTAACACAACACGATGTACATCTTTTCCAGTAATAAGGGCACCGATTGCTTGGCTAGGTACTTATTTTGTACGACCTTACAGATATACACTCAGTTCAGGTTCCTTGGTCCCAAAGGGAAGACAATGCTTCTGACCTGCTTTGTCTGTGTTTTGAGTAATAACTATTGTAAAGCTTTATAGATGTTACAAAATGTTCTATAAACATCTTTTCTCTGTTTTTTGAATTTTAAATGGTATATTTTGATATTTTTACATTTAAGATTATAATTTTATTACATTTCCCTCTTCCCTGTCTCCCTTCAAACTCTCCCATATACCTTCCCCACTCTTCTTCAAATCTGTGGTTTCCTTTTGTCACTGATTGTTATGGAATGCACACACACACACACACACACACACACACACACACACACATTCATATATATTCCTAAATATAACCTATTTAATGCATATAATGCTACTTGGATTCTTGTTTTCTTGGCTGATCATTTGGCATTGGACAACCAGGTAGTGTTCTCTTCCCCAGGGAAGGTTATGTCTTCCATTTTCACCCTTCCTCAGTTGCTTATGGTTCTTTGTGTAGGGCTCTGGCCTTGTAGGCTTTTCTCTGTTCATTTGCATGTTCATTTGTATCATCATTGTTCAGCTAAGGTATGGGTGTTGGTGTTGAGATTTTCCTGATGTAGCTTCTGCTGTTACTAGGAGACACCATCTCAAAGCGAAGTCCCTGATTCTTTGGCTCTTGCAAACTTTTTGACCTGTCTTTTGCATAGTTCCTCGAGCCTTAGGTGTGGGAATGTTTGCTAGTATACACCAGGATTAAGCTCCACAACTCTGCATTTTGATTTGTTATGGTTTTCTGTGATTGTTTCTGTCTGTTGCAAAGAGAAGTTTCCATCATGAGGAATGAAAGCTACACCTATCTGTCAGGTAAGGAGAAATGTTTTTAGATTATTAGAGGCTATTCTGGTTTAGTAGATGAGTGGTTATAAGTTCTCCTCTGATAACTACGACTTCACTAGCACTGAGTAGTTAGCAAGATTTCCACTGTCAAGCATGATTCTCCCTCTTGTTTAGTGGGTCCAATTAGAGAGCTGTTGGTTCCCACCAATGTTTGTGTGCCAGTCCCAAACACATCTTCCTTTAATGTCACATAGATTTTTGTAAAGTAGATCACTGTGTTTTGTCCTTCCAAACTCTGATGAAATGTGTTCTGACCTTTAGAAATGTGGTTCACAATGGGAAACGTTTATTCTTTCATTCAACACCTTTAAAGGAGGGGCAATTGAAGCAAGGTAACAATAAAGACTAAAGGTAGAAGGTTGTTGTGTTTCTTAAAACAAAGATGGGTCAGTATTTATGTTCAAGTCAATTTGTGTGACTAGTCCAGGATTTGTTGGCAAGGCTGACTCCTAAGTGTAGGGGTGAGGATGAAAAAGAGAGCTTTACATTCTTTGGATTTTCCCTTTTGACATTGGAAGAGACCTTGTAAGCACCAGATGCCCACCTTAAGATGTGCTCAAAGAATGAGAAACGGTCATATTTTGATTTACTGAATTACATAGAAATTAGAATTTGTTTTGAAATAAATGTTGAGAATATAAAACACTAAATGAAGTCAGACTGTGAAGAAGTGCGAGGGGAGTAAGTTCAAGACTGGGGAAAGAGTGAGGGAAAGAGTAGGTGTGGAATACTGAGTCAACAGGGAAATAAAATTTATTATTATTATTTATTAGCCACATATGGCTATATGGAATTGTGGTGTGTGTGTATGTGTGTGTGTGTTTGTTTGTGTGTGCAGACACGTGTGCATGTTCTATCTATATACTTAGTCTGTTTTCCTGTATCTGAAAATGATAGTTGAAGAATAGCCTTTTTGTATTGGAACACTGAAGATTATCCCATCTGCCAACTGATGCTTAGAATTTGCACTTGTTAGCTAATTATATCTACACAAAGGTACATGCATTGTAAGACTCCTCTCCAAAATAAAAACCCTGCTCTCTTTGAGACACAAGAGGAATGAGCTAGCTTCTGTATGGCCCTCTAATTGTGAAATTATTGTCTGCTGTCTGTCCCATGGATTGTTTCCTTAGCTCTCCTATACAACGTGTGCTCCTCAGTCAGTACCTCCCTCCCGTTTGTTCACTGGCTCAGCTTTGTTCAGGCTTTGTCCTGCGTGTCTTTGTGTCACCTTGTCAGTTTTTAAATTGATTGGGCACCCTTGGGGGGAAATGATGCGTGAAGGACGCGAGCATTCTGGATGCCAGGGTAGCTATGGCGTGAGATGAGGGGCAAGCAAGTCAAAAGCAAGCTTGGTCCTGGCAGAAATCTCCCTCTAGGAGGGGTCAGGCTGCTTGCCGAGGGGAAGCCTGTGTGACTTCAACCCCGAGTGCCAGTGAGGCTTGCTGTTCTCCTTGCAGGGATGTAGTGCCAGCCTTGCTTGGATGTGTAAAATCTGATCTGTAGGATCTGATCATAATCTCCCTGCTTTGTCTACTCTTTCAGAAGCTGCTGCGTTCACGGATCCCCACCTGCTATTTTTTTTTTAATTCTAATCGCTGCATTATTTCCTCTCCCTTCTTAATCTCACAAGTTGAGGTATAATAGACCCGTGGCATCTTTACACCCTCCCTCTCTTTTTGTAAAAGCATTCACAGTTCTTCCTACAGGTATCTGCTAATTAATCTTTACAGGATCCCTGTGAGGTAGACAGCTGGATAGGGCACACCGCACACAGGCACTAGACTGAGCAGTTCCTCTGTTCTGATAGAGGATTATGATTATGCTAAAAGGTTTATTCACCAAGTACATAAATTTGTAAAGATGGATGTAAGCTGATTCCCTGGGCAAAATATATGAACATGTTTACGGCATAAAATTGCAATTGTAAAGCAAGCTTTATCTGCTTTAATGTTTAAAGGATTGCTCCAGATCTGCTCACTAAACCTCCGGTGAATAGCTTTTTTCCACTGTCTTGCCTTTGGGGAGTGACAGGCACAGTAAGCTAGAGAACTGGGACTTTGATGAACGAAAAACTCAGATTCTGCATAGCACTTCTTGTAGATTGCAGGTAGCTTCTGTGGTGTTTAAGAACTCATACACATGTACATAAATCACTGGAGTAATATCGTTAGTGGTTTTTGATGATAGCTTGATAACAGGGAATGGAAATCTGGTCTGTTGTTGTATGCTTTGTATAGAGTTTGGTGTGGTTCTTCTGGATCTCAGCTCTTAACCCTGGGTTACCGCCCCATACTGAGTACATGACTGAATGTTCAGAGTCTGGAAAAATTGGTCAGCAGTAAAATGTACAGTAACTTCAAACTCAAAACCAAACCCATAATGACTATACCCGGCCACTTGGGATGAAACATCGGACTTTATGTGGATGTTGGGTATCCAGTACAAGTCCTAACACTTGTATTGAAGCACTTTACTGGCTGATTGTTGTAGAATGTTTTTTTAAGTCATGTTATATTTGCTTATGCTGTGGGACAATTGTTTTAATGGTGCAAAGATGTGTTACATTCTTTTATATTGTATTTGTTTAACTCTGTGAACTGTGATTCTTTGTCTGTCTAAAACATTGCATTGTCTAATAAAGAGCTGAAGAGTCAATAGTGAGGCAAGAGAAAGGATAGGCGGGCCTGATAGGCAGAGAGGATAAATAGGAGGAGAAATCTGGGAGAGAGAACAAGCAGAAGAGGACATTATGGGCCAGCTACATAGCAAGCCACGGAGAAAGAAGTAAAGAAAGGGATACAGAAACAGAAAATGATAAAACTTCAGACGCAAAAGATAGACCAGATGTGTGTGTGTGTGTTTTTGTGTGTGTGTGTGTGTGTGTGTGTGTGTGTGTGTGTGTGTATACTGGCTAGAAACAAGCCAAGCTAAGGCCCAGTATTTATAAGTAATTAGCCTCCATGTGTGATTATTTGGAAGCTGGGTGGCAGGCCCCCCAAAGAGGCAAAAGAGTAATTAATAAACAAACAGCAACAGCTGATACATTTGCCTACCCTCAAAGATGCCCTCAAAGATGTTCTTCTTGTCTTTTCCTTTGACTTCTTCCTATTTGTACATTCCTTCACCTTCCCTTTGACTTCTTCCTATTGTACATTTTGGAAAAACTCTCAACTCTTTGATCCTTAGTCAAAAACACACAGATAAGCAATTTAGTGTCAGCAATGACTTCTGCGTATCTTAGAGAAACCTGGGAGCTGCAAGAAAATTGAACTCGTGGATCAGTAGGTGGCCAATGCTCTACATGTCCCTGATTCAGGGTCTCTTTGGAGAGGGATGCTCAGTGGGTTTAAATGAGTGGAGCTGGGGATTTTTCATCTGTGGTCCAGGGGCCCTGGAGGATGGATTGAATCTTATGACTGAGGTGCATCTTCATGTTAGCTGCCTATGGACCACGGCCGTAGAAACATAGGGGAACACTGGCGGAGTTACAACAGACCAAGCGTGCTCAAAGTGGAATTGAGAAAATAAGGTTACCTTTCTCTCGTCACAAGGGGCTTTGAGTGTGGTCTTCAACTCCCTTTAACATTCGACTGTTTCATGTGTGACTGTGAAAACGAGGATACTGTTTTCTATATAAAATATACTTAAAATATGGATATATAAAAACTGAAAGACAAGATTATTTTGTTTCCCATTGGATCCTAGAGCTCAGTCAACACCCCCTGCCTTTGTTTTGTTTAGAGACATTCATGTCTTGGCTGCCTGTTCTAAGCTCATTCTGTTTTCTGCTCTATCAATCTGCCCTCTGACCCTTGACCAGTTCAGCGAGGTTCTGCACATGTCCCCTGTCTGTGGAGCCAGCTCAGTGTCAAACTGTCTTTGTATATTTATGTAGAGAAGTAATTGGTGCTTTGTGCCCTAATGTGGCCCTGTGTCACAGTGTCAGGTTTCTTTTGCCTCCTCTGATCCTTGTGAAGGGTCAAAGCCTGGGATTAGTGTCACCCAGACCTCTACTTGGAAGTTCAGCTTACTTAATTAATGACATATATTGGGGGAGTTATTTTATCATAGGATACACGAAGTATCAGAAAATTATCTGTTTTAAGTATGAACACAGTGTGTCTCCCAGGGTTTTCTGAATATATACATGCTATAGATATATTCACATTTTAAAATAAAAAAATTTAAAATGTTTTCTTGTCATAAGATTTTTACCTTATTTTGACATTATTGTGATTATAATTTTCAAAAACTGAAAAACATGCTCATGTAACTGACACAACTAAAATATCTATTTGAGTCCTATTTTTGCTTAAATTTAATGGATTATTTCTTTTTTAAAATGTATACTTATGGGGTGTATATATTTGTGTAAGCCACGTGTATGCCCACACATGCAGGGGCCATAACATGTCTATCATCTCTGCTCTCTCTTTTCTCCCTCTTTTCCTCCATTCTCTCTCCCGCCCCCTGCTCCCACCCTCCTTTTCTCCCTCCTAGTCAGAGCTAATTTTAAAACCCTCTCTGCCTGATGGCCTTTTCGAACCTGCTGCTAACTATTGCTTACAGATATTCTCTTCCTGGGATGGTGGGATATGGCTGGGTGGAATGCGATGGTTGTTAATTACAGAAGTGTGAGCCATGGTCCATGTGGATGCTTCTCCTCTCAGAGCACTAAAAGCACTAAAAGTTGCTGGTTGGGGTGGGGAAGCCGTGTAGTAGAAACATCACAATCATTCTTGCTAAAATCATAACAAATGTTCTCCTGGAGAACACAGTTCTGTCTTTTCCTTGTGTTTAACTCTGAAATTCTGTTTCAGGGGACACACTTGGTCAGAATATTTTCCACAGTTTCAGAGAGAGAGAGAGAGAGAGAGAGAGAGAGAGAGAGAGAGAGAGAGAGAGAGAGAGAGAGAGAGAGAGAGAGAGAGAGAGAGAGAGAGAGGAGAGAGCCTTTGCGTTCTCTATTTACTTGGCCTCTGACTGCCCTGATTCCTACCTGTGTGCCTGATGCTGGCACAGATTTAGCTGAAGATGATTCTGTAGTCCCATGAGAAAAGTCAGTCATTGGGGGAACGAATCCATTTTCTTTGGGTCTTTAATTAAAAGTGTTTAATACTGAAGTACCTGTTGCTTTTCCATTTTCTCAACCCCTGTGAATCAATAACTTTCTATTTTTTCTTGATCTTGGGCCTGATTTATATTAATTTTTTGTCATTAATTAGAATCAACCTGAACCACATTTCAAGAGTAGCGCAGGTTTCAGCACTGGGCAGTTTTCCCAAGTGCCCGTTTTCTTTCTTCTCCTCCTTCTTCATTTTTAATTTGCCCTCAGTAGAAACGTGTGCTTTCCCCAGGGATTGGCCTCATTTTCAGCTCTGTTTAATCCTCCGTGCAATAGTCACAGTGTGAGCTACTTCTAGCCTAGGTAAGAGCTTGGGATGATTAATGACAGAGTGGGAAGCCAAACACATGGGCCTTTGTGAAGGGAAGACCATATCAAACCAGTCCCATTTCTCCTCCCATCCTGGACCCTTTGCTTGAAACCCCTTCCTCGACCATCTTATCCCTGATGAGAATTGTCCAGTTTTTTGGCATCTGAATTTGTTCAAGTATAACAAGAACAATGAGCAGAGAAGCCAGGAGGATTGTGTAGGAACTGAGACTTATTTTGTTAGATGTATCTTATTATCTCAGTCTAAGGATTTTTATCCTAATTTTCTCAGCCGGTGCACTAGACAGTCTTTATGGTTTGTTTTTGATAAGTGTTGGCTCGCTCCATTCTGTACCAAGGGTGGATAATGTTGATGGATAGATAGACTGAGTCTAGAAACCAGGCCCCCAGCAGGTTGCAGTCACTTTTTGGTAGATTAACAATGTCTTAAGCAAATGTTTTCCAGTATTAAGGATGGACTGAAATGATGATGTTATCTGACTCTCACACAGCATTTCCTTTCCAGGTTCTTCTGACACTGCTGGCTTTTCTTTAGGAAAAAAGAAAACAAACTTGGAAACTATTCATTTAAAGGATAAATATAATTTCACCATGACTTGACTCGGAAATAACAGGTTATAGGGTGTTTCGTTAAAACTCTTTACACTTTTTAAAAAGTTAGAGGTGGTTTTTTGCCTCTAATTTCTTATATATTGCTTATATTTATTGTTTTTTTTTAGCATGATTACATAGCACACTGTATTGTTCTGCCATTCATTCAAGATACTCTTCTACGTTGCAGAGAAAAGCTGGGTTCTTTTGCATGTTGTCTTCCTATTTTAGGGTCTTATTCTTGCTTGGACTAGGAGAGTGGAATTAATTTTAGCCTAAGCCATTGACTGAGTTCAATCCATAAATCTTGCAAGAATGTTATTCTAACCACACAGAAATGGATGTGTGTCCTTTCCCCAACCTTTACTTCCCTGGTCAGGAGTCAGTTTCGAGCTCGGCTGCCCAAGCCCCTCATGTGCTCCTAGCTGCTTTATTGATCCTCCTTCAGAATCCGTCTCTATTATTACTATTTCTAGAGTCAGGGTCAGCAAGAATATTGTTTTGAGAGATCAGGTCACATATTTCATTAGGATGACGTATGTTTGTGTTCTGAACTCTTGCCTCTAAGTTGATTCCCAGTGTTTTGGCAGTGCTCTTAGATGCTGGATCCTTAACAGAGGACACCAGATAACTTTTTTTTTTTGTTTTTTGTTTTTTTTGTTTGACACTTTCATAGTTTGTCAACAAAATCAAAAAGTGATAAAAATTGACACCTGTTTTCACAGCTGTGTTATTTTCTCTGGTAATGATATTATGACTCTTAATTTAAAAGATCCATCCAACCAATTACTTTGATTTATACTTCAGAGATGCTTTTATAACGCTTATCTCCAGGTTAAATGTTCAGCGAATGTTTTGTTGAATTGTTTGCTCTGCGGGCTTGAGTAGAAAGCAGACGTTTTCGAGAGCCTTGTTCAGAGTGCTGCGGCTCTGCCTGGTGATGAGCGATGGACAGTTTAAGCTGTGGGACCTGGACTGTGTTTGCACAGAGAAGATGGAGAGAGAAACCTCCATGCCTGCGATTGTGCACTCTGCAAATGGGCAATCCCCTTTTGTACTAAGACCAGAACACTCAGTTAAAAAAAAAAGTTTAAAAATATATACCCAGTTTACTGAAACAAACTTTAACTGATTTGTTAAAACATACAGGTCTGAACTGAAATGTCAGTTTGGATCCTTTTCAAGTAGCTATCTTGAAGTTATAGGTGTCTAAAGGGAAGTCATGTTCGGACTGGGTTGTTTTGAAAGCCTGCCAAGCTTTCTTCCCTGATATTATGCAAAACTTCTGCCCAAAGAAGACGTTTCTTCCCTTTGGGACAGGCAGAAGGACCAGGTCAGCTAGTGTCCTGATGGTATGGCCTTGCCAAATCAGATCACACTGTGAGCTGTGTGCTGCACACAGTTTTGAGCTACAAAGTTTTGAGCCTGTGTATGGGTATCTAATATGAAGTTTTCAAATGTTTATTGTGAACATGTTTGAATTCTTTAAAGGGTTTATCTATTCTTGAAGCCATTATTCATCTTTTCTGGGATGGAATTGTAAACAAAGAAGGAACACCTCTACACAAGCAAGCATTACTTAAAAAACAGGAATTTGATTCTTTCCAACATCTGTTTTGAGATTAAAGACAATGTTTTTGATATTTTATGTAAAAAAACTGGTAGATAAATGTAGTAGATATAAATTTATATTACTTAAAGGTAACATAAAACTTTGTTATCAAATAGAGGATTGTTTCTGTTTATTGATTTATTTAATATATTGATATTTGTAACTAAAGCATACTTTCACGCATTAGTGTGCTCCAAATAGTAATCATCAGTTAGTGATTAAATGTTTAATATTATCATATGTGTGTGTGTGTGTGTGTGTGTGTGTGTATGTATGTATACCTGAGTGTATCTTCTCACTGAAATAAGTGCTACACAAGGTATGGTTGATATGCATATTGCCCCCATTTTAAAGACTTGATTGAGCTATTAGTTTCTTCCAGACCCTATAAAAACAAAACAGAACAAAGACTATATATCACATGGCTATATATCACAAATACTATATATCACATGGAGTAAGATTTATCACTTTGAAATCTTAAGAATTATTTATAGCTCATCAAGTACAAATTGTTTATTTTCATGAAATTTGAGTATTGAACAGACTTTTGGAAGCATTTTGCCCTGCCTTTTTATTGTGTGAGCTCAAATGATTGGAGTCCTGTGGGAGTGTTCCACCTAGTGATGCTGTGCACTTCATTTCTGACATGTTAGGAGTCATCCCTTGGCAGGGCGTCCATGTGTCTTTGTGTTTTACCATATCTCTTCTGGTAGTATCTATTGCAGTTTCGGGACCCTGAAATGCATATTAACTGTCCTGTCTTTGAGGCCATCCTTATTCCTTGTATAATGTCGTCTAAAGTTAAACATTCTGTTCTTTATTTGGGGCCATCCTTATCCCTGTATAATGTCGTGTAGAGTTGAGCATTCTAATCTTTATTTCTAAGCCTTTGGCTTCCAATTTGCTGGGGTTTGTTGTTCTTGTTGTTTTGGTTTTTGCTTTTAATATTTGGCCTCACAATTGAAACTATTTTAAAAACAAAATTGTAGTGCTTTTCACAGACCTGGGTTTTATCCTTTTATAGTCCAACAGGCCCTGAATGAGAACCGCTGTGGGCTTTTGTTCTTTTACTCTTTCCGTGCAACAATTCAGTTTGTCATTTGTTTATAAATAAACACATCAAAACAAGCAAACGACACACAGACACACATAAAGGTGAACAGTTTGTTTATTTCAGAGTCTGAACCCTCTGCTCCACATTGAAAGAGTAAACACGGATGTTACAGTCCATATCACAAATCTGCTTAGGATGCAAAGCCAGAGCGTGCGGTTCAGTTGTCAGCTCCTGGAAAGTCAGTGACCGTGAACGTGGCCGGTGAAACTTGGGATCATCCCCTCCAGGAAGTGGACTATCTTCCTGGTCAGTGTTCAGGATTGGTTAAAGTGGACCAGTTTTTGCAATGGACGTTATTGGTGAAACACAGTAATGTGCATGGTTAGTGTAACATACCTCAGTATGTGGCGACAGGAACACTCAGGGCTTAGAGTGTATTGAGTTAGAGTGTTAGAAGGTGGTTTTCTATTAATTTGAGCTGAAGGAATTTGCCAGTGGTAATAGACTCTGTTGGTTTATACTGTTTTTGTTTGTGGTTTAAACCAGATTACTGTTTTCTGAGTTCTTTTCCCCCTTCTTGATAATCTAAAGTAACCCAGAAAGACATGCGTCAAAGTTCATCTTCCTACACACTTCTTAGAGTGACACTTCTCTTAACTTACAGGGGGACTTGTTTCTTTCTCTTTTTTTGAACCACCTGTTTAGACAGAACAAATATATTTTCAGGACTACTTATGTGATGATCAATGGAACTGCCCAACGTTTTTAATCTGCCTGTGAATACCAGTGATTGTTTCTGCAGGCCATCCGTCTGTGGGACTGTGGCATTCTTTAAATTTATTCAGCAGCGTCGTAAATACCAGGAAACAGTTTATTTTAAGTGGGCAGTGAACTTTAAAGTGCTCACGCAGACGGTTTCCAGCTGATTGTCATGATGCATGCCTGCAGTTGTAACAGGAGGATCTCAAGGAAATGGTATGGGCTCTCCAGAAAGTTCTATGGAAGCCTGGGTTCAAATACTGTGACCAGCTTACTGAACAAAATGAAAGCAAAGTAGCAAGTACACAGAGCTTCCATATTGAGTTTTAGGAACACTCTTGCATTTTTAGGCCCAGACTATACTTAGTAAAGCACTAAATTTATAGATGTCATTTTCTGACATTTTTGAGAGCGAAAGCATCTTAAAGAGTTGGAAAATGAAATTTGTTTATCAAGAACAAACTTTTGACAGATGAAATCAGGCCTTTGTTCTGTGGTGTCAGAATGAAGTTCCCCGTGAAAACTAAAAATATAAGCCAACCAATATTTTTGTGCTGTAATTTGTAAGAATCATGTTTATATGAAAGGGAGTCTTGATTTGACTCGCTATGCCAGCAGCCACTTTTTCTATTACAACTATATTGTAAAGGTAAAATTTTAATTATTTTGCAAGAGATTTTATATAATATGACCTTAGTCTCTGGATATTGTTAACCTATTAATTTCTGCCATTTTCCCTCATACTCTAATAATTTCCACAAAACATATTTTAACTGAATAGTGACATAAAAACAACACGTTGCTGCTTTTGCATCCCTCCTCCTCCCGGGTACCATTTGAATCTGGGAAGCCCATGAGTATGCTCAAGGGAGACGATGCTAGACTTTCCCTATCTAAAATAGGACTGTTGGCCATGACCTTTAGACATGGTTTTGTGTAGAATTCGACCTTAAATTGGCTGCAACTAGAGGATGCTGCAATTTAGGCAGTGAAGGCACCTCATCTGGGCTATGTAGATCACTAAGTTGTCTCATTTTGTGTTTCAAACGCTTGTAAACTCAATTTTACACATTCCATTTAGATGGAAGGAGTTTGGGTTTTGTAGCGTGGGTTCCGGAACTTCACAAAGATCAAGTACTACCGTTCTCTGAACAGTTGCAACTTTCTTCAATTCCATGCAGAAAAGGAATCCATTGTCTGTTGTTTTAATTATTTTAATGATCAGTTTAAATATGGATGAATAGATTTTAACTAAGGAGCAAAAACTTCATTGACACACTGATTTTTTTCTTTCTCTCATCTATCTATCTATCTATCTATCTATCTATCTATCTATCTATCTATCTATCATCTATCTATCTATCTATCTATCTATCTATCATCTATCTATCTCTATCTATCTATCTATCTATCTATCTATCTATCTATCTATCTATCTATCATCGATCTATCATCGATCTATCTATCTATCTATCTATCTATCTATCATCTATCTATCTATCTATCATCTATCTATCTATCATCTATCTATCTATCTATCATCTATCTATCTATCTATCTATCTATCTATCTATCTATCTATCTATCTATCTATATATATATCTATCATCTATCATCTGTCTGTCTGTCTGTCTATCTATCTATCTATCTATCTATCTATCTATCTATCTATCTATTTAACTATCATCTATTAAATTTTTTTGAGACAGGGTGTCTCTGTATAGCCCTGTATAGTTTTGGATGGCCTCAAACTCACAGAGATCCACCTACATCTGCCTCCCAAGTTCTAGGATTAAAGGCATGCACCACCACAGCCTGGTGATATTTGTGGTTTTTTTTAAAGAAATGAAATTATTGCTGTATTGATGTTTGCTGTTAATATAATATTTTTATTTCCTTGGTAAACTCCATAACTCTTTTGTTTTACCTTTGTGTGTGTGTACACACGCATGCCCACACAATCATTTCTATGTGTAAGCACATATGCCCAGGTACCCATGGAGACCAGAAGCTGCTGTGAGATCTTTAGAGCTGTCTGATGTGCTAAGAGCATCACGTGCTCTGGAAGATTATTAAGTCATCTCTCCAATCCATCAACCTTTGATTTTCATATTCATTTTATGCTTGTTTCTTCTAACTTTTGCAAATAATGGGAAAACAGTCAAAAGTGCAAGGCATTCAAATTGTCAGCCAGTGAGCTTTCATCCATAGTCTTCGAGGGGACAAGGGCCTACAGCTGCCGTCAAGTCTTAGCAATGAGTCTTTTAAAGTTGGGAGTGCGTCATGCCAGCATTTCCTGAATTGTTGTAAACTTTGATAGAAGAGGGGCCCTACTGACTTCAGTCTTGCAGTGCCCAGAGGGATTTGCACCCGATTAGACCTGTTTTTCTTTCCTTTTTTTTTTTGAGTAGTTAATAACTGCTTCTGCCAGAAAACCAGATCAAAGCCTAGCAGGGGAGATCAGTACATTGGTTTTATCAGCCATTTTCCAGCCCCAGCTCTTCTAACACTGATAACAGGGTGGTGGTGAGAGAAATCATCCGCTTGCAGCCTTCCCCGTGGTGCTTCGCTCTTGATTTGTTTAAGAACCTGGGAGGAACATGTCTGCAGCAGGGACACCTGGACAGGGCTCTCTCCATCCTGTCAGTGGAAAGCGCTTACCTGGTAATCACTGCTCTGACTCCAGCAACTGGGCACCATGTTTCCTTTGCTTTGGACTTGGCAAATCACCATGGCTCCTTCAGTACCTGGGCCTCTGCCAGCCATATCCCTGGCCTTGGATTGACTACAGAGGAGGTTTTTGAGTTTCTGTTTTTCCCCCTGTTATCAAGGCAGAGCTCTGCTGTTTCGGTCCCCTCCCTCCATAGACTCGAGAGCTCCTGAAGTCTTTTGTCTGTCCCTTTTACTCCTTCAAGGCGGCTGTGAATGGCCAGAATAAAGCAAATCTTCCTTGCCAAAAGTTGACAACTGAAGTCGGAATCATAGCACTTGTAGATAAAAAGATCTTGGCTCTCCAGCCCAGCCCTCCGCTTTTATCCATCCCATTTGCAGCTGAACAAACAAAGCAAGAGTCACAATCTTGGTCTCTTGATGCTTGACAAGCACGGAGATTTCCCCGTGACAAAAATCTATGCTGGCTACATTTACAAAGATTCCAGAGATGATTTGCTTAAAAGCCTTTTGGGGCTAGGGAATGTATTAACAGCTTCTTGAGCAGCATTTTTGAAGAAATGTGTTTCATCTAAAGTATCTCCAGAAATGCATGCTGAAGACCACAGATTCTGTATCCATAATCTCACTGGACATGCTTGTATAAATGATGCCCCTTCATATTTCCAGTACCCGTACAGTACAAGGGTGCAGGACTACACGGATAATGTCAGCAACCAATAAATTGCAGCTTTCATGTGGCATTTATTTTCTGTATAGTAATTGCTCCCTTTTATGAGCAGTGTGGATTAATAATCGCTATATGTGCTTTGTAAGACTGATGAAGGACAAACTATGTTCACATCTGAAGGCCCTTGACGTTTCCATCAGTAGAACTTCGAGTCCATTTCTATTTATTGATACCTTTGTAGTCGAATCACGTTGGAGGCCTCACTTTTTTGATCTGAAAAAAAAAATCTGTGACCTTCCATTCACATATTTTCAAAGATTTTTATAGTATAAAACTCCTAGGTGATGTGACATATTTTATGACTTAAAATGATTCTATGTGTACGTGATTCTATATGGACATTTTTGTCTTGTTTTAGTTATACCTCGTTAACATGGTTGTCATATACTTATGCTAGAGACGTTTATCTGAATTCTAGCATCATTCCAGTGGCAAGGCCTAATTCCTTTAACAGTTGTTTGTTTCAGAATGTAGTATCTAGGAAACCGTCATGGCCCCCAAGCATGGACTGTCTGTTAGGGGCTCAGGATAATTGACAAAAAGGTACAATCAGCAGAAGGAAAAGTTAATTTAATTGGTTTAAAGACTTTCTTGCAGCCACAAGAAAATGCTAAATTGATTTTTGTTTCGCTACATGGAGAACCTTCACAATATAACGGGGTGGGGGGGAGTTGCTTTTGGAGAATATATTATCTTCTGTGTATTACATCAGTAATTTTGGAAGACGTAAAAATACCTACCTGAAATCTAAGAGGCCATTCTTTTCATTTGTCAAGTTCATCTTGAGGCTTTTGTGGTTAGCACAAGAAATGCACGTCAGTAACCCGCTTGTACCTAATTATACCTGGCTATTTTATTTCGGTATGGTCTTCCTGCCTGTGGTAGAATCATTTTCTGAATCTTTTGGCCTAGACAATTTGCAGCTAGAGATGACTCAAGTGTTAAACCTGTACAACCTTCCCTTACATTAACACAGTAAAGTCAGTTAATGAATCATGGTACTTTGTAATTTGTTTCATGTTTCTCCATCCCCACCATCACCTGAATCTGTCCACAGTTTTCTCCTAGGCAAATGGCCTCCCTGGCTCTAATCCTAATTACAGCAAATTACTATTTTTTGCTATTAATATCTGTTAAGCACTGACTCCAGGGTTAATCAGTCCCATTTGCAGACATCCAGGCCTCTGTGATCTTGACCCCCTTTTACCTTCCTGTGAGTTAGAGCTGGCTCCGAGGCTCTGTGGATTACCCTGACATTCTGTCTGTCCTCTGTGTGTTTGCCCGTTTACATAGCTGCCCCTTGGCCATTCTCATATCCTTTCTGTGTCTTAGGGTCTAGCTTTTTGACTCAATTTCTGTTATTTTAGCACTGCATTGCTTTGTCAGATAGAACTGCCTGACACATTGTTAGTGGGTGATATTGGTGGGATCTTTCTTCAGTGAGGACAGGATCCCTATGTTATACTTTAATTCCCTTTCCTCATATGGCCTTACATGGTACCAGGCACAAAATTTGGTGCTGAATTAAGAACTACTCCTTGAACCCTTCTTGATATTGCTTACCTGTTCCTGATTTATGCTTAGTTGTGTTTTGTGTTTCGTAGATATTTATCTGTACAAAGCATTGTTACTTTTATTGCTTAAATATTGCACGCTTCTTTTTAATACATGTAATTGTGAACATTTAGTTTTTTATTTACATTACAATATTTGCTCATGTTGGTGCATAGTTAGAGCTGTTAAACTCTTAAGAATGAAGAGATTAATAAGCTTACTGGGGGAGTTTCTTATACTTTTCCAGGGAAGTTAGATACTAATTCTTCTTATAAGATTAATAAACTTTGGCATTTCAGAACTAAGTTTTAGAGAACATTTCCCTAAACTGCCTTTATGTTACTGAAGAGAATAAAATTCCTGCCCTGTGGGTTTGTTCAAAGTAATTAGGCCTTGCTGTATGAGATATGAGAGTCTCGTTACCAAGTTGTAGTCTGCCCATTTGCTTTTACTGGACAGGATGTTACTGACTGGTGTGAACTGTCTTTTTGTTCATGACTTCACAGTGATGGCTTATTGCATGCTTCTTCATCTGCTTGGCTTCTTGAAGTGTGAGTGATACTAGAGGAAGCAGCTGGAGAAAAATCACGTAAGAGATGGGCAGTCTCATATCGTCTTCAGTCATACATTTACATTGTGTTGAGGAAGCAAAGGAGAAAACTGAGTGCTTCTTCAGAGGAGTTAAGCAGACAGGTCTCAATTTCCTACCAAGGTGGGACCATAAGCTTGGACAGAAGCCCTCAGTGGGTTCTGCGTAGCTCTCTGCTTTAGTTGGTAGGCTTGTGGATATGGACTTCATCTAACGAGAACACATAGCTGGCAAAGAATAATATAGTGAATGCAGGTCTTCTGTACTGAAAATGTTTTGTTTTTGATAGCTGTATTTAAAGAACACTTGGTGCTTCAGATACAGGGCTGTTTCAGACCCCAGGAACAGGGTACTGTGCAGTAATTTAACTAGAAACCATTATGTTATAGAGATTGTAAAACAAATGAATTGTTAAAAATAATTTTACTGTTCATTGGGGCTTAGTGATTATGGCCGAATAATGACATTCTATTGGTATGCACGTGGTAAATATAATCTTCTTGCTAGCCGCTGATGCTTTCTGCCTGGAGACACCGTTCTCAGAAAGTTTGCCATCATAAGCAATCATGAGAGTTTTGACTTCTTTTACATAAACTTTCATTACTGTCTTGTTCACTTTCTTTTGCATTTTATATTTCTTCTCATGTAGAGATGCCTTTTCCTGCTCAATAATGTATGACCCTTGGAATTTCGTGGCAAATGTGCTTTAATTTAAACCATCATCATCAATTTAACAAACACCTCTGGTGATACGTTTTTCAGTTTTAAAAAGTGTGTCATGAAGCAAAATGTGTTTTTGTGGGGAACAGGAATGATTATAAGATAATCACATACCCCGAGGACATAGAGATGGGAAAGGTACAAGCCAATGTATCTATGTATTATGCCTTTGACATAATGATAATTTCATAAAAACTGAGTGCTTCCATTCTAGCCTACTCTGCCAGTACCATCCAATTTCCCTGTCCTATTCTACCAGACTGAGAGAGGACTAATTGAACTTTTGTGTTCGGATATAATGCAGGTAGTTCTATGATGGTTCAGTATATATTTTAGCTGAACTGTGCATTTCCTTATAAGAAATAAGAATGACCCATTAACACATGTTGTTGAAATAATAGAGAAAGTAAGTTTTTCCATCCTTTCCTCATGCCTTTCCTGAGATGATTTGCCAGAATTCTTGTTTAAGAAATCTGTTTGTGAGATGACAATGGTGTGTATGTGTGTGTGTGTGTGTGTGTGTGTGTGTGTGTGTGTGTGTGTGTGTGTAGTTTAGGGGGGCAAGTTCTCCCTATGAGATTCTCACTTGTGTTGAACTCATAATCTTGCCTCAGCCTCCTGAGTGTTGAAATTATAGATGTGCGTGAACCTCTACTCCCATTTTTTTCAAGAGTATGCTTTTACTGTTCCTTTTAGAAGATGCAGTTTACTTTATTAATGTTTCTGAGGAAGCTATTTTGTACATCATTATCATTATTGTTATTATTAATAATAATGATAATAACAACTGTTAGATACAGAGCTACATGATTTTAAAAAGCATAGGTTTAAGGACCAATTCCTGACATAATGAAATCCCAGCTGGGTCCCATTCTGTGCAATGCTTACTCATTTTGTTTAGTCTCAGATTTGTACAGAAGTGCTTGTGGCACTGTCTGGCAGATAAACGCATAATGAATAGTAACACGTTGAAGCTTTTTTTCTTCCCTTGGACGTCATGTTCTGCTGTCTGGTTGGAGTATATGTGGTGGGTCGGGGGCAGATCAAGTTAGCTGCTGATAGCTTTATGGAAAGATCCCAGGCATTGCTTCTCAGTTGGGAGGTAATGTGATTGACTCCAGCCTTTTGACCTATGTCAGGGGGACTGTTCCTTGTCAGCCATCTGGAGGTCTTTGCTGGGATTGGTACTTATGACACCTCACTCATTCTCAGTAGGAAATTACGGATTTATTGAGCCTACTCAACCTGACCACATGATTGCATGTCCTTTAAGTAACACAGTTTAAGATTCAAAAGGCATATGAGGGGGCATGAGTGAAGTTGCCAGAGTCACATACAAGAGGATGGGAAGTCCTCCTGCACCAAGTGATGTTTAAAAACAGCTGGAAAGGGGCTGGAGAGATGGCTCAGAGGTTAAGAGCATTGCCTGCTCTTCCAAAGGTCCTGAGTTCAATTCCCAGCAACCACATGGTGGGTCACAACCATCTGTAATGATGTCCGGTGCCCTCTTCTGGCCTGCAGGCAGACACACAAACAGAATATTGTATACATAATAAATAAATAAATATTAAAAAAAAAACAGCTGGAAACCCAGTTTTCACATACAGCTAACCTTAAAGATGCCTCTTTTAGCTAGGTGTTTAAAAGCATTTTAGGTTATTATGTTTATTGATTACGTAATTGGCTAATTTTGATTTGCACACTTGGGGTATACCCAAGCACAAGCCACCCTGGGCTTTTATTCTCATCTGGGTTATCACTACGAGGAACAAAAATAAGGGAGATTTTCTTTTCACCTCATACGCATCCATGAATACATTGATTTTAAATTACACATCACCAATTAGTCTGGGTGATTACTTAAATTACTTAAAAATGGAGAAGGGAACATAGAACAATACATATTTTATTGACATTCTTGGTGATTTTTTTTGGTCATTGTTTGAAAAAAGTGAATTTTGTTTATCTTTTCAAAAAGTAGAAGTACCCACCTTTGCAGGTAGATGACACAGCATGTATTCCACAGGTTTAGTGACTGATGTTGATTTCTTTCCTTCCAAAATACATTAATGTGAATATATTTATGTTTGAGCTTATTTGTGCAATTTAAATATGAAAGCTATCACTTACTTGACTATAATATTATGAAGTTGATAACATAACATTAAAGATAAAATGTTTCCTTTGATACCATTTTTGTACATACTATTTTTATTGATTCTTTGAGAATTTTTTATGTGTATATAATTTTTTACCGTATTCATGCCTGATTTCTTCCTACTCCTCCCAAATCCATCTCCATTCCTTCTCAACTTTGTTTCTCTTTTCATTTTTAGAAATAACCCACTTAGTCCAGTGTATGCTGCCCAAGTATTTTTGGTTATGGAACCTCCACTGAAATGTGGTCTACTTGGCCAGGGCCATATTCTTCAAGAAAACTGACTCACCTTCCCCTAGAAGCCAACAACTGTCAATAGCTCCAGGGGTGGGGTCCTATGACCCTCTGGCCATCCCATCCTGGAAAGCTGTCTGACTTGATCTTGCCTAGGCAGCCACAGCTGCTATGAGTTCTTTAAGCAGCACGGTGCTCCTGCCATGTCAGAAGACACTGTTTCCTTCCCATTCTCTTCAAGTTCTGGCTCTTAAAATCTTTCCTCCTTTTCTGAAATAGTCCGTGAGCCTTGCAGGGAGGGATACACAATCCTAGTTGTACTTGAGCCCTCCACAGATGCTTATTCTCTTCATAAAGAAGCTTCTCTGATGAGCTGCAAGAGCCGTACTCACCTATGGATGTAGGTATACAAATTTCGATGATAACTAGATTTATGTCAAATTACCAAAATTATAGTAGTGATTTGATCTCTAGGACCTATGTGTTCCCTAACCAAGGGGCAGATTAATTGTACAAGGTATATATTTTCTCCTGTGAAATAAACCTTAAATTCAAGCAGAAAGTGTTTGGTTGCCCATATAACATTGCAGCCACTATTGTACCCATGGGCATACCTTGCCACATAGGTTGTTATTGTAGCTCACAGCATTCATAGTTGGGCAAGACTATTGATCTTTTTTCTTTTTCTTCCTAAGGAGACAACATAACACAGTCTGGTGGCTATGAAAGCTAGCCAACAGTGATTTGACACTATTTCTTTTAAAAAAAAAATGTGAAATGCATTCATCACTTGTATTTCTCAGCATTTTTCCCTTAAAATTATTCTCCCATGTATTTCTTTGCACTTTATGGTTTACCTATCCCCTCTCTCCCATGGAAGCTCTGTCAGTTGGACTTAATTAGAAACACTGTTTTCAGGAGGTGTATAAAAGTTTCTGAGTTCAGAGCTAAGCTAGTGTTGGGAGTTTCTAACAGTGCAAGCCTTTTGTGACTTTTTCTCATTTCTTTCTTTTTCTGTCTTCATGTCTGTAACTATACGCTGTTCTTACAGTTGTGTTGCTTTCTGCATGGATGATGCGGACTAATAATTCTAGAAAAGATTTTAGATAATGTGCCCAGAGTTTTTGATTATTAGAGGAGAGTCCCATAGCCTGAGATATAATTGTCCAGCAGATGCACTGGTGTCAGCAGCACAGGCAGGATTAACATCTGTGTCTGCACAGCCAGTTTATCTGAGTAAATGTTAACTGTCTTAACACTGGAACACAGACTCAACGGGATGCCTGGTGGTATCTTCCGTGTAATGAGCTGTGTTCACACTATTCTAGTGTTCTCTACAGTCCGCATAACGCCCTTCTCCACCTTTCTCCAGCTACAGGTTTGTCCCCTACACCGTTGCCATATTTGACACTTGCTTGTTCCCCTACAACCTGCTGTCATCCTTTGTGGTAGAAAAGGTGTCCCCTGTCTTTGTGCTTCAGGCTGCTCTCACAAAATACCGTAAATGGGCAACTGATAAAAAAAACAAAACAAAACAAAACAAAACAGCACCTTATTTCTTACAGCCCTGGAAGGTGAAAAGTGTACGAACAAGGTGTCCACAGATTGGTGTCTATGAGAACTATTTCCTGCTTCTTGGAAGAATCTTCTCACTCTGTCCTCACAGTGTAAGAGTGAGGTCTCTCTGGTGTCTCCCCTGCAAAGGCAGGAATCTCATTCAGACCAACTAATCACCTCCCAGTGATCTTGCCTTCTGATACTAATCTTTTGGAGGCCTGAATTTCAATACTTAAGTTCTGAGCAGATAAATATTTACAGCACAGTGCTTACTATTTTTACATGTTTTTATGGCTTTCAAATACCCTTTTAAATACTAGTGATTCTTATATCACATCAGAGATGATCATGTGCCTTCATGTTTTCCTTTGAGCTTGAGGATGTAGAACTGAAGGATGATGCCATGGATGAACTCTTGTAAAGTTGGTGCTGTTCAGCAAGCACGGTGTCAAACTTTTAATGAGTTTAAATCCTGGTGCTACCTCTTTCTGGCTGTTTTCTTAGAGATACAAGCATCTGTCTCTTCAGTGAATAAAGATGGCTTCTCTACAGTGAGTTGCTCCGAAGACTGACTGAATTAATGTTTTTTTTAAAGATAGACAAATATATTTTATTTATTATAAGGGGAAGACTCATGCCACAGGCATGGAAGATCCCTTGATCAAGATCCCAAGGTCTGCTTGACCGCGGGGGAACTACACAGAGAGCGTACTTGGGTGGTGCACAGGTTTCTATCTCCTGGTCCCAGAAAACCATGCCTAAACTAAGTTCCACCTCTTAAAGATATTGGTTAACAAGGCTTTCCCCATTATCTTTCCCTTTTGTCTAAACAAGAGCAATCTAAACCCAATACAAAATTATATACAATAGGAACAGATATCAAGTGTAAAATTACAAACAACATGAGTAATATTCAGCAAGGAACACATGACAAATGTTTTAATAAACATTCTACTCCAAAGAGTCTGAATCTTGTATTGTAAATAAGCTTGGCTAAATCATAAGAGGAATGTAGGTACGATTATCTAATCTTCAACCCCATCGAAGGCCTGTGAGGGAAGTAATATTACTTGAGCATAGTTAACTTTCCCTGATGTTGAAAGTTGAGTTTTTGCTATGAGAGGCTATGGTTCTGCCTATCAGATGTATGCATGTTAGGCCCAGGGTTTGTTGTAGTCGGATCATTCCTCACCGTGAAGGTTGTATAGAGCAGGGTATGCTGAACACTTGGCTGTGAGAGACTTTCCAAGTGCTCACACTCTGCCTTCCAGGTGAACATGTCAAATTTTCTCAGTGTTGGTTGCTCATTTTTAGTATCTGTAGGAATCAGACTATTAATGACTATTCTACCTTCCCAGGGTGTCTGTTCTTGAGAGTCAAATGAACTAATGCACATTAAAATACTTTGTAAACTCCAAAGGCCTCTCTAAAGTGGCTGCAATGTCACTGTTAATGATGGGGCCTTGTTCATTTAAAGCACTTTATGGTTCTTTGCATTTGGTTTAAATCTATGCTGGAAAAGTGCCCACATGGAAATAATAGGAACACGAACACACACACACACACACACACACACACACACACACACACACACACCCATTTGTATGAAAGAAAAAAAAAGAAAGGCGTGACCCAGTTGCCTGTCAATAGCAATCACTTTCCTTTTTCAGATATGCCTTTCGGTTCATTCTTCCCATACTTTCAGTCACACGTTGATCGTACTTGATGGGTTTTGGGTATTTTAGATCAGTTCAGTTTGAGTCTGTCGTATTTTTGTGGGGGAGGGGTAGCAAGATGGGGTTTTATGTAGCACAGGCTAGCCTCAAATTTGCTAAGCATCCTTGGATTAGCTTGAAATGGTTTATAAGATGCTGGTGATCCAGTTTAAAGCTTTGTGCATTCAAGGAAAGAACTCTGCCATTGGAGCTGCACCCTCAGCACCTCCATCTTTGTATTTTGCATCCCCTCCCCCATCACCTAGACTTGAAGCTTAGGTATTGAAACAGAGCCCTGAACTGTTTCCCTTGTCTTTTCTTACTTAGAATGTGGACAGGCATATAGTCTTTGACCATAACCAGACTGACATCAGCTGCGAGACAAAGCCACAATCTTGCCTTGATCTTCCTCCCTGTTGAGGCGGTTTGGCTTTGCTACTTAGTTATTTTCCCAGGATTGACTGATTGATTGGGCACCTTCTGCTTCCTACTGGCCACACAATTCTTACCATCCGATTGGCAAGAGTCAGTTGTGGTCCTTCTGGACTGGAGGGGCACAGGATGGTAGATTTTCAAACACAAGTCTCCATTAGATGCTGCTACCTGGGCAGAGTGAGAGACACCATAGACCTGTATAAGCTACTCTTTCATGCGGAGACAGAGACCAATCTGAATGTTCAGGACTGCAAGCTGGCTCACTTTTGAAAGCTGATTAGTAAAATCTGAGGTAGGGTTCAACTCATTAGTTCAAACACAGCTAAGGAATGAAAACGATTTATTAACTGAATCTTAGTAAGCCTGCCACTTAGTAGTTACTTTGTTACATTCCATTATCCCCTGTGCATGTGTGGCTGTGCTCTCTGTATTCTTTTTGTGTGTGGGGAAATCCTGCAGAGCAAAGTACTCTTGCCTATTGCTCCCCACGGCCCACTTAGTACCTTTGCTGGTAACTTGTATTTGGTCGTAGTGGGAATAGTTCCTCAACTGAAATCAACCGGTGGGGCAAGTGGTGAACTGTTGTCCTTACCACCTCCATTTAGTTACGAAAAGACTACTAGGCTCATTATATTCTGTTTCAGGATATAATTGCAAGAGTCTCTCACTAAGCAAAGTTTCCATGACAAAAAAGCTGCCTTTTCATACTTTGAAGTTTTTTTTCTTTTTAAACAAGTTCTCGAAAGACCTGTTTGATCAAGTATTTGTGGTATAGTGAGTGGCTGAGATGTCTTTCTGTCTTTCTCCTTCCTTCCTTCCTTCCTTCCTTCCTTCCTTCCTTCCTTCCTTCCTTCCCTCCTTCCCTCCCTCCCTCCCTCCCTCCCTCCCTCCCTCCCTCCTTTTCTCCTTCCCTCCCACCCTCCCTCCCTCCCTTCCTCCCCCTTTCTTCCTTTTTTGTGTGTTCCTGCATTCCTCTCTCTGTTTCTGTGTGTGCCTGCTTGCGTGCCTGCCTGTGTGCGATGCTTTGGGAGATCAGAGGGCAACTTATGGACCCTGGGGATTTAACTAGAGTCATCAGGTTTGGCAAGCAAGTACCTTTACTTGTGAGTCACCTCATGGCCCTTTGACAAAGGACCTCACTTTGATGAAAGAAATGGGCTGGTATCTTAAAGGGTATTGGCTGAAGGAGCTGGAGGAGCTCCTGCAGCAATTTAGAATCTTTAACTTATCTGGCTGGGAGCATGGTGGGGCTGATGGCCCGCTTACTCGTCTGCTCAGTAATGGTCCCTTTCTCTGGACCTCCTCTGGAGGTGGCAGGCTGTAGCTGGGACTGGCCTGCCACTGCTGATCAGGTGAAGATGGAAGAGTGGCCCAATTGTTGCTCATGAACTCTTTCGAATGTAAAAACACTAAGGACGCTTTCCCCCTTCTGGATTTGAGATCTCAGTTCCAAATTCTTGAGAAGAAGCCACAGCTTAAAACCAAAGCTCACCTTTGATTTTAAAAAGCCAAAGATATTTTGTGTTTAAGGGTTCATTTCCTAAAGTAGATACCTTACTTAAATGCATAATACTAAAATGTAAATCACAGGAAAAGGCAGACTTTGCATAGCATCTATTCTTAACACTGATTTACAAAGCTTTCTAGGGTTTAGTTACTGTTAGTGAAGGTTTCTTTAGATACCACTCCTATTCTTTTTTCTGGAAAGTGGATCTAATTTATTAAAGGTAATTTGTCTCAATAAGGAGCTTAATTCTTTATTTGTGAATGTTCTTTTGCTATGTGGATCATCAAATGCTCTTCAGAAGAGCTCACAGAGGGTCAGAAATGTAGGATTGCAAGATGCAAATATTGATTATTGTTTTGTATTTTAAATTAGGGACCTAAAATTGATTTTTCCAAAGAGAAATGTCTGTTTCAACGTAATTTAGTTTTTATTTTCACCAATAGGAGCATACTTGGATTCCATAATTTAGTCGAGCTTCCCACACTGAATCTAGTGGGAGAACAGGTTGGAACTGGATATAAAACTGGGGCATCAACAATTCCAAGTTGCAGTGTAACTTTCATGCTGTTTAATTTGTCATCCATAAAATTGGGATGGCTTCCAAACCTGGAAAGCAATTTTTACTGTAATAGCAAGCCACATAGCATCGCCTGATTCACACAGAGCACGCTTGATCGCCTCAGTCATTTGCACGTGTGGACAAACTTGTCTCAGGCTGAGTAACTCGTAGTATTGGGTCCCCGACTTAGTAAAGTCACCCTTGCTTGCTGATGCCATGAAATAATTAGTCCATGTAAAGACCTAACTTGAGACCGCCCTTAAAAGTAGAACTCAGATTCTTGACCCTTGTGGAATTTATATTATATTATGTGGTAAATTTCAGTGACAAACCATTTGCTTCTTTTTTCTATTGATTTCACTATCATTAATGTACTTATAAATGCCAGTCCACAAGCCTGGTGAAATTGGTTCAGAAGGCTCTTCTTCTGTGAGCTAGCCAATTGCGGCATGTGATTACTTATTAAATCAAAACTAAATTAAATCTTAGAGGCTTGGCGTAGTGATGGGTCGAGAGGGAGAACTCAAAATTGTGGTTAGCCATGGTGAGGATGAAATACCGAGTAGTGGCGTCAGCTTTTGACTAGAAAGAAAGATGGAAATGTTCGGGGAAAATAAACCAGTTTGCTAATTTTGGTCAAAATACACTTTTCAGGTTTTTAGGGGATTTTTATAATTAAATACTAAACACTTTCTTAAATGCCTTTAGCGTAATCTAGTCTACCCACCGACGTCTTTCAGTGCTTCAGGTAGTATGCGTTGGTACCAGTCATGTGTCAGTTCAGGAGACAGTGTCATGAGACCTGCCTTCCCATTGGCTAATCTCCCTTCCTCGCCTTTCTCACTTGCAGACACAGAGGACCCACTGCACGCTACTGCTGTACCAGGTGTTTTCTAGAAAAGGCAATTTCTCCACCCCCCCCTCCTCCTCCTCTTCCTTTTCCACCTCCTCCTCCTCCTCCTCCACCACCTCCTCCTCCTCCTCCTGTGAATGACTGTAGTGGTCTTCACGTGATCTCTGCTCCTGCTTTTAATCTGTTGTAAAACAGGTCCACATGGTTCCTCTGCAGAGCAAGCATCTGTAGATCATAATTCAGACTGCATCACTCTTCTGATGGAAGCCAGTTTTGTGACATTGAGAACAATATCTAAGCTATTAAAAAGTAAGGTGAAAATCAAACTTTAAAAAAAAAAGATATATTTATTTAGTTAGTGTACTCTGGGGCTTTTGCCTGCATGTATGTTTGTATGAGGGTTTCAGATCTCCTGGACTGGAATTACAGATAGTTGTGAGTACTGAGAATTGAATTTGGGTCCTTTGGAAGAGCAGCCAGTGCTCTTAACTGCTGAGCCATCTCTCCAGTCCCCAAACTTTTTTTTTAAATCTGTGTGTGTATGCATGTGTGTGAACACGTCTTTGTATAAGTATGCTTGTGATTGTGGAGGACAACCTGATCACCCTCACCCTACACCCTGTTTAAACCTGGTCTCTTTGTTGTTTACCTGTATGTGTGCCAGGCTAGTCTTGTCCATGGGTTTCCAGGAATTCTACTCTCTGTGTCTCCCATCTCTCCATAGGTGTGCTAGAGCTACAAGCTCATATTGCTATGCCAATGATATGTGGGGTTGGGGGTGTCCTACATAGGTCCCTATGCTTTGACAGTATTTTATCCACCAACTTACCTCCCAGACCATGGAGAAATGCTTTTTAAGAAAGGTATGTTATCAGCTATAAAGCAAGGAGGGTTTTTATATGCTCTATAGGTCTACCAAAATGTTCTAAACTATATCAATAGTATATTCATTCATATTTTGTAAAATTCTAATTACAAACACTAAGAAAAGAAAGTATAAGATTCCATGTCTCTGAATCTTTCTCACAGCAGTTTTCTGCCCTGATGATTGTTGTAAGTTTCTATGATGCTAAGACCGTCTTAGCATTTAATGAAATGACATCCATATTATCTGTTGCTTTTGCCTACATGTGACACAGAGGATGAATGGCCCTCTATGAATGAGTCCCCCTTTTCTTAACTCTGTTGTCAGCTTTATCTTTTACTGCTATAAAGTAATGTCACTTCCAAGTTTATAATCTTTTTTTGAGCATTATGATTTTCCACTAAATGAATGAAAATTGAAAACACACTTAGTCATCCTTCTAAAATATACTTCCAATTTTTCTCTCTCTGACTCCATTCTCAGGGGTTTATCTGGAAGGGCCTAACTTATTTTGATGAACAGAAATAGAATTCAAACTTTTATGAATACAATCCTTGACCTTCAACCATTGCAAGTTTATCTCAAATAATGAAACCATTACAAGAAATACAACCAAACTGATAGGAACCTATAGACTTTCTTCCCAGAGATGGTCTCAGTCATGAGTATCCCTCTTAGTCTATATCTGTGTAAACTCAATAGTCATGTAAAAGTAACACACAATGCTTCAGTTTCTTTAGACTGTTTGAAGAGATTTCTTCTCAATCCAGATTGTCTGCAAACTGTCCATTTCTGACAGCCTCTTACACCTTAGGCCTTCCACTACCATGTATCGTGCTATGTTGGTTGGTGTTTGAGGCAGTGTAATTGCGGTTGTACAGAGAGTCTCATTTTGGGAACTCAGCACATAGGTTGGAGCCTGGAACTCTGAGCTGTCATGTCCATTTACCCCAAATTTCCATTCAGCTGTTACCACTTCATTTGCTCCACCAAATGAGAACCTGCTAGGAAGCCACGTGGTTGTCCAGACTTCCACTGTCTTTTACCTCAAACATGGCCTAACCTATGACCTTCCCAGTTTCCCTCCTTGTTTTCCTCCATCGGCTATAATGGCAGCAGAAAGGTCTTAGAACAAGTATTAGTTTTTAGGACTTGGAGTCATCCCCTATATCCTCCAGTGTTTTCACAGAGGCATCATCAAATGCAGACGCCTTGCTGTGATCTGATTCCACACTGTGTTGTCTGGTGGTCCTTGTCGTCCTTCCTTGTGCTGTCTTTGAATTTCACAGTGCTATGCGATCATCCTTTCTGAAGGATATTGCTCATCTTCCTGGAATGATATCCTTCCTATCTGTAGGTCTGTCTGTTACTGTGTTGTCTTCTTAGAGACTTGCATCATCACTCCGGCTACTCAAGGGCTCTATATTCTATAGCTCCTTCTCCAAGCCATTCATTTTCTGTGATCCATTCTCTACAACAGAATGTTTTCCATGAAGCATCAGTTTTTCTCACATTGCTCGTCTCTTGTACATTTTAGATGCCAAAATGCCAGTAGACAAACCCAGATTTTAGTTCCATATTTACCTTTTCATTTTTTACAGATGCCTTGGTTTTTTATTGTCAGTTATCTCTGATGTGAGTATGAGTATTTTCAGAAGAATCAAAGAACTGCTATTAGCTAATTAGTCTATGCGTGATTAATCTTGAGCTTTCATTGAGATATTTTGACCTTTTTAGCATATTCAAATAGAGGTTGTAATTATTACCTTGTTTTACTTGGTCTTACCTATCGAGCTTTATTATAAACATTTCAAGTGATTTTATAGAACCCATTTTTATCTTACAGAAAAAAAGAGAAACACCATGGTGCTTAAAGATGCTATTTAAAGCCGGGTGGTGTGGTGTACACCTTTAATTCCATCACGTTGGTGGCAGAGGCAAGTGGATCCCTGTGAATTTGAGGCCAACATGGTCTACAAGAGCTAGTTTCAGGACAGGCACCAAAGCTACACAGAGAAATCCTGTCTCAAAAAAATAAATAGATAAATAAAAATAAAAATGCTATTTAAAAAATAAAATTGAACTGATTAGTATAAAGGAAATGATTTTATTTTTCACTATTTTCTTACCTGAATGTGCATCTGCAGATTATTCTGTTTAAATAACTCTTAGTCCTAATTGGTTTCTAAGTAAAATATAATCTGATAATAATTCTTTGTAACAGGATCATGAATGAGCTCATGACCAGCTAAATGTAAATCTGTTCATGGGTCAGACAATCTTGCAGTGCTGAGAGTTGGAACTTTGAGTGAGGATAGACCACTTAACTATGTTTATTTTTCTGATGACCTACAGTATGAGACCTTCAGGGATGAAATTACCACTATTCTGTCTTTCAGAACTAGATTTATTTATGTTTAAGTGAAGGGAGTTAAAAGTTGTATTTATTACCCCTGCTTCATTCTGTTTATTTTATAATGAAATTTTATTTTATTATGTAAATCACAAATTAAATTGAAATAAATCCTCTGTAGAACTTTTAGGTATTTATCTTAAGAGTTTACCTTACTTTCCAATTTGGGGTTTGAAAGAAAAGTATAGTTGCTAGTCATTGTAGGACATGCCTTTGCAAGGCAGAGGCGGGTGGATCCCTCTGAGTTTGAGGCCAGCCTGTTCTATATAGAGAGTTCCAGGACAGCCAGAGTTACATAGAGAGACCTCACTCCCAGCCCCCCCCCCCACAAACACACCAAGAAAAGATAAATGCAACGTTTAGTTTGATATGTAGTCATACATGTATGATCTACAATTTGAACATAGATAACGCTGTAGTAGGATTCAAACGTCTGTTTATGGTTTATAATAGAAGGGCAGTACTTGTTTCCTTACAGACTGGCCAAAACCCAAGCATGGTTAGTGTGTTGTTAGATGCTAGATTTTGCTGATGCTATTTCAGCCCTTCAGCCTCCTGGTTGCTACCACAATGACCTTTTTCAGCTGCAAATCAATCGCATCATCTCATTTGTAAACCCATCAAAGGCATTACTGTACTGTCAGAAGAAAGGGCAGACTCTGACTCCTGCCTGCAAGTGGCCTGAAAGTCTCTGCAAGATAAGGTCTCGCCCTCTGATCCGTGGTCCTCAGTTAACGATACCATTTGTGCTAATTGCTTATGACTTTTACTGTTGTCGGTCGTTTGCAAATGGTCCCCCTTTGGTAGGTAATGCCCTCTTTTTCTGTTTCATGTTTTAAAATTCTTCTCTGGAATCATTTGGCATCATTGCTTTCCAAGTGGAAAATAGTTAGCCTGCTCTCTCCCAGGATGCATGTTGTTGCCCACATTTCTCTTAGATGGGTACCCACTGGAAGTTGTGGTTCTGATGTTGGTCTTTTGCATTCCTAGTGCCTACAATATGTAGTGTCTGCAGCCTGCTATACTCAGGAGTTTCTTTGATAGAGAACCACTTCAAGGGGAGTTTCTCTGAATCTTTTTCCTTTATCCCAGGTGGACTCATTTTTTTCCCCGCCTTTGAAGCCTATCTTATCTTTCTGTCCTCATTTAACACAAATGGTGTATTTTGGCTTTAGATCTGAATGTGTTTGCATCTTTTGCCACATTGTGACTTTCTTGGGGCCAAGAATCAAAAGTGAGGTATCTCTTGAAATGCTAGTTATTAAAACTTTAGAAGCTGTAAATCTTTGGGTGAATTAATGAGGCTATATTATATTGTACATATTCTATACAGGCTCATAGTTTTGTTTTAACTGGGTTTCTGATGAAGAACCTCTAAAACCATCTACTACAGAATGATTTTTCTTTTTTGTTTTTTTAATTTTTTTATTTATTTTACATAATAACCACAGTTCCCGTTCCCTCTCATCCTCCCACTCCCCCCACCTACTTCCCCTTCATCCCCCTATCCACTCCTCATAGAAGGAAAGAGCTCCCATTGGGAGTCAACAAAGCCTGGTATATCAGGTTTAGGCAGGACCAAGCCCTCTTGCTGCATCAAGGCTGGGCCAGGCATCCGCCATAGGGAATAGGCTCTAAAAAGCCTGTTCATACACCAGGAATAAATCCTGTTCCAACTGCCAGGGGCACCACGAGGATACCAGGCCACATAACTGTCACCCACATGCAAAGGGCCTTGTTCGGTCTCATACAGACTCCCCAATTGTCAGTCCAGAGTCCATGAGCTCCCACTTGCTTGGGTCAGTTGTCTCTGTGGGTTCCCTCATCATGATCTTGACCCTTGATCATAAAATTCCTCTTCCCTCTCTTTGAGTGGACTCCAGGGTATCTGCCCAGTACTTGTCTCTGGATCTCTGCATTTGCTTCCATCAGTTACTGGATAAAGGTTCTATGATGACAATTAATCACCAATCTGATTACAGGAGCAGGCCAGTTCAGACACCCTCTACAGTATTGCTAGGAATTTTAGCTGGGGTCTTCTTTGTGGATTCTTGGGTGTTTCCCTAGTACCAGGTTTCTCCCTAATCTCATAATAACTCCTTCTATCAAGATATTTCTTTCATTACTCTCCTTCTCAGTCGCTCTCTCAACCAGTCTATTCTGTTCCCTCATATTATCATCCCCCTTGCCCTCCCCTCTGTCCCCAGTTTACCCAGGAGATCTTATTTATTTCCCCTTCTTAGGGAAATCCATGTGTGTCCATTTTTGTTACCTAGCTTCTCTGAGGCTGTGGATTGGAGCCTAGTTGTCCTTTGCTTTACATTTAATATCTGCTTATGGGTGAATACATATAGTGTTTATCTTTCTGGGACTGGGTTACCTCACTCAGGATGATTTTTTTCTAATTACATCCACTTGCCTGCATATTTCATGATGTCTTTTTTTCTGCTGAATAATACTCCATTGTGTAAATGTGCCACATTTTCTTTATCCATTTTTTTTGTTTAGCGGCACCTTGGTTCTGGCTACTAAGAATAATGCTACTATGAACATAGTTGAGCAGGTGTCCCTGTTGTATGATTGAACATCCTTTGGGTATATGCCCAAAAGTGGTATTGCTGAGTCTTGAGATTGGTTCCCACATTTCTGAGATACTGCCATAACTGATTTCCAAAGTGAGTGTACAAGTTTGCATTCCCACCAGGAGTGGAGGAGTGTTCCCCTTACTCCACATCCTCTCCAACATAAGCTGTCATACAGATTTATTTTTCATGCTAAGAAAATAGTACTGAAGTGTGCTGAACACATCTTAGGACCTATTACTCCAGCTATAGGACTAAGATTGCCCCAATTTTTCCTCATATGACTGCCTGGGCCATTTAGATGGGTTCAGTTTTGCTTGTGCGGTTATTGATGGAGGAATGACAAGCATACCCACCACTGGGCATCACTTCCTACCACTGGGCATCACTTGCAGCATTCCTAAGCCAACCCCAGGTGTCTTGTTGCCTGCAGATCAGAACAACACCTTGAGAGCATTTGACCTGTTTTCCTGCAGTGATTTTCTATCTTCAGCGTCTATATGATTTATTGCTACTTGTCTGTATACAGTATTAGTGTAATATTGTAGTACATTAAATATCTCCTGAAGGCCCTGAGAAAAGCATTTGATTTCCACATACTAGAATCCTTTTAAATGCAGTCTATGTCTCTGAGGTCTCAGAAAGCAGTTAGGTATGTTTCTGTTCTTTATACATGTCATTATAATAGGTACTTACTCATTATGGTGTCTCTCACTTTCCCTCATTGCTGTTTAAATCCTACCAATCAAATTAAGGCTTTCTCTCCTCCCATATTCCACCCACCAGGTTCATTATCTCTGTCAGTTTAAAACTCCATTTTGCTCCACTCCCTTTGTTTTACATAACTTTCAAAATTGGTCCATGAATCTGTCTTATTTTAATAGTTTTTTAGGTCTTTGTAGTTGTACCAACAGAGCTAAGACATGTTTTTCTTCCAGTATTCTAGTTCCTTAAATATTTTTGCCATATGTAAATCATGGTTATTGGTTGCCATATAGGATAATTGTTTTCTTGAAAAAGAGTGCTGGCTTTGTGTGTTATTCCCTTATTGTTTTGATTGACTTAACTTTGTGCCTCTGAAGACTGTAAACAGCAATATTTTCCTTTACTTTAAAATGCATTTGTTTTGAAGATTAAGAGTCAGGATTTTCTCCACGCAGAAACTATCAGCATATAGGGAAGAAGTTAATTTAATCATACTATCAGATTATTTGCCTCATAATTTTACCAAGATTCTTTTTTGTTTTTTGAGACATGGCCTTGTTATACAGCCCTGATTGTGTTGGAACTCGCAATGTAGACCAGGGTGGTTTTGAACTCAAAGAGATCTGCCTGCTTTGGGCTCCTAGTGCTGGGATTAAAGGTGTGTGCCACCATGCCTAACTTCTAAAATTCTTAAAGTCTTGTCTAATTAATTAATTAATGTATGCAGGCGTTTTACTCTGTCTGAGGGTGTCAGATTCTCTGGAACTAGAGTTACAGACAGTTGTGAACTCCCATTTGGTGCTGAAAATTATACCCAGGTTCTCTGGAAGAGCAACAAGTGTTCTTAACTGCTGAGCAATCTCTCCAGACCCTGATTTTTAAACTCTTAATTCTATATTGGCTCATTTATGACACATGAGTATATCAAATACTTATTTCAATATTTTGTAAAGGAGTAAATGAACTTATTGTGGGCTTATTGTATTCATCTTCCGTTGTATCTTTGAAAAGTCAGCGAGATTTGCACATGGACGTTGGGGCATATACTTCATGGTTTCTTAGGATGAATCCCCCAAAGCTTCCCATTAGTTTCCTCTGTAACACATGGCTGTAAAATGGATTGTCTGCTTCTGCTCATGCGTTTGAACTTTGAGTGGTGCTTTTCTTAACTTTCAACTCCAACATCATGAGTTACATCGTATGTAACTATATTTAAGTTATTTAACCCTTGTAGTTAAAAATACCACTTTCCTTGCCAAATTGACTTTCAGAATGGAATAGAAAGAACTCATAATCTTCCTATTCCTACATTCAACGAAGAGTAAATAATTAGGTTATTCTGTATACTTTATAAAAGTGTGTTCCTACCAGAACCGTAATATAATTCTAATTAGGACTGATAGTTCTATGGATATTATTTAATTATTAAGACATTATCATATTTTTATACAATGATATTCTTTTTACATATGTGTGTGTACATTTTTTTTTCCAGACAGCCTTACTACAAAGACTCGGCAAGCCTCAGGCTTGCGGTAATTCTCCTGGTTTTTTCCTTCCAGTTTCAGTGTGTGCCACCACGTCATGCTCTTAACTGTTTGTGCTAAAACAGATAGTTGTTAATAAGCTTGGGTCCATAATGTAGTGGAATAAATTTAGTTTTGTGTTACCTGTTTAGTTGTAGTGCAGATTACCTAGTTTACCTAAAGCTCACCTTTCCTCCATATGTTCATAATGCTATGACTTCCATACGCAAATTGGATATTTATGATGATAGCTCAGGTTGGACCTTGCATGTGCTTCTAAATAAAAGCTTATGGGAATCACTTACATTCGGCAGGCAGCAGGCTCCCTGTGGAAGAGGAGCACATTTTTTTGCAGATAGAGATGTGCAAGGGCAGTGATGGACTTCAGCTGTGTGTAAGATTGGACCGTTGGTGCTAAAATTTAAAAGGTTCTGCTTGTGGATTTGTAGGAAGACAGATGGCGCATCTCTGGAAGTGAGGGGAAACAGTCCTGTAATTCAGTGTCATGGCGATAGAAATAGGAACCTTAACTAGTCATCTTTTATTTTCGGCTCAGACAAGCACCTGTAAAATATAGCCCTATTGGGGAGCCCATGATAGTAAAGATACAGAAATGACATTTTGCTGATGAATTTTCTCCTACCCATTACTTCCCACTTTTATTTTTATTTTTATACAAAATCTTTTATGGTGAAAGTTGCTTGTTTATTGCTTGTTTATGTATCCAAGGGCAGAGCCATAGAATAAAAACTTTTTTGGAAAGGGTGTGTATGGTGTGTTTCGTGGTTGAATTATTTCAGCAAATTTTTTTTGGGGGGGGGCAGTATACTTTGGTTTAATTCTCCTCTGCTAATTACCATTTTTGTTTTCTCCTTGTTGCTAAACTCCAATGTAGCATAAATTAGGATACAGTTTGGATGGTGCATCTCATTTCCTGTTCACTTCTGAATGTTTCTTGTTTTGTCTTAGTGGTCACTGGTTCTTTTTATTGTTGCCAATTGTTTTCATTTAGAGAGAGGTTCTTAGTATATCACCCTGGCTGGCCTGGAACTCACTGTTTAGACAAGGCAGACCTGAAACTCACTATCTATGTAGACAATAGTGGTGTGGAACCCGCTGTGTAGACAATGCTGGCCTGGAACTCATGGAAATTATCCTTCCTGTGCCTCAAAAGTGCTGAGATTAAAGGCTGGATTTTTAGTTGTTTTCTGAGCGCACCTTTTTGAAGGCATTTGGAAAACATTGTTTTGCACTGCCTGTCTGTTTGCCTAGTGCAGCTAGAAAAGCCTCTGAAGACATGGGAGCCCTAGTACTTTGTTCAGTGGTCTCTAACCAGGCAGCATCATCATCCTTAGGCCTTGAGTTGAAGTGAGAAAGGGATCCGGGGAGAAGATACAATGATCGAGATGTGGATGTGTAGAAGTGATGTCTGTGATGCAGGAAGAGGTGTTCCTCAGCCTCTCCAGCCTTAGTGCCTCCTTCATGTACTTCTGATGACTCGGTCTTCAGGTCAGGAATTGAAAGGAAAGGGCTAATACCTTGTAAAATGTATATGATTTCTTTCAGTCCTCCCACTGGTCCCATGAAGTAAGCACTAACATTTGAATGGAAGTCAGTTCATCAGAGTTCAGGCTCTGGTATTTCAAGTTGCTGGGCATTTGTCTCTGTTTCACTAGTGTGTTTCACTAGCACGTGTGTGTGTGTGCGCGCGTGTGTGTGTGCGTGTGCATGTGTGTGTGTGTGTGTGTCTGCGTTTATAAACCTGATAGATATACACAGCTATCTTTTTTATATTCAGGGTCTGATTTAAAACCCTTGGCAGAAAACAGTAGATGCTGTTTCCTCAAAGGTCTGTTTACAGTAAGGAGACTGACTATGCACAGAACCCAAAGACTTGAAGTTTTATGAAAATTATTCATTTTAAACTTAAGTCTCAGGGTTGTTGTCAGAGGTGAATAGTTCATCTAGAACACAGGTAACCATATTGTGATTCAGAAATCATGTGATTTTGATCTATATTAACTTGAGCCGATGTCTATGAAAATTTAAGGCTCCTTTGGCAAATTTTAAAAAGTGAAAGATTTCAGGATCACAGAGTTAAATTAATAACTAATAAGTACTGTCATGGACTTGAAACATGTGAACATACACTCTAAAAATGATTACTGTTGAAGCTTTTGCTTAGATTTTTCTCAACCCTTTGTTGATACTATTAGCGATAGCCAATTGTCTGGCTAATCTGAAGCCCAAAAATGCATTGGGCTTGCATGTTTATTATCATGTGGAGTCTTTGGAAATACTCGGCTCTGAGAATTTCCTTTATGCAGTCTACTTTGGAGGTAGATTCTATTAGCCCTCCCGTCTCCAGCAGACTTCATATTTATTGCTTCCTGGACTCAGCCGAGTTCTTTGAGTTTTATTGTTTTAATAAGTATTGAATTGTTTATTAGACAAAATTAAGTGATTCTGTGCATAGCTATTATTCCACAATAAATTCAAATCATTATTATGTTACATTAGCTAGATGGATGCATAGATCAACAGATAATAGATGGATGCCTACACAGTGCTGTGTATAAATACAAAAATATATCAAAACCCATACACTGGTTGCTATTAAATGGCATATCCTATATCCGCGCTATAGAGTGTTAATTTTATTGTTTCTGGAGCCCTAATCATCTCCTTCAGACCATTAAATATTGATGGGGATGTGTGATATAGACTAGTCTTTCTAAGAAAAAGTGCATCTCAAATACATTTCAAGGAAAGTCACTGATTTTGAATGTTTTATGAATGGAGTCATGAGGTGGGAAGGATGCCTAAAACCTGAAGTGGGGGATGAAGAGTAGAGATGGCTTAGTAGTTAAGAGCACTTGGTGCTTTTGCAAAGGACTCTGTTACAGTTCATCATGCATATCCTGGCTCACACTGGGCTGCAACGCTAATTCCAGGGGATGTGCCACTGTCTTCTTGTCTCCACAGCCACAAGGCACACGTGTGGTACAAATACATACATACAGTCAAACATCATGCACGTAAACCTATTTAATCTTTAAAAAAATGTATTTGGATTTGATTATATGCCTTAAATGCTTTCCACATTCAGTTGGCATATGATTAGGATCCCTTAATTACTCTTAAGCAGCTTACAGTCAAGGAACATAGCAGTGTTTCCTTTTCTGTGTATTCGATCTATATAGCATTGTCAATTCAGGTACACATCTCCTTTAGATACTAAACCAATGGCTAAGCCAATAGACACGGATTGTTAAAAATAATTCCTTTCAGAGAATCTCAAGGCCTTTTGTTGAGCTGTTTCTACTGGTTGGATTCTTAGAAGAAAATTGTTACAAGAATCAAAAGGCACCCCCACACACACATGCCTTAGCTGTTCCCCCACATACACGCCACCCTGCATCCCTGTTGCTTTCTGCTTATCTTTAGTTGATAGAAGACAACACGAAATTGATCCTGGATCTCCAGCACCTACAGTGAGTGATGGAGGCTGATGATCTTCATTTAGACAATTGGCGTCATCAGTTTTTCTATATGTGCTCATCTTTACATACCAGGGAAACACAGCATTCACATTTTAGGGCAGGTGAGATTGCTCTGTGGGCAAAGGTTCTTGCTCCAAGCCTAATAAAATTTCTTTTCTATTATTGGAAATAGAATTTTTTCTCACATCATACATTATATATAACGTAACACACACACATATTTAGTTTTTTCCCTTTTGGTTTTTCCAGACAAGGTTTCTCTGTGTGTAGTCCTGGCTGTCCTGGAATTTGCTTTGTAACCAGGCAGGCCTCTAACTGACAACTATCCACCTGTTTCTGCCTCCTGAATGCTGAGATGAAAGGAATGCACCACAGTGGCCCAATCTAAAAATTCTTTCTTACTACCTCCCTCCTTCCCTCCCCCCCTCCCTCCCTCCCTCCCTCCCTCCCTCCCTCCCTCCCTCCCTCCCTCTCTCCCTCCTTTCCTCCCTCTCTTCCTTTCTTCTTTCCTTCCTGCCTTCCTTCTTTTCTTTCTTTCTTTCTTTCTTTCTTTCTTTCTTTCTTTCTTTCTTTCTTTCTTTCTTTCTTTCATTTTTTAAGAAAATATACTTGAAAATAAATTAGATTATAGAATTTCTACTTTTTACTTAATATACTCTGTAGAAGATCTTTTGGGACCTATCAGCAGAAATTGATGTCTTACAGTGTTATTTAACTACTCTAGAGAAGTGATTATGTTTTCATGATTTCTAACTTAGTGTGGTAAAATTATCTCTAGGTTTCTCAAGGGAGCATCAATTTCTTATGTCAACAAAATTTTATGCTAGGTAAACTGAGCTGAGCACCCAATCCTATTTTTTTTTTCTGGGAGGCAAAACAGTTAACTAGAATTCACTGATATTAAGTAGTTTCTTTCTCTCTCATATTGAAGCTGTTTCCATCTCTGTCAACAGGGTCCATGTGGTTCTGCTATGATGTGCAGAGCATGACCCATCCCTGCCCCAGTGACCCTATATTCTGGCAAAGGAGATGAACACTAAAAACTTTACTTTTACATGGACTGGGAAGGTGGCTTTGTGGGTAACAGTACTTGTTGAACAGGTTAGGGGCTGAGTTTCAATCTCCAGCATCCTTACACCCTGCTTGGCCACACATATCCCTATAACTCCCCTGTTATGTGGGGTGGAGACAGGAGGATGGCTAGGGTTTGCTGAGAACTGGCTAGCTTTTGCTAAATGAATTTTATAACCATCTTACCTTGGTCCTGACTTCCCACGGACACCTTCCCCCTCTAACTCCACAGCTGCAGCTTCTGTTGTAGTCATCATGCTTATATATATATCCCAGCTTCCTCTTAGGCACCTTCAGCCTTCGCGCTATCTGCCCTTTGTCAACTCAGCAACTTATATTGAAGTTTGATTTTATTGTAATTTCCATATGTATCTAATACTTTAAATAAATTTTTTGTTTATTTTTATTGTACCCACTTTTGGAGGGGTACTAAACCCACACAAATGATGCCAGCAATTATACCACATGACATATTTTGATCAAGAGTTATTTAGAACCATCAGTTTTAGTTGGCGCTATAATCTCACTAGAAATCCTAAATGCGGTATTCTTTCCTTTAGCTTTTCTTTCTCATTCTCCTCTTTTCTCCATCATTTCATGCATTCGAAGCTTCAGCTATACTTCCTTTTTTAAGAACTGAGGAAATTAAGATCATATTATAGATTCTCTTTTACCCATAAATCCTAAAGTTAAAATTAAATTAATCAAATTAATGTGTAGCTCTCATCCAGTGGTATGCCATTATCCATCCTCACCATGGTGTCCTCAAATATTTCCTATCAAGGTGGATCATCTCCGTTAACATATAACTGCGTTTAAGTATTTCTCATCTTGAAACGAAACAAAATTTTCCTTTTATCCCACATGTTCTTAGACCCTTCATTTAGTTGTTGTATGTTCACTTGGACTTCTGTAAACAGTGTTTCTCACCTTTCCAGTGCTGCCACTCTTTAATACAGTTCCCCATCTTGTGGTGATTCCCCAGTCATAAAATTATTTTCATTGCTACTATATAAAAGTAATTTTGATACTGTTATGAATCATAATGTAAATATCTGATCTACAGATGGTCATTTGACTAGCAAAGGGGTCGTGATACATAGGTTGAGAACCACTGCATTAGAAGGTTATGAACTCTTCTCTGTTTTTCTGGCCATGACTCAGCATGGGTTCAGTACTACCACCTACACAGTTAGGTCCTTAGTTTCTGCTCTATGGCCTCATTGGTGCATTCACTCTGCCTTTAACCAGTGCTTGAACAGTATTGATTCTGACAGCTCTCCCTCTTTCCGACGTTGAGCTCTCCTTTCCCCCAAGCCAGAGTTTCCTTTTACATCTCTGCATGTGTGCAGCTCTTCCCAATCTCCAGCCTTCCCACACTCTCTTCTCAATCCCACCAAGACAGAAAGTGCAGGGGGAGAGGAGGATGTTCTTGCATGAGGCCTTGAGGGGTGATAATATTCATGTCCACATGAGTAATGCCAGTCCTGAGAAGCTGAAGCAGAATGACTCCAAGTTCGAGGCCATTCTGGCCCCAATAGATACTTTGAGGTGAGTCTTGGCTACTTGTGAAGACTATATATTTCTCAAAAAGAAAACAATCAAAGTACAAGTATTCATGTATTGAAGCTTATTTGAGGAAGAGAAGGCAATAGCATGATAATAATTTAAATTGTTATAAAAATAAGATGGTACAAGATAAATATGCCTTTTAAGATCTCACTTGTGGTGTTAAGTGCAGGAAACATGTACTCTACTGAAAACGTCTATGGGTGGAGCTGCAGTCGGGGTGACTTTTGTGTGCTTTACAGGTGACAATCTTGGCCATTATGGAAGCCTTCCCCTTTTATAAATGAAGGCACATGTCTAATTACTATGAATTTCTTTTACATTAGCACAGTTTACTGTTTAAAAGTTGAAATCACAAAGCCATAGATTTAAGGAAGTTTATAGGAATGAAATACCAGACGATTTTATATTCTTTGGAATTTGACTGTGTACATTGTGTTTTGAGGAGAGGAGACAGGAACAGGAGAAAACTTGATTTCCAAGCATTTGTCTTTAACGGGTGCTTTTCTCCCATGATGCCTGCGATGGCACTTTTCATCCAGGAGTCTCTGTGGGCCAGGGGCTGTGCTGTTTCATATTCTTTATCTGAGTTAATCCTTCCCAAAGTTCTGAGGTAGATGTCAATAGTTCCAGTTTTAGGGAAGGGAACTGAAGTTTAAATTTTATGTGAGCTAACGCTATGCAAGTTAATTTATATAAGCTTATATACGATTTGAAGTGATAACTAAGGAAGTTAGTACATAGCTAACTTGGGAGTTTGGGCATTTACCACTAGGATGTAGCGAAAGAAAATTCAGTGTGAATGTCTTTCTCATCTCTCTAAGACCAATAGCATTTCATGCATCAACCCATCATTTTACTTAGACCATTTGCTCGTCACAGGGATCCTACTTTGTAAGCAAGATCAGAGGTGTCCAGGTGAAGCTACATAGCCCCATAGTCAAGTAATTTCTTGAGTGGCACAGGACAGCTGACCCACAACAGAACCAAGCTTGGTGACCCCAGGTTCAGTGCTCATGACGCGAGATCTTTCCTCCTCTGCATCAATTCCATTTGCCAGAGGATAAAATTGTCCTCACTCCGTGGGGAATACCACTTTTTGTTCTTCCACTTTAATTCAACTTCATTTGTTTAGTTAATAATCCGGGAATCTTGCTGGATTAGCAGAAATTTGATGAGAACGATCACCTTCCACATCTCAGGTAATGGAGTGGGGTAGAAACAGCGCCAAAGGCAGAACCCTTGCACCCTGTCCCCAGGGCGCCTCCACGGACAGGTTAAAATTGACAGCTGGCATGCCTTCTTCAGCTCTCCCCTTCCGGGAAGCCCAGGTCAAGCACTTGACACTCAGCATCAGTTCTGACCTGAAGATTAGCCTCAGCAAGCTGCGTAATTAAACTGCTGGGATTCGTTTCCCCTGACTGGACAGAAGAGCCTCGCAAGGTGACGGCTCTGCGAAGTGATAGCGCTGAGTCCGACGTTCGCAGGAAAGGAATCTGAGCTCAGAAATCTCTCCAAGCTTCTGTTAATGAGGCAGAGACAGCATTTAGCAGGGAAAATGAGGTCACGAGAAAGAAAACTTGCCCTTTTCCCCCGCTTTAATGAAGAGCCAATCATTTTGCCTCCTTTTGAATCCGGGCCTAAATTTATTGTCCTGAATAAACCTCAATTTAAATGAACAAATAAGTTTTCCTCAAGGGTGTAGTAATGTTGTTTAAACTCACATTTATGGAGAGTGAGGGAAGTTATAGAACTCTAAAGTAGCACGAAGATATGTCAAGAAGTTAGAATCCTCGAGTCTGTTCCGACCAGAACAAACTGAAATAGCCACACCCCTCAGCTGTTCAGCGGCCTGTGCTTTATTTATTAAAACGTGTTTAAAAAATATGATGACTTTTTCCTTGGATACTTCCTTTCCTTGAAACATTATTCAAGCGCATGCAACTCGTTCTCCCAGGGTCTGTTTTTACAGCTGTCACATATAGATGCTGCAATGATAGTCACACCAGTAGCATTGTCCATACACTGCTATGAAAACTGGATCCTAAAAGCTATATTATATACTTATAGTGTGCATCTTCTGGGCTTGGGAGTCTCTGATTTCTGTGATTTCCCGAGGAGTTGAGAACTAGGGGAGGTGGGGTCTGGTGTAGCCTTTTCATCTAAAGAAAGAGTTCTTTCTCATCAGTGCCTAAGTTAAACGTTACTTAAGTGCTTCCATTCTGTTCTCTGGTTTGCACCAAACCACGGTTCAGGTCTTTAGCAAGTGGTGGTGATGAAATTGTTACTAGACACACTGTGTGGTAATTGCATTCCTACTTCATGTTGAAGAAAGCATCCTCTGCCTGTGAGATATATATATATACATATATATATATATATGTATATATATATATATATATATGGTAATCTAATATAATATTATAATATAATATAACCTAATATAATATAATATATAATATAACCTAAATATAATCTAGTCAGTCTGTATAGTGTTACCTGTATGTATGTTAAGACATGACTATTTGGTATTGGATAACCAATTTGTGTGCTCTTCCCCGGAGAAGACTTTTTCTCCTGCTCTCAGCATTCCTTCCTTGCCCATAGTACTTTGTCTCGAGTTGAGACCTTGTGGTCTTTCCTCCCTCCACACTGGCATGTCTATTACTGTTGCGCTTGTTCAGCTCATACATAGGTGGTCTGTAGGGGAGTAACTTCCAACATTTTTAGGAGACACAGTCTCACAACAAAGTCTCTGATCCTGTCTCTTACAATCTTTCTGTCTCCTCATCAATATTTCTGGGTTCCAAACTTTAGTTCCTGTGCATTCTATCTTTTTGTCTGTCTGTCTGTCTGTCTGTCTGTCTGTCTGTCTGTCTGTCTGCCTGCCTGCCTGCCTGCCTGCCTACCTCTATCTATCTATCTATCTATCTATCTATCTATCTATCTATCTATCTATCTATCTATCTATCGTTACATCCAAACTATCTATGTATCTATATACTTGTGTATGTATGTATATATGTATGTATTTATCTATCTATCTATCTATCTATCTATCTATCTATCTATCTATCTATCTATCTACCTACCTACCTTCCTACCTGTCTATCTACCTATTTACCTACCTTCCTTCCCGTCAAGCAGAAGCAAGCATGCACATGCATGGTAGTTTGTGACACTGCCTTTTCTAAAGTTAGTATTCGATGAATGCCATTCCAGGTCTCATCAGAGACCTTCCCTTCCTCCTGTACAGTAAGAATGATCTGGCCAAGGTTACCGGAGTACTACCAATGGCTGATATCAACAGATGCTTCTAAATTTTATTTTCACTGAACTTTCTTGTATATTAGAAAGTAGTTCTTACAGTTATATTTCAAAATCCAACCTCCCAAATCTGCAAGTTGTTATTTAGTTTTTACACAACCTTTTCAAGCTCCCTGGTTTTCACTGGCTTCCATCAGAGATCCACAATGTTTTCATGACCATAACTACAGCAGGATTCCAGGATTCACAGCTATCTCCACTACAAAGGAGAAACATAGCTGGAGAGCAGCAGATGGTATCGGAAAGTATCTTCGCTTTCAAGTTTGTGTGTATTAGATTCACAGATACCTGCCCTGTTTTGATATTGTAACTCCTTGACACAATCCTCAGAATTGTGCCAGGGCTGACCTGGCTGAACCTGCTGAGCTCTTCTCTTTTCTTTCTAGCGAGGACTTGGTCCTACCTTATTGAATTTACATATGCTAGCTCCCTTGTCAATCTTGGCTTCCATTCCAGTAGCTTGCATCTCTTCCTTCTTCTCACCCTGCCATCCTGCCATCCATTTAACTCTTCAGTTGGTAGCTCACTTCCTTCCAGTTCTGTTCCTTCCCCTTGGACTCACCCAGTCTTCCTCAATGATGTCCAGTTATGTCTCCGCAGTCTCCCTGGCAGGTGTCTAAGGGAAATCAGGTTTGCAGTAGTAAAATGTACTTGGTAGTGATCTTGTTCTTCAAGTTAGCATATTGATCTTTATTGCTTTTCTGACTAGGTTCCTGATGCCATCTGTATTTCCCCACACCTACCAAATCAGCATCTTCTGCCTTATCTGTTTCAACATAACTATTATATTTTTTCTCTAGATTCTCATTTAAGTTCTATCATAGTTGATGGAAAACTGCCTGTCCGCACCTTCTGGATTATTTCTCGCCTATTAGCCATTTTTTTTTTTTTGCTTATCCTCATTTTATGTTACATTATTACTGTAAACATGAGTTCCATCACAACACATTAGTTTAAAAGACAATACTACATGTAATTTCATTACATATATACGCAAACAAACACATATATAAAATAAATAAATCAATAAAATTTTATCAGTAAAACTCTATGCTATGGCAGTGTATTTGGTCTTTTTTTGAGAATTGATCATTTGGAACTGTTGCAAGCTAACTTCCTGACATAATTAGTAAGTTATCATAAAATCTCGCAACATTCCTTAATACCTCCTTCAGCATATTGGAACTGTGTGAACTCAGTCATTTAGCTACTGTCCAAACTTGACTTTGGTTACGTGTAGAAGGTTTAAGAAATCAAAATACCAACTGGATGATGGTGGTGCACTTCTTTAATCCCAGCATTTAGGAGGCAGAGACAGGAGGTATTTTCTGAGTTAGAGACCAGCCTAATCAACAGAGCTAATTCTAGGATAGCCAAGCCTACACAGAGAAACCCTGTCTCAACCCCCCTTCCTCCTAAAAGAAAGAAAGGAAAGAAAGAAATCAAAGTATATAAGAGATACTGTTAAAAGTTTCTAGTGAAGAAAAATCAAATTTCCTGTTAGGGCGTTATAGCTATCTTCTACTGTGGACATTCTTTAAAAGTGACTGTTGTAAATGTTTTCCATTTCTTCCTGACAGGTAATATTTGAGGCTGAAGTCTCAGGAGGGAGAAGCGGTTATATTGCCATTGATGACATCCAAGTCCTGAGTTATCCTTGCGGTAGGTTTTGATTAAGAGTTGTATTTTTCTGTGTTCTTTCAACACACGGCTTGGATTGGCAGGGACTCTTGATTGTTTATTGCCTGGTCAGTGGTGTCCACTTTATTGTTACTCTCAGGCTTCATGGAATAAACACTGAAGTGTTTAATAGTATTTTCAAATCAAGTTTTCTCCCAACATGTAACTACATGTATGATATGGTTCTTTTATTTGTTTTTAATTAGTGACAACAAAAAAATTACACAAGGACATTCTAAATCTATGGGGTATCTTGCCATTCTCTAGGAAAACAGAGACAAGTAACAAATCCTAGTTCAATAACAGAGGAAATAAAAGCTGTCGAAGGTATCTGGTCTGTTAATTTTATACTGCAGGAAGTGAAAATGATGAATCCACTCACCTTCTTCCCAACTTGAGTCTATTTTTAATTATTATCCTAAATATATGAATTAATCAGCATTAAACAAATAAAGTGTTAAAGCAAATCTCGGTTTGATGACACTGTTTAGTAAGACCCTTGATAAGTGCTGACAGTTTTTCAGACTTCATACTTCAATTTGTGCTGAATCACATTCCCCAGAACAGTTATTGCAAGCCATAAGGAGGGCCAGGAAGAAGTTACAGAGAGCAGTTCAGACTTTCTTCTTGATATGATTTCCCCGTAACGAAATATGACAGGTCCTGTGCAAGATGCCTTTTGTGCTCCATAGCCCTCCATGATGAGGCATCGCTAACACATTGTAAGCATAATTTATGAGGAGATCAACATATCAGGGGCAAAACTTGTGCCCCTGCTTAGTGATTGTATCATGTTAACAGCAAAGAACACAGAGGTTGGCTCTTATCTCCTGGTAGTCATGCCGAGACAGAGACCTGTGGATTTGCATTACTGGTCAGTGTTGTGGTACTGCTGGGCTGGAGTTCATTTTGGTTCAAGTTGTTCTTGCTCAATTGTGAGTTTTTTTCTCCCCTTGAGCTCCAGCTGAAGTCCCAGAAAAAGAAGTTCCAAAGATCAAATCATTTATGCTGTGTGTTATATGCTCAGAAAGGTAACCGTGTGATTCCTCTTCCAGTTCAAGTGGGCTTACTAAACTCACTTACTCCACAGTATAACTGTATTGTATTTTTGTCTGTTTTTAATGTCTACATATTAAATGTCAAGGGCCAAATAAAAGTTTTTGAGAATAAAGAAATTGATGATTATGAGTTGGGCACAACAACGGCATTGGCTATGTGGTATGGTTCTTCAAGACCTGTAATATTATTGTGTAACTTCACCGAGGCTTAGCTTTGGCTGCACATTTTTTCCTTCAATGGCAAAAATGCATTGGGCTTCAGATTTAAAAGGAACTTCATAGTGAGTACAGATTTGACAGTCAAATCACTCATGAGAATGCTCCATGGTACAGACGCTACTTCTGTTTGTCTGATGCATCTTTTCGGTAACTTTCCAATGGCTATAAGCAAGCAGGAAGGAGATATTCTGTTTTTAATAATCAAAAATGTTTCCTTGTCTGGTATACAACTCTTTAAGTTTGAAAAACTGGAGGAATAGTTATCCAGTTGGTTAAATTGTGGGGAAATAGTTACGAGACCACATAGCTATCAGAATGTTAGGGTCTTGATATGCCTCCATTCTGCTATTAATAGACTGATAGCTACCTGTTTAATCTCTTTGGCTTCCTTGAACACAACTTTTACTACCACTAACCCATGCTAGAGCAACTATTAGCAGTAAGCCTTGAGTCTTCAGTCTCTATGAAAGACGAGCTGATATGTATGAGTGGCATTCAGAAGAGAGAGTGAGGAGACGTTGTGTTCTAGAGGACAGGAACGTGAAGTTTCCTCTGAATATTAATGCTAGACATATGTTGGCACAATAAGAACAGTGTTCTGTTGTGAAAAAGTTGCATGATGTATTTTTTTTCTTGTGAACGAAATGTATTTTTCCTTCTGTTTTCACAGATAAATCTCCTCATTTCCTCCGTCTGGGTGATGTGGAGGTCAACGCAGGGCAGAATGCTACATTTCAGTGCATTGCTACCGGGAGAGACGCTGTGCATAACAAGTTATGGCTGCAGGTAAGACACCATTAGCTGCTGAGCTGAAGGCTTTACTTTGGTAAAAACCATCATTGTGTTATTTGTGGTTGTCATACACAGTCTCCCTCTCCTCTCTCCTCTCTCCTCTCTGCTCTCTGCTCTCTGCCCCCCATGCATGTGCAAAAGCTGTTTGTATAAATTAGATTTACTTGGCTTTCTGGAGATTCATAACACAGACTTCACTTTTAAATAATCTAACAAAACACGTGAGCTTGTATAATTAATTGATACTGGTATTGATGTCTAGTCACACCTACTGATTCTTAGACTTTCTAATACATGGAAAAAGAAGTAAAACTAAATTTTTATAATAAATATTTTTTGAAAAGCAAACTAAGAAGACAGCAGTCACATAGGGACTGCCAGACACACTTAGTTTAAGAAACTTATTGTAAGCATTTCAAGAGGGAACTTGCAAGGGTAACAATGGAAGTGCTCTCTCTTTCTCTCTTACTCTCTCTTTCTCTTTCTCTCTCTCTCTCTGAACTTTCTGTATAAGAGTTGATTGCAGATGTGACATGGATATTTGCCTTGTACATGTTAAACCCTTAATATATGCTTATTGGATTGACTGTGATTGACATGCATGTTGGCGAAATTCACATGCTATGATGCTTCAAAAGAATCAGAAAGAGCTGAAGAGCATGAAATCATTTTGCATTCAGAGCAAGTATTCAAAGTCTTGCTGTCATTCTTAGGTGCTAGGAGGGGACGTGCTGGGAGGTGCATGACAAAGGTAACCCTTTGTGTATGCATGTGTGTGTCTGCCCAAATAAATGTGTGTAGATGAATAAGTACATGTGTATATGTGTTTGGAAGCTAGAGGGGGGCATTGGATATCTTCTTTAATTACTTTCTGCATTATTTGGAAACAAGATCTCCCATTGAACCTGGGCTTTTCTCATTAAGCTAAACTGACAGACTGGTGAGCCTCAGGCGTGCCCCTGTGTTTTCCACTTTAGGGCTAGCACTTGAGACATAATGCTGCCACAACCACCTCTCTTTTGTTTCAGGAGATCCACACACAGCTTCTAAGGCCCATGAGACAAGGCTTTTACTAACTTCTCATCTGTTGATAGTCTGCTTCTATATACATCACAGGAAGGAAAGGAATTTGACTTGTGTAGAACTTTCAATTCCTGTCAATGCCAGCAGATTTCCTAAAGACAAAACATTGAAAGTTAAATGAGTTTTGTGAACACAGATATGGAGATTTAGTTTGCTCTTATCTTCAGAATAGTGAAATTAGTGTGAAGGCTACTTACTAGCTTCCAGCTATTTAGGGATGATGGTTATAGTGCATCATCATTAAAAGCAGATATAGTATAGTGTCTAGGATTATGCTAGGTGTTCAGACATCACATGATTCCTGTATCCGTCCAATTAGGTGTTACTATAGATGTACATCATGTTATATCAAACCACGTATCACTACTTTGGTAATTTATTTGATATGCAGTTAATACCTTCTTTTTAGCCCAAATTTTAAAAAGGAAAAAATGGCTTCCTTTTTTTCTCATGATGCCGATTCTTCCTATCCACAGATATTGGGAACTAGGATACTTTATCCCAGGGAGAATATTGTATAATGTACAATCTGACATATGGACTAAATGTGAAGGCTATTTTCTTAGATCTTTCTGTCTGCCAAAGTAAGTAGTTTAGAAAAGGATTTCAGACGTATTTTCTAATCACACTGCATCTTTTTTATTTTCCATTACAATCGGAACATTGGTTGATATTTGGTGTAAGCTGCAAGACCAATAGTCTGTTCTTGGGGAACCAGAAATGGCTCTGCAGTCTGCCACTGGTTTTATGCTCCAGGATTTAATGTGACATTGAAATAAAAAGGGTTTTGTATCCACAGACACCAGCTGCCTTGCGGCAACAAAGCCTTTCTGGACCGTGCTGGTCCGAGTGGGCTGTAGTCAAAATACCGCACATTTTTTGTTGCTTCCTATCTGTGGATTGGCTCATTTTTTATGGTTTCTTGAAATTTTCCTTCTGCCATTTTTTAAGCAGTAATGATAGAAAAAGCTCATTGGAAGTTTTGCTCTGTTCTATTTACTTGTCCCCTCTTTGGACTCTGCATTGGCCACAGAAAGTGATTTTGTTTCTTTATTTCCAATTTTGACATTGACATTGCATGGGTCTCCAGCAATGCGCAAGTTCACCTTACTGACGAAAAAGCAATTCTACGCCGGGCAGTGGTGGCGCACGCCTTTAATCCCAGCACTCGGGAGGCAGAGGCAGGTGGATCTCTGTGAGTTCGAGGCCAGCATGGTCTACAAGAGCTAGTTCCAGGCCAGGCTCTAAAAAAGCTGCAGAGAAACCCTGTCTCAAAAAACCAAAAAAAAAAAAAAAGCAATTCTACTTTTTTTTTCAATAATCCCACACAACTTTACTTATTGTTGTTCTCTCTAATTATTCATTACACTAAAAAAGACACTAAAATATATAATTTACATAGTATAGTGATGTTTTTATAGAAAACATTTTTTTAATTGAATAGTTATTGTATGGGTGTTTCACTTTTGTAATTTTCTTAGACATGGTCTCATTATATACTCTTGCTTGGCCTATAACTCACTATGTAGACCAGACTTGCTCAAACTCACAGAAATTTGCCTTTCTATACTACCCATGTGCTGGTATTAAAGGTGTGTACCACCAGCAAGGCTTGTTTTGACTTTGTGTATTTCTGTGAACCACATGAGTACGCAGTTCCCAAAGAGGCCAGAAGTGAACACCATGTTTCCTGGTATTGGAGTTACAGATAGTTGTTAGCTGTTCGGTGGGTGCTGGAAATTGAGCCCAGATTCTCTGGAAGAACAAAAAATATACTTAACCATTGAGCCATGATTTCAGCTCCTTAAATAAAACACTTTTGTAGTGGTTCTATGTAATAGTTAACCATTCAAGACTGACTGGTCCTTATGTATACATGAGCCTATCAAATATTGCTTAGTACTTCAAAAGCTATTTATCTTTTGCCAAAAGTAGTAAAAAGAAAGTCAACAGGAAGATTTGTGATTCCACGGTGAAGCCATACATACTTAGTCATATGAACAAATGTTAGGTTATTTTTATTTAAGGTAGAGAATAACATACTGTGCTTCAGAAGACCAGGGATGAATTCTAACCTCATTTCTACCCCTTCTAACCGAGTTCCTTTTGATGAGCTTAGATTTCAGTAGGCTGGCTGGGCCTTCTTTTTCTTATCTATAAGAGGAGATGTTTGGTGGAGACTAAAATCCTTCGCAGCTCTGAAACATTAAATTTGGTCTTTCTATTATTTGTGATGATCTGAAATGTGGCCTTTGATAACCTTTTTGTGATGGAATAATGTAAAAATTTTATGCTGTTAGATTTATATGAAAAGAAATAGTCTCTTCAATTAACTTTCATTGTATGAACACGTGCTGCAAATGTCTGCATTTACCCGTATCAGCTCAGTAAAGGTTACCACATTCTCTTTTAGAGTAGGTGGCGGTGTGCCATACCATGGAGTTGGGTGGAAAAATAAGTGACGGCCAGCCTCCCAGGTCCTCCACACAGTTCAGGTCACATTGTGGTAATTCAATCAGCAAAATGTCTCATTATGGACTAAAGTACCCTAAGGTACGGCAGCCTCCAGTATTCCATTTTAACAGAAAAGTGACATGCTACACTCCTCTTAGTGTGCTTAGTGTGATTCCTCATTGTAAGTGTCCTTTCCAGGTTTCCAGAACACAAGAACATCTGAGGCATGCAGTCTCCCTCTGCTTGTAGTTTCTGCATCGTGATATTTACTTCTAAAATTTTTATTGTCTCTAGTGGCATGCCTGTTAGCTAAGTTGAGAGGTGAACGGGAGAGCAAGCATTTAGAGACTCTTAGCAAACCCAGGACATCTCACTGTTTCTATCATGGTGGCTGTAGGAAGGAGCTTAGGGGAGCATGAGTCTATGGATTTATCTACTGGTGTTTGAAGATGTTCTTCTCTAGGTATGTAGAGTACTATTGCAAATTGTGCAGCTCCAAGTGACCTCCTTGTCCCCAGTGGGTGACCTCACTGCCCATAGTGCAGTGTGCTGAAACACCTTCTGACATGGCTTGGCAGTCTATAGGCTAGCCCAGTAGTGAAATTCTGAGGCTTTCTGGGAGATCGTTTTTAAAACTAGTGTTATGTATATTGTCAGATGGTATAAAACACAGTCTTCGATATAGTAAAAGAGACAGGATAAAGCCTTTATTTAGTCCTGTGCAATGCACCTTCCTCTCCTTTCATGAAACCCAGTGAAGTCATCTGTGCTGTAGGTTTAAATGCTGAACAGTTTCGCCAAATTAACAATTTTTTTGCTTGTAAATAGTTTTTTATTAATTTTTTTTAGCTTTTTTGTTGCGTTTCTAAGGAACTCAAATTCTAGAAAATTGGTAGTCCACATGTTAAGGCTTATGGTAAAACTCAGATTACAAGAATTTAGAACACCAGTAAAATTTTACATATATGCTGAAACAGTTTTAAAATATCTGCCTATATTCCTGAGAAAGGACGATAATGTTCATACAGGAAGCTAATATGAGGTTACATCTATTATAGATTAATGTTGTTCGTGTTCCTTTTTTATGCTGTCTATTTTGATATGAATAGCGATAATGCGCCTGATTACGAGTGACTAGCACTAGGTTTTATGTTACTCCATTGGTAGTCTGGTTGCCTAGAGCGCACGAAGCACCAGGTCCCCAGTGCTACATCAGTCAAGCATGGTGGCCGATACATGCAGTCTCAGTTACTCAGTAAGTGAAGGCAAAAGGATTTGAAAGTTAAAGTCCACCTAGGGAAGGTTGAGGCCAGCCTGGCATACCTGTCACAGGGTGCATTAGTGTCTTTTACAAACCGACTCTAGAGATATTCAGACATGTCTGTAACATATTTATTCACCATAATTAATAGCTTAGATTTTTAAAGGAGCCTTAGTCTTAGAATGTATGAGCAGCTTGGTTTCCATTCAAGCAATAGGATTTGCTTTAGTGCTTAACAATAAACAGTGAACTACTGGTGCATGTCACAGTGCACAGACGAATCTCAGGACTGTGAATTTTAAATAGGAGACAGACTGAAAATAATTCAGTGCATATTATCTCATTTGCTTGTTCTTACAATGAAAGTTAACTTAAGAAACCATTTATTTTCACATGCAACTAACTTTTAGAACACAGAAAATGAGAAATCAAAATAGTGGCTTTCTTCATATTTTTTACGTTTATTTATTTTGTGTATATTACTATCCTTGTATATAGGTATGTACACCATGTCTATGCCTGGTGTCAATGGAGATCGGAAGAGTGCATTGGGTCCCATAAAACTCTAGTAACCGATGGTTGTGAACTGCATTCTTGGTCCTGAGAACCAAATTCAGGTTCTTTGTAAGAGCAACAATTGCCCTTAATGGCTGAGCTGTTTCCTAGCCCCATATCCTGGTCTCGTGGAGGAGATGAGGACTGGACTGGGACTGAGCCATTTCTGGGGTACCATGGACATCAGAGAACTTACGTGTCAATGAGTATACACCTGTAATCCAAAAGCTACCCCTGTCTCATTCTCTGTATACAGATTTTAACTAAATGGATTAAACTGGGGGACGATTTAATAAGCCACACTTGATTTTGGAGTGTCCCGCTTACTGGCTTACTGGCAGTACTAATCATTCTGTAGATGACAACGGCCCATACACATTGTGGGAACCTTTGTAAATCCTGTCCACCTAAAACGATTTGTTTAAGTTCCAAGGTAATTTGTGATCATGAGTCTCCCAAAAATATAAAGGAAGGCTGCTTTGGGGGTTCTGAGGATGCCGTATAATCTAGGGATGGAGGAGGGCTGAAATGGGTCATGCTGTGAGAAATACTTGAGTATTCTTCCACGAAGGTCCAGTGTAAGAGGACAGCTACATGGCAGCTCAAATAGAGCCCCTTGCTGGAACATCTGGCCGACCATATGCTTTGGCTTCAGGTCCTGTGTAAAACCTAAGATGCTAATGACTCCATCCATCATCACAGAGCTTGGCAGCCATGCATCATTGGACTGGGCAGGGAAATTCTACATTGGATTTGTTGAATGGAGCAAAATGTGCGGGTAGGTTTGGTGGCACCATTTGTTTCGGGGAGTTGCAATGAGGCTGTATAGTGTGCTACCGGTAGTCGGATGCAGAGCCATGGCAATTGGGCCAATTTGTCAGTAATCGCCCCTAGCACTGGCCTGGTGCCTCTTCAGCGGGCCTGCCAAAACCAGAGAGTCGGCCACCACTCTGCCCTTGGTGAGGCACAGTGCTGCTAATGTAGTGCGAGGCAGTGAGTTTCTCAGCCAAAGGAAATGTCATTCCTTACAGGGCAACAGATAATTTAGGCAGTGGCTTGACAGTAGTAATCGGAGAGTGAAATTAGGAAAATGAGATGCAAATTGCTCTGAAAAACAACTGGAGAGAGGCTGACCTCCTCTGGTCCTAGCTGATTCCAGCTGCGAGTCCATAAACGTGGTGGATCTGAAACTTCCGATCACGTGAGATTCTGTTCGCTCTGTTGCCACAACTGCGTCCTGCGACTGCCCACGGTTGTCTGTATGTGAATGAAGATGCGAATCATGGTCTTAGGTTTTAAGCTACGTGTTTGGTCATATAAGCTGATTTGAAATCTGAGTCCTTTAATTTTGGGACTGCTGAGACCGAACAAGCTGCTGAAGGATGTACTGAAAGCATAGTTGGCGAATGATCCAAGCACAGTCCAGGCTGCTCACACTCCTGGAAAGCATCTACATTTAAGGCTGCATTTTTAACTAGAGCCTTTTAGCCTCAAGAGACGATTTCAGGAGAGAAGAGACAGATAGCATCAGCGATCATTTCAGAGAAGCAAGTACCCAGCAAAGACAGATGTTTGACCGATACAGAAGCTTTGGCAAGACCAGGAAGTCAACACACACAGACCCATGGAAGCGAAGATCACTGGGTGGCGGCTGTTTCTGCAGCATTAGAAGACAGAAAATAAACATTAGTTGTGAGCAGCAGGGCAGCAGTATAAGAAAGACCTTACTGAAGGGTCACTGTGAGGAGGGACGATAAATAAAATGAATGGCAAGGCTGGAGCATGAACATGGACAGAATTGGCAGTAGCAACAGCTGCTGTTGGCAGTACTGACATCAGGCAATAAAGGACTCAACTCAGACTGGGCAGTGCAGGCCAATCGGAAAATCTGCGGGAGGCACAGATTAAAGAAGACGAATGGTTTTGGGTCTAGTAGGTAGCAGTTAAAAGATCCCGAGGAAATGGGAGTGCTGTGCGGTGTAATTCTCCAAACCTCAAGGTTTGACTTTTATAGTTAGTCTGTTTCTCATTTTCTGACTTAAACTAACTTGCCTCTGGAACCGCCGATTCCTCTTGCTCTTTCGAGTAACTGCCTAAACATGATCCTAAATAAGAGTGAAAGGTGAGACGTCCTAATGGACGTTGGCTTTCACCGTAGTGAGACTTGCTAGGACAGTTTGAAGCTTGTGGCAGATTCAAACCATGGATGGTCCTGGTCTTGTCCGTGAGATACATTTTTTCTTTGAAAACTGTTGGTGCCTTTGCTTTTGAGTCTGTGGTCTCAGAAAAGTAACGAGAGTAGATTAGACCTTGCCTTTCACACTGCCCTAGCTTCTTGTTGCCTACCTGGAAGCAAATTGATAGATGGAATCTTGCCTGCTATTTAATTCTAATTGTCTCTGTTTACTCTCTCATTAAACAATAGTGATTCTTCTAGGAATCTCCTGTTTTACAGTGAGTTCTCTTCCACCCCAGGGGCTTAGTACTTACTAGCAGCTAATAGCCATCCCCTTAAAAAGCCCAGTATTTTTTTTCTTGTGCTGTTTAATTATTGCATTTCACACGTTGTATTCTGTCTTCCTAGGAAGTCTTTGGATAAAGCACCTTGCGTGCAGATCTTGAGATAAAGTCACTAACCATGGATCATGGATCAGGAAATTTACCTTTGACATTTTAACATCTTGGATGTATGTGTGCCTTGCAGCGCTATGAACATTGGAAAGTTTCATCATAGGCCAATTTTAAGAGTATTATTCTTCTCATTTTGCAGCTATGCTTTCTTTATGAAGAGTTCTTTACAGACACAATGGATGTGTTTGAAATAGTTTATATAGCCTAGGTTATATATACATATAAACTACATAACGTATTGTAAGTGAAGGATAATGGCATAGGCTTTAAATCCTAACCTCCTCCAAGAGTTCTTCTTATCAAAATCTGCAAATAACAGTTATCGTCCTGTACCTGAGGGTAGCACCCATGCACTTGGTATAGAGAGAACTTTCAGAGTGTTCTCCTGCCAGGCACGTCACACCTTCCTTAATGAACCACTGTGGTACCTATCACATCTGACTGTGACAAAATCGTTCTTTCTTCCCTTGGGAAATTGTCATCTTCTCCTACTTCTTTTTAAATTTCCTATTTTTTTAATTATTTTTAGAAATTACTTATTTCTAAAATTAGCATTCAAAGTAACATATTTCATTGGGACATTTGCATACATAATTTATCTGTGTTGATTCCATCTGAAAAGCAGATCAATGAGTAGATCCAATATTTACAAGATTATTTTATAATACAATAAAATATGCACAGTGAAAGCCAGTCTAAATAAAAAAATATGGCTCTGATTGTGTGTGGGGAGGGGCTTACACACATGTGTCCCTTTTTGTGTTGGGTGTAGATTTATCTCGGGGAAGGCAAGGATAATCTAACCTGTCATAACCCAGAAGTCATCTGTCTTGGATTTTGAGACCTAGTTTTCTCCCTGGAACTCACTGAGTAGTCTAGGGTGACTGTCCCCTCTCCAGTGCTGGGGTTCTAAGTGCATGACACCATGCCCAGATTTTTTAACAGAATTTGGGCGGGGGCATTAAATTATCTCTTCATGCTTGTGCAGCAAGCACGTTGTCTACTGAGCATCCTCCTCAGATCCCAGTAAATTTGGCGGCGGTGGGGGTGGGGGTGGGGACTAGACCAGAAACCACACAGGTCAAGAATAAAACATTGCCAGCAACCCCTGCTAAATTTCCCATTTATTCTATCCAGGGTTAATTAATTTATATCCTTGATTGTTTTGTCTCTACAGTCACCCACCTACTCACTACTCTGATTATGTGTGTATGACTGTATGTGAAAATGCATGTGTATATAACTGTATGTGAAAATGCATGTGTGTATATGAGAGAGAAGGGGGAGGGAGGGAGAGAGAAGGGGGAAGAGAGGGAGAGAGAGGTGCTTATGTGTGCGTGTGTCATTGTACAATCTACAGCAGATTTCTGTTACTGAACTACATCTGAGCCATCACTGTCATGACATTGAATTATGCCGCTGCTCACTGTCATGTACTCTGACTGATTTAAAACAAACAAGCCCTTTAATCTGTAGGTCTTTCTTCTCACTTTCTTTCCCTAACTTCAGGTCAACATGCTTCCATTTCCTCCATATTTTCCTGGAATTTGCAGCCAGGTCTAGGGTCAAATTTGGTCCTTTGATCACAGTGTAAGCGGTACCTGGTGTGACAGCAAAAGGTTCAAATGGTCTCGTCTTCCATTATCTTAGCACTGCTATTCCTTTATGCCCTTAAGTCCCTGGGTTGAAAATAGTGAGTTTTTACTTCCTTTTGGACTTTACTTCTTTTCTGTTTATTCTGTGGTTTTATTTTTAAAACAAGCATGCAAAATAATATATTTCATGATATTATTTTTGTACATTATTTTTGCTGATTCTCTATCTTGTTCACTGTTCTTTTGCTGCCCCTGCACACTTCCATGTTTCTCTGCTTTCATGGAACATGTTTTCTAATTCATGCCTGTCACACACTGTGTGGTGATTAATCCCAGTTTCAATTTGATGAGATCTGGAATTGCCCAGGAGATGCTCCTGCAATCTTTGTTCATTTATTTGTTCTCAATATAGCAAATTTGTGCTTTGTCATCCCCAAAGATGAATGATTCTGTTTTTTCCAATATTATACTCTTCTGCAGTTAAAAATATGCCATGCTTAGCTGGGCAGTGATGATGGGGCATCATATACCTTTAATCCCAGAGCTTGTGAGGCAGAGGCAGGTAGATATCTGTGAGTTCAAGGCCAGTCTGATCTACAGAGTGAGTTCAAGGACAACTTGGGCTGCACAGTGAAATACTGTCTCAAAAAGCCAAAACTCTGTGTGTGTGTGTGTGTGTGTGTGTGTGTGTGTGTGTGTGTGTGTGTATGTGTGTGAGTGTGAGAGATAGAGAGAGAGAGAGAGAGAGAGAGAGAGAGAGAGAGAGAGAGAGAGAGAGAGAGAGAGAGAGAGAGTCTCAGAATTATTAAGCAGCAGCTATTGTGGCCTGTAGGACTCTGTATTAGTCTCCATTTTTTTTATTGCCAGTAAGGAGTTCACTTTCTTTCCCCATGCCTCCCATCCTTTAATTGGTAAATTGCTAATCAGTGTACTAATCTGCATGTTGAGGTATTTTCTATGCTAGTCCTTTTCCATAAGAATCATAGACAGAGACAAGCACAAGGACATGTATACACACACAAAATTGCAATATGAAAAAGTCTCCAAAGTTAATATTGATTTTTGAAATTCAAATTTAAAGACTTTTTTTTTACTCAATGTTTTCTCTATCACATGTTATTCATCACTCATGGTTCTTGGATTTTGTATGTGTGTATGTGTGTATGTGTGTTTTGTTTATTTTGAAACAATGTCCAGGTTTCAGTGTAGCTCAGCGTAGCCTCAAACTCTATTGCTATACTGCATAGCTCTACTGAATGACCTTGAGCTCTCTTAGTGCTGACACTCGGGCACCATTCCTTGGGCCTGAGGCTGTAGTAGAGTATTCATGCCCTGGGTGCATGGATTCCTGTCACAGAGGAGGCATCATTGTGCTCCAGGAACCACTTAGTTATCGTATGTGACAGTCAGCTGGGGATCCTTATGACAGACCAATGATGGCAGTGGAAGGATCCAGGTACTGGAAGTCCGCAAATCATTCTGTCTGCCAATCGCGAGAGACTACATTTCACCCTGGGAAAGAGAGAAGTGGGCATGGTAGAGAAGACAAGAGATTTTTCATCATGCAGAAAGTGTTGTCCTTGCTAAGCCCCCAAGCAGAGCAGCTATGGTAGGCCAGGCCAAGCTTAGTCCCCAGAGCATGACAGCATCAAGCTGGTGGATGATCAGATGAACTGGTGGGGCAGTGTCATTGAATACCTGCTGGAGCAGACCCAAATGTCAGTTGTCTATGTACGGAATCTCCAGAAGACAGTGAAGACCATGGTCATGTCATTGTTGTTGGGCTCATCTGTCCCCGGGAAGTTTCAAAGGAAAACCAGAGAATTCACCCTTTCCCAGCTCATACTGCTGAAATGGAAGGGAGGGGACAATCTAACCAGTGGTGTAGATTTTCCTTCTTCATCACCCGAGAGTGGAGTGTCTATACATCTTATCCATCTTGGGCCACCTCTTTAATAACAACATCAAGGCAAACTACCTCCATAGTACAACCAGAATGGAGAGCCATAGCCTCTCTGTTTGTGGTCAAGCTTTCTGGTCAGACTTTCTTTGGAGCACCAGCCCTAAATAAGGACATGGGGTTTTATTAATTATGAAAGCTTGTCCTTTAGCTTAGGCTCCTTGCCAACTATGTCTTATAACTTAACCTGTTTCTATTAATCTTTGTTCTGCCATGTGGCTCATTACCTCATCTACGTAATTTATGTCTGACTTCCTATGTGTCTCACTGGCATCTCTCGCAAGCCTGACCCATACCCTGAGATCCCCTCTCCTTCTGTATTCCCACCTATTCTCTGATGCCTAACCATTGGTCATCCTGCTTTTTATTAAACCAGTCATCACAACGATATATTTTAACACAGTGTACAAATATTGTACAACACCTTTCTCTGTCTTCTTCACTATGTGTCACATGGCAACTGAGCTGCCAGACCTGAGTCTGTACAAACACAGAGAATTTTTGGCATCAGAAGTAAACACGGTGTGAAGTATGACGAAGTCAGTGATAATGTGTTTGGAGTGGGGACGTCACTGGTGACAAATGTATCTCTCTGCCGGTGTGCTGTGTGAGGATGTGTGCGAATGCTACTCTCTGTGAGCCTGAAACTGTTCTTTAAAATGACTTTTGGGTGTTAAGACAAAAGAAAGTGTTCTTGAACTCCTGATTCAGTTGCTTAAACCTCCCCAGTGGTTGTGCTACAGATATGTAAAATCATGCTTGGCGTCTTTTATTTTTTTTCTTTTATTCCTGTTTCATGCATTACATCCTGCCATAGTTTCCCTCCATTCCTCCCATCCCCTACCCCCACCTCCCCTCTCCCATACCAAAAGATATGTTCCTCTTCCATTCCCCTTCAAAAATAAAACAGAGCAGATTTCTCATGGATATCCACTAAACATGACCTAGAAAGTTACAATAGGACTAGGCAAAAACTCTCACACCAAGGCTGGATGAGGCAATATAGTATGAGGAAAATGGCCCAAGTATAGTCAAAAGAATCAGAGACAGCACCCTCCTATTCTCACTGTTGGGAGTCCCACAAGAACACCAAGCTACAAAACCGTAAGATATATGCAGAGGACCTATCTCAGATCCATACAGGGTCAAAGTTTGTTGCTTCGGTCTCTGTGAGTCCCTATGAGCTCTGCTTACCTGATTCTCTGAGCTGTGTTCTTGTGGTATCCTTGACCCCTTTGGCTCCTACCATTCTTCCTCCTCCTCTTCTGTGGGGTTCAGCAATCTGGGTATTCTTGGTTTTTAGTAACATTGGGGTATTACAACACTTACTGATTACTTGTTTGTTTTAAGGGTATATTGTTTAATTACTTTTTAATAAAGATTTATTTGTTTTTATGTGCATTGGTGTTTTGCCTGTATGTCTGTCTGTGTGAGAGTGGAGGATCCCCTGATAGGGATTTATAGATAGTTATAAGTTGCTATGTGGGTGCTGGGAATTGAACCTGGGTCCTCTGAAACAGCAGCCAGTGCTCTTAACCGTCCAGCCACCTCTCCAGTCCCTCTTTAATTACTTTTGCCATAACTACATTGTAATTATAAAGATGTTGGATACATTATACATTCATACTTAGCCATATTGTAGTCTTAATTCCAATTGTAACCGTTCTTAATATGTATTGTTACTCCATATTCTTGTATTTGCAGTAATATTGCATGTCTTTAAACTAATTTTCTTCTTAATTTTTGTAATGAATATTTTTTTATGTGGTAAAGAAGAACCAACGTCACAAACTTTGCCACCTAATTTTAGGTGTGTTGTTCAGTAGTATTATGTTCACATTGCTCTTAAATGTATCCCTAGACTTTTTAAATGTCATTTTAAACTAATGTTTCCTTGCCCCTTGGCTTGTCTATGAATAACCTCTGCTCTGGATGTTTTGTGAAAGTGGAACCAGTGCTTGTCTTCTCATGGCTGGCTTGTTTCATTTATCGTACTCTCCTCCAGGCTCATCTCAATCGTAGAATTTTAGTGAGATCTCCTTCTTTATTATTTTAATAATATTTCCCTTTGTGTGTGTGTGCGTAGCATATTTTATGTAGTCACTATTGTGTCTATAAAGTATATCGATCGATTATAACTGTTCATTTACTTGGGACTGCTTTTGTTAGTATTACTATTGCTGCGATGAAACGCCGTTATACAGAGCAACTTGGGGAGGAAAGGATTCGTTTCAATCACGCTTCCGTCTCAGTTTTCACCCCGGGGCAAGATCCTGGATGCAGGAGCTGATGCGGAGGTCAGGGAGGAGTGTTACGTATTGGCTTATTGTTCCTCATTGCTTAACCTCATTTTCTTAAAGAACCTAGGACCCCCTACCCGAGGTGCCACCACCCACAATGGATAGGCCCTCCCTATCAATCACTAATTTAAACTGCTCCACCAGCTTGCCCCCAGCCCATTCTTCTGTAAGCATTGTTTCAAGTTCCCCTCACCTGAGGTTCCCTTCTCTCAAAGTGTTTTGTGCCAGGGTGACATAAAACTAGCCAGCACAGGGACTATGTGCTTGTTGTAGTTTTTGTTTTTTAAGTACCTTGCTTTTTATTTTTTTAAAGTATCTTTCATATCCAGGATTGGTCTGAAATTCTATGTCCAGTTCATGCTGGCCTTAAATGTGTATTATTCATGCCTCTGCTTTTTGAATGCTTGGATTATAGGCATTCCCAACTGCAACTGTCTTAGAAGAAACATTTCTACCTCCATGAACATTTACCATTTTTTATGGTGCAAGGAATTTCTATGTATCTTGAAATATATGATCCATTATCATTATCTGTAATCAACACAGTGTCTAGGGGACACCAGATCTCTTCTGGTCTCATTTTATACTTAAAAATTTTTTATTTAAAATTTTTGTTAATTAAAACATTTCATTAATATGTTTATTTTTATGTGTATGGGTGCTTTGCCTGTGTGTATGCTTATATACAACATACATGCCTGATGGTCACCAAAGCCAGGTGTGGGATTCCCTGGAGCTGGAATTATAGATGGTTGTGATCTATCATGTGGATGCTGGGAATCGGGAATCAAACCTGGTTTCCCTGGAAGAGCAACTGGGACATTTCCCCTGCTCCCATTAAGAAGAAAGAAAGGAAAGAAGGAAGGAAGGAAGGAAGGAAGGAAGGAAGGAAGGAAGGAAGGAAGGAAGGAAGGAAGAAAAAAAAGAACAAGAAGTAAAAAAAAGTGTATGTGTCTTAGCATGTGTAAATCAGAGTAAACTTTAGGAATTCGTTCTCTTCGACTGTAATGTGGGTCAGATATTGAACTTACGTCAATTTCTTTTGACAGTTCTGCTGATCTATCTCACTGCCCCAGGTTGTTCTCACTTATGTGAACTAGGGCTTCTTGAAATTTGGGATGAGTGAATGTTCAGAAAACCTTTCAAAAATCCATGCATTTCCTTCTTCATTCTCTCCGAGTCACTGAAAAACATGGTCACTTATTCTCTAGGGATTCGGGCCTTTATGATTATTTCCTCTTGTATCTGAGTCTTCCTGAGTCATTGAAATACATGGTTGTTTATTCTCTGGGGTTTGGGGACTTTATTGTCATTTCCTCTTGTACCTGAGTCATTGAAATACATGATCATTTGTTCTCTGGGGTTTCAGGGCTTTATTGCCACTTCTCTTGTATTTAGATCTGTTGTTGTTCCTTACAAGTTTTTATTTGTTTGTTTTCATTTTCAAGATTCAGGACTGTCGAAGAACTGTTCTAAAGACACTATGTTTTGAGAATACCCCAGCCCCATTTCCACTGGGATCCTTGACATATTCAGCTTTGCCTTTATTACAAATTGCATGGCTTCATAGCTGTAAAGTCATGTGATTTCACCTTTTCTAGTGTAATATTTGGCGAACACCATATCTAACAGTGGTAGCATAGTTCAATTGCTGTTCCATGTTGTGGCTTGCCATTTTCTTCTTTATAACTACATAGAAAGTCAACGTGTTTTATCCAAATTAGATAAAGAACACATTCCAGAAAATCCAGAACCTTTCTGGAAGCCTGTATGTAGAAGTCTGTTCCCAGAAACACTTCTAGTACTAAACTTACTATTGTTTTGAGAAGTCAGGCATTTGTCTTATCAGGGAGAGTCACTGGGACAGTCAGTCTGCAATATAAAGTGCAGCCAATATTGCTGTTCAAGTGTGGGGCTTCTCCTTGTTCAGAAAAGCCTCGGGTATCCTCTTCAGGCCTTTTTGTTACATATATCTTCTCAGTTGATACTTTTAAATGCCGTGAGTTACAGAAATTGAGTAAAAAGAGAAAAGCTAGTTCAGTGGATTATGTTTTCTTAGAACAATGTAATGATCAAAGCTAAGCAGCAAACAGAGAATCATAGGACCAGAGCTCTAATGAAACTGAGAAACAGAAGCTTTGGGGTCATTACCCTGGTTGAGATTTAGTACTGCTACTTATAGATTATCTGTCTCATTTCTGATGTTTGTGAATCCTGATTTTTATCATATAATTGGAACTATTACCCTAGTTTGTTTATAGGAAAAATATAATTGAGCCAAAGGAGTAGCTATTGTAGTCCAGTTATTTGGTGCTTATTTCATTTTTATTGAATACAAACTAAATCTATGATCAAATAATGTTTCTAATTGTATTGTTTGAAGAGATAGTCTGTTATACTAATTAATTACATATTTTATGAGTCATTTAAATACATATACATTTATAGATGTACATCAATGCACTTTAATCAAAGCAGATTTTAAAATAAGACATAGCTGCTTCATGATATTCATATTTGATGGCCTTAATCTTTCCCCATCCTCTGCATTGTGATATCTGTGAAATGAATGATGTTTGCTAGTAGTGAAATTTTGATGGCCATAAAACATGACGCTCTGCTGTCTTTGGCAGTGTTCTGTTGCTGTGAAGAGACACCATGACCACAGCATGTAGCAACACTGTCAAGTAGTGCCACTCCCTTCCCTGATGACTAAGCATTCAAACATATGAGCCTCTGGCGGCCATTCTCATTTAAATCATATCTATCTTCAGGACTATTTGAGTGCACAATGATAAAATCACATTTATACAATATATTACATTATCAAAAGTTCAAATTCTCAAAGTCAGTAAATACATTCAAAAAATATTTTATTGTGAATACTTTTGTATCAGCATCTATGACATTGCCCACAGGGATAAGAATTGAGAAGTCTATAGAATAGCATTGAGGTGAGGAACCGAGGCCAAGAGAATAGAAAGCAAACCTTGTTCAAATAATAAAGTAAATGATCAAAGGTTAAGTATGTGGAGGAAAAGAATTGCAGGATGTCTTAGTTAGGGTTTTTATTGCTGTGAAGAGGCACCATGACCAAGGCAACACTTATAAGGAAAACATTCAATTCGGGTGGCAGCTTACAGTTTCAGAGGTTCAGATCATTATCATCATGAGGGGAAGCATGGCGGTGTGCAGGCAGATGTGTTGCTGGAGCTGAGAGTGCTGCAGTTTGCAGGCAATAGGAAGTCAACTGACTGTCACACTGAGGGAAGCTTGAGCAAAAGAGACCACAAAGCCCGCCCCCACAGTGACATACTTCTCCAACAAAACCATACCTCCTAATAGTGCCACTCCTTTTTGGGACCATTTTCTTTCATACTGCCACACACAAGTAATGTTGATTCATGGGGAAAATATCATGGTACTTGGTGCTGGTCTTGTCATTAGGGAGATCATTCCAGGTGCTTGGAATGCCTTTGACCAGCAGACTATTCTGAAAGTTAGTGTAGAGTCCTGGACGGAGGGGTGTGCTAATGTGCAGTAGGATCAGGGAGGCAGGACACAAGATAGGAATAGTTTTTGCAGAAACTATAAGGGTAATTGGCAGGAATAAAGGCAGCAAACACTGAGAGCCCTGCCAGAGGATAATGAGAGGACTGGAAGAGGGTGGGCTCCCAGGAGAGGAGCGCTCTGATGTGTCTGTCTTCTAATTAGAAAGATTCCATGAAGATGGCCTGCTAATTGAAAAGGAAATGAACCTAAGATTTGCATGTGTAATGATTTGTTTTTGTTTATATGACTTGTGGATGAGAAAGAATTTAGGTTGATTTTCAGGGTTTATATTTAAGGGCTTTTGAATATAAGCTGGTTTTTCTTCCTTTTGTAAAATTGAAAATAGACATTCATTTATGCACTATATTCTGATCACTGTTTCCTCTTCCTCACCCCCTCCTAGATCATCTCCACCTTCTCACCCTTATAACTCCATGCTTTCTTTTTCTCTATTTCTTTAGGAAACATATATACCAATAACAACCAGCCAACCAACCACCCACAATATAACAAAACACAAAGAAACACACCACACACACACAAAAAAAGCCTGAAAAAGACATACACTTTCAGAGAAATACACACACAAAACAGTAGGGAAGGAAAAGACAAGTAAGGTTTAAAAACAAAACAAAACAAAAATATCCCCAAAATAACAAACCAACAAATTATTATGAGAAAAAAAAAACACCCCTGAAAATATCGTTATTTCGGGCTTGGGACTCCCTATGTATGGTTTCTATATCCAGTGAGACTCCTCTGGTGAGAAAGTAATTTCTCTGCATGGACTGTAAATTGGAAATAGTGTCTGGGTTAGGGATGCAGGCTCCTATCCACTTCCCCTCTCAACAGTGGCTTAGATCTGTATGGGCCCTCTGCATGCTACCACAGTCTCGGTGAGTTCATATGTGGTTGAGGACTGCTGTGTCTGGAAGGCACTATTTCATTGGTGTTTCCATTCCAATTGGCTCTTACAATCTTTCTACCTCCTCTTCCACAATTGCTCCTTGAGTCCTGAGATTAGAGATTTGGTGGAGATATCTCATTTAGGACCTAATGTTCCAAGATCTTTTACTCTCTACACATTGTCCAGTGGTGAGTCTTTATGTTACTTCCCATCTCCTGCACAAGGAAGCTTCTCTAATGCTGGCCGAGAAAAACATTGGTCTCTAGATATAGCAGAATGACATCATGAATCATATTACGACTGTGTTACTTTAGCAGAATAATGATATTTGGTTTTCCCCCTAGGTCCATGTCCTATCTAGTTTTAAGTTTTGGCCACCTAGTTACCATCAGGCATGGATTCTATCTCATGGTGCAGCCCTTATACCCAATCAGATGGTTGTTGGTTACCCCCACAACTTTTGTGCCACTATTGCAGCAATCTAACGTGCTAGACACACCACCATTGTAGATCAAAGGGTTTATAGTTGGGTTAGTGTTTAACTTTATTCTCTGGTACTGTTCAGAGTATCTTCCAGTACCATGAATAGTAGTCAGCAGTTAGTAATCAAACTAGAACACTAGTCTAGTTATGTATCAGCTTCACTTTTCTTTGTTTAATGAAATAAGTAGGTATCGTCTTTAACAGTAGGTTCTGAATTTCAGTTTCTGGAGAACAATTAATAGCCTGAGTCCTTCATGTTCTCTATGAGGTCCCTTTGCTCAACATCTCAATTAAATGTAACTGATACACTGAAGGTTTTGTTTGGTGGCAAAAGGAGTCTAGTTGGGCCTTTTTCTCCCCTGCTATTTAGTGATTCCTTTCAGATTTCTTTCAAATAATGTAAGTTTCCTGAGAAGGGTTTCTTGATACACAATTCTTAAAATCAGTAGATCAAGATGGAATTAACAAAATCATGAATGAAAAGGTAAAGGCATAAGTGAGACTTAAATATACATATATTCTTCTGTTCAGTTAATTATATTCATAATACTCATGTTTTGAGAAGTATGATTCAAGAAACAGTGAGGTTAAAGACATAGAAAATTATCAGAACCTAGTTTTGACCCCTTCCCCAAGGAAAAAAAAAGAGAAAGAAATTTAAAGCAATATAATAGTCATTCATGTGCTCATGCTCTAATCTAATAGGAGTAAATATTTTGTATTTTGTGTGTTTATACATTCCATTTATTAAGGCTCCTTCTTTGCCTCCTTCTCCGCATGCTCCCTCCCTTCCTTTTTCCTTCTCTCCTTCCTTTCCTCCCTCCCTCCAGTTTATGTAGTCATATATTACCAGCCAGTGGTATGTGGGAACCAGTTAATGCTAAATAATTGTTAATTTTCCAAATAAATTTGTGAAGCCATGATATCACTTTGATAATGGGAAAACTGATGACCACAGACTATTTTAGTCTGCGCAGTGAAGACACGCCAGGAGCACCATGGGAGACTGAAGCACCAGCCCTTGTGCTCTGTACCAGCTCTGTTCTGCTCTCAGTTTACTTCCTTAACTGTGACTTTGCATCTGTGAATGGAGAAAAACTCTGAGAGGTTCGGGTCTCCCTGTTTTTTGAGTGTTCCAAATAATGCCAAAAGTCAACATTCCCTTATATTTTCTTAATCACATATATACTAGTGATCCAAAAATAGAAATCTGGAAGTGGAGATGATGGGGTTTGAACATTACCCACTGTTCGTTTATTCCATTTCCTTGTTTATTTCCTTCTGTTTTGTAACTTACGGTAACCTTGAACTTCTGATCCTCTTCCTCTAAGCATCAGGTGCAGGGATAAAATGTGTACCTCCATGCCTAGTTTATGTGGTCCTGAAATCAAACCTGGGCCTCGCTAATGCTAGGCCAGTACTCTACTAGCTAATCTCAGCCCTAGCTTCATCTTCCAGTTTCTAAAGAGTAATCAGTTATTTTTAGAAATAATTCCTAGAAAAGAAGGCCACGAGCAATTCCATGCTGTTTTACCTACATGTAGTCCTTTGGCATAATATTCCAAGTAATTTTAATCCCATGGATACTTAGAAATTCACCAATGAGACATGAGCTTGAACTCCTAATTAATTGTTTCTCATAGCTAGAGCCTTTCTTTGACATTTATCGGTATTTGAAACATACAGTTTTAAAATTTGGACTGATGCCTCCTTTCATTGTTCTTGTACATATGCCTTTCATCTTTTTATAGCCTGTCTAGTTTTTGACTGGGTTGTTTATCAATTTTCTTATTGAACTATGGAAGATCTTTACATATCTTAGCTGTTTATCTTTTTGTTGTTATATTTTTTGACAAATATCTCATCACAGTCTGTGTCCTCCGCCACTTTATTTATGGTGTCTTTCAACATATAGAAGTTATAAATTTTATTATAGTTGAAAGTTACCATCATCTCCTTTATAGTTTATGCTTATTGGTTTTGTATGAGATACTGTGATATCATAAATATATTCCCTACTTTTTCATTTTCAGACTTGACATGTATGTTTTTAACATTTAGGGTTTCTTTGATTACTTCTTTAAAAAGTATAAATTCCATGTCATTAATCCTGAAGAGATAGTAGTTTGCCATGAGCACAGATTTAAGGTTGACTCTCAATCATTAATCAGTATATTGTTGTCATTGTATGGCAAGTCCATGCTGTATATCTGGAATAAGAATGTATATGACCTGGTCTTCATCTCCGTGGGGATGACTGTCACATTGTGTGTGCAGGACGTCTTGTTAGTACCAACAAAAACCAAAAATCTTCTTTATCCATAAAGAGGCCATCACTCATTTTCCATCAGCTTTTTTGTTAATGTGTATATTTTGCCATAGTAACTTTATGGAAAACTGGGAACATAGAACCAACTATACATCCTTTTATGATTCTCATTATCTCTTTTCCCCGATTGCATGACAAAGGTAAAATTCTGGGGGTCTATGGCAGCCATCTTCCAAATAGTTTAGTAACCAGAATTATTTATCATAGATATTGCTTTGCTGAGATACTTTAGATTGATGGCATGGGGAAAAACCTGTTTCTAAAGATTGGTTTCTGTTTGCAGAGACGCAATGGAGAAGACATACCCGTGGCTCAGACAAAGAACATCAATCACAGAAGATTTGCTGCCTCTTTCAGATTGCAAGAAGTGACAAAAACCGACCAGGATTTGTACCGCTGCGTAACTCAGTCAGAACGAGGTTCTGGGGTCTCCAATTTTGCTCAGCTTATTGTGAGAGGTAACACTTTTTGCTTCATGAAATTGCATACCTTTATGAGAACTGAGCAAGTCTGTAGACAAAGTGATTGGTTTTTAAACCACGGTATGCTTCATTGCAAGTCACTATTCTGAGTCATTGGCAAAATTCTGATAATGTCAATTAAAGTGGAGCCCAGTTTTAAAATTGATCAGTTAATTGTCCAACCATTGTCTCATCAAATGAAATCTGATTTTGCCACGTTTGCTGTGATAAAACATGTACTGTATTTTCTTCCGTATCACCTCATAATATTCATCCCAACTTGAGAGATGTTCCCTCTTGTTGGAGACATTCTGCAAGTACTGCTATAGTGCTTTGTCCCAAGAAGTGTTGTGATAACAAGGTCCCAGGAAATATTACAGGTAGCACTGTAAACAGTATCAGCAGCAAATCTCTATATTAAATGGTCATGATTTCTGGTCTTTTATCAAATCTTACGGAGTCAGAATGAGGTTTTTTTTTTTTTTTCTAATCTTAGATGTTAAAGTCATTAAAGGAAAGTGAGAACTTCATATATTAGGCATCTCTGTTTTGAATTCAGAGAAAATATAGGCAACTTCAAGATCTATATTACCCTTATTAAAATTATGATTTGTTATTTATCTCAGAGAGTGATTTAGGTTAGCGGAACACAGTGTAGGGAGAACACAGATATCCTGGGAACATGACCCTTGACAGTGGGTGCCGTAGGAATCTTATGTACACATGGGCAACATGTAATTGTGGTATGTGTTTCTGTGAAGATTTCTCTTTTCATGAAAGTGGTTTTATAGTTTTTTTGAGGAGTTGACAAATGGAATACAGAGGGGGAAAGAGAATTAGTTTCATGAAGATTTAGAAGCCAAGGAGCTTTGTTGAATCAAATATCAGGCAATCCTGACACAAATGAAAACCACGTGAGGTTGTGTAAACCTCAACACGGAGACTTTTGCCCAACCTAGTGGGAACTGAACTCGAAACTATGCAGAGCCATAGGGGAGCCATTCATGAATGAGTCTTCTCTGAGTCAGGGAAATACAGGATGAGAGAATGTTTCTAGAGTCATGTAGATAAGAGAAGACATTGGGTAAAACATACATGCATGGGCATAGAGAGATCATGTTGTGGTTAAGAGAAGAAATTGTTCTTTCAGAGGACCCAAGTTCAGTTCCCCGCGCCCACATCAGGTGCCTCACAACTGCCTATAATTTGAGCTCCAGGGGACCTAATCACTGTCATCTGACCTCCTTTGGCAACCACACTCATTTGCAAAGCCCCTCACACATGTGAATATAAATATCAATAAATCTTCAAAGAGAAAACAACAAGCAGAAACTGCAACAGGCAGGAAGCATAGCACATGCCATAGCCCAAGAGCTAAAAAGAAAAATGAGATATATTCATATCGCATTAATCTATTTTATAATCTTGATGATGAATAATTGTTAGGAACATTGTTTGGAGATGTACTTGATTCTCATACATTATTCTTTAATAACTATAGAGGACAGGAAATTAAAGTTCAGGTTAGTTGATATTGCTCCCAGAATTATAACAATATAACACTTGACAGAGCCAGACTGTCTACCCTGTTTCTTGTCTCTTCGTGATGAGTTCCTTCTTTACCAAGTCAGTTTCTCTAGCATTTACAGTATTTGCTAATCATCCTCATCTCTTATATACTTTGCTGAGATCCTTTAGCTCATGATAAACAAAACAAACATTGATCTTTGCAGGATGAATATGCTCTTGTCTTCAATGTAACCTTCCTTGTAGCTGCATTGTCTCATATTACCTGGACAAGTTCATGGAATGATAGACCCTCTTACTAAATAAAGAGTAAGACAACATCACACTCTTTTACAGCTGACATCCGAAAGATATCTTATACCTGATACTGATGAGTGTTTATTCATTAGTGTCAATCATATTTCAGCCCCTTTCATGTGAATCTAATTCATTGGTGTTGGGCACCATTGCTGTCTCTTTTGTATGAGTCTAATTCTGAAGATGCCAGATGTGCTTGGCTATTCTTCAGTTATTTCACAGGCTAAAAGCACCATGCTCACTGAATCTCTCAAGTCCTGTGTAAGTCTACAACCCTGAAAAAAGTGATATCTGCTTAGGGCTCTTAGACTGCTTTTAAATACCCTAACTACTACAACATGTAGTTAAATGTGTGTGTGTGTGTGTATGATCAAACACACAGAATTACATATACATTTCTTTTTTGTTTGCTTGTTTTGTTTTTTTTCTTTTTGTTTTTTTAAGACAGGGTTTCTTTGGGCAACCTTGGCTGTTCTGGAACTCACTCTGTAGACCAGGCTGGCCTTGAACTCACAGAGAACTTACAGTTCTTAGAAGGGGTTCCACACTGGATGTATGGGATGCTGATGTAAGGAAGGTGATCATGTTATCCATGTGCTTTCCTTTCACAGATAGGCTATACCTATTAATGGAAAGTTTTGCTTATTTATTAGAAATACTTGTCGTGCTTAGAGCTTCAGTGTTTGTAATTCTCTTTTTCTTTCATTTATTTGTTTTTTGGCAGTGCTAGGTATGAATCCCAGGGTGAAGTACATAAATTTCAATCAGGCAAGAACTGAGTTATGGCCCTGTTCCTTGTTGCTTGATTTATAATTACATTTCTATGATTTTATTGAGGCCTAGTTTTCCTTAGTTGGTGGCAAATACATTGTTTTTAATAGCATTTAAACATAATTCTTACATTTTATACATTTAATATTTTTCCTTCCATAAAAAAACATTTCTGCATGTTATCCATTTTACTTGAGGTTTTGTGGTACGCATGTGTTAAAGTATCATAGCTCTTTGGATGTGTTGGTTGCACTTTTGCTCACATTATAAATACCCTTTTTGATACTCCTGTCAGTTTCACTTATTTTCAACATATTGTAGGATCTGCATCAAATATGTGCAGGTGATACTATGCTTGTCTTATTATCTGAGAATCGATATAGAGGAATACATTTCTTTATTTGTCCAGATAACCACAAAATAGATACTGCAGACTAAACCATATCCTTGGGGGTCAAATGTCTGATTGCTGACCAAACCTAGGCTCCAGGGGGTTCCGCTGTCCTGGTACTGAAACAATGGTGAAGATTCGCCGTGGTGACAGGTCCCATCACTCAGTGGCACGTTTGCAACTGATGTCCTGCTATATGGACACAAAAGATGGTAATTTTAAGGGAAATTTTGGGGGCAGTGATATGAATAGTCTTTAATGAGAGTTGGCATAGTGTTGCCTGTTGTCAAACATGACCCATGGGTAAGAGTTTATTAGTGCATTTTCTCTCAAACTGGAAGTGACAGGGCATGCTTAAGGCTTTTTTTTTTCTTGTTTGCTACAAGTGAAAATTTCAGTGCAAAATCCTCATGTCGAGGAATATTGATCTATGTGCTCCCGGAGCCACGGGAATAGCAGAGTGGGTCGGTGAACAAAATTTACTTTGCCATAACTCTACCTTTGCTTCCAGATGGTTTTGAGTAATAACTTCTGCAGCTTGTGCAAGCCGATCTTTATTGACAAAGAAGCTTTTGCACATCCGAGACCAAGAAGAGATGTTTTTTTTGCTCAGTGAGGCTACAAGTTTTAGGAGTGCTGTCTGTATAGAGTGTGCAGAAGTGATGTTTGCTAGCCTCACAGTGAACCTAGCCTTCAAGATAACTCTTGTGTCGTGGTTGCTTTTGTCCTTCACTGTTTCGTACATGTCAGTTTTCATCTGTCCAAGAGAGAAGATGTCAACATTAACACAGAATTTGGATGTGAATGTTAAGATTGTTTATACTGTGGTTATTTGTAGGTTTAAACACAACTTGTTTACTTTAATAACTAGCATTATCATTACATAAACTCAGTAGTTTTCTCAAAATTACCAACACAGTGGTTTGATGGAAGTGAAAGCAGCCAGTCTGGGTGAGGCTATTGGAAGGATAAGGAGTATCCTGCTCCCTCCGTCCTGCAAATAGAGAGAAACAGGCAAAGCATTTTCTCCCTGTGGTGCATGAGCCGCCTTTTGCCTTCTCAGGTGAACTAGAGGAGCTGCTTTTACGTTTGGCTCAAAACATTATTCGCCTGAAAAATTAATCTTGTTTTGTCCAATATTCTTTTTCTGGCTCTATCATCTCTCTGTGCATACTAGTTAAAAAAAAATCACTTCTAAATATTTCATTTTTCTATTAACAGCAAAGGCATTCAGGCAGTGGAAAGAAGGACATACTTTACTAATACTCTTGCTAGCTGGGTGGTTTAAAAGCCATGGAATTTCTAGCTCCAGACTGTCAGCAGCCTGCTTAATGCCACAGGATATTGATTTTTTTTTAACTAGTTTTCATAGCATAGCTGTCAAACTTGCGAATTCATAGAACGATCTTTTTTCTTAATGGTGACTTGAAAATCCCCCCCTTTTTTTACCTATATTCTGAAAAGATTTTTTTTTACAGTTTTTCGAAGGTTGTAATCTAAACGCCTACATTTTATAAAATCTGAATGATGACGCTGATAAGCTACCTGTTAATTTCCCTTCTCTATGATGCCCTTAGGGAGAGAGGGAAGGCCACACAGTCAGCAGGTACCAATTGTTCGAAGTTTCTCGGAGGTTTGAAAGTTTCATAGCTTAGTTTTTTGCTCTGCTACTGTACCCTTGAAGATGATAAAGGACGCATTTAGAGTCTCCTCTCATTCCGAGTACCCATTTCTGATTCAGGTGTTCCACCATTCGAGATGGCTGGTACACATCTAAATTCCAAATGAGCCAGAGATCATTCTTATTTCAGGTACTGCACCGCGAGGAAACCAGGAGGCAGTCACAGATTTGAGTTGCTCTTCTAATCAGTTGGAGGGATGCTTCTCTAAATTGAAAAATATTAAAACATATGACAGGATCTTCATTTATTGAAAAGTAATTGGATTTTAAATATACTTTTCTCTAGGACTTATACACTATCCTATACTGCTCTGCTTGCTTATGTATACCACTGTTCCAAACTCTTTATTCTCTATCTCTCCTGATAGGTATTCTCTAAAATAGTGGCACACAAAACACATGTTTTGACCGAGTCACCGTTGTGATTTTATTTACCCTCTCTAAGTTCATTTAAAAAATTATCATGCAGCATGAATCCTCTCCCAAAGGGCACCTACAAGTTTTTCTTAGGGGGATCGACTGGTGCGAAGCACCAGACAATGTCTCTCTGGGAGCTGTGGGCCAGTGCTCTTTGAACTGAATCTTTAGGGAGTTTGGTTTGTGACTCCTCTTCTTAAGAACTTACAAAGAATCAGCGAGGAAGCACACCACTGACATGCTAAATAATTATTTGTGTGGATCTCGAGAGAATTTGATTTCCAAGCATAGGCTGTGGGTCTTTCCTCTGGAGCCTTTTAGCTCCCTGCTCTTGGAGTTTGTGATGAATGTAATTGGGACTGATGTCGACCAGGGGACTTCTCCTCCTTGAGCTAACAGTGTCTTTGTTCTTTATAGCCTTCTTCCTCTTTTCTACGTTTCTTACCCTGATCTCAACCCCCAAAGAAAACAGCGAAGTCGGTCTGTGCTAAGGTTTCAATCTCTCTGCCTTCCTTTGCAACGTCATTGGGAAATCAACTGTCAGCCCTTATCAAGTCTGCAAAAGAAAAGACCAAAAGAAACAGTCGCCTCTGCCTGGCAGCATTTATAATGTAATTCAATAGGAAAATACAGTTACTATCTTGGCATGGAATTTTGACTTTGACTTGGTAAAATTTATAAGTGTGTGAGAAAAAAAAATTACTAACCAAACAAAACCCAACAAAAAAAAAAAAAACCCAAAAAATCCAACTAAAGCAGACATTGTATTTATTAAGCACGAATGTAGTCAATTATATTACTCTATGTGAGTATTATAGGGTGTTAATTGGGCAGAAGTCCTGTAACTGAACAATGGAAATCAGTCAGTGATGGCAGAGAGGTAATACACCGTGTTGGGAGACTTAGCAGGTTAACATGGTGATTGAGCTGTTACACTATTGCTGTATATCATTGGTTGTCCTTCTTGGGTCTCTTCTACTTTCTTCAATCCTTGGTTTTCACCAGAGTCAACAACAATCACTTTGTCTATCAGTCTTTCAACCATGGGTGGGCTTTTGTTTGGAGTTTTTAGTAGGAATCATTTGTCAGTGAAATGCTTGTGTCTTCTGGAAAGCTGGGTAATGTGCATTTATTCGGCTTCATAATACATGACCTTTTATTAAGACTAAAGACACAGAAAACAGAAACATGTTCAGAACTCTTACAAACCTAACCATGAGAACCAAGTAATCATGCACTTGGATATTATGGTTAACATGTCTATCCTAACCTGTTTGGTTATCAAATACTGTAGAAACCCACTTTCTTTCTGAGTTAGGATAGGCGGGTTTTTGTCTTTTCTAGGAAATGTTCAGTTGAGCAACAATTGAAAGCAAGGCTGCTGTCGCTAATGTAGATAAACATTTACATTTCTGGTAGATCTCAGCAGGGCTTTTGTTTACATCAGAGTTAGGAAGTTTTAGAAAAAGAAACAGCTTTACCCTTTCAGGATTAAACGCTCAAATTTGAGGCTGGGGCCTCTTGTAAGGGTAAATGGAAGGACAAAGGTGACAATGGCCACCACACTTAGATCTGTAGTACCCTTTCTTTGCAGCATTAACTTCACGCTGGGATTTGTCTTTTAGAAAAAGTATGGCTTGTAAATATGTTCTATTCTTCTGAGCAGTCTAGGGAGAGGATTATTTTTAACTTTGGGGCATAATTTGCAACACTTAATGCACACCAAGTTTTACTTCCTGATCCTTAAACTAAAAGAGCAAACATTTTGTTGTTTTCTTACTGTGTAGCATGGTTCGGAACCATGTTTAAATAGAAGAGCACAGAATCCGTGATTATATTAAAATAATGAGGAGGGCATAATGATTACCTCTGTGTTTGCTAGGATGGCCCTGTGCCCACCATTTCTATCTAGTTACTCCACTTGTTCTCTGGCAGCTTCTGTCATCTTCAGATATATATAGGCGATTCCTTATGTGACCTGCCACTTCTTAAAGTGACTTCATATTAAGTTAAAAAAGAAATCCTGGCCACAGTCCTTTGTTTGCCATGCAAAAACACCAAATGCTTTCCCCCCTGAATACAGCTGGAAATTCCTTTCCTGCCCCCATAGTCCTTAATCAACAGGGTCATACTAGCCCCTCTCACAAATCTGCTGTTTATGGAGTCTTTTCCCTAGTCTGTCCATCCTTAGTTCTTTCTCCTTTTTCTATCTCTCTCAAATACAGCTATTCTTTCATGGTTTTATTTCATTCAGATTTGTAATCATTTGTTCATGTCCCTGGCATCCAGGCAGTCATGATTTTCCCATATGAAACAGAATTTATTAATTACATACTTTTCCTTATAAAATTGTTTAGTTATGAAAAAATCATTAATTGATGACAATTCTTAGTTCATTAGTTCAGAACAGTCTTATATTCTTTGCATTCTTGAAACCACAACATCAAAGAAATAGTATGTATTATATGATGATTTCCACATAATCTGTATTTTATTAAGTCGGCTCTGGGTGCTCAGACCTCATTCATTCTCACACAGCATTTCCTACTGTCTCTTTACTTCTACTGTATGATTTTTCCCTCCTTCAGGAACAAAAGAATGTCATTGATTGAGCCTTTAGAGTCAGGGCGGCCCATTGAGGATCCTCCTGAGCACTGGTAGGTTTAACAGCTAAAATCACTAGATGTGCCAAGAAGAGAAGGCATAGAACACACATGTTCTTGTGGATGAGCATGAAGCATGCGCTGTAATAAAGCATTTCCTAGGGAAGAAACTTAAGGTGCACCCAAAGTTGTGCTAAAAGCCTTCCGGAGGTAGAATGTGAAAACCAAAAATATTCCCATGTATTTGCTACTTGGCCTTGAATTCTGAGAGGCCAAAATGGGGTGTTGCGTGTTTGTATCTGTCTTAAGAGAGACTAGGATGATGTACGGTTTTTAGCATGATGGACTTTCAGGGACTGAGTTCAGCAGGCTGACAGTCCCCAAGGCTTGAAATGCTAAAAGGTCATTGTGGAAGGAGTGGCATAGTGAGAATGGGGCACTGCTGCCTACTTATGGCCGATATATTGGTCACGTGGTGTAGTGTCAAAAGAGATTCACACTCATAGTTGAGATCTGGTGTTGTGGACATTAATTCAGAAGACTTGTGCAAGGGCTTATTTCAGCAAGTAGATGACGGTTTTCATTGTAAGCTTCTACCTTAGGGTGCAAGGAACACATCAGGTTCAACGTATTGGGTTGTGTGAGTTATGCTCAGACTGACTACAGGTTATTGGATGAGAATCATACGAGGTGAATTCACAACACATGCTGAATAGAATTTTTTGTTTTAACTTCTGGTATTAGAAAATTTTACATTGTGAGACCTCATGGTAAGTGCACATGTATTTAGTTGAATGGAATTTTGTAAGTAAAAGGACACTGTGGTGCTTAGACTGTCTTTATCACCAACAAATGCATATTCAAACACAGGCAAATAATCTTTAAGTTTGTGTTCCTCAGACTTCCAAATGAACTTCTGGCTGAATTAAAGGCTGCCTGTTTGACTTATGCCTGTAATCCCAGCGTATTGTAGACAGATTGAATTAGCATCAAAAGTTTAAAAACAACCTGGTCTATATCGTGAGTCTCATGCTAGCCAGGGTTACGTAGAGATTCCTTGTCAAAGAAAACCAGGAGCAGAAAAGTTAATAAAATCTTTTCACTGATTTAAAAAAAATAAAACTTTTTATTGCACAGAAATGAGGTACATTCTGTAGAGACTGTAGAGAGTTCAGTTGTTTTTTTTTTTTTTTTTTTTTTGTCTGCTCTTCAGGATTTGATTGCAGATGATAACAATATGTTGCTGTCTCTCTCTTCTAGCAGTTTTTTTTTTTTTTTTGAAGGTCTAGATATGTAGTGAGATTTTCCTTCTAGGACTTTTGGCCCAAAGCATTTCCGTATCCTCGAAGAATGTCATTCAATTCAGCAGGTGGTTCGAAAATATTTACTTATGGGCAGATAAAGAGTTTCCACCTGTCATAATTTTTCTGTGTTAAAACTCCCACTCGGCTTGACATTTCGGTGTTTCTTGCAGGATTGCTGGAAAGCAGTTACCATGACCAGGCTGCTTGATGCACAGTAATGATGAAAAGCAGAGTGTTTGGAATTCAATATGGATGGCAGAAATGCGAGGTGTCAGGGAAGCCATATATTAAAGAGAATTTGAATTGGAAACCAAATCCCCACCTGCCACTGGGAACATTTTGATCATTTTGATGTATTAAACTTTTATAACAACATTCAGATGGAGCTGAATTAAAAACTTCCATCCAGGACAGTTTATTGTACACCATCCACTATTTTACTGGTATCATTTTTGAAGGTTCTTGCAATCTGTGAAGGGAGAAAGAATGGGTGAGGGTTTGGTTTATATGGCAGTTTATCCCTGTGTTGATGAATATCACTTTAAATTTGTCTTTGTTTGATTCTCTTGCTGTTAAACCTGGTTTGAGGTTTCAAAACAGTAAGTTATTTAAAATTTTCGATGTTTTTCAAGCATGTTTGAAGCAGGGATAAATAATTTTCTGATTGGAACAGTACATGTCTTACACGGAGAAAGAGAGAGCGGAAGAGAGCATGCATTTGGGGCCTTTGTGCCTCTGTTTTCACATGTGGTGGATAACTATTTACATAGAAAAGCTAAGGTATGCTGAAGCCAACAGAGGAAGTGCATCTCCTCAGAACTGTTGGAATTCTGTGCATCAGTCCTTTTAAAAACCGTCTTTCGGCATCAGCAGCCATGAGTGGTCTGTTCTGAACAGTGGCTCCTTGATAAAGAAAAATCAATTACTATTAGAGAGGCACTCGAGGTTAAAGGCATTGCTGGTTCACACTTGGTTTTGCAGCCGTAAGAGGATACTTAGCGGTGAATCAGGAACGACGGAGAAGATGGATGAGACAGAGTTCAAGGAGCAGTAACGTGAGGGTCCAGGACTATCATTCCAACCTGTCGACGCAGTCATGATGGATAGGTTTGGTGGCAAGAAGTAATACTACCAAATGATGAAAGATACATCTCAGCCACTTGAGCCCAGCAGACTACCTGTTGGAGTTCTGGGTCATAATGATTCCTGATTTGCAACCAAACAGGTTGGCTGCATTTAGCAGCCCGGCTTTTTGGCAGCTGTGAAGGAAGCCAGTAGCATATCAAACACTCCTGCACACTGTAAATTTAATTACCTCATATTTCTGCATAGTGGATGTTGACAGGAACTTGTAAGCTATGCTAATATGGTAGGTAATTTGTTACCTCCAGAAATCACTTTCCTTGTGTCTTCTGATCATTATCATGAAACATGATAAATGATCTAGTCCCTGAGGTATAAATGAAAATGAAAAGGATAATTGGATTCTATGTCTAAGTTGTGGCTGGAATAGTTGCCGCGATTATAATTGAATTTATCTCATAAAAATGCACTGGGCCATCTATCAGTGACCTTTCATCCTTCTGAGCCTCCAGTGTTCTATGGAGCTGGTCTTACACTGCTTGTAGACTTGGTCATCGATTTACAAAATAGAAAAACATTCATGTATTTTTAAAGTATCTTGTTAATTCCAATGAGTACAAACAGCTAATGCTGACGCTCTTACTTTAAGAGTGAAAAGAGAGTGTTTTCCTATTAGCAGCACCCTGATCAGATGGTTTTAGGTCAGGGAAGGATACATTGAAACTGTTTTTGATGAATCCCTTTATCATTTTCAGCACATCCCTTTCCACTGAGCGATGGAAGTGTGCACTATTGCTGGCATTGTGTTTACTGTGGTTCTTAAAAAAAAGAAACTTCAGTGATTCCACTTTAATATAGAACTGATTTTCAACACCGCCATGCTTTTTATCCCATTTCACCCTTTCTTTAATTTCCTTTAAATAGCAAACCATGCTTTGTTATGAACATCAAAATGGTCTTGGATCTGGGCAAGTGACCCAGTGTGGAAAAGGCTCTCTGTCCAAGCAAGAGGACCTGATCTCCATTCCCACGTAAAACCTGAGCATGGCAGGCAGTGTGTGCCTGTAACCCCTCTCCTGGGGAAACAGACAAAAGAATCCCCAGGGCTTCCTGACTTATCACTGTAGCTCAAACTCCAGATTCAATGGAAAGATGTTGTGTCAAAAATTCAGGTAGAGGAAACAAGGAAGTCAGCCAGTGATGATTTCTAGTATCCACAGACATGCATGCACACATGGGCAAACACACAGATATGGAGTCTCACTCAAAACTCACTAGTGATTTATTCATTGATGAGATTTGATGCTTTAAAGAAGTGATAACATATATTAACATGTATTGACATTGTGATTGTTCCCAACTGAACAGATAAAACAAATAGACAGTAGTAGTTGCCTATGTAGTTCTGGATCAGTTCATCTTCAACATTGTAGTGTGTTATATTTTCTGTTACTCTGTTATCTTCTGTGATCCCCAGCCCACCGCACCACCACCTGACTTTCCTTCAGTAACGTTCAAAACATTTATAATAATCTGTTTTCGTCCTCATTTATTCTCATCTAAGGGGATCTGTTTGGGATTGAATTAGTGAATCATGGAAATTTGACTTTTCTATCGAAGTGACCTGTCAATCATTGAGGCATGTCCCCAGGATCTTGTCTCTTCTCTTCTCTCCTCTTCTCGCCTCGCCTCGCCTCCCCTCCCCTCCCTTCCCCTCTCCTCTCCTCTCCTCTCCTCTCCCCTTCTTTCCTTTCCCTCTCTCCTTCCCTGCCTCCCTCTCTCTCATCTTGATTTTTTAGAATATTTTCTTTTTCTTTTTAGTAGTGTAATTATAACTCATTGGTTTATTTCAGTAGCTGAGTGATATATCTCCTGTTATAACAGCAGATAATGGCATGTATTCTTCTCTCTGGTAAATTTAATAAAACAGACGTGTTGAGTGTAAGGTCCCATGAAAAGAAGTTACCAATAATTTATTTACAATGTGCTATATGGGATGAGAGATGTTTTATGTACACTTTTTATCTAGTCCAGTTACAAAACATTAATATTCTTGATCCTTAAGAAACCTGAATCTAATAAACAGGCTTGGCTCATGGGCCTAAGGGCCCAGGCCCAGGCTGTGTCCCAAGTCTTAGCACAGCTATCACCTTATGTTCATCATGGATACATCAAATTCTACAAGACTTCTCCGAACTCATGGGGAGGCATTAAGATATCACTTCTGATAGCAAGTTTTAATAAATGTGAATGGTGAATGAACATTTTTACTACCCTCCCCCACAATTCAATTGCTCTGGTTTTTATCATACTGCTTTATTAAGCGCTGCACTTACTGTTAGTTATCGGGGTATTGTTTTTAATCTTGTATTGCCCTCCCAAGTAGCATTAGAACTCAGATCTACCACTTCTGCCTCCCTTATTCTCCATAAAGGAACGGGCACTTTGTCTTCTCTAAATCAAGTGGCAGGCATTTTAGTAATTGCAGTGACCTCCTCACCATTTCCCAAGAACCTAGTGAACTAACAGAAACACAAACGCATCCTCCTGTACCTGTGCACACTCACGTATACACTTGTACGTTTGTGTGCACTTGGCCTAGATTCCAGGAAGCCGTGTGGTCTCTGCTATAGTCTATGCAGAAAGTCGCTCGAAATCAATTTATGATAATTATGAACCGAGGGTTATTTTTCCTGATGGAATTATTTTATTTTAGAACTTTCCTGGTGATGGAGAACAAAAGCTTATCTTCTTTCTGAAATTATAGTACTTACTAAATAAGAGTATCTCTCTAACTTATTTCTATTTTTTTAAACTTAATTTAATATTAATGCTGAAAAGCTTTTTATACTGGGCAGTGGTGGTGCACACCATTAATCTCAGCACTTAGGAGGAAGCGGCAGTTGGATATCTGAGTTCAAGGTCAGCCTGGTCTACGGAATCAGCTCCAGGAAAGCCAAGGATGTTACACAGAGAAACTCTGTCTCTAAAAAACAAGAACTCTCTCGTTGGCTGTGCTCAACAAAGTATGGTCATTTGAAATAAAAATCTCAGACTCTCTTGTTTGTTATTTCTTTTTAAAAACAACATTATAGACTCCCAGGATCATAGTGTATTACCCTTTAGCAGACTTGATGTTACAGTCTACCCAATGGTGTACATTAAAATGTCACAAACACCGCTGGGAAAATCTACTCATTCTACATTGTGGCACAATTTTTGTGCTGTAGAATTTGGAACTCCCGAGAGGATGCTTTTTCTGTGCCATTGACACTTTGGCCCTGTTCTGGGACATCTTAGAATGAACAGCTTAAAATGATTTAGACTCCTGCAGATCAGAAACATCTGGCAACCTCTGTGTACACATTCCTGGCACTTAGGCTCTGATAGGTTTTCCAGTTAATTGTAAATGTAACATACTTAGTCTTAAGCCCCAAGAAGTATTCCAGGCTCCAGCAGTCAGAGGGTGAGATGCCTGGCCTTCTGTGAGATGCCTCAGAAGTCTCTCTCTATCGCTTGTCTAGGCTCTACTTGAGGCAGGATTGAGACACTGAAACACCAAGGGTTGGAGCAACCCCAGCTTCCTAATTGCAGTACTAAATGAGAATTTGTGGGGCGCTATTACTCTCCAGTGATGATTCTATTGAATACCTCTGTTTCATTTTTATGTTATGTTTTTAGTAATGGAATAAACAGAAAATCTAGCATACTCCACATACCCTAGTACATTTTTCTGATGATTTGAACATCTCCTAACTGGGACAGTTGTGGTTACTTATATCTTTATCATTAAAGTGATATGTGCTTTTATTCAGAGGAAAATAAAATGAAGGGATTTATCATTTTAATGCGTTTTTCATTTATATCTGAAAAAACAAAATAAACTTTTGAGAGAGGGAAGAAAAGTTCCAGGCACCAATTAATACCTTTGAGCAAACTATCAGGCTTTCTGGCAATGTTACATGTGTTCTTCAATATCTGATTTGTGAGCTAGCTGCCCTAACGTGTCCAATGTTAATCTCATCACTCAAACTCAAAACACAGATACAGTGATGTATGTTGCAAAATTTGAAAAGCCTGAGACTTTGGATTTGGAAATGGTGTCCTTCACATATATATAGTATGGAAACCGCTGAGTGTCACTGGATAAAAATGCAAAAAGAAAGATTCTAAGGAAACACACTGTAGTCTCCTCTTCACACTATGTAAACAGCAGGCTTACTTTCTCCGTTCTTTGTATCATATTGATCAGAGTACTTCCCATTGTTTGTGGTGTTTCAGTACTTTAAATATTGGTATCCCGTTACGATGTGAATGTCGGGGTTTTATGAAGGAACTGAAAATGAACACCCTTTACCTGCCTGACTTGTCACATTAGTGTAAAATGTCTTTGATCTGGTAGCTTTTCACATTATTAAACACCTTTAGTATGTCAACAAAGATATTACTTTATTCAGTAGTGTATAATTATTCCTGCTTTCCTCCTGATTCCACTTAATTATACAACTCTGTCTAGTGATTTTACTTTTGATGGCATCCTGACCATTGGGAACATAGATTTGGGGCCTTCAAAAAAGTATTCATGGAATTGGAGGATGGTGGTAATCAGTTTTCTGTTGCTATAATGACCCACTCTAGGCTAAGTCCCTGTAAAGAAAAGAAGCTAGTTTAGCTCATAACTTGGGAAGTTGAAAGTCAAAGCAACATGCTCCAAATTTTGCAAGGGAACTCTGCATGTATCCTCTGAAGAGATGCCATGTGTGTAAGTGTGTGAGATGCCCTCTGTCTCTTAAACCTCCCATAGCCTCGCTCACATTACCATTCCTGTTAAATGCTTCCCCCCTCTTGAGAAATTCTAAGCACTCGTGCATAGGAATCTGTCATCTTGTCTCTGATTGTTACTCCGAACACCCAAATAGCTTACCTTGAATTAATAACCCTAGCGGATGTATTCCCTTCTCACTGGAAACACTTTTTTCCTTATGGTAATCCAGAACCCTTGAAGAAAAAAAAACATTAGAATGCACAATTTATGTTTTTCTATGACTATTATTGTCATTATGGATTCTCAACTGAAGAAAATGTTTGACAGTTGTTTTTGTTCATTATTTGTGATAAATTTATACGTGATGAAAGTTTTTCCAAAATTACCTTGGACTCAATAAACAACAATACACTTTATTTCACCATGTAATTTTTCTAACATTGATTTGTGCTTTTTGAAATGAAAATAATTTAAAATTTTTAACTGCCTTAGAGTTACTAGTATTTCTATAAAGTCTGTTTTCTTAGGGAGACAGTGCACATGTCTCTCTTATGTAATGTTCTTATTTAGTTGGCTTTACTACGTCATTAGGATTATTTTCATAAAAAACCAAAGTCTGCCATTTGTTACATTAGAAGGAAATAACTGTTCTCTCTTCCTTCATGAAAAAACTATGTTGTACCTGCCTAAGTTATGTAAAAATAAGTCTAATGATCACATATCTTAGTGACCTGAGGAAAGTAAATCCTGCAACTTGCATGCCTTTCTGGAACTCAGGGTCACCATGGTCCTTAGTGTTTCCTGATTCCATTGGTAATCTCAGTCACTATAGTGGGGGGAGTAGAAGCCATCTGTACAAGGCTCTGTTAGCATGAATACTTCATGTATCGTTTTTAATCAATTTGGAATGAACACAAATGATGCATTTTTTCATGAACGCATATTTAACACATTTTATTATAGTGATTTAACACCGTATAGAGTGTTTAGACTCAGGAACAAGTTGACAGACAGTGTACTTGGTTACACTTGATGCGGAATTCAGTAAAACCCCACAAACTTGAGGTTCTTAATATATATCTTAATATGTTTTTTACATGTAAAATATTCAGAATATCCACCAATAATATTTTTCTTGAATTTACACATATACATCACATGTACATGTAGGTATAAGTGTGTCTGTTTATAATACAGTAGAGAGATCATAACATTATTGTAAAAATTTAAACAAATTTAATAGATTCAGACATTCATTATCTTTTACTATATATTAATATAAAATGAATATAAACAACATTCTTGGACTCCATATCTTTTGTCCTGATGAAGAAAGGACTGGAAGCCTGTGCTGTGTGCTCTAGGTGTATTGAACATGCTACTGCAGTAAATTGACATTTATTGCAATTGTTCCAGTTCTCCTCCATCCTCCCACCATATATTTTCTTCTTCTCCCTCATAAAGGTGACTGATGAGATTGTGATCTGGTGACCTGTTTATGTCTCTAGACTTACAGGGAACTCAGTGTAGACTTGATGGCTTTTCTACTTTTACTGCCAAGTTGATTGTTATTCTTAGAACTACCTGGATGTTCTTTCCTTGAAATGCTGGAAGCAGTTTGAGCTCTGACAAAGCTAACATGAGGAATTAAACTTCAATAAAAGACGACTTCTGTATCAATTACCATGTGACACATTCGGAATCCCCTATAATTTTATTTTAATGTGTCATTGATTGCCATGTGGATTATAACGTTGAAAAATGTTTAGTAAAACTATTAAGTTATTGTAGTAATTGAAAATTCTGAGCCAGTTCATTGCATAGATTGTAAACAGGAAAAGGGTAGTTTATTGACAAAATGAGATACAATCCATGTTCATATCACAGTGTAATAAGCTTTATTTGTCAACAATTCCCTCATTTTTACCTATGCCCTAGATATGAACTTTGCTTCCAGTTTTTGCTGACACCTCTAAAAGACCACACTGCTCTGCGCTTTTTTATTTCAAGGAGGTATTAAAAGTGATTGCCGCAATGTTTCCAAATCACAGTGACTAAAACACCATGGTGATACATAGGATATAAAATCCAGTATGCAAAACTGGCAGTTTCATCACCAAAGTGATTCTTTGTATTTGAGCACTTCAGGCTGCATGAGAGAGCAGCAGCATGGAGATGAAATACCTGATCCTTCAGAGTATGAATGCACATCACACTGAATTGAGATGGAGAGACACTCCTTAATATGGAGAGTGGAAATTTAACCTAAGAATTTCCTTCTAAGCTTAACTACATACACACATACATATGTGTATATGTAGGTATGTGTAAGATATTGTATGTATATGATATATATGTGAGATATCACAACACATCACCACATTATACTAAAATATATCATAATATGTGATACATTCCTGATGCACTATTAATAAAAACTCAGGGACAGATATTGGGGTTCAGCATGAAGACCAGAAAAGTAAAGCATCCAGCCACTGGCTTTTACCTCGACCTCAGTCTGAAATGGTGTTTCCGCCTCCAGGAAGCCTCAGAATGAGTCTGAGCCTGAGAGCTGTTTCCTCCTGTTTTATAATTTTTTTCTGGTTCTGGGAATAAGGTCTGCATCACTGGGATTAAAGACATACACTGCCTGGTTTCTATGGCAATCTAGCGTAACAGCTGGGATTAAAGGTGTGTGTCACCACTGCCTGGTCTGTAATGCTGACCAGTTGTGCTGTTTTACTCTCTGATCTTCAGGAAAGCCTTATTGATTAAAATAGAATGAAATGCCACAACATATAACATATTTTATTATAATATATGACACAACATTTATTATATTATATCAATAATTATATCACATGTATAATTTATACACATGCAAATACATTTTCTGGTATTAGTATAATTATGTTACACTGATCCTGATTCATAGTATAATTCACATTAAGAAATATATCACAGAAAATTTTTCTAAGAGAAAGTTTTAAAAAAAATTTTAATTGGTCATCTTTGACCTGAATATAAAAAGGAATTATTATTGTTAGGTCTGTTGTTGTGGCTTTTTTTTTTTTTTTTTTTTTACAAGCGGGATAAATCATGGGTTGCCACTTGGTCACTGAGCAATTGCTTAGAAAGTATTCTTTGGTTCCAGTCAACTGACTCCTTTAATTAAATAGTAACATTTTGTAGGTGCTGTGTATCAATGTCAGAACAATTGGCCAGCTCTATGGTTGGTTCAAAGTAGGAAGTAGTAAATCTTACTTTCTGAGGGCTTAATTTCAGCCTCAGAAAACAAGCTTAATAAAACAGAAATCCCCACGTCTTCCTTCCTCGACTGAAGTTCAGCGTGCACAGTCTTCATGGAGCGTGTAAAGCCTGTGTAGATAGTTTAGAAATATCAGCTTCGGGTCTTGACTACCTGTCTGGCCACTGGTAACTATGGTATTCAAGGTTTTGCAGGATTGCTGCGAATAAAAACAACGAAGAGCGATTTTGTAGACCAAGTACAATTCTTAATTGCATTACAGAAATGAAAGGGAAAGATAACGCATGTGGGCTTCACCGAACCCAGTCCCTGCTGTTGGATGCTGAAAAATTTCCTTCTTCTGATGATGCCAATTAGTTTTTCTGCTTAGGTGAATAATAGTTCCATTTCAAAAGGAAAGCTAGTAACTTCTATCTACCTCTCTTCTTCTCCATTTTCATCTGTGTGCCGTTTAGAATGTGTATGCATGAGAAAGCTTTTGCGCCTCAGCTCCCAGTCAGCATTTAGCTAAGGTTAACTTTGAATCCTTGGTCTTCTTGCCTCCATGTCCCATGTTTTGTAATTAGATGCACACACCACCAAGCCTGGATTTCTGTGACACTGGGGATTAATCCAGGGCAACATGCACCTTATATAAACATGCTGAAAAATATCTCTAGTACCTGGAAAGTAACTGTCTTATTCAGGGTTATTATTGCAGCAATGAAACACCATGATCAGAACTAAACCGAGGAGGAAAGCGTTCATATGTCTCACTTCCGTGTCTCTGTTCATCACTGGAGGAAGTTAGGACAAGAACTCAAGCATCTCAGGATCCTGGAGCCAGGAGCTGATGCAGAGGCCACAGAAGAACGCTGTTTGCTTGCTTGCTTGCTCCTTGTGCCTTGCTTTCTCATAGAACCCAGATCCAGCAGTCCAGGGAGGGTACCAACCACAATGAGCCAGAGCCTCCCCCATCAATCACTAAGAAGATGCCCTACAGCTGGGTCTTGTGGGGGCATTTTTACAGTTGAGGTTTCCTTCTTTTAGAGGATTCCAGCTATTGTCGAGTTGGCAGAAACCTAGCCAGAACAGTATGGTTTCTCATACTTCAGCTACAATGCAATACTGTGGATTGACTGTGCTTCATGTTCAAGTGTTGTTCTAGAAAACATTCCAAACTCCCTTATAATGGAGTTCTAGATGTGAATGGAATTTGTTTTTATTTTCCAAGACATTTTTCCTTTCTTATGTGTGTTGGAAGATTGTTTTCCAGAAATCATCGCCTGTTCACTTGTCTGGGATTGTGGAAGCTGTATACATGAATGCTCATTTCTCTCTGTCTCCTTGGCACCGAACTAAACTGTTGAGTAAATAAATGGTTAACCTTGCACTATTGAAGTTGTAGCCACTGCTCTTTGTCGAAGTGGGGGAGTAATTGATGGAATTCAGGTCAGCACAAACAGCTGTGTCATTGCTTATTGCTCGACATCATGCCTTTATGCTTCATGGCTCACAGAAGTTATTGATGGGCAAAACCTGAGTGCCTGTGAAGCCATACTCTACCTATAGCTCAGAATAGCTATCTACGTTTCATGGGGATAACAGCCGTTGCAATAGGTCTCTTTGAGTGAAGTGTGGTTGAAGGCATAGAGCCTTCAGATTTGATCTACTTACGTTCTGTTTCTTTCTGGTCCTTCATTGTCCATATGAGTGATTCATATGAGTTACATGAGTGATATAATTTGAGTGTGTATATACACCAGTTAGACTGATGAAGTTTAAACAGGGTTTTCAAATAAAACTTGTTTAACTTAAGATTAAGAATTTCCATATGTTAAATGTGACGAGTTAAGTTTTGTGAAAGGAAATCTATGAACGTTGCTGGCATCCTTGTTCATATTAGCAAATATTAGAAGAGAGTGGACAAAAGGAAATAGAGAAATTTTGTGACTGCCTAATGAATATGTTAGCCCTGGGAAGTCAAGTGTCAAAAAGTAGTGAATGAATAGCATTATGAGATAACATGAGACAGCATTATGTATTTTCTAAGTTTGCCCAGGTTAAGCTCCTAAAATAGGAATATAAAAGCCCTGCTAAGTGGACATCAACTTACATCATAGTCTACACATCCAATGTCAGTTATTCTGTTGTCACATACTTGATAGTTAAGGTACAAAGAGCATGATTCTAATTATGAATGACCTGGCTTCTGTTTCTCAGGAGGTATAAGGCATGTGTTTCAAAGTTGTAATTTTACTTTAAGGATCTTGAGATACTCAAGTGCCATTGGGTTGCTAGCCCGTTGAGCAACAATTACAAATGATTTAGATCTACCATAGGGAGGTCACAACTGAGCTAGTAAGTGTGGTGCGGCAACGCCTTTCTTCTTTCTGTGAGTTTCTGACGTGTGTCCCCGTTGATTAGACATCCAGTAAACTACAGAGAGAGCTACAGGAGCAAACATAAACATGCAAATCTGTCATTTAGCAAAACTTAGAAATGGATTCACATTCCAGAAAGAAATAATAAATTGAACAAAATCAAACTGACTTTGAACTGAACATTTCATTTCATCAAATGTTAGGAAATCAAAAAAATAGTCTGTCTCCATGTAAATATTCTTATGCTGAGTCTAATGGGAGTTTACATATGGCAAAGGCAACAGTACCCGTAGTCCTTTAGTAACTATCTGCTCGTGTCTGGCAGTGGTGGTGCACGCCTTTAATCTCAGCACTTGGGAGACAGAGCTAGTTCCAAGACAGCCTAGAATATACAAAGAATCCCTGTCTTGAAAAATAAAACAAAACAAAAGCATCTGCTCTGAGTTGGGTTTCTTTGAAAACAGTTAAATAGGTAAAATATATTGATGTAGCTTAAGTAACTTCCTGTATTTCCATTGCTTTCAACATAGCTGTAAAATTTCCTCACGTACATTAGTGCCAGTTTGCAGCCTTCTTGGCCACTTGGAACTAGGAGACATGAACAATCTTCCAGGAGGAAGGAAACCACTTTCCAGCCCTGCAGTCAACTGAAAAATGCCTTTCAGTTTACTATGTTCTCAACACATGGGGCCTACCAGTGGTAACACAGTTTTTTCTATATGTGGTCATGTTAGAGAATTTGAAATGCTCACATAATCTGGTATCTTTTACATGGCTCTTCATGAAAACCCAACTGTCTGCACTAGTGGGCAACAGGGAGATTTGACGTTGCGGAGAGCAGAAATAAGTGAGGGGGACGTTATAGCACAGCAGCGACTGCTGGAAAGTGCTGGAAGGGCCGTGCCTCCAGCAGCTCCCAGAAGATGGGAGAAGCAAGTATCAAGTTTTATCTAGACTGTGAGGCAGGAGCCTTCCTGATACCATGGTTCTCTCCTGTATTTTACTAATTTTAGTTGTCTGGTTTCAAAGACTCTAAGAGGCCGAGTTTATTAAACACATTGAGCTTGCGGTGGTTGGTGACAGTGTTCAGACGACACTGATGTGACAGCCAAGCAGCTTCTATGGTAGGAGCGCTAACCTAGGGCTCCGTCTGACGCTGTCCCCCTGAGAAAGAAGGAAAACAATGGGAAGGCAGATAGGACTGAGACAAACTTTTAATTCACCTTTTTCAAAAGATGGACATGGAAATGTCTTTTGCCTTGACACTTCCTATGTTACTGACATTTTCCAGCTTTCTGGCTTCTGTTTCTGAGTTTTGCAGTTTTTTTTTTTTTCTCATGGTTTATTATTTTTTTTTATATTTAAAAATTTCCATCTCCTTCCCTCCTCCTCCCCCCTCCCTCCCCTCCTCCTCCCCCTTCCCTCCCCTCCTTCTCCCCCTTCCCTCCCCTCCCCTCCACCCATACCTCCCCTCCCTCCCTCTCAAGGCCAAGGAGCCATCAGGGTTCCCCACTCGAGGCTAAGACCAAGGTCCTCCCAACTCCCCCCAGGTCCAGGAAGGTGATCGACCAAGCTGAGAAGGCTCCCACAGAGCCCGTCCATGCAGAAGAATCAGAGCCCAGCTCCATTGTCCTTTGCTTCTCAGTCAGCCCCTGCTGTTGGCCACATTCAGAGAGACGGGTTTGGTCGCATGATCCATCAGTCCCATTCCAACTGGAGTTGGTGATCTCCCATTAGTTCTGTCCCACCGTCTCCATGAGTGAACGCACCCCTCTCGTTCCTGACTTTCTCCCTCATGTTCTCGCTCCTTCTGCTCCTCATCAGGACCTTGGGAGCTCAGTCCAGTGCTCCAATGTGGGGCTCAGTCATCTTCCCCATCTGTCGCCAGCTGGAGGTTCCCTCACGGTCCTGACTTTCTTTCTCATGTTCTCTCTCCTTCTGCTCCTCATCAGGACCTTGGGAGCTCAGTCCGGTGCTCCAATGTGGGGCTCTGTCATTTTCTTCATCTATCGTCAGGTGGAGGTTCTATGGTGATATGCAAGAAATTGAGGAATGGGGTGCTTGGGATATAGGAAGGGTGGATATGGGAGCAGGGAAGCATATATCTTAATTTAAGGAGCTACCTGAGGGTTGTCAAGAGACTTGACCCTAGAGGGGTTCCCAGGTTTCCAGGGAGACGCCCCCAGTTAGTTCCTTGGGCAGCTGAGTTTTGCAGTTTTATTGATTGACTGGATTTGGATAACTGACACATTTTAAAAAAATGACTATAATAGGAATAATTGAGGGAGAATATCCTTTCATAGTGGCTTCCTTGATTCCAAGACATTTAAACATTATTTCAAATCTTAAGCAAGTAAAGCAGGCTGAATATATAATTGGGATTTTCTCATCATAGTTTGGCTCCAGAATAATGAATGTAAGTCATTAATGGAAAGTTAATTGGGAACGTTGGCAAAGTTTATCTTGTATTTTGAGGATTGCATGCTTCAGTTGATACCTAGTGTACATTTGGGATTTATTTGCACCACACCTCTGGGTCTAGGAGCATATTAAGTTATGAAGAATATTAGCATTGCTGCAAAACAATTACTTGTTCATTTGCTAACTGATTAAAATTCATGCATAATTTATTGAAATGAATAGAGATTTTATAAATAAATCTCCTGGTTCTCCGGGGTCCAAAAACAAAATACATATGCTAATATAAGGTTTCTTTTTACCGCCAACATCAAAAATTTACTACGTAGTGGGATATTAGTCTCCTTAATGTGAGTTTCACTTATAATCATGCCGTTAACCGATGTGTGTGCTTCTCAGCTGCTTTGCATAGTGTGACAGTTCCAGCTTTGAGCTAGTCTTTGATTATTGACTGTTCTAGTTTTACATATTTGACCACAGCAAGTAAAATCAAGCTGGTCAGTGTGCTGTTGCCATTCTTCAGGCTAGGGCGTGCAATACATCAAACTCATTACTTCACTTACACATGCCACTAGATCCAATGTTAATTCCTAGCTCTAAGTTGTTTATTTTTTTGGGGGGGGGGGTCAGGAAAGCAAACAAACAAAAAACCAAAAAAATAACAGAAACAGCATCACACAGAGTCTGTTGGCGCATTTAGAAATTTAGTTTCTTAGATTCTCCCGTGATAGTCTACTTGTGAAAAGACTCTGTGCAAAGTTAAATAATACACTCAAGTTCACCTTGTCATTACTGCGAAGGCTTTTGTTTTCGAAAGTTGGCCTTCTGGCTCCAGATTTCACTTGATATGTTATTGTTTCCAACAGAAATGACAGAAAGCCTGTGCTTGTTTCTAATGCTGGTTTATGCTGACTTTGCCCACATCCCTTGCCCCTTCCCTTTCTTTCTATCTTCTTTTCTCTTCCGTTGTTTTCTCTGGTGGATGTGAACAAGCTTTGATTGTGTGAGATCTAGCATTTGATACACACACATAAGGTGAGATTTTGCAGTATCCGTATGGTTGTAGTTTAAGTAAGGTTTGCAATTTTTCATGCATTTACCATGTTTTTTTCTCTGCATTCATCGAGTTAAGTATCAGACCTCGGGGTCATTGGTGAGTCTTGAAATGAGTGAGGCATTGTTGCTTGGTAGGCGAGTCTCACTGAGCTGTGACTTTAACATGGTTTCCTACTGTAACAGAAATTACTCAGTAGATGAGCCGTCTGGAGTGAAAACATATATATATATATATATATATATATATATATATATATATATATAAAATGAAGCAGTCCAGCTTATTGGTAATTAGAATTCTTGAGTGATATTGGCATTTCCTGGGATGTTCTTCTCTTGGATCCATTTCAGCTTAGCATGTAGAGAATGCATTCCCTTTCTGTCTTCCCATCTAATAAGTTTTGTAAGCTCTGAATTGAAAGTTGTCAGGCTAATTAGTGCAGTTTCTTCGGATAAAATAAATTTAGCCTCTATCTTATTTTATCTGAGGAACAAATACTCTAAAATGTTGGTATGGTTCCAGTGTTTCCTTTTGAAGTGAATTTCACTGAATTCATTTGTGAAACAGGCGATGGTTCACCTAGGACAAAACTTCAGCCATTACTGGTAAATATTTTTTTTTCAATCCATTAGAAAACATATGTATGGGTAGAGTTTACAGAGCAGGCGTTAGGAACTTCTTCCTGTAGAAATAATGCTGGATGTCTATGGTACATCTAACACACAGTAGTTAGGATTGTTCTCACTTTACATTTGAGGTTGGTAAATCACAACTTACATTACTCCTTGACAGCCAGTCTGAAAGCTATTTTCTTAATGGATGGACCATTATAAGAAGAGACTACTTATATTCATAGTTATTTCCAATAGGGAAATGCTTATTTTTGTCTACTATTCATTACTTCTGTGAACTGTTTTTTATGTACATCCCTCATTTAAAAATAACAAAGTCCCCTCATATTACATGACTACCCAATGTACAGAACTTTGCCATCAGTAATAAGGAAATATGTTGTACATTTTTAGTCTCTTAAACTTTGAAGTTGTATTCTCAAATCTCATTTTAGTCTGTCTGTAGATCCAGGCCAGATAGTCTTGGCCCAGTTTTGTGGATATTTGTGATTCCGAGGATTTTTATGTTAGTAACCTTTTAAAAACGATAAATAAAACCCAAATGGTGAACCCTATCTGAAAATTCTTGATCCATTTAAACTTGCCTAGGCTCTTGTGGCTCTTTCTGTGGAATTCATCCCTCCCATTTTGTGCTGCCGTTAATAGCTCAGAAGTTACTCTCTGTGTGGTTTTGACTTGCTTCTTTTCGAGTCCACTCCTGCTCGGAGCACTGTGTTGATGCTAGTAGCTTTCGTGTTTCTGATTTCCTGTGACTCTTAAGCACGCATTTTTCAATCTATTTTGGGACGATTATCACCTTATTAAGATTAATACTTTCTTTTAAAACCTTTCAACTCCCCGAGAAGTGCGAGAATGGTCCAGAAGTTGAAAGGAAACACCACCTGGTGACAGTCTACTAAAAAGGCTCCTATGCTGTGTATTCCAGTGGGAAGGCTGGGCAGACAGAGCAAGGTCTGTGGAGTCCTCCAGAGACAGCCCAGTCTTTCACCAACATTGCCATTGGGGAAAACCTGCTCTAATGCATTATTCATTATTCCATAAGTTCAGATGTTGAAATAATATTTTCCAAAGTTTCTGTCAAGCAAAATATCTTAAGCCTCCTAAAATTAAATTGCAATGTCCCTTTGACATTTGAGCTTAATAAGTGACATATTGCCTATCCCATGCTGCTGCGTGGGCCAGTGATATATAGTGATTGGGGATTTCTTCTCGGTGTAAATTTCAATCTCCTACTCTGTGCGGTGGGAGTATGGCACCAACTTTCCTTCGAGCTTGCTGTGCCTCCTTGTTAGCTCATCTGTCGGAACTTTAAAGTTGCAAGAAACAAAGCAAGAGCAGAAGCAAAAATAAATAAAGAGAGGATAATGTTAGAGCTCACCTCCCTCCACATCTGAGGAGACCGCTCCTCTCCAGTGCTTTCTTTACATCCCCATTTACTGCTGTGCCTTTGCCACTTTCTCTCCTGGAAATGCATGTCTTTTGCTCAATTGGCTAAAGGCCTCCATAAAACCAATGGCTCTTTAAAATAGACTTGCTACATCATTGCTGTCTAGGTTATATCTTATTTTATTTTCCTTTGTTTTTTTTTTCTCCCTTTCCTTCTTTTCCCTCAGTTTTTTTGGGGATGTGCCCTACCACTTACCCCCGTCTGGCCACTATGCTGACCTCCTGTTTGCATTACTCCCTCAACCTCCGCACCCTCTGTGTTGGGATCGCAAGCGTGCACCACCAACCCTGATTTGCTTAGCTATTTAACATTGACAATGTGTTTCTAAGTTGTTTATTAAGCCTTTGGTTACATATGGATGTATATGTATATGGAACTTCTTTATTTGTAATATACATGCTATTGTTAATATATCTATGTTTTGGAGTTTAAATTCTTGCCTAACTAGAGTGTACACATACATGTCTTTCCTAGAACCACCGAGACCCATTGCTCCTCCCCAGCTGCTTGGCGTTGGGCCTACTTACTTGCTGATCCAGCTAAACGCTAACTCCATCATTGGCGATGGTCCCATTATCCTGAAAGAAGTGGAGTATCGAATGACATCAGGATCCTGGACAGAAACCCATGCAGTCAATGCTCCAACGTACAAGTTATGGCATTTAGACCCAGACACAGAATACGAGATCCGTGTTTTGCTCACCAGACCTGGTGAAGGAGGCACTGGGCTCCCAGGACCACCGCTGATCACCAGAACCAAGTGTGCAGGTAAGGTACCATACCAGGCTGGGCCCCCTGAGAAGGAGTCTCACAACCATTAGCACACATATGGGTTTAAAAGTTTTGATTATTTGGTGTGTGCTTTAGACATACGATCTTTATTGAACTTTTTGACAGTTCCACAGATGTGTAATCTGAATTCTTATTGTTGTGATTTCTGACCCCAGGGTCCACCCTTCTAAGCATTGTATTGAATTTGTTCATTCGCCACCTTCTTTATGTAATAATATGCCTGATTTAAGAGCAGGTGGAGTGCGTCTTTGAAACTATCCTACTATTTGATGATACTATTTGATGATGATATTGTCGGAGTGTTTTCTTGCACAGTCACTTTGATGAGCTTTGTTTTCTGTGCAGAATATCTTAGGTAGCTCTAAAGCATTTTCACGTTAAGTTAATACTGTAAACCTTCTAACCATGTAGAAATGATCTACCTCATTGATTTTTATCTTCAGTGTAGAGGTCACATAATAGAGATAAGAAAATGGACTGTAGGACTAGAGAGAGAGCTTATTTACTACAGTGCCTGGACCAACAAACATGAAAAGAGTTCAGAAACCAGCCCCCACAGAAATACTGAGTGTGTTTATGTGCAACTGTTACTTCTCCTCTGGGATTTAAAGACAGGCCAGTCCCCAGGGCTCACTGCCTTGAGGCAGTCTGTGATTTCTTACCTGAGTGAGAGGTGTGAGAGCCTGCCTCATAGAACTCAGTGGAAACAATAGAGAAAGGTGTCCCATGTCAACCTCTGGCCTCAATGCGCACACATGGATAGAAATAGAAACAAATGAAAACTGATTGTACAGGGTACCTCATTGACATGTGTGTGGGAGATCCTGTTGATGATTAGCCCAGTAGCTTGACACCTCCTAGAGAATGCAGGAAGTTTCCTCTCTGCTACTCTGAAGCATGATTAATTAAAACTCAGAGAGAGAAATTGGGGTTCAACCTGAAGACCAGAAAAAGCAAAACAGCCAGTCATTGACTCTTACCTCAACCTCAGTTTGAAATGGCCATCCTGCCTCCAGTAATGTCAGAATGAGACTGAATCTGAGAGCTGTTTCCTTCCACTTTATAATCCTCTCTGGGGCTGGGATTGAAGTCATGCACCACTGCGATTAAAGACACGCACCGCCCAGTTTTTATGGCCAACTAGTATGGCTACTAGTATTAAAAGTATGTGTTACCACTGCCTGGTCTGTAAGACTGACCAGTGGGGCTGTTTTACTCTCTGATCTTCAGACAAGCTTTTTTTATTAAAATACAAATGAACTACTACAGTACTACTCTAACTCTGCCTGGAAATGAGTGCTGCAAACAATGCCCTCATAAAACATAAGGCAACTACAACATAATATGGTCTATGCTGTACCACTGGAGAAATATTCTTAGCTAGGCAAAGATAAAACACTTGGCCACCTATTATTTGAACACAGTTTTACTTTAATAATTGTCAAAATGATAATTTTTAGTTTAAGGGGACATTTTTGTATCAGTGGAGCATTAGGTGAAAATATGCACGCACACACACTCACACACTCACATACGCACGTATGGAACACTTAAATAGGCAATTTTTGAAAATGGAAAACAGCACCATGGGAAGCTATGAGACTATTAAGTACTTATAAAATGTCTTTTTGAACATCTGCTTATTATTTACAATTTTATTGGGCTATTCACCAAGAATTTTGGTTTAGCGCACAGTAGTCGATAAATATTTTTGTTGCAATGAAGTTTATAGAAATGACTAACACGTGTGTTGAATGTTTTCAACTTCGGGACATTTAGCTGTTGCGACACCACAGGGGCAGTGAGGAAGTAGAGTCCCCTAATGTGTTGGTGGCATCTCCTTACATCTGGCAGTTGCAAGCTTCATTGAAGTTTGACCTCAAATTCATGTTGGCCCCTGGCTCAGCTTCAAAGTTAGTTTGTAGATACTCTGTAGATCTGTGACCTCTTCTTCCAGGTTTTGTGATACTTATGATACTGTCGCAACTTTCTACAGGGAAGGCAGGCTGACCTCACAGCTTCAGCTAGTCAGAGAAGTCACTGCAAAAGGGGAAATGTGATGAACTTGACAGACTTACTCTCTACTCTGAAATTAATATCTCATGCCAACACTAATGACAGCTGAGAGTTTATTTTGCTAACCATAGCAACGACGCATGTTTTTTTATAGAAATTACTTTTTCAATAATTAATCTTTATAAATTCTAATAAAATTATAAAGTTGATAGCAATATGCTATTCCAGTAGTCTTTCTCTTGAGTTTGTCTGTACTTCCTTTTATGTATCTATTGTGCTTTCTTAATTTTATTTTCATCAGAACAGGCCATTAGGAATTAGCAGCTGCACAACGAATTTTTATGAAACCGTTTAACCTCAAAAATACTTGACACTCATTATTGGTGAGTGAATTGCGAAGATTGTAGGTGAATGTTCTGAGGGCCATCATGCTGTATTAAGTGGGTGAAAACGCCATGTTAATGAACATTGATTTGTTCTGTATTGATGCATGTGTTCAGAGTGTATTGAATCAACAAAAGGGAAAATATGACTGGAAATCACTACAAGAATAGCCTCGTTTGAGGGAGGCAGCAGCATAAGAATATCTCCCAGTCATAGCTATTGACAACTTAGAAACGTCTTGATGTTTAGGAATTATATGGGCCCTTTAGTCTGATTTCTTATTTGAGAAACATTTAATTTGTGTATTCATGATGAATTTGAATGATATCAGGCCCAATCAGTTTTTTTTTTTTCAAAATAAAGGAATTTCAGACCATCTTGAACCCATAAGAAACCATTGCCAATGTTTGTCACAATTAGTATCTTTCCAAAGTTACTCTGATCTAGATTTTTAGGGGAAATGAACTAAAGACTAGATTTTTCTCATGTATGTATTATACTTGAGAGAAGACATGGCTACCGACCAAGGTCAACTTAAGGTTAATATTAACTCCTGACATTTGGAAAAGAGGGAAAACTCATGTAGTCATTTTAATTATTCCCTGAATAGGAAAATCAGAGCATAAATTAGAAAAACCATAAAGTGATTTCTTCCCCCTCGCTTCATCCCTCTCTCCCACCTCTTCTCAAGATCCATTTCCTTTTCTCTAAACTGCAGTTCCCCAGGTCATTATGGACCTCACCTTTGGCCTCAAGCAGTTACCACAAAGCAGTAAACTACAGTACAACACATACAAACCATGCTACTAGCTGATTTTTTTTTAGCAGAAATTTCAGAAGCTTAAAAATGCTTTGTAATTCACAGGAATGATCCCTTTGAGAGTTCAAGATGAAATTTCCTATCAAATGCTGTCAAACTGTCCTTGCCATGAGTAATGGTATTTACACAGAGTTGAGTTCTAGATCTACAAAACATCCTCTTTAATCAGGAAAGACAGTATATTGAATAATTGTTATTTGTTTTCAAATAGTTATTTTTATACACCATGTGCTAAGTATGTTAAATCACCAAAAAAACCCTTAAAAGTCTAAATCTTCATATGTTTTCTCTCTCTGTTTATCTCTCTGTGTTTCTTTTGCTTTACATTTCTGTTTCTCTCTCTCTCTCTCTGTGTGTATATATATATATATGTAATTTTGATTTATATATATGAAATCATTGTAATTTTAAAGGGATAATATCATTTTCTGCCATTAAGATATTCTTACTGTGTTTTGTTATATTATACCAAGAAAATGCCATCCAGAGAGTGAATTAATTACCATATACCATTTATTTTCAAATTTCACTTTACTACACTTTTAAGCTTTTGAAGTTATGTGTCTAGTAGCAGTAAAAGTCATTTGGAAGACATCTGGTAGAAAATAATTGTCCAACCATGAAAGGCTTTCAGTGTGCACATTGTTTACAAGCTTACATTTTAAGAGAAAGTATAAGACTTATGGCTAAATACTGATTAGTACGACTTTAGAATCAACACATAAAGTTATATGTCACATGATGCAATCTCACCAATCCTAGTATTAGAAGATGAATGAACAAAAATGGTAGCCGATCAAACCTGGGGCACATGCATGACTACTTACATCCCTGAAACAGCATGGCTTAAAGCTCCCAGCTTTACCCATATTGAAAGCAAAGGAGATGGGTGCTGGACACTCAAATATACAAGCCATGTTTTGTAACCCCTACCATCCCAGAGTGGATTAGTTCACCATTCTCTGAAAATGTCCTGCGTAGTTGGTAAAGCATTTTTGTTTACCGTCATGAGTCACATTAAAATCATTTGGTAGATGCAATTACCTGCTTCAAGGTCTCAAGTCGGGAGAGGAGGTAATTGTGCATTGTAGTGGCTGAAGCCACCTACGCTCCGTTTCATGCTTCTCCACAAACCCGGGGCAAGTGATTATTTCACCGTTAGTCTACAGCCCGACGCGTGTCATTGTTCACATAATGTTTCTTTAGGCACTTTATAAATTTTAAAAAGTGCCGCAAATGTGAAGTTGCCGTAAGTGGGAAGTAATTCAAAGATTCTATTGAACAATCTGAGAATGTATACTTGCTTTTTGTTCCCCCTTCTGCTTGTTTCCTCTGGGCATACCATCTGGTATATAAGCAGAACAAAAATACAGTTTCTCCTTCTTATCAAATGGCAATAAAATATGCCATCCCCAGGAACTGTCTGCATTGCACGCCTCCTCAATTGCACATTAAAATTGTTTCTTTAAATTAGCTTCTGCATCCGGAGAAGCCATCGTGGAACCGCTTAATGGTAACTGACTTTTGGCAACATCTCCTTCATAGGCAAGGTCAATCATTTAGAGTGTCCACAACATAATGTATTTACACATTTGAGGATACTACTCTGTCCTTTTAAATATTAAAGTTTAATGCTCTTGGCAGTTTTTAGCAGAGATGTAGACCTATGAAACAGTGGGAGGGAGAAGGTCCTCCTTTAAAAGGAACATTTACTGAGCATGTACTTCTTCTGCCCTGAATCCAGAGTTGAAGAAAAGAAATCATAGATGGGCGTTTTCTAAATTCCGCGATTTGTGGGATTGAATTTTGGCCCTTTAGCTATAGCTTCATCAGCATAGGAATATTGATTTTTACTCTGGTCCAAGATACTTATCTGTCTTAAAGACTAGTTACGACTGACACTCAGCTTAAAGCTTGGAACAAAATAAAATTGGATTGTAAAAAGTGGTTTGTTCTAATAGTGTTAGGATGGCTATTTCTTCAGTTTCAGTTGAAGGCTTGTATTAATGTATTTTTTTCATTTTTCAAAAAGTATTTCAAATTACACATAATTTATGTGTTATTAAAATCATTTTTGAGTATGGATTTAATAAAAACCATGATTCTGTTATTGAGGTCAGGAAAACTAAAGATGGTGCTGGACTGACCGCTCAGCAGTTGAGGACACATGAACCTGCATTTGGCTCCTAGCAACCTTATTGGTCAGCTCGCAACCTCTGTAACTCCAGCTACTGGGTATCTGATGCTCTCCACAGGCATGTACATACGTGCACTTCACACATAGGGACACATAAACATGCCTATTTTTTTCAATGAAAGAACAAAGCAAAAGATAAAATCTATAAATAAAACTGGTATAGGGCTCGGGAGATGCTCAGTGGTTATGGTGTTTACTGTATAAGCAGCAACTGTGGGGAAAGGTGTCACATATGTGTGGGTTGGGCATATGGCTTACCAGTTGTTCTAGTCACAGGAAAGCTGGAGACATGCAAGACTAGATCCCTATGTAAACCTACTTTATCAATGAACTCTTGGTTCAGATGAGAGACTCTGACCTCAATGACTAAGGTCAGAGCAGGCAGGGGACAGTCCAGAAGTCAACGTGTGGCTTTTGCATACACATTTACCACTCATGTGCATCCATATCTACACGTATGTGGGCACTTATACTTAGATGAACATTCATAATGCACACAGAGATGAATGCCGCATGCATATGAGAGAGGAAATATAAAAGTAATGAAAACCAGTTCACCAATTTCTTTAGTAGTCAAAAAGTTATACCCTATTCCATTTCTTTCTTTTTAGTGAATAATGATCTGATTTTGTTGTTCAGGTTGTCTAGTCTTTATTCTATTTGAAAAGCACTTGTTCCCAAGATGTGTTCATAGCTGGCTTCTTTGTTTACAGCCCTAGTGTAAGTGTCAACGCTTCAGCGTGACATGGGTCATGCCTTGGATGTCAACCCTGACTTGTAAACAGAGTGAAGAGTAAGGACATGCCAGGAACATTCCAAGCAGAGGGAAGTCCATGCTTCACTCGGGTGTGAACACTGTTGGTGATCTGTGGCTCTAAATATAGATGATGGATTCAGGGGAGTATTGACCAGCCCTAGGCTTGTGGTTGAATTGGCTGCGGCTAAGCTGTGGCCATTTCTAACATGGTTCTTGGGTTGAGCAGTCTGAAATTATCAGCTGTGATTTTTACAAAGATCATTCCATCCCTGAGGAGTATGATCCAAGAAAAACCCAATGGCAGACAAAACATGCATCTATAATTGCATATGCATGCATGGTTTTATTTATACTGTTATAGAAAAGATTGTAAGATGTGTGTGTGTGTGTGTGTGTGTGTGTGTGTGTGTGTGTGTGTGTATGTGTATGTGTTTTACAGGAAAGACATATCCTGTAATCTTCTTTATAACCTTGCTATTATATCAAATAATTAATAGTCAATCTATAAATACAATCATTCCTGATTATTTTCAAAGAGATATTTTACAAGAGCTCTGTAAATGCTCTTATTGCTTATTTATTTTATGTTTCATTGAAATACTTTTTGTTTTCAAGTCTTTGGGTTTCCCAGTTTCCTGAATATGCTTATGAAACCTTTGGTACAAAATGTTTGTACCAAAACCTTTGTTGTGTGATATTTTGTATTCTGACAAACAAAGCTTGTCTGGAGATCAGTAGGCAGAGCTACCAGTAGTAACCCTTAGAAGCCAGGCAGTGGTGGCCAGTGCTTTTAATTCCAGCACTTGGGAGGTAGAGACAGGAAGTGATAAGGTGGGGTGCAGACAAGATCTCAGCTATTTTTGGGCTAAGGCACTAGAGAGGAAGGAAACAACTGGCGGCTGCTCCGTTCCTGTTTCTTTGATCTTCTAGGTTTGTTTGAGGATACATTCATTTCATGCATTTGATCATAGGCCCTTCTTCTACTAATTGCCATCCTAGGATTAAAGGTGTACTGTTGTAGGGGGAGCGGCCATGTTCCACTGCCCGGCTAGCTTAACCCCCTAAATAACCACAGAGAAATTGTATTAATTAAATTACTGCCTGGCCCATAAGCTCTAAATTCTTCTTGGCTAACTCTCACATATTAGTTTAACCCATCTCCATTAATGTGTATCTCCATTTCACTGTGGTTTACCAGCATGAGTCTAACCAGCATCCGACTCGGACAGGAGAACCATGGCATCTGCCTGTCTCTGCTTTCTTCCTCCCAGAATTCTGTTCTGTCTTCCCCACTTATCTATGCTCTGCCCTATCAAAAGGCCAAGGCAGTTTCTTTATTCAACCAATGAAAGCGACACAAATACAGAAGGACCCCCTATACCAGTGTACCTGATAAGATAACATGATAGGGTTTTACTTCCAAGACTCTAGTATTATAACCATACCCCCAAACAAACAAACAAACAAACAAACAAATGCAAACTGCTGTTATTTGGTGTGTTGCTCAGAGGTACAGGCATGTCTAACATTTGGGAGTCACTCAAGGTTTATTCCTCAACAAGAAAGGGGGATTTTTAAAAAATCAGAAATATGGGGCAACTTCTCATCAGAAAACAAATTTTCTTCAAGCACTGTTAACTTTTCTAAACAGAGATGGTCTCATAGTTGCTTTGCAACGACTCTAAGCTTATTTATTCCCAAGTCCTTACTTGTAATATAATGCATATAATAAGCCCTGCCCATGTGACCATGAAAGTAGTTCAGTTGATCCTTCTAGTGTCCTCAGTGAATCTATAATAATGATGAATATATTAAAAGATATTTTCATCAAAGATAATAATCTACTCCATAATTCCAGTCATCAGAATATTGCCATTTCTGCAACTCTCTGTGGAACTCATAATTTCTGGAAGTATATGCTATACTTTAGGCACAGGGTGCCAGGAAGCTGACAGGACAGTTCTGACAATGGGCGACTGGACTTGGGTCACTCAGCACCAGAGTCATGAAAGAGGAACACATATGGAACTTTCTTAGTTGTAGTGGGCTTAGGAACAGGATGTGCAGTGTTCCACACAGCCCAGTTCTCTTCACAATTCTGTAAAGGTAATAGCCTCAGTAAAAATGTAATTACCTTCACTAACTAGAGTTCGCTTGTCCTCAGCATCATAATTTCTCAGCCGGCTTGCATTGTTGATGAAAAGCATTTGGAAGCCCATGAAAGTGACACTGTGCATATTTATCTTCAGTGCTTTACCACATGTTGAGTTTGTTAATGGTATCATTAAGTACTTTTTATTGGCTTCATTTGTTTTTCTATTGAGTTTCGCATATTACACTCAAGCTGACAGGTGGAAATAACCATCAATCTTATGATATGTCACAGACTTCCCCTCAAAGCCTAGAACTTTTATTTGTTATTGATAGCAAATAGAATTTTTGTTTTGTTTCGATTTGTTTTGTTTTTGAGACAGGGTTTCTCTGTAGTTTTTGAAGCCTGTCCTGGATCTGGCTCTTGTAAACCAACCTGACCTCAAACTCCCAGAGATCCACCTTCCTCTGCCACCCGAGTGCTGGGTTTAAAGACTTTCACCATCACCACCTGGCAGCAAATAGAATTTTTTATAGCAAATAGACAACCATATTTTAAACTCCAAAATGATACATTAGTGATGTCTTAAACAATAATTCCACAGCCTTGTCTGATGAACAAAATAACCTAAGTACAATTAAAGAGATGTAGAACTAACTTGGAAAAAAATGAGTTAATTATGAGAACAAGTTCAAGAGTGGCAGCCTGTGAGCCTCAGACCTCAGTGATTCATGACAACAGTCCAGGTTTTTCCTTCATTAAAAGTTACTTCTGCCTTCAATTATCATTCTGTGTTCAGCTCCTTATAGAATTATAACATGTGTTTTTTGATTTAAAATAAAAAACAAATAATATTCAGGCAAAAAACATGAAATAGTTTATCATTTATTCATTATCGAACGTATTCACTCATTCATTGAATTTGTGTAGGTGGTGCTGAGGTAACGCTATTTGGTATTTTTGAAACCTAGTAACCATATTTATCCAATAGTACTTTGAGGAGCTTCAGCCACTCTGCATAGTTTCTTCATGATAAAAATCATTCCATCATTTAGTTTGACTCAATGTAGATCTAAACATGAGAACATCGACTTAAGAAGTCACTTTCCCACCAGGCAGTGGTAGTGCATGCCTTTAATCCCAGCACTTTGAAAACAGATGGAAGTAGGTAGATCTCTGTGAGTTCAAAGAGAGCCTGTTCAACAGAGCAAGTTCTAGGACAGCCAGGGCTACACAGAGAAACCCTGTCTGCCCACTCCCCCTCAAAAGAAGCCACTCTCTCATCTTTGCTGTCTGCTTCTGACTTATGGAATCATTGTACACAGTGATTCTTTCTTCGCCGTTTTTAAAAATTATGTTTTATTTATTTAATGATTTTTAAAAAATCTTTTTAAATTTCATTTTACATTCATAGGACCAGAGGAAATGGAAAAGCTCACTCAAAAGAAAGAGATAATAAGGGAATTTTATTTTAGAGTCTTAAAAGTTATATTATATTTTGTGATCCCAGTAGAAAATGAACTCTTAAGGGTAGGAACTGACACTTTTCATGTAACCTCAGGCAGGATCTGTGCAAATTCATCTGTCACTACATATGACACAGCCTAGAAATCACCGGGTGATGTCCATTTTAATTGTCTCGGATGAATCTTCTCAGTGAGGATAGTTTTAAATGGTAACTTCTCTTCTATTTTCTGGTCAGTAGTGTTATTTTTATGTATTACTACATATTTTTTCTTTAAATAATATAATAAGAAATCAGAAAAATATTTTCCTCTGCTTACCATAACTTATTTACTAAGTCCTTTAAAGATATATTCTCTACATTCAGCATATGTTTTCCTAATATTTTATACTATTACAGGTAAGATTATATTTTATTACCAAGTAAGGTATGTGTGTAGCAGGAGTGCATTCTTTTCTAAGGGTAGTATATTTCCTTTTATGGGTAGTTTTTTGTGGGGGTGGTTAAGAAGCGTTTGAAAGGCAATGTTGACAGAGATTGCACAGTAACTCTTTATTCCAGAGTCATTCTCCTGCTCCTCTTTCCTTTCTCTCACTTCTGGTGAATTCTGCATTATAGATATCTATGAAAATTAGGCATGCGCCTCACTTCCAATCCATCTTCCCTATCCAGATGAGCTGGAGATGTTATAACACTCATGCACCAACTCTGTATCTTTGGACCTTCCTTATTGAAAAATCTCATGTTCGGTAGACCATATAAAATTTATATACCAGAATTATTTTTATCAAATGTACATATAAAGGCAATATTAGTGTGAGGGGGGTGATACATCACAGTTGGTAACGTACTTGAGTTCAATTTCTGGATTCCATGTTTATTTTTCTTTTAAAGCGGACATACTGGCATGTGTTTGTAATGCTAGTGCTGGGGTGGGAAGGAAGCTCACCAGAGGGCAAGCCTTGCCTGCTTGATGAGCTCCAGGTAAGGAAGACTCCCTGTCTTAAAACATATGTCGACCATATTTGAAAAACGACACTCTAGTGTAAACTCTTGTCTCAACATGCACGCACATGAGCACACTTGTTCACGCCAATAGGAACATTTGCCAGGAGCATTTAAAAAAGAATTTTTAAGTTTTTATAAATTGGCTTAAAATTCTATTTTTAACCTGTTTATGTGTGTCTTCGTTCCTTGTGTGCATATACAGACCAGAGGATAATTTCACACACTGGTCTTTCCATCATCCATGGATGTTGGGATGGAGCTCAGGACATCATGCTTGCAACTAATACATGCGTTTACCCACTTAGCAGTCTTGCCAATTGACAAAGAACATTTAAAAACCTTTTTTAGTACTATCATATTTATATGAATGTTGTGACAATATTGCTTGGCTTCATTTTCCTATGACTATGCCTGTTGGAGTTTCTTTAATTTATAAAGAACATGTGATTTTATGTTCTGCTTATTTTAGCTGTCATCTTCCCCTGCCTTCTATTCTCCTGGACAGTTCACCATCTCTCACCATTATTTAATATTCTCCTACATAATTGTGCTGAGATTTATTTAGCCTTTCCTCTATCACTGGCAGGTTGAACTAACTAGCCACTATGAATTCTAAAATAAAAACCTTGTGATTGTCTTCCCACATATTAAATGTGGTTGATACACAGTGTTCACTTATTTATCGTCCCCAAATATTCTAATGATGCCATTATGAACAAACAGGTGCATTGCCCCATGCTATGAGAGGGGCAATATGATAATTCCTGTGAGAGGAACTATCTTGTAATTCTTCATCTGCAACTTCCCCATGAATCACTACTCTGGACACTTGGGCTCATTAGTCCACTGACTTGATCGATATCACAAAACTACTGAGTCAGAAAGGAAGAGTGTGGTTCACATTGCGTTTTCTTTGTGTCTCCTATAGGTATGGCAGACACTACCGAAATCGACTGCTATTCTAAGCCGAAAGTTCTTTTGGGGCAGTCTAAAGAATCATAATCTGTAACCTGGATCTGGGCTTACAATGTGCTGGGCAGAGCATTAAGCTCTTGGCTGTAGGTCAGGGCTTCCTCCGTGTTGGTCTGTGCTGAGCTACACAATTTCTACATACAGTTTCCATTGTTTAGAAAATGGTTGTGATAAAGTTTACATAGATGCGCTCTCTAGCTATGCATGCTGCATCTCTGAAAGACGGCTAGAGTTTTATGAAAGCAACAGATTAAGAGTTCTGTTTATAATATAAGGTTTGGTCATGGGTAAACTCTATATTTGAATGTGGCCCATGTGCCTCCCAAAGGATAACTCACCCAGTCTCCCTAATGTCTCATCTTTGGTTTGTACAATAAGGGTGAGTAATTGAAATTACCCCTCTCATGTTTGGGAGCTGATTAATCAGTGAGCCATGTGCTAAAGTCCAGCATTGGTTCTGCATTTTCCAGGAATTGTGTCTCTGGTTATGAAATGACTTTTTAAAATGAGCTAGATAAACGTCTTAGTAAGTGTGTTCATTGTTTTACTCAGAGGTATATGCACCAAACTCGTCTTGAATCTTTGCCTGTAGCGATTGACCGAATATGTTCATAAGGCTCTCGGTGTGTGGTCTACCTTTCTGTTGGAAATGCTATGAAATGCTTTACTCTTGGTCTTGGCAAATGAGAGCTGTAGTAGCAGCAGTGCCACAGAATGAAACAGTGGGTAATGCAGCTTCCCTTCATCCCCTCTATGGAAGGAAGGAAAGAAAGAATATTTATAATTATTGCATGTTTTTTGCCCCCATTAGGGATATTCAATCCTTAATGCTGTTTTAAATACACAAGAAACAAGTAAGCCTTATTATATGATAAGCCATTTTATTGAAGACATTATGAAGAGTTTAAATATGCAGAGAATCGAAAACAAACAAAGAATCAAACAAAAACTATGTCGTCAACAGTCATTACACATTTTTTCCTTCTTTGGGATTGATACCCTGCATATATCTTTGCATCCCTCTATGAATACGTTAATTATAAATGCAAAGGACAGTTTTCTTAAAAGAATCAATGGTTTGAATGTTTTCTTAGTATATTTGGTATGGCTTGTTTTCCAGAGGAAATTCTCTAGTTGTGGTTTATAGAAAGGAGTGAGAGATTTCTGGGAGATTGGAAGACCGCTGCTTCAGTCTAAGCAAAAATTGATCAGCACTTGCGCTGAAGCCATGGAGATAAGCATTCCAGTGAGAAGGCAAGGCTAGGAGAGATTGGAGATGTGTAATCAGGAGAATTTGGTGACACCTTGGAAGTGAATTCCAGCATGGGAAATTAAGGTGTAGTGACAGGCTTTCACTTAAGGGGTGAAAGTTTGGAACAGTCTCATGAAGAAATTATCTGCTTCTTTGAGAAATGAGATAGTGGGAAGGCAATTGTCTTCGTGGATCTGTGGTTTAACCAACAAGGCAGAGAGTGGGGCATACAGATTTGAGCGTTCCCACCATTTCATTCCTTTTGGGAGTGTCACGGTGCACTCTGACTTCCTTGAATTAGACACCGAATTGTCTCTTAGCTCGACTGTTTAACGGAGTCTCATCGTATGGGTTTATATATGGAAACTGCTAATGACTCACAAAGAAACCAGTAAAATGTATAATAGGTTGGTTTGTGTTTACGAATGAAACTTGTTCAGTGTATCCTTACACAGAGCCCCCAGTTTGTTGAATGGTGGCCCGCCTTGGTGCATCATAAGTGTTCTCACTAAGGGACAGACAGAGCATCATCGTAGTGACAGTGTGGACTTCCGCTTTAGTCGGCTTCTACATCCAGTGCTAGGCTGACTTGCGAGTAGCTAGTGTTCAGTTCCTGTTTCTCTCTTCTTTACAGCAGTGCTCTCTCACTCAGGTTAAGGCTATGGATTTCTGTTTGCTAAAGTTGCAGTATTCGTCATCTCCTTGGGACACCCCAAGAACACATGAACGGTGATTAGCAGCCACCTACCCATGTTCCTTCTTTCTTTGTGGACTACTAGATACAACAGATAGTGTGGTAGTGATTGCCTGATGCTTACGTGCTAGTAACCCCCCTCCCCCATTCCGACTGTGAGCACTTTGATTATGGTCTATACAGTCTAATTCTGCAAAGCCTCAAATCAGAAGCCTCTTTAGAACAAAAGTAAATATTTAGCCTTCCTGGGGATTTTTGACTAGAGCAGGGCAAATAAGTATATATCTCGACTCAGGGGAAAGCAAGGATGTTTATATCTCTCTGACTCCACTGGAATGTTCTTATAAACCGAGAAAAGTAGGTCAGCAAAACTGAGTTATTTCCTTCTGAGATCTTCAGAGCGGATCTCTTAAGGAAATAACTCCACAGTTGCCTGTTACTGGGAATAAAAGATGGGGTGCATGCCAGTGACTCATTCCCCAATGACTCAAACTGGCATTGGCTGTAATCTGAGACATACAGGGTAAGGCGTTTTGCTGCCACGATTTCAGATGATCTCTTTTCATTGACAGTGTTTTTATTATTTTGGAAATTGCCAATAAGCCCCCTTTGAAGCTGTGGTCAGTTAAATCATAATTCAGTCGGGTACAGTTCTGGAAAAGATTCTGCCAAATAATAGGCCAGCCAACTTTCTGTTTCTTTATCAGATTCCTGATATTTTCCATGTAATAGGGAAGGTTTGCTTTGCTTTAGGGTTTCAGAGGATTAAGTCTGTGATTGGTTGGTCATGATATTAGGGGCTTTCAGTAGCCTATCCCTGCAGGAGTGTGTTGCTGAATTGACCTGCTCTCTTGTGGTCAAAAAAGAGGTAGGGAAATGAAGGAAGAAAGGAAGAAGGAAAGAGGAAGGGGTGGGATTTCCCACAATCCCCTTTGAAACATGCATAAGTCACTAAACTTGTGTCCACTTACCTTGTGGTCTGATATATAACCAGTGAAATTGTCAGGCATTCTTAGACAAAAGTTTTTATTTTCTAGGCTCTCAGATTTGAGAAATCACAGCCTGCCACCCCCACTTAAAGCTTCCCCTACCTCACCGGAGTACCACTCTCGAATCCAAGCCTTTGCCAATGCTGTGCTGTGGGAAGGCTCAGGTGCCGAACTCTGGCAATTACCTCAAGTTGTTTGGTCAGTGCATTGATGTCCATGTAAAACCTGTATTCATGATATTACTTTGGAGAGACTGGTTATGAGAGAAACAGATCTGGAACTCTACCAAGCCCTAGGAGACATATTGGAGAGAAAAACTTATAGGTGAACTTGTAACCCTGTAGTTAAATTATAGGTGAACTTGTAACACTAGTTAAACTATAGGTGAACTTGTAACACTGTAGTTAAACTGGGACAGTGCTGCTCTTATCTCAATTCTAAGATCAAAAATTGTTCCGATGAAATTTGTTCGCAATTAGAAATACTCTCCTTTTCATATCCACGAGGATGCAGTTGTAGCCCAGTGGTGTAGAACCCCTAGTGTCTGAATAAGAGAAATAATGTGTACCTGCCTGCAGAAGAACAAGAAAGATGACTGTTCCTGTGTACACAACATTTTAATTTTCCTGAGACCAGTAAGGTATTTGTTATATTGTTCTTTTCAGCAAGTAATTTTGCATATGCCGTCATCTAAAAATGTGTTTTCGGCTTGGACAGGTGGTATTTAAGTATTTGGGAGAGAGAAATGGTTTGGCAGACTAAGAAGGCACATTGCAAGCACCTGCCTTGAAAGGAGAGAAAGCAACTTAGACATTTCCCATTACTGTCCACTGCTAAGGTGCTTGCCTTAGCTCCCCCCAAAAACTCATGCTTGTGGCAATAATCGTGCTGTCATAGTTTTGGAACTAACATGAAAATGCAGTTTAATCTATTTGACAAATACTGCCTCACTTCTGGCCTGGCAAGTTTTTGTCATCGCACTTCGCTGATGTCTAAGCAGTTTGTGACACGCTGCCTGAAGTGGCTCTGGATTAACTGGATTAATCAAAAAAGAATTTTATTTGACATATTTAACTTTTTACCTTTTGTTTTTCTTTCTTCTACATACCACACTCTTTCTTCAGTTACTGAGTTCAGATTGCTCCACGTTCCTTGTTTATTACAAATATGTGAAATTATTATACCGAGATAAGTCATATAGAAGGAAGTTAATGTGTATCTGTACACATACCAGCTCACATATGACCTCGATTTCTGAAAAGTCCAATTATTCATTGTTTCTCCCCTTAGCATTTAAACTCGTGTCTGATACATCAGTTGATGGAAGATGTGAGTATTCTGCATGCTGGAGATTGATTTGATTACTGCAAGTTTTATACTCCCACATGCCCTTTGCAATGATATGTAGATTCATATTGTAAATGTTTCCTTTGATCCAACAACATCTACTGATGAAGCTCAGTGGTATCATTTTGAGGTAGCAACAAAACACAATTTAATCTTAATTGAAGGAGGCTGATAATTTGGAAATACTTAAGAGACATTAAAAATACCTCAATGTCAGAAAAATCTGTTTAAAAAGAGATAGTCGGGAGACATACAAAAAGTAATTTTCTATGTTTTTATTAAATTTAAAAATGAGGTGTATAAAGCTTCCTGGAAAATATTAAAATAATTGTATATGTTAACATGTGATCTAGCAATTTATTATAACTTAGAAATTGAAAGTTAATTTCATTTTTAGAGCTATTTCTAGCAAACAACATGTGATTATAATATTTACTTTAAGTATTTTTTCTCACCTCCGTAAATACATTCTGCGTCATCAAACAAGTTATAACAGTTCATGTCATTGGGGTGCATGCTTCAATTATGCTTCAGAGTAACAAAACAAGTAAGACGCTGGGCTGATTTCTCGCAAAGCTTCTTGAATCTTTTGAAGTGCTGTTGATTGTGGGTGGTAGGAACTGGATATTTTATCTAAAGAAGTCCGTGACTCTGTGCTCATAAAGTTCATAATAGCAATGTTAAGTTTTCAGAATATGTTATGGAAGTTGTCTTTGTTTCACTTACACAGAAAAGCATACATTTTTCTATTCTTACTAGTTTAAAAATATTAATTTGCGATTGCCTTACCTTACCTTTATAACAGGTTATGAAATTGGCAAGCAATCTTGTATAAAGTTTGACATTAAGGTTAAGGAAAGAAGTGGATCGGATAATAGAAGGAAACAATAGAGCTTTTCTGAACCTCTGGCATGTTTTCAGGAAACAATAGATCCTGAATTCATTGCAAATAACAGCAAAATCTTCACAATCATGATTACAGTGTGTACTGTTATGTACAAAATATCTGATACAGTTTTCCAAAGTGCAGACTGCTCAGCTGTTGACACAAGGTTATGTGTTTCATCATTGCAAGGACCCAACAAGGCGCCATATTTTCCACAAACTGTACCTGAGTCCTGTCTTTGTTGAGATCACACAGGCTGGTACTGTCAAACATGACACCCAAAGCCTTAAAGGATGCCATTGTTTTAATCAGGAAGTAAGCCTGAACAAATGTAGACTTCTCTTGAGTCCGAGGGTAAGAAAAGAACCGTAGTTCAGTGTTTAGGTTTTATTCAAGAACAAAGTGGGACTGCACATAGTAATTTTATCCTGGACATCCTCCTGCCATCCTTGGGAACATTCCTGTCACTTCTAGTTCTTGGTCTCAAAGCCATGAGGAAATTGATTTTCAAAAGGCACCTCTCCTAAGAACAGTTCATATTCTGTGCAGGGAAGTTGTATTTGGCGGTGTCTGAGTAACTGTCCTTATGAGCATCAAGCAGGAACACTCTTCTAATTAAGAGTTAAATGAGAAATTCATCAACCATGGAAAATTTTGGTAAATACTAAGTATAAACTTTAGAAATACATATAATATTTTTTATTTTACTTTCGATTTCTGTATTCACGAATATGAAAACCTTTAGTTTTATGTCTATAATTATCCGATTTCTGCGATTCAACCACTTAGCTATCCATCCACTATTTATTATTGTAATTATTTTCACAGTTTTTAAAAATATAAGCAACATGGTTATGAACATACCTTTAAGAACACATACCCATGGCATATAAATAAAACTATAATGGTAGTTTCATATGCTATAACCATTTTAATTTTTATTAGTGCACACTTTCAAGCCCATCTCCAAAGTTTCATACTTAGTAAGTCTAATCTACTAGACTTGAAGTTTTAAATATAATACCTTTACTTTACAAAACATGACGCCTGTGAGTCTGTTCTTAAAGCTAAAAATTGAGTGCTGATTGATTTTTATTTATTCAGGTTTGCCTGTTTACCGAGTATCCAGGACTCAGACATGGCATTTGTTAGTGCTGTGCATTTCTGTGCATCTGTACAGCTATTGTCCACCTGCTCACTTAGTATCTGCGTTTGTTCTTTCAGATGCCCATTGTGATTCACTCGAGGAACTTGAGTGTCTGGAATTACTCTCAAAGTGTGGAAACCATTCGGATGTTTCCCTGTCTTTCCTCGGTTACTTTATTATTTATATTACACATATTTTTTTTTTCTACTGTGTTGCCCCTATTTCCAGTCTGTGGCTTTCCTCCTATCCTCAGCAGGCTGTTACGTTCTTTTTTGTCCTCTCTCATCTCCACCTGTTCTTTTATTTAATTACATTTTTAAAGCAATGGCCATTGTAGGCTTGTCAACCTTGAGTTCACTACTGCTAACGACTGAAAAGTAGAAATTAACTTAAACTTAGATCTCTACTCCCCAGAGCTTTAAAGGTGAAGGTACTGGCCCAGGATTAATGGCACTGATCAATTGACTAATGGCAAATGTATATTGTTTAGTCCTTTACTGTAGTTGTAGGTCGTAGAGAATTGCAATTTAACCAGAATAAATCATGATTGAACCGGACAGCCGATTTAATAGTAATTTCCTTTTAAACAGCTTGTGTAAAATCTAAAGCTATACACATGCCAATATAACTAGTGGGTGACAATTGCTGTTGTGAATAACACATCTGGGAATAAATGTGGAATTAGGACTCATGAAAACCAAAAGTCGAGGCTTTCGCTTCTTTCAGGTTAATGTTTCTTGTGTAGAGCAGTACCTTTGAAATTTAATTGCTGTCTCTGAGTTAATCATTTATGTTTCCTTGCAAATAACGTTATTCATATATGAGTATCTGTATATCGGCTAGAGCATGTTGATAGTAGTGTCTGTGGTATCTACTACAGCATGGAACTTACCATTGGTAAAGGCGGCCATGGAAAGCCCTCCTGAGGAAGATGAGGAAAAAGGGACTTGTATGTCATGGATGCTCACGGAGGAACTACAAGTTCTCTTCTAATGAGTTCTTTTCTTGAAGTCCTTGAATTTTATTTTGGCAACTAGAGAACTGAAACATGAAAATTCTTGTTTCCACTAATTTGCATCTTTGCACCAGAATCGCCTTTCATTATAAATTGCCCACAAACTATAACATTGTCAGTAACACCAGTGATTTTTTTCTGTAAAACATTGTAGGTAGTACTTTTCTCTCTCCCCTCCCCTCTCCTTCCTTCCTTCCTTCCTTCCCCTCCCCTCTCCTTCCTTCCTTCCTTCCTTCCCCTCCCCTCCCTTCCTTCCCCTCCCCTCTCCTCCCTTCCCCTCTCCTTCCTTCCTTCCCCTCCCCTCTCCACCCCTCCCCTCTCCCCCCCCCCGTCTCCCCTCTCTTCTCCTCTCCTCCCTGCTCCTCCCCTGCCCCTTCTCCTCCCTGCCCCTCCCCCTCCCCACCCCACCACTCCTCTCCCCTCATGAAAAGCAAAGCTCTTGCCAGTGTTAAGTGTTGCTATTTAATGACTGGTTACCATCTCTGAGTTTGACCTGTGCGTATTTGTCAATATTTGTACTTTTCTAAACATTGTTTGATTGCTCAGTTTGCACCATTAATAGATTTCTCCCAGGTAGAGTGCCTTAGCTAGGCAAGTCTTTTCTTTTTATGTTTGTCAAACATATAAAGCGGTATCAGCTCATCCTTGACTTGCAATATTCTTTCTAAAGGTTTGACAATGAGTTCTTTCTAAACATATTTGAGTCTATTGCTTTTGCCTCAGGCTGTTTTCCCATGTTTGATAAGGCAGTCTTAGGTAATGTATGAATTATACCAACAATCTGTTTTTTCTTTCTTTCTTTTTTTTGGCCAAGTAAATCCTAGAAAATTCAAGCCAGTGTCTCCTCCCTACCTTGTTTTTCTTTTTCATACAAACTCTTAGACTATCAAGTAAATTTAAGAAAAATTGCATGGGAAAAATGTAAAATTCTATTCTTGTGCACTTGTATTATATACACCATATATTTTGATCACATTATTAAGATTTAGATCTTAAAGAATAAAACACAAATAGTAAACCACCTTGTAAAATGTGAATGTCTCATAATTCAATATAATAGGTATACATCGGAACCGATGTCCTCTTCAGGTTGTATACTGCTATATTGGTGCTTACTGTTATTTAAATGTCATCCCAATTTCCTTTTGTGGCACCGATGTTAACCTGATGTAAGCTCTAAATTGTCTGGAAGTTAATGGTCTGTTACATGAGTTTAATAGTTCTTAGTGAAAGAATATTGGATTATATTATGCAGTTTGAAATGTAATTTGGTTACTTCCTCATCATCATAAATATGACATGGCCCTAGTTGTAATTAGGGACAATTTAGTCTTTTCTTCTTCTTCTGTTGCTATAGATAGAATAAGTGTATAAATTTGTTTTGATATTTTCCATCTTGAAGAATATATTTAATCCCTCATCAAGAATGTTCTTTCTTTTCAAGGATCCCAAATTTATAGGCTCGATGTCCTTTAATTATGGCTAGAAACCGAATATGAGTGAGTACATCCCATGTTCATCTTTATGGGTCTGGGTTACCTCACTCAGAATAGTGTTTTCTATTTCCATCCATTTGCCTGCAAAATTCAAGATGTCATTGTTTTTTACCGCTGAGTAGTATTCTAGCATGTATATATTCCACAGTTTCTTCATCCATTCTTCCACTGAAGGGCATCTAGGTTGTTTCCAGGATCTGGCTATTACAAATAATGCTGCTATGAACATAGATGAGCATATGCTTTTGTTGTATGATTGGGCATCTCTTGGGTAGATTCCCAATAGTGGAATTGCTGGGTCCTGGGGTAGGTTGATCCCGAATTTCCTGAGAAACCGCCACACTGCTTTCCAAAGTGGTTGCACAAGTTTGCAGTCAGGACCGTGAGGGAACCTCCATCTGGCGACAGATGGGGAAGATGACTGATCCCCACATTGGAGCACTGGACTGAGCTCCCAAGGTCCTGATGAGGAGCAGAAGGAGCGAGAACATGAGGGAGAAAGTCAGGAACGAGAGGGGTGCGTTCACTCATGGAAAAGGTGGGACAGAACTAATGGGAGATCACCAACTCCAGTTGGAATGGGACTGATGGATCATGCGACCAAACCCGGCTCTCTGACTGTGGCCAACAGCGGAGGCTGACTGAGAAGCAAAGGACAATGGCGCTGGGCTCTGATTGTTCTTCATGGACGGGCTCTGTGGGAGCCTTCTCAGCTTGGTCGATCACCTTCCTGGACCTGGGGGGAGTTGGGAGGACCTTGGTCTTAGCATAGAGTGGGGAACCCTGATGGCTCCTTGGCCTTGAGAGGGAGGGAGGGGAGGTATGGGTGGAGGGGAGGGGAGGGAAGGGGGAGAAGGAGGGGAGGGAAGGGGGAGGAGGAGGGGAGGGAGGGGGGAGGAGGAGGGAAGGAGATGGAAATTTTTAAATATAAAAAAAAATAAACCATGAGAAAAAAAAAAAGAATGTTCTTTCTTAAAATTTATACATTATTATATTAAAGTTGCTCCATTAAGAAATATTATTTGCTCTCAGGATCCTCAAGCGGCCTTGGTCTAATTTAAGAGAGTCTTACATTATTTTATTTTCTTAATTTTTAGAAGGGTTAAATTCGAATTGGAGCTTATGTAACTGACAAGAGGGAAATGGAAGCAATTGGCTTGCACTAAACAAGTTTGAATGGTTGTTAATGCGAATGACTTTCAGGCAGTGAATGTCAGGGAATAGTAGATTACTTTCCCTTCCTCCGGCGCTTTCAGCCATCTCTTGTGGTAGGACTGACATAATTTCTCTTTCTTTCTTGAAAGTGGGAAGCAAAGTAATGGGAGTCCAGTAATTTTAGCCTATGGCTGATGAGGATAAATCATAAGGAGCTGTGGAATGCACAGGCACAATTCTCATAGGGCCAGAAGAATGAGAACTTTCATTTATGTTCATAAAATGTTGTTGCTTTCTGTTTTGTATTCAACAAGGCCGTGTCTTCTTAATTGTCAGTGCTCCCTACCTTTTGTCCTAAGTTTCACAGGGCAAGCGAATTGCTTGGAAATGTCAGCTACCATGTTTTTACACATCTTACCCTTGGCATGACGCCGAACATATGCTATTTTGAGGTGGTGTGTTTGATTAGGACAAACGATTGGAGGTTTTAAACTAATAGAGGTGAAAGAGGATACACAAACATCTGGATTAGACCTTCTTCTTAAGACTCATAAATATTTTCATCATCCCAAACAGATGGCCGTGTGTGTACCTAAATTTCATAAATAGAGGCACTGAAGTTTTATTCTGTGGCTCATATTTTAATTTGATCACTCTGTGATCTATGGAATTCTACATTTTTATCATCATCTTCATTGAAATCTGTTTTGTATCTGCATTGGATAAGACTTAAAGAATAAACTTAGGATTAATATTTCAGTCAATCAATATAAACATATTAACAAATTATAACATTTATATCATGAATTATCTATTATTCCAATTCATTAATTTTTGGATTAAGTATTACTGTATCAGATAGATGAATTATGTTTGTAAATCTCAGAAAGCAACTTCAGAAAACTTGACAGTGTCAAAGGCTCATCTAGGATTGCTATATCTTCTATTGATATTTTCAGCTCCAGTGACCTCAGTCTGAAGTACCTTCTTACTCTATGAGTACCAGAGTTTTTCCTTCTGAGGCTAACTTCCTGGGGCTCTTGTGTTTGCCGCTTTATCCCACCTGTCGTCTCCAGTTACGGAGGATGTAACTTGTGTTTCTCCATCTCCTTGTCATCATTGGTCCTCTGGATTGTTCAGAATGATGCCTCCTTCCCAGTCTCTCCTAGTGAGATTTTATAATCGCCATCCTGCTATGCATTTTACTGTGCATAAGGAAAAAGCAATACATCATTGCCTCCTCTGGGAATTGTTATTCACCCTGGGAGTGATTTCCCCTTTGAGATTATATAGAATATATCTATATTTAACTTTTCATTGACTAAGCTTAGGGTTTTTCTTTCTATTGTTTGAATGAATGAAACATAGATTTATTAAAGAAAAATGAGAAAGAACTCTGGAGTGGAAATGTCTCCAAGGGAAGAATACACAAACATATATTGTTTTACTTAACCTAATATGAATATTATTTTCCTAGGGTGTGATGACTATTAAAAATTACAGTAATAATCTTGTTTTAAATTATCTAAGATCTCCATTGTCCTGATATAAAAATAATTTTGAAAAATTTTATAATTGCTAGCTTATAATTGAAGTCTGATACTTGTGCAACAATATACAACTTGTGCTATGAAAATCATCTCAATATATAAATATGTATAATTGGGTCTTTTGTCTGTTTTTAAGACCTTATGCCAAATTTGTTTCACTGCAGCCAACCCATTCTTTCTATAAATTCATGTCCCTCTCTGTTTTGACATCGCAATCTATTGCCATGGAAATGATTGATATCTCACATTTATCTTCATGTCTTTGCGACACTTTTTAAAAGGAGATTGTCAGAAAAAATATAGACTTTATTGGCACCAGTGGCCTTTTCAAGATAATGCCCCTCTCTTTATGTTGGTTTTCCTGTCCTTCTAGAACCTGAACGTTACAAGTTAGTACTTTCAAAAGTTATAAAAAACTTGGCTTTTATTCTGTAATTCCTTTCAAAACCATTTTGGATTATGATGCTTTATAAAGAATTCAAATAGCGGGCTTTCCACAACTGTTATTTTGTACCTTAAGTATAAAATCATTTTATAGCAAGTGCGAAAGAAACTGCAGTAACTGAATATATCCCATTTTGTCATATTCTGCAAAACTTTAAAAGTTGGTAACAAACTTGTCTTGTAGCATCTCATGCGAGGCAAAGCCCAGCACATAGTGGAAACTACTGATAGCTTTAATGTGTATTCGCTTGGGAAAGTTCACAGTGTGGTCTTTAATCTATTTCATTCACTCCTAAACATCATAAATTGAACATTGGAGTGTGTGTGTGCGTGCACGCACACTTTTTTTTAAATTATCTTTTTCTAAGTATTCAAGACTGTTCATATTTAAAAACCACTTACTTACTTCTATAACAGGTCTTACTCATTTATTCCATGAAACATGTCTTTTTCCTGTTTTGTGTTTCCAAACCTTTCACAATACAAAGAGCAATTCAGTATATTCTTTTGCCCTAAAAACATCTCAATCATTTGGACCAGCTCTCATGTACTCAGACACCAAAGGCAGAGCCCTACAGTAAGTCAAGGACAGCACTCTCAACTTCCAAGTCATTTTCATATATATTAATTCTGGGATCTAAGAGGAATTTCAGAAATTATTACCTATGAAGAATGTGTATATGTCAACTTGCATTTTTAAGGAACATATTAAAAAGATTCATTGTGGGCCTGGAGAGGTGCAGCTTGTAAAAGCAATGACTGCTCTTCCAGAAGTCCCAGGTTCAATTCCCAACACTCACATTGCAGTTAGCTGTCTGTAACTCTGGTCCCAGGTGCTTCAACACCATCTTCTGGCTTCAGTAGACACCAAGCATTCTTGAGGAGGTCCACAAACATTCATGCAGACTCAACATACATACATATTAATATTTTTTTAAAGAGCGAGGATATATTATAAATAAATACACATGTATGCATGTTACTAACATAGGAAAATTCAATAGGCATCAGGTTCAAAGGAGAAAATATCCTTTGTGTATAGGAGGGCGACTGATTTTTTGGAGTTGATCTTGTATCCTGCCACGTTACTGAAGGAGTTTATCAGCTGTAGGAGTTCTTTGGTGGAGTTTTTGGGGTCGCTTATGTATACTATCATATCATCTGCAAATAATGAAAGTTTAACTTCTTCCTTTCCAAATTGAATCCCCTTGATTCCCTTATGTTGTCTTATTGCTATTGCTAGAACTTCAAGCACTATATTGAAGAGATAAGGAGAGAGTGGACAGCTGCACAGACTTTAAGGGCAACATTGAATAAATGGGACCTCCTGAAGTTGAGCAGCTTCTGTAAAGCAAAGGACATTGTCACTAAGACACAAAGGCAGCCTACTGACTGGGAAAAGATCTTCACCAACCCTGCAACTGACAAAGGTCTGATCTCTAAAATATATAAGGAACTCAAGAGACTAGACGGTAAAATGCCAATTAACCCAATTAAAAAATGGGGCGCTGAACTGAACAGAGAATTCTCAACAGAAGAAGTTCGAATGGCCAAAAGACACTTAAGGTCATGCTCAACCTCCCTAGCTATCAGGGAAATGCAAATCAGAACAACTTTGAGATATCATCTTACACCTGTCAGATTGGCTAAAATCCAAAACACCAATAATAACCTTTGCTGGAGAGGTTGTGGGGTAAGGGGCACACTCATCCATTGCTGGTGGGAATGCAAACTTGTGCAACCACTTTGGAAAGCAGTGTGGCGGTTTCTCAGGAAATTCGGGATCAACCTACCCCAGGACCCAGCAATTCCACTATTGGGAATCTACCCAAGAGATGCCCAATCATACAACAAAAGCATATGCTCATCTATGTTCATAGCAGCATTATTTGTAATAGCCAGATCCTGGAGACAGCCTAGATGCCCTTCAGTGGAAGAATGGATGAAGAAACTGTGGAATATATACATGCTAGAATACTACTCAGCGGTAAAAAACAATGACATCTTGAATTTTGCAGGCAAATGGATGGAAATAGAAAACACTATTCTGAGTGAGGTAACCCAGACCCATAAAGATGAACATGGGATGTACTCACTCATATTCGGTTTCTAGCCATGATTAAAGGACATCGAGCCTATAAGTTTGGGATCCTTGAGAAGATAATAAGAAGAATCTCCACCTGACGATAGATGAAGAAAATGACAGAGCCCCACCTTGGAGCACCGGACTGAGCTCCCAAGGTCCTGATGAGGAGCAGAAGGAGAGAGAACATGAGAAAGAAAGTCAGGACCGTGAGGGAACCTCCAGCTGGCGACAGATGGGGAAGATGACTGAGCCCCACATTGGAGCACTGGACTGAGCTCCCAAGGTCCCGATGAGGAGCAGAAGGAGCGAGAACATGAGGGAGAAAGTCAGGAACGAGAGGGGTGCGTTCACTCATGGAAACGGTGGGACAGAACTAATGGGAGATCACCAACTCCAGTTGGAATGGGACTGATGGATCATGCGACCAAACCCATCTCTCTGAGTGTGGCCAACAGCGGGGGCTGACTGAGAAGCAAAGGACAATGGCTCTGGGCTCTGATTGTTCTTCATGGACGGGCTCTGTGGGAGCCTTCTCAGCTTGGTCGATCACCTTCCTGGACCTGGGGGGAGTTGGGAGGACCTTGGTCTTAGCATAGAGTGGGGAACCCTGATGGCTCCTTGGCCTTGAGAGGGAGGGAGGGGAGGTATGGGTGGAGGGGAGGGGAGGGAAGGGGGAGAAGGAGGGGAGAGAAGGGGGAGAAGGAGGGGAGGGAGGGGGGAGGAGGAGGGAAGGAGATGGAAATTTTTAAATATAAAAAAAATAAATAAAAAAAATAAAAAATAAATAAATAAAAAAAAAAAACAAAGGAGAAAATATAAAGCCACACACACGTGTCTGTTTAAAACAGATTTGGAGTGGGACAATTGAAATCTAAATTGTATATGATACAGTGTGTTTGCAGTGGCTGAGAAGCTGTGCTTGAGAGCATTGGTGATTCCTATGCATGTAGTTAAATCCAGGAAGCCTCTGCCTACTTGCATAAGTTAACTCCCTGCCATTTATTTTATATCATTGGTTGGGGATAATGTGCGTAGTGCATTTAAACTTAGTGCAGTGACCTTGACCTACCTGTATGTTTTGTTCCTGTCCCAGGGTAAACACAACCCCATCAGTTTGAACTACACAGAGAAGCCATACATTTGCAATATTGTCATTTTGTCATCAACAGGTTAAATGATATTTTGAGATTGTGTTTAATGCCTTTAAAAGAAATATAAAAGTCAATGTTGTTTGAAGAATGTTTTGAATAGTCACATGCCTAATAATTCCAACACATATCAGATCACCTGCCATTGGGGAGATGATGGTCTTTACAGTGCTTGTGGTTTATTTGGGAAACTCTGATGTTCTTTATCTATTTATCTATTTCATTATTGATACTAATTATATTTTCTATTCTATTTTTGTCAAGTTTTCAAGTTTTTCATATTTAGTTGTTAAAAACTACTGACTCACGCTAAAGTTTGTAACTTTAGGGCTAATAAATAAGCAGAAATATTTAATTAATCAAGTGCAAGTACTGAGAGCAAATGAGAACAAAACCATAACTGGTTTTCAGAAAATAAAATCACAGGCTTGGAGAGTGCAGAGACGGTTAGAGATTAAGCACACTTTTCTTCCAGAGGACCTGAGTGTGGCTCCTGTCACCCTTGACCTGCCACTCAATTCATGTCACCCTAGCTCCAGGACAGGGGCTCTCAACATGTGGTCATGACCCCTTTCACAAGGCCCACCTGAGACCATTGGGAAACACAGATATTTATATTAAAATTCATAACAGGAACAACATTAGAGTTATGAAGTACAAACAAAAATAGTTTCATGCTTGGGGGTCAGCACCACAAAGGAACTGTATTAAAGGGTCTCATCATCAGGAAGGCTGAGAACCATTGCTTTAGGGTATCCTATGCTTTCTTCTGACCTCTTCTTATACCCACAGTATGATATCCATACATACTCAATACACACACACACACACACACAGAGGGAGAGAGAGAACTTTTAGTTTTGGAAAAATAAATCAGAGCATTTGCTTCATTTTCAATCAGTTTTATGAAGTATCCATGATCTCATGTTGGGACCAAGAGACGAATCATCTGAAAAAATAATAATTCTTTTTCTGTTAGCCTCAGCTTTGAGAATGCTCCTTAAGTATGTAATGTCATACTATTGATCCTTTGTTTTTCAATATATATTGTTATCAGCTTTCTGGTGCTTTGTGGAAAAGGGTTGATATCAAATCTGGGCCAGAGAATATAAAAGATCCTTAGATGTCTAGTCATGCCAGAAAACAAGTAAATCATTGCATTTAAAGTGAGGTAACCAGGGCCTACCTGGCAGCTTGGAGTAACTGCAACTAAACAAAACTTTGCAAGAAAATAAGATCGGAAAGTAAACTGCAAGAATACAGGGACACAACCACAGTTTGCTAAAAGGGAAAACAAATATTAGTTCAAACATCACAGTTTCCAAAATTCCAACTTTTCCTGCCGAGGAGTTTGCAGATCCCGAAACTGAGGAGTGTGAGCAGACAGTCACACACTGCTCTGCTCAAACCTGAACGTAACTCATTGTGACTAATGAGTAAAGAGAGGAACTCTTCATGAAAAATTTTTCCAGCTAGTGAGAAAGAAAAGGGGATAAAACTGCTGTTTTTCCTAGCCATGAAAATAAAGCCATGAAAGAAAGATTTATTGATGGTCTTAGATGACACTTAGCATCACAATCTCCATAAAACACTCTTTCCCCAAAATACTCGTACCTCAATTTAATCAGACTTTGCTGTCCGTTTACCAGTTGACAGGAAGTTTGGGGCAAGTAACACAAAACATATACAAGCTGAAAGCTATGGGAGGTAGGAACCGGTAGAAATAATCTGGCTCGGTAATCAGTAAAGTGCAGTGTGAGAGGAAGAGGAGACGAAGAGGAGGAGTCTATCAATTGACAGTTTGCCAAGTTATCTGCCAAAAATGTATGAGCTTCTTTTTGATCCTGATTCAGGCAAAGCCATTAAGTATCAGTTACATACATAAGGATTCATTACATTCATCTATTTGTCTATACGTTTAGCATTTGTAAAATAATCATAACAATGGAACATAATTGTGCATCTAATTATATTTTTATTTGTGTTATTACCCATCTAGCAAATCAGTAAATCCCTAACAGCTGAGACTGGGTTATTATTTTCATTATTTTTAAAATCATCTCTAATTTTTAATATATTTTTTTCCTTTGATTAAGTAATTCCTTACACGAGCCACTCATTTTTTTTTTTACATCTTTGGTTAATTTTAATTGCCTATGTTATGTTATGGTTGGAAAATGGGACATGAGGTAGTGCAATTAATTTATGCCCCTTTGAAGTTTTAAAACTTCTTTATTAACTAGGCTGATTTGTCTTTGCAAAGATTACGCGTGGATTTTTTTCATTACCGGGGATTGAACGAGCTCTTTGAGGGGAAGACGTTTCCTCTAAAACAAAGTAGAGTGCGGTTATTAAACTAACTCTCCTTACTGCTGTTGAAGCCAGAGATGCGACACTTTGTTTCGGTTATCTTTCTATGTTAACAATAGACATTAATAATAGCAAGTTTGAGTTCTGGAAAATATAGCAGTATACTATTTGCTTGCAATGTCTGTAGTTCTGAGGTCAGACCTCAGGACCTTAATCAATATGTGGGTACAGATTTAAAAATAAAATTAAATAATTATGACTGTTTTTTCTCTCTTTTCTAATATTTTTCTGTAGATACTTGGATATACAGGTATATATTTCTCATACGTGTGTTATGAATTGAGTTCTCCTTTCTGTCAATATGCAATGTCTCAGTTAATAGGATCTATTATTTTTCACAAATTTTTCTGAGATATGACATGTAAATGAGATCACCAAGTTACACATGGCATAATTTTAATGCTGGATTATTTTAGCACATAACTCTGGCAGCTTTTCAATGGTCATGAAGTTCTTTTAAAACATTCATGAATTTTTCTGATCATAAATTAATTCTTAGCCAAAGAATACACATTTCCGAGTGTTTAGGCTTCCTTTATCATCACTGACACTAGCATTGCAATTCCACCTTTTTTCTTTGGACCATGAAGAATAAACACATTTAGGTGAATGGAAACCTGACATATAGCCTCATACTATACATCCAAAGCCTGACATGTACTCCCATGCTAGACATCCAAAACCTGACATGTAGTCTCAGCTAGACATCCAAAACCTGAAATGTACTTTTGTGCTAGACATCTAAAGCCTGACATGTTCCCTCATGCTAGACATCCAAAATCTAACATGTACCTTCATGCTAGCCATCCAAAGTCTCCGTGTATTTTAGTATTTCAGAGAAAAAGGATATTTTCACTTGCGAAAATAGAACAAATAAATTTTCATCAGCTGTAGCATTTTATTAGGTCTTTTATAATATCTAAAACAATATCATTATCAGAACAATGTTGTATTGTGTCTATCTTAAACTCTTTCTAAATTGGTTGGTTCTTTTTCTTTTTAAGTTGTAGAGCTTCACTGAATAATTGTAGGTTCAGTTTGCCATCCCTTCTGATTGTAATTTAAATCAAACTCTAGAAAACATTCTCTTTCTCCTGTAGCAAACATGTTTTTGCTCACATGAAAATCCGCATGCAGGCGAATGGCAAAGATAATTAGACAGGTTTAATCATGATTCTTTTCCTTTATGTTCATAGCTTCCTCAACAGTGCCTCCGTGTTGGTAACTTACTGTACTATAACACCGACAAAATTCTATGTCAGCTGTCGTCTCCGTCCTCTCATTGTTCTATTTTAATATACTGCAGCTCTGATTTTCTCATCTGTTTTTTATTTCATACATAATACAGAGCAGATATTTATGGGATATCTTGTTCATCAACTGATTACTTTTCATACCTATTATATTGTCCATGAAGGCAAAAACTGCCTCTTCTTTTGGATCGTTTTCTCCTTCGTAGCTAGGAAGTGGAAGTCACAGGAAAAACTAAATTCTGATTTTACCAGATATTGGTTGGGTTACAGGATGAGTCCTTCAAACATGTTTGAACTCTCTCCTGTTCCAGGCAGTTAACTCAAGACTGAGGTGGTCCCTGTAATTTCTGTCACCTGCCTTCCTTTGGATCTCCCAGCTCTCAGCAGTTCCTTGCATTTTTAGACACCACTTTAACTCATTGGCTCTTATCTGATTTCTTTTTACTCCTTCATCATAGTTGATTTTCTTTACAAGCTAGATGTCACATTTCTTCAAATACTGCTTTTCTGTTTGTTTGATCTTCCCCACATCTCTACTCACCCAACTTTAAGTTCTTTCTCTGTTTCTCAAAGAAAAAAATTAAAACAAACAAAAAATAAGACAAAATATCCAAACAACAAAAAAGTACACTCAAAGGGTGTGAGTCTCCTGGAACTGTGATTATAGACAGTTGTGACCCACCATGTGGGTACTGGGAAATAAACTTGGGTTCTTTGAAGAGCATTCTTAACTCTTAATTGCTGAGCCATATTTCTAGATCTGATTTTCTTTCTTTCTTTCTTTCTTTCTTTCTTCCTTCCTTCCTTCTTTCTTCCTTCCTTCCTTCCTTTCTTCCTTCCTTCGTATTTCCTTCCTTCGATTCTTCCTTCTGTGCTTCTTGTCTTTTCTTTCTTTCTTTCCTTCCCTTCCCTTCCATTCCCTTCCCTCCCTCCATCCTCCCTCCCTCCCTCCCTCCCTCCCTCCCTCCCTCCCTCCCTCCCTCCCTCCCTTCCTTCCTTCCTTCCTTTCTTTCTTTTAATGGTATCAACTGCAAAGAGCTTTCTGTTATGGATGTGACTTTGTGGCCACTTTATTTTCTCAGTGTTGGGGCTTGAACCTGTGCAGGTTTTGTACATGCTGCCACAGTTGCTGGGAGTTCCTATGTGCATCAGACTTGGAATATCTAGAATACACTGTGGCCTTGGTATCACCCACCAACCCTAGCTTTCACGGTATTCCTCCCTGATTTCCTATATAGATCACTGGCTCTTAGGGGAAGGTTTTGATAAAGACATCTCATTTACTACTGCATACTCCAGAGTCTGTCACATTTAGGCAGTCTCGATGGTTTGACTTTATGGGTGTAGCTTCCGAGATTTCTAGGAGACACAATCTCAAAGCAAATTTCATGATCCCTGGCTCTTAGAATCTTTCCACTCACTGTTCTTCAATGATGCTGGAACCTTAATTGCAAAACTTTTATTGTAGATGTATCCATTTGGCATTTATACTGAGCTCTACAACAATGCATTTTGATGGATTGCTTCCAGTTTTCTGTAATAGTCCTCATTTGTTGTTTAAAAAAACCACAAGCAGCTTTTTAAGATGTGCACTATGGACTACATTTATCTGTGAGTACAAGAACGAAAACTTAGAACAGAGTTACAATTATTCTGATTTACTAAAATAGTGGCTATAGATTCTTATCCAAAATCCATGAAACCATGAGCCCTGGGAAGTTAGCTAGATTGCCAGTAGCAGGTGTGATCTCCTTCTTCTCGTGCAGGTCTGAAGTCCAATCTGGGAGCTGTTGCTTAGGATAGAACCTGGACTTTGTGGATGCTAGGGAAGTTCTCAGCCAACGGAGCTACATCAGCACTCCTAATCAAAAATTTTCATACGTGTATGTTGTATGGGCCCTTCATTTGCTTTGTCCTTTCCTGTAGCAGTTTTTCTCTTACCACTCATGTTCTTTTTATACCTGGGATACCAAAATGTCATATTACAAGTGTGTTGAAAGTTGTAAATTAGGTGATCTTAGTAGAACAGTGCTTCTCATTCGCCAAATCCTTCCTTGATTAATTGCCTTTGCAATCATCACACACAATCCTAAAAGAAAACCTGTGTATCAATCACATGTAAGCTGTTTGAGTGGTGACAGCTTCGAATTTACAATCCTCGCACGCAATCCTAAGATCAAATCTCGTACACCAATCACATGTAAACTGCTTGAGTTTTCATAATTTAAAATGCTGTTTAAATGACAAGCATTATACTGCTCCGCTAGTAATCTCAGTCACTTTGGTTGCCTGCATTCCTTTGTTACTTTTCCTACCAAATCACTCGTCCCATGGTACTCATTGTTGAGTAACTAACACCAATCATAACAATAAGTGACATTCAAAAACATAATTTCTTGCAAAATATCACACTAGTCATTTGATTATTTTTCTAGCCTGCTCCTTAAAAACAAATCTGTGTGTTTGATGTTCTTAGTTTCCAGGAATGAGGAATAAACTCAGAAGGCTTCATTGTAGACCTGGCCAAGATTTAACCTCGAGTCAGTCTTATTAAAGCTTTACACCGGACTCAGCCCAAATTTGCAAATTTATATACACTTGTGACCCTTCCCTGGAAATATGATATTCAGGACGGAGAAGATAAACAGAGTTTTTTTGTAGTGTTGTTACAGGCACCCTATCAAAGAACAGACTGCAGTCAGTATTGAAGTTTGAAAGGTAGGGCTAGACCAGAGGGGAGCATTGCAGTCGCCTCTGAAAGATGATGAACTGAACAGGCAGGAGAGGGAAGGGTAAGCACGTTTCTTAAGGAGCAATGTGAATGCTGAGCGTGAGCTTACACAGCCCAGGGAGGCTGGCCCAAAGGACCCATGTTCACTGTCTGGGTGTCTGCTGTACAACAGTGGAAGAGTCGGGCACCCCCTTTCATTTCCAGTATGCGTGGAAGCCCAAAGGAGTAAAATCTGAATAAAGAAGCGTAACTGAGCCCTGTAAAGTAATTACCAATCTTTTATCCATTGTAATGTAACTCCTATAGGATTGATTGATTGATTGATTATTGACTGATTGATTGGATTGGATTACTATTGCATTGTCTGCAAAAAAAAAATATACTGAATTGTAGCCATATTCAGACCTCAAATCCATCATAATATGTGTCCCCAAGATGACATGCTTTTTGCCCAGGCCTCCACATTCTGTCTGTGTCGCTACTCGGGGTTATTGAAGATTTCCATAATCCTTAGGAAATGGCAGTGTGTTATCAACCTCCGACTCCCCATAGTACACATCTATGAGTTGCAAACGTGATCTCAATTTAAAAGACTTCTAGGGGTGAGGACTTCTCCTACCATTTATATAGATAGGATTCTAGTGCTCATTTCTCCCAAGAAGTTAGAGGGGAGCAATGCACACGGTAATTCAAATGGGCTTCAGCTCTCACCGCAGAGACTCAGCATGCGCATGGCACAGACAGCTTCCATCCTGGGGCACTGCCAAGTTCTACACTTTTTCAAGGAAATGTTTTACAGCTAACATTATATGTTTTAATGTTTCAGATGCCCTATGATGTATGTGCCTAATCTCATTTAAAATAAATGAAGAAATACTTTAGGGAGATTGAAACTGTAACCACGCTGTCTCCTGTGTGTGTGTTTGTGACACTGCATTAGAACAATAAAGGAAAAACTGTTCGAACATTAAAATATTAAGTCAGTCGCATGGAAAACATCATTACAGTGCGTTTCACCTTTAGTAAATCATTCCGCTTTCAAGTTTCAATGTTATTCTTTTAAATTTACTGCCTCTGCTGTGCTATAGGGAATTTGTTTGATATTCAGTGGCAGTCTACACCACTGTATCAAAGCAAGCTGATTAAGTTCACGGTTGCCTTTGATTAAAATGCATCAATCGTTCATGTACGCTATCGTCAATGAATTTCCTTGAAATCATGGAAACGGGTAATTAAATTCTGTCATTTTTTTTTCCAAATTTTGACTTTGTTCTTTTTGTTTGTTAGTTAGATATTACATAATGGAGTAAGCTGGTCTCATCCCCCCGGCTTTAATGGGCATGCAAATAAATTTCCTACAACTAGTGATTGCTCGTACTAAGTAAATCAATCTATCTTGACATAGAATTTTAAACAGATTTTTTTGATAACTCCGAAATGATATGAAAAATTTGCAGTGAAAGCCTAATGTATTCTTTTTGCACAATCAACCAATTCTTAGTTTCTGCTCTGATTGGTACATTGAAGAAATGCTAATATGTGTATGTAACCTGTTAACGCTTATCAAGTCTCTTCAGGAAAGGCATAATAAGACGTTAATGGTCAGCAGGAAGCATTTGAATCAAAAAGGATTCGAGGGGATCATCTGTGTCCTCCTCCAGCAGAACGAGTATCTTCTCTCCTTATTTCCACACAATTATTGATACCTACCAGAAGATGGCTATAGTAGAAATCCTTTGGGAAAAGAACTTTGTGTTCTTATTACTATTGTCTTTTATTGTTTCATAGCAGGCTGCATAGTCTTTTTCTTAGCATATACTAAGCTATTTCCCATGACTATTTGTAAATTTCAATAGCCTGGTATATCCTGCTCACAAAGTAACCCTTTTATTTTAGATTAAGTTCAACTTTTATTAAAATGTGTTACTGCCATCCTAATAATCAACAGCTACCCTCTACCACCGTCCCGATAGTAAAGCCACATTCTGCTTCTTCCTTCTCAGTGGATGGTCCTGCAGAAGCTGACCATTCAAAATAAGTCATCAGTGTCCCTTGTAAAATAGGGCATAGACTGTTTACTTCATATTCAGTGGTACAACCTAATGTACTTGTACCTCTGCTTCTTAAGATCCCATTCTACTCTGAGTGTTTTACTTGTTTAAGTAACATATCCTATTCAGATCCCAATGCATTTCTGCTTCCTTCTCTCCATAACATTTAAGGTTATACGTAAACTGTCATTTTAACCTCTATACACTGTATTTAAACCTGTATATTTTTCTGAGTTATGAAGTGGAAGAAACTGAGCAGGCAAGAAAGTCGTTCGAAGAATGAAAGAAGAGAGTCGGACTGATTTTGGACTGAAGAGATTTTCTTTCCTTCTTTTTCCTCCTCCCATTCATTCTTTGGGAGGCTGCATGCTTCACACGTGTACTTCTAATGAGCTACATCTTCAGCTCTCATTAAATATTTTCTCAGTCCAAAGACCTTCGCAGCTCTCAGGTTTCTTCATGTTGTTTTCATATTACTTATTTTTGAACTGCAGTCTTCACCCACATACGCACCAGAAAAAAAAATTATATAAAAAGCTGGAAGATTCTGTGTCAGACTCTGTCACTCTGAACCATTCTACTACTGATGGGCAACTTCTCGGTAGGAAAATTGGAGACTGTTGGGGTCGCACTCTGTCCCTCCATACCATTTTGCTCAATATAAAAGTTGGAAACAGTTGGGTTACCAAGTGGACTTGTTAACTCTTAAGAACTCTGCACTCATTCCTGATGGGGCTTCTGTCGATTCTGATGTGTCGAGACACTAAGAGCTCAGATATTTGAAAACAGCTTTTCCCATGGGAGATACATTGGGAAGTGTGCCTCAGGAATGGGCATCGGAAGGGCTGCCCTGGAAGAAGAGCGATGATGGCTAATTTCTTCAAAACTATAAATGGCCCTTGGTTTCTTATAATTTCAAAAGAAAACACCATAGGAAAAGTTATATCCTTTGGTCTTAAACAGAATGCTGCATTATTAGAATGTTTAAATGTTTCTAAGGTTGTCTTTCATCAAGATGTTTCTTATATCTATATTCCAAGTTGCATATTCTGTATAGTTTATACTTATTTAGTAACATTATTTACTATGTAGGGATGCTATTTATAACAGATGCAGTATTCTTTCTGTACAAAGACAATACTTCAGAAGATAACAAACTGTAGAAGAAACAGCTAATTAGATTGGAACAAGAGAAATTTTCTCAGTTTGGTTCTCAAGTGCCCATTTTCCCAGGCCATTCATTTGCATTAAAACATGTTCGTAATTGAGGCAATTTTATGGTGCTTGTAGATTTTTCAAATGAGATATGAAATTGTTGAATATTATACACTGAACAATCCTGATATGAAAGTTTTAATTTTTTTCTCGGTGCCATGGCATCTTTTATCGTATATACAAAAGAAAGTGCAAAAAAAACTACATGTACCAAACTGGGAAATGCCATCAAAACATCTCTAGTGCTACAAGTAAACATAATTCCAGCAAACAATGGAGGATATAAGGCAGTGTGTTAGGATTTTCATCTTAAAATTGGGTTTATTAATTCATAATTTATACGGCATAAAATTACCCCTTTATGTTTCATTTTACGAATTTCACGGGCCACTACATAATCATGTTCTAGGGTATTTCTGTCACTCCAAGGAAGTTTACTCATGCTTGGCATGAAACTTCTGTGCTGGTTGTGTCAGAAGTCCCCAACATGCAGTACCAAAAGGGAGTGAGCCTTTCCACAGATCCACTGGAAAGGGCCTGATGTTAACAGGCTAGGCAGGGACCCCCCCCCCCCCGACAGCTGCCATCCCAGCAATACAACCTAGCAGTTTCTTGTGTCCAGGAGCTGGAGAAGGAGATCTTACTCTACAGAGGGAAAGAAGTGAGCATTTCCCGGAAGGCACTGCATTAATCTTTAGGCAGGAATCTGGCACATGAAGCTTAAATAGATGGATGAATGGATAGATAGATCGACAGATGCATATATTATATATGCATATAACATATATGCATGTATTTAATAAGTATATTAAACAGTATATATATCTATATATAGATAATATAGAGAGAACACATCAATGGGCTTCAACTGAAGAGTAAACTTGGAATGAGCTTTCTCAAGACAAGAACTTTCACCATGCTATGTCCAAGATGACTATTTTGCTAAGATAATAAGGTCTACTGTTGTTTCCAACATGAGGATCTAGGGCCCACAGATACACAGTAAGACTTCAGAAATTGTAGTGTTTTGAAAAATAAAAGTCAGTTTTTGTCTCGTCATTTTTAATGCATTTTGTTGTTTGTTCTTACTGAGACAGACTTTCTCCATATAGCCCTGGCTGTCCTGGAACTCACAATGTAGACCAGGCTGGCCTTGAGCTCACAGAGATCTGTCTGCCTCTACATACAAGTGCCTGATTAAAGACATGCACCAATCCCAATTCCTTTTTAGTCTTTAAATATAAGGTTTTGTTTCTTTAGCATCAGAATAAGAAATATTATTGTTTCTTCAAATTCTTTACTTCAAAGTCTGAATTTCCTTTAAATATTTTTTTGTTAACGTAATAAATTCATTTTGGAGACTGGCAATGGTGGCACGCGCCTTTAATCCAGCACTCGGGAGGCAGAGGCAAGCGGATCTCTGTGAATTTGAGGCCCAGCCTGGCCTACAAGAAGCTAGTTCCAGGACAGGTTCCAAAGTTACAAAAAATCCAACTCATGTTGGATTAAAGTGAATTTATTGAAAGTCTTGTATAAAAAAACGAACCTGATTGATTGTTTTTAACATAGAACTGCTTCAGTGAGCATAATTTTTGCAGTCAAAGCCATGCGTTAGTAATGAGCATGAGGTAATGGGTTGGAGATAAGTACACACTGAGGGAGCATCAGCCCTGTCACGCCTATGTCCATCTCCTAGACACTTTCCTGCACTCCTTTAATTTTGTTGTTTTCCTTGTGTGTAATAAAAACACTTAACGTGAGTTCTACCTTCTTACTAAATATATAAAAACAGTAATGGTATAAATCCACTGCTCTTGTGAAAGGCAACATACATTCATGGCTCATTCTTTCCTTGTGTTAGGAGTTTCCTTATATTAAAGCATGTTAATTTTTACTTCACCCTAATTGCCCCCCCAAAACAAATGGAAATCCATGTTATTGTCTAACTGTTAGGAACGTTAACTTCATTTAAAGAGCACAATTAGCAGCAAAATTTAGCACCTGGAACTGGCGAAATGGCTCAGCAGGTAAGAGCACTTCACTGCACTGGCAAAGGACCTGGGTTGAATTCCCAGCACCCACATTGACATTCTCAGCCACCAAACTCCAGGAGATGCAATGCCATCTTTTGACCTCTGCACATACGAGCATGCATATAGTGAACATCCAATTTTAAAGCAAAACCTCATATTCATAAATAAAATAAAAATGAATAGATCATAAAAAATATTCCTACCCTCACAATACTGCCTTCCTGAAAGGCAGATGTTAGCCCCTTAGTGTAGATGGAGCGGCGGGCTGTGTCCTGCCACCCGGCTAGCTTACCCAAAATAAATTACATGGAAACTGGATTCTTTTAAACACTGCCTGGCCCATTAGTTTTAGCCTCTTATTGGCTAATTCTCATATCTTGCTTTAACCCATATTTAGAATCTTGTGTAGCACCATGAGTGTGGCTTACCAGGAGAGAGAATCTTAACCTGCGTCCAACTCAGAGAGGAGAGGCATGGCGACTGACTATGGCGACTGCTGAATCGTCTTCTGCCTTCTCTCTCCCCAGAATTCTGTTCTGTCTACTATGCCTACCTAATTTTCTGTCCTATTAAAGGGCCAAGGCAGTTTCTTATTAAACCAATGAAAGTAACACATAGACAGGTGACTCCCCTCCATCCCCTTAGTCTTTGAGTGCATGGCAGAAGAAAAGCATTATACCTTTGCTATCATGGTGGAGACTATGTGGCGGTTTTGTGTTGTAGATGAAATGCATTGAGAGAGCCTTTTTCTATTCCCATCCTCCCCCCCCAAACTCGCCTGATAATTACCTGCTTGTTAGCTGCAGTTAGCTTTTTTGTGTGCAGTTTATCTATTCATCTAATACCCTTAAGTAATGTGAAGCAATAGTATAATTTAAACATTGGGCAGGCTTGTAGTATAGAAATAAAGCTGTTGTCTTCCTAGAGCTGAGATTAGGTGGAGGAGAGAAGGCGTGAGTTTGACAGGGATTAGGTAAGAATGCCAAGGAGATTGATTGTCAGTGCTGTGCAGAAAAGCAAAGCTGGGGACAGGACACAGGGTGACGAAGAGAGGTATACGGGGAGACTGTGGCCCAGGTTGAGGTCAGGAGCTGGGATGAGGTGGAAAAGGTAAGGAAAGCGCGTATTATGGCACACTTCAGCGACCAAATGTTCAGCAGGTGGCCAGAGCTGGGTCTGACCTGGGCAGTTGTTTTTGCTACAGCTGGCTACACACTTGTGTCTCTGGACTTGTCATTTATTGCTGATGGACAGCAGAAAGAACCAACCTTGGCGGGGGGGGTGGGTAATGGATTGAAGTGGTTGTGTGCTCTTCAGTGGGATAAGTGTTCCATATATTTACTCTCTATTTCATTATTAATCATTTATTTTCAAGTAGTCTTTACAAAACCGCGTTCACTCGAGATGGCGGAAGCTAGGGCTGGATCTGTAGTGCAGTTACTGTGAAGGCCTGGGTTTAGAGGAGGAGGGAGATGCGGCGTGGGTTATGAGAGAGAAGACCTGGGTTCAACCTAATGCAGGAGAACAAGAGTCATGTTCTTTTCTGATTCTAAAAGAACGAAGCTGACCAAGTGTGGCTGGGATGAATAGGGATATAAGAGAGAGATGTGAGGCTCCGTGGGGAGGCCCAGGTTGACTGTGGTGAGGCCCATTCTGTCTTTAGTTACAACTGAGAATAGAGGGCCTCATCCCTTTGTCTTTTTTTTTCTGGTGTGGCTTCGGTTCCACTTACATCCTTCATTTCTATCAAACCAGAAACCAGAATTTACCAGGGTGATGAGAGTGCCTAAAACGTGTTGAGGTTATAAATGGAGTTCCACTGTTTGTTTTGGATTTAGCTGAGTGGACGGAGACTTGAGAGAGGCAATGCACAGTGGCTAGTGCAATCGTCAGGGAAGTCAAAAATTCCGGAAATGAGACCAAGAGAGCCAGCACACCCTGAAGGGAGGCAAGTGAGAAACAGGAGGGCAGTGAGTGCTCAGGTCACACTGGCATTTTTGACTTGTAATTACTGGTAATTCAGCAGGTTGTAAAGAGGTCATATCATTTTGCATAGTTCTAAAGCACTCAGCTTCCTTATATTGTAAACAGTAAATGTTACACAGCAGGAGGTTTTAGACTGGCCAGTCATTGTCAGGAAGAGGAGATTGGGGTACTGATAAGACATGTGTAAACAGTTTACTTAAATCTGCTAATTGAAAATGTTGTTCTGTTAAGTTTCCTCCCTTCCTCCAATCCTTCCT